>NC_085033.1:2629404-3229404 GCF_963692335.1 Osmerus eperlanus
ACATTGACTCCAGCTATTCATTAATTGACTGGACAAACACCTGTCACACAGTTTTACAATTAGCAATCAGAGCTTTAGCATAAAAGGGCAACAGGTGACCTCTTCTGTTTTTGAGCAATGGATGCCAACATTGGAAACACAGGCAGAGGCAGAGGAGTGAGAGTAAGAGGAGGAGGACGGGGAGGACGAGGATGAGGAAGACCAAGGACCATAATCTCTGATGAGATCCGAGCCGCTTTGGTTGACCATGTGGTCAACCATGGTCTAACAATGAGGGAGGCTGGGCAAAGAGTACAGCCAAATTTGAGCAGGTACACTGTAGCATCCATCATCCGGACTTTCCGAAATGAGAATAGGTAAGAAATCTACACTCACTACAAAAATGACTAAATGTAAATGTAATTGCAGTAGGCCTACTGCATATCAATACAGTACTCAATGAGTACAGTAGTACAGTATTGCCTGTGGACTGTTCTGTAGGACTGTAAAAATAAAGTATGTTTCAAGTATTTGGAAAATGTATTCCTACTTTGTATTCCTACACAGTATTTACAGTATTTTACTATTTGTTTGGCAGAACTGAAAGATTACCAACACAAGGTGGTCGGGAACGCCTTCTGTCTCCTGAACAGGAAACTGAAATCATGAACATGGTCCTAGAAAATAACGCCATAAAATTACGGCAAATACAAAGAAAAATAATAATAATGTAACTGTATACACTATACAGTAAATTATTCTGTTGTTTTGTATGTAAACCTGTATGTGTAACTTTGTGTTGGTTGGGATGTACACTGTGTACATATATGTAAAATATATTTGTTACCGTGTATTTCTGTGTTCTGAGTATAAAAACAATATTCTCAAATATTTTACAACACACGTATGTATGTACTGTCTGTAGTAAATGTAACACTGAACAAAAAAAGGCCTAACTCACTATGATGAATGAAGAATAAGTGTTTTCCATTCATCATAGTGTTTTACATTGAGCACATCAGTGTTCAAATGGTTCTTAGAAATGTCTATTCATATGATGGTTTGTGTTTGTCATTTGAAAACAAAATACAATTTTGAGATTAAATAACATTGTTTTGAATGTTAAGTTTAATTTTGCAGGAGAAGTGAGGGGTTTTGCCCATTGTGTGTGTGTTTTTTTGATTTGTGTGTAGAGTTCTGAGAGTATGAGGTATGCATTCAGAAAATGTGTGTAACCAATCGAGAAAAACTGTAAGCTTCGGATAGTGTTCTGAATGGTGGACTATGAGATGGCATAAAGAGGGATCACACATGGACACACACACACATATACACACACACATGAGTAGATAGAACTTGGAAGTGTGGGAGAGGGTGTGTGTGTGTGTGTGTGTGTGTGTGTGTGTGTGTGTGTGTGTGTGTGTGTGTGTGTGAGGAGGGGGGCAGAAAGCACATGGCAGGAACTCAAATTTAAGCCCACGCAAAGTCTAAAGCAGAGAGAGAGAGCAGAGCAGAGAGAGCGTAAGAGAGCAGAGAGAGAGAGAGAGAGAGAGAGAGAGAGAGAGAGAGAGAGAGAGAGAGAGAGAGAGAGAGAGAAAGAGCACAGAGAGAGAGAGAGCAGAGAGATGAGAGAGAGCAGAGAAAGAGAGAGCAAAAGATGAGCAGAGAGAGAGCACAGAGAGAGAGAGCAAACGAAAGAGTAGAGAGAGAGCAGAGAGAGAGCAGAGAGAGAGTTGAGGGGCGTGGGAGTCTGTAACCATCTAACATGGTGAACAATGGGCTCTGCTAAATCAAAGCTGATAAGGACTGAGAATCTCTCCAGACCATATACAGTAACGAATATCTGTATGGCTCCACACTGTAAGAGTAAGAGCCTAGTACAGTGCCACCATGGAAAATTGGTGGATTAACAACAACAAAAAACCAAAACAAATATGTATTTTCTAATGATATTTAGCATTAGACTCAGAACCACTATTAAATGTGGAAGACATCCATATTTAGCTGCTACAGCTAAGCAAATCCGCATTTGAAAACACCAGTAGGACAGCTAGGAGATCTGGATGAACAAGGGCTACCACACTGATGAGGCATGTTGCCTCCATGTTGGCGTGTCACAGTACTGCAAGTAGCTGATCTGCTTTTCCAGGCTCAATATGTTACACTGGGTTGTACGAAACGGACTTTAAAGAGGCGGAATTCATTACGTGAACAGAATGTGGCCTCACCCACACACCTCCACCTACACGGTGAAAACCACCCAACACTAGAGAGAAAGAGAGAAAAGGAGAGCGACCGAGCGAGCGAGAGAAACAGAGTGCTCAACATCACGTTGTGTAGCATTATGTGTGGATACTGAACTAAAGAAGCCTGCATACTGCCTGGTACAGACCCAAATTCCATTGTTGAAGCGGAAGTGCACATGACACGCTTTGCACAGGCTTTCTAGATGCTAGCTTGATGAAAGACAGGCAGGCAGTGGGTGGCTTTTGTGTATTCTAGCATGACACATTCACTGACCATCAATCACAGACCTATTCCTCAGCTTCAGCTCGGAACTTCAGTGGCGAAAAACAAAATCATTTAATCTACCCATTCAAAGTGCTAGATGACTTGAAGGTAAGCCAGTATATTACCCATTTGTTATCCCGTTATTGTCTGTCCATAAAACAAAACGGGAGTTTGGTTCCGCAAGGATTAACAAACGAGAGTCGTTTATTCACTATTAGTCACAGAATAAATAGCTTGGTCTTTGTTTTCCCAAAGACCATGTGATCACAAGAGACCATTATCCATTGTTTATCCAGTTCAATCATTAGAGCAAGATTAGAAATTAGACCACTGAAACCCTCATTTAGAAACACTTGTGTCCCCATGGTCAAAAATAGTGTTACTGCTAAATTCCCTATCAGTTGGTTTCGTGAAAAGTTCAACTAGACACACTACACTGAGCATGCAGGGTAGACAGAGAGTTACCACAGAGCTGTGTGTGAGACCAGGCCAGTACAGGTCAATTTCCCTCAATACATGCACACACACACACACACGCAATTTACAGTTTGGAGCGGCGTTGCTCTGGTGTGGCCTGTCTTACCCTTACTAGCTGTCTTGGTGCCAGATGGCTAATGAATCATTTAGAACAGCCATCCACATCAATTATTCATCACGGCTAAAGAGCATCATTTTTAGCAAAGTGTCACACTCTGTAACAAGGACAGCAGAGCAGGGCGTGGGTTGGTTAACTAATCTGTCATTCAGACTGATACGCACACACACCAATTCCGTGCCAAGAGGCCTGCTGGGAGCAAGTCCGAGGGGGCAGGAGCATCCCTCTGACCTACAAACAGGTTGTGCACAGTGTGAACCTGTAGCTTCAGAAGACACAGGTTGTGCACAGTGTGAACCTGTAGCTTCAGAAGGCACAGGTTGTGCACAGTGTGAACCTGTAGCTTCAGAAGTGGAGTAGCAGTTTTAAGGTCCTCCGAGACGGTGCTAATCAAAGACGCCAAATCCACCGGTGCCATACTTGTTGCCTGGGGGCTATAATTGACCATTTTTGGAATCCCGGAGATTCAAATTGGATTTTGTGTTGGCCGGTCTGAGGCGACTGACGTTTGTTTTTTTGCCACCATCCGCTAAATGAATGTTAATTGAGCTCTGTGTCCCCACAGATTAGCTTCCAGCTATTCATTAATTTCTGATGGAATGAGAGCCACCAGAGTTGGCCCAGTGGCCTTGTTTTCATTCCCAGACGGCCTCTGTGATACATGTGTGCTTTCTCTTTTAAGTCTGACTTACTTACTCTAGTCAGACTGTGCTATGGGCCAACATGTGTGTCACCCCAAAATATGTTGGAGGAGAGAAGGGAATCCAGGTCACAGAGCATAAGTTCCTCTCACAGTATAAACTAACGGACAGGAGCTTAGAGTGGAGTAGAGTAGCAGTTTATTAAAGCCTGAGGGGACCCTGCACTAGACGTTAGAAGTCATATTTCCCCCTTTTTGTTGAAATAATTATATTTACTATTTTCCAGATATCATTTCATCTCCCACACAGATGCAATGGTGTCCCTGTATAATATTGTCTAATATTCATGCTAACTTTGACTTTAATTATTGGGTGTGCTTTGCCTTTGGCAAGGGCACAACCTTTGTTCTCTCACATATATATTATTGTGAGAATGCTGTTAAGCATTCTCACTATTGTTTTCCTGTTTCTCTTTATTATTATTATTATATCAACTTCTTAGTTCTTCCGCCGTTTTTTGGCCTTTAACTCGTTCTGCATACTTTAACCGATTCCTACAACTTTTGTATCAAAACGTTCAGCTCCTTCAGGAGATGATGGCTATGACTTTTGGTATTTCTCACTTTTATACTTTTTAAGACATTAAGGTTTTTGTGCAAATTATTCTCCCATAAAAAGTAATGGTAAATCCTTTCAAATCAATAAAAAGCTTCCTCCTCTTTCAAACGTAACTACTTCAGCTTACTTTCAGCTAGAGACACCATTCAACCTTTAAAATGTTCACAAGACATTCAGCTATTCCCAAATGATTCAGCTTTTTCAAATGTTCAGCCAATTTTGAATTATGACAGTTTGAAATACATTAAAATGTTTGCTCCTTCTTGATTTTTATGAACAAGCAGCAAGCAGACTTGCTGCTCTTTTTCTGATATTCAACTAATTTGTCAAACAAATTCCTCTAACGTTCATATAGTTTAACTTACAGAAACAAGTTATACCTTAAAATGTAGGAAAATTTGTCCTCTTTCAGCCAATGTAACTACTAAAGAGCTCACATTTACAGATTTTCAGCTATGAGCCTTGAAGCGAGAGCAGCCTTTCAAATTCTCTCACTAACTTCAATGGAGAGGTGAGTAAAATCAGTCAGAGAAAGCAAGAAGGAACAAGATTTTGAAACTGCCGATAGAGTCGTATTTCTGACCGCACAGACATATAAAGGACATCTCTGGTTTCGGCAGAGTCTTGGGTCTCGGAAAATATCCTTATATTTTGGATTGGACGTATAGTTTTGCGTCTAGGTCAACTTGTTTGAGGTGTGGATGCTAGGTAAATGTTCGTTTTTCTCTCTGCCTAGCTCGTTAGCTTTCACAGCTGCGCCATCACCGTGGCAACCAAACAAACAAGCACCAGGAAAGCAAAAGGAACACGTTTTTGAAACTGCAGGTAGAGTCGTATTTCTGACTGCACAGATATATAAAGAATATCTCTGGTTTCGGCAGAGTCTTGGGTCTCGGAAAATATCCTTATATTTTGGATTGGACGTACAGTTTTGCGTCTAGGTTATCTTGTTTGAGGTGTGGATTCTAGCTACATTTCTCTTATTCTCTGCCCTCAGCGCATTAGCAATCATAGCTGCACCATCACCGTAACGACAGACACGCACCACTCAGTCTCTCACACAGGTGATTGGTACGTTTACTTGACCATGAGAAACACGATTACTAGCAATTGTCGGTTTATGCCAATAATACGATTACTCCGTTTACATGTGTAATTAGTTATGCGATTACTCAATAAACGCGTCTACATGATTCTTTTTTATTAATCGTTGTATGCTCCACGGACAAAACTTGCACCATCATCCTTCTGCAACAAAGTGTCGCCGTGTCTTCCTGTATCGGCCCTACTGCTGTATGTTTCATTCCATCAACACATTGAATCCAACTAAGAAAGCCGAGTAAACGCATAGGCTACATCTGCTACTGCTAATACTATCCCAACTATAATTTAATCTGTTAAAACGATAATATTCTTGTTACGACTAGCTAGCCTACTTCTTCTGTTTAACAGTTCAGCTTTCAGCTTCTCCCACATTGTAGGCTATTTTAGCTCTTAGCTTTGTTAAGATGATGCAGATGATGCAGTTCAGCTTCCACACTGCCTCTTTTGTGTCACTCACACATTTTTGAAATTCATTTCAGCTTGCGGGTAATTTCTCACTTTTATACTTTTTAAAATATAAAGCTTTTTGTGCAAATTATTCTCCCTTTAAAAGTAATGGTAAATCCTTTCAAATCATTGTTGGAATGCTGCTCCAGCCCCTTTCAAAAATACCTTTCGGTTGCTTTGAAGCTTCAGCTTATAACTTTCTACTAAATTTTCA
Source organism: Osmerus eperlanus (assembly GCF_963692335.1). NCBI lineage: Eukaryota > Metazoa > Chordata > Actinopteri > Osmeriformes > Osmeridae > Osmerus > Osmerus eperlanus. The sequence continues at coordinate 2,635,514 of NC_085033.1, forward strand.
CTATTTTCAGCTTTTTTAGCATGGTCAGCTATCCCCATTCAGGTTTTCAGCATTCTCACTGCTGTTTCGCAGGAACAGCCTTTTCTAGTTATTATTATTTTTATTATTCTTTTTGCCCCCCTAAAACTCAGTCAATATTTGGCCTACATAGACAACCTAGGTGTCAAAAGTTTCGTCTTGGTAGCGATTGAGTTGCTTCTATTGGGATTTACGTTCCGTTGCATGGTTTAAGTGGAAATTAAGTTTTTGTGGCGAAAAGTGAAGCTAACGGTGGCTAACTTGCTAGCCACAGTCAATGACCCTACTTACGTCACTAACGTCACGAAAACTCGCGTGACTACCTCTAGCAGAACATTAGTTTAGCAGCTTGTTAACTTCTGGGAGATAGCTAAGCTAACTGCTTTACTGCAAGGCAGCTGCAGAAACGCCACAAGCAAAGAGGCCAGGGTGATAACTATTTACTAATTTTACTTTGTGATATGACACACAATTGTGACGTGTAATGTACAATATAAGCTGATTTTATTAAGGAAGTACATCTACTTTCGGAAACAGTAGTCTACTATGTCACTGAAGTATTAGCATCATGACATTAGCCTCTGTTGCCCGGGCAACACATACTACAGTGGTCTATGATGCATCTGTTTTCAATCGTTAAAATAAACATTCCTCACAAATACATTTTAGTTGTAGGATTTATTATGACATTACATTACAAGTAAACGATTTGTGGGTGAAATTATCATTACCTGTGGTTTCAAACCAGTGTTGCTCACTGAAACGCTGTAGCCTACGCGAGACACTACAAAAACATCTACACAGCTGTAGGAAGTCAAACGGCGACAGAACATGTTCGGCACTCCCCTTACTTAAATCAAAAATCTATCTAACTACTAACCTTAACTTCATTGCCACAGCCTAAACTTTGTCAATCTGTTCATGAAAATAATTAATTTCAGCCTAAACCGTACAACGGAACGTTAAATCCAATTCAACCAACGCAATCGCTACCAAGACGAACACAGCAGTAGTCTAGTACTGTACCGTAGTACAATTTACCGGGGCAGCTTCTCCACACAAGGCTATATCGCACTTGGCGTTGTTACTGACAATGATCGCTACCAGTGAGCTTTTTATGAAAGCGATTTTCCACGAAATAAATGTCAAGCTTATTTACGTTTTTGGGGGCATATTTTCAGTTAGCAGATGGTACTGTTTGAATCGCGATTCCATCTTATACTGCCGGTAACGTCGTAGAATAATCTTCAAAGGGGGTTCTTTATTCATGAATGAATGCAATATGAGTAGGCTAAATTCCTTAAAATATCACGAGAAGGGAAAAACTTAAAAGGACGTTTAAGTCATAAAGATAAGGTCAATTTTTACACCGGTCTGACAAATGTATTCGTTTTGATTCAACGATGAGGCTGCCTCTTGCAGGTGAAATAAGACATCTATTTTATTCTACACTTCACTCGTATTTTCAGTTGTAAATGAGCAGCACAAAAAAATGCTTTTAAATCTATGTAATATTTATAAATAAGTATGCATTTTTATATAAAGTATACAGAAATATCAGTTGTAAAAATGTCATTCAAAAACGGACCCCTGTGCAACCGACGCAAGCAAGCACACCCTACAATTTCCCCAGAAATTGTACCCTCTCTAGTTTCATTTCAGATAATTAAGTACTTCAGAACGGTCTTCAAACATTCCATGGAACAATGATCAACCATCTCTTGATTAACTGGATGTGGAATATCGACTGATGGTTTGTATCATAACTTTGGAGCGTAACTACAGACAGCTAATGTGGAGCGTTGCCAAGTAACATCTCCAATTAATCATAGAGTGCTATGCTATACATAGCTGCATAACATGACAATTTGTGATGACAAAAAGGAAAATACAGGTCACACTGGTGCGCTTACTAGCAGTTTAAAACTCAAATAAATAGTTCTGATTCACACAAATCCTAGCTTCACCCAGATGCCCTCCATATGGAGTACAGCTATGCAGCAGCGACAATGGCACGAAACACACACACAGTCATACACACACACACACTGACACACACAGTCATATACACACACACACACACACTAGCCACTCTCATGTTTACCAGATGGTGTTTGTGCTAGTGCACCATGGGGGCACAGAGACTCAGTGGTCCACCTATCTTCCACATGAACCAGATGACTCTTTGTTCAACATGGAAACAGCCTGCCTAAGTAGTCGACTCTCCATCAGACTCTGTGAACTGCCTGGACTCTAGCACTACAGAGGGAGGGAGGCATCCATACACACACCAACTGTATCTACCCCCCCCCCCCCCCCACACACACACCCGAACCAGAGATGTCTCTCAGTCAAGAAACTGACTACAGATGACTGCTGACAGCTAGTTTGACATAACCACCTCCAGCACTGACAGCTTCCTGAGCATGAGCATGAACAGAGCATGCTTTAGAAGATTCCAGAAACCGCACAGTTGCACATTTGCCATCTACAGTACATCAACATCTCCCATGGCTCCTGAAAATCCCCGATTCCTGTCCTTCTCTGTGAGTGACCTCCTTTGTTCGCTTCAGTCGACCCCCCGTACGAGCCAGGGAAAGCTGCCACACAGAGCTGGAGCATCTGTTCAGCTTGGACCTGTTCTCGGTGCTCTGTCAACGTGATGCTGTTCCTTTTATGTAAGTGCATTCAGTGCGAGAGAGTGGAGAGGAACTGACGTGGGTGTTGGGGTGAAATGAGAAGTCAACATGCCAACAGCTATCTTCCCTGAATAGTCTTCGTACCGTTAACCATAGAAAACAGACCCCTCGTCTGTCGTGTTCACTTGATGGCCGGCGCATAACTGTGCAAACACCTGAATAAATTAACTGAGTCCTGTGAGGAACAACAGAGCTGTCTGCCTCTCCACCTCTCTCTTTTTTTCATTGTCTTTCTTTTCCATGTCTCTCTTCTTCTCCTCTCATCCCTCTCTCGCGCTCCTTCAGCATTGAAATCTCCATGGCTACATTTACATTTATTCTACAGAGGTCCTGGGGGCTAAACGAAACAGGTTTTAGACACGACTGCCAATCCACTTACCCACCCACCTCTCCTCTGACTGCAAAACCACACTGAGCAATGGAAACATACTCACACCCGCAGTGGCTGTATGAGATGAGACACACGCACACACAGTCGTGTGCAAACCATGTCAAGAACAGGTAACGGCGACTGTGCCTGTTAAACATTCTTTAATTAGACAGCTCCCATGTACTGCTAACTATTCATGTCAAACATTAAAGCTTCCAATGTGAAACAACAAGCCAGGCGTCTACTGATGGACAGTGAGAATCCATCCATCCACCTTGAAAGGAGACAACAGTGAACTCTCCAACCTCTTCTGACGGTAACAGCGACAACTACCATCATGGCATGTACACAAGTCTGGAGACGGTTTCAGCCCAGTCTGCTGAGAACATCTGCTGAGAACATCACGCTCTGGTCTCCCCTGGAGGGTAGGGGAGACCAGAGCAGGGAGAGAATGGGGCAGGGAGAGACTAGAGCAGTGAGCGACCTGGACAGAGAACTCACCCGCTGAGCACCACGATGAAGTCCATGACGTTCCAGCCGTTCCTCAGGTAGGAGCCTTTATGGAACACAAAGCCCAGGGCCAGCAGCTTGATCGCCGCCTCCAAGCAGAAGATCCCAACAAAGTAGGGCTCCGTCTTCTCCTGTACACACACACACATGCAGGGACAACTGTATCATGGGTACACAGGGGGCATAGATAGGTACCCCTATAATGCATGAGCAACCCATACGCAAAACCCCTACGTGATGGCGTCTACATCGTCGTCTATATCAGTGCGTGCCTGCGTGCGCGTTGGCCGCGTGCATGGATGTGCATGGGTCAGTACTGTGTGTCTGTCGCTGGCAGGGGCGTTCCTCACCAGCCGTTTGGCCATGGGGGTCTTGTCTTCTCCAGGGAGGTGTTGCTCCAGGGCCAGCACGATGCAGTTGGCTGTGATGGTGGCCAGGATCATGTACTCGAACGGCGTAAAGGGACAGGGTCAAGGTCACAAGCTGTGTTCATGTATTGCACACGACACACCACATGACACACACCGAGAGCTCACGTCATGCATGGTGGCGTCAGGCCGTGATGGTATAGCATGAGTAAACATCATCATTCGATGGATGATTAAGATGATGGAACAGAGGAATGAAGAACCGTTGCAAATACGCTACCGTTGGAGACACTGTGCGTGAGGGGATGGAGTAACCATGGCAACCTGCTTTTAATGCTTCATAGGAGGATGGAAAGAGTGCTCCAACGTCCCTCTGGCCTGAGAGAGCGGCTTCCCAGCAGGCTAACTCCCCAGGCAGAGCCCTCTAATAGGACCTCTGGAATACAGCTATCAACGTGACTCACATTGTCTACATACCAAATTGCATTGGAAACTATACACACACAGTGTGCCGTGTGTATGTGTGTTTGAGAGAGAGAGAGAGAGAGAGAGAGAGAGAGAGAGAGAGAGATAGTGTGTTTGTTAGAGTAGGCCGTCTGTGTGTGTCATACAAATCCCTGTACCAGACGCTTTCTAATGTGTATGTGCACATATGTGTATGTGCACATATGTGTGTGAGAGAGTTTGTGCCTGTTTCTCATTGCTATGAATTCCTGTATCAAACCCTTTCTCCTGAATTATTACATTCTTGACTCGAGTGGAAATGGTGTCATTAACTCACTGAGTAGGCCTGTGATGGTGACCCTCAGGGGTTTCTAGTGACTCACATTGACAAGTCTGCATCTCCACCACTCAAACTGATCAAAAATAGCGGATCTAGAGAAGGCTCCACAATATCGCTCTCTAACCACTTCAGAACTTCAGAAATGGCGACAGAGAAATATTTGGTTTCAGTCCCAAACACAGGCAACACAGAGAAAGTGACACTTGAATATCTTGCGGTCACAGAGCATGCCAACAGACTCACAGCACACAGCAGCCTCCACAACACTGGCCACAGTCGCAAGTAGCTGCCTTCTAGAGGGTGTTGTGCCGCTGACCTGACCTCTAGAACTCAACACTGCAAGCCTCCCACCCAAACAGATTAGAGCACTGACAGCCGCACAGCGACACAACCTCAGATACCCAATGCCTGAAAGCAACAGAGCCACCCAGCTTCACATCCGCAAAGTCTCCCAGCAGAGCAGGTACACAACAACGTTGTGGAAACCCTCCCAGAGGCCTGTGGTGGTTTGCTATATGTGGACGGCGCCAAAGGTGTCCAGGGAACGTGTGTGGATTCTATCTCGCACTGAAGGTGATTTTGTGAGGACACGTGCAGTTGTATGCCTCGACACTACCAGAGAGGAACTCGAGAGACCACGCTTCTGTCCTGATACCCACGCATGCCCAAGTTCATGTTCCAAAGTGTAGGCTGAGAGTTATGCCTACATCCACCTCCCACTGTATGCAGAGCTGTTCCAAGAGATCATCTCTCACCTAGCCTGCTGCCTTAACAGAGCCCTAACTGACAACAAACTGTGTGTGATCAGAAGGTACTGTGCTCAACCAAGCTTAGCTAGCCTCAAGACTGATTTTAAGACATTCTCAAAGTTGCCACAATAACAGTTCTCATTCCCCTTATGATGATAGAAATGTCAACTTAACTTACAAATGATTGTCAGACACAACACACACATTGAACAGACACAGCTATTGCTGATTAATCACAACCAGAAACGGATTGCAAAGATAAAACATTTAAAAAGTTGACTAATTGTGCTGTATCACTTATGTAAGATCACAAATTGACAAACCGTTATGTATGGGGACACCTTCAAAAAATGCGAATGAGAAATCACAAGTTGCATAGTGACACTAACGCACCCACAAACTTTTATTTTGGGAAAAGGATATGGCCATTCTATCACCCTCCTAGCATATTTCCTAATGAAATTGTCCTCGGCGAATATAAAGAGCGATCTGTTGACGGTGAGGCAGTTCTGCCGATGGGGAACAGGGTTATAGAGTGCCATGGTGCGCGCTCTTTGCGCTTTAGCTTGTTTCAGCGACCCTGACATCCCACCTGAAGCGGCGTCCTGACCGTCTCCCCCGCGCTCTGGATCCCCCTCCCCGGAATCCGTGGTGTTCGGAACGTCGTCTCCAAAACGAGCCATCCTAGGAAGAAAATAATGATAACACTGGCTAAATGTTTTGATGTCTTAATCCATTGGCAGCCGATTTAGAGCGCAAAGATATCCCAAAAGTTGCAGTCTCATTCCATAAAAAAATGCATTCAGGTCAAATCTTTTTAGTAAGGCCTTTTAAAAAGAAAACTATTAATCCAAATAATATTTCGGTTATGTAAACTGTTCAACTTTACTATCAATATCCATCAGGTAGGGTTGGTGAAAAAGACGCAGTAAGGAGCAGTACTTCTGCCAACAAGTTTTGTGATGAAATGAGCACGCCGCTATATGTTCAGGTAACAACAGGTAAACGTTCCATCGAGATTCCATTGACACTTCCTTACACAATCGAAATTCAATTTAGTACATCGTAAGACCTATTCTGAACTAGTTCATCTTCAAACCGACTGATCGAACGTTTGCTTCCACAAACTTTAGACTAGGCATCTTCTTGAATTGCGAATAGACGTGCATAAGGCGAGTGTTTATCCCAGGTGACCATCACTTGGTATATTCCAAAACTATGTTCACAGACATTTATCCACTTGCAGTAAATGAATCAGGCATATGAAACTGTCTGTATCGAATACGCTTGATTTCATAAGCGCGCTCTTCGCTGATCTGTCGATGTTAACACCTGTTTCCCAACTGATCGAGACAGACATCACGCTCATGCAAACGATGCGCAGCCCCCTCCCACGTATGCTATTTCACTACAGTAATTTAAAAAAATTCATCTGAATGGGAATTAGAAGAGATGGGGAAAAAGTAGTGTTCCGTTGTCATGGCAATCTACCTTTTACATGATGAATACTGACATTTTCTCAAAATTGACGGTTTCTGTAAATAGCCTTTACGTGGGGATATGGAATTAAATCCATTACAGACCACTCCACCACTCATTTTAATCTCATTCAGCAGAGAAGAATAAATGAATAAAGAAATACGGAAATATCTGTGTGTCAATCAATGTGTAGGCTGCACGAATATTTAAAAAACAGAGCACAGCCTACATGGATTGTCTACATTACAGTGATATAACAATGCTTGAACAAAGATTATCTATTTTTCTTCAAAACCACATCTCAAGTGTAAAACTTTGTCCGATCTTGTGAAAAGCTTGCAATCAACTGGACCATTTTTGAATGTTTTTTTTAGGTTTGGGGGGGGGGGGGGCAAGATGATCTGGACAAGTTTTCTTGGCCCAGTCGCTATATGAACATAGCAGCCCAGTCGCTATGAACATAGCAGCCCAGTCGCTATGAACATAGCCCCACATCATAATACTTCAAAAGTCAGAGGATTGATGCATTTTCATTCATGGAGACCCACTTGTACTATTAACATGTTTTCAAAAAACCGGGTCATTGTGCTAATATCAGAGAAATATGTCGGAAATATAAATAGATCATGAAATAGATCTCAAGCCTGCTCTCTTTTCAAAGGGGGAGGAGAAAAAGCTGAGGATTTTGCGCGCGCGCACACACACACACACACACACACACACTCTCACACACACTCAAAGTGTGAACAAGACCTCATTTGGCGACCAGACTCAATCATTCCATCTGTCACCCTCCACGCCTCCCTACAGAGAGAGACTGGTGCTGTGACTCTTATCAAAATGACCACATCACACACCTTACTGCTCGTTCTGTCCGTCTGTCTCTCTCTCACACACAAACACACACTCGCCCACCCACACACGCCAGTAGGAATGATATTACCATGACTGTATGTATAGTATGTATTGACATATCATTTTGTCCACTAAGGGCCACTGTGGGAATATTCAAGAGTTAGGACCATTTCATCAAACACATAACTTGTTTAGAGAGGAGAGATTGATTTTAATCAGTCAACTCCTGTCTTTGAGTACCTCATCTCATTATAAACATAAAAAAATAATATTCCTGAAAGCATTTTGTCAAATGAAGCTTGAGCTATCCTTCAACTTACAGTGTTGTATTTATCAGTGTGAATCAGTTCTGTGTAGGCAGGAGGATGCTGACATAACAGGCCAATACTGTATAGACAAAATAACAGAAACATAATCTACCTATAGGAGACAAGTAAGTATGTGTTTACTCATCATGGGGCAAAGACATTTGGAAAGACAGAGAGAGAGAGAGAGAGAGAGAGAGAGAGAGAGAGAGAGAGCGAGAGAGAGAGAGAGAGAGAGAGAGAGAGAGAGAGAGAGAGAGAGAGAGAGAGAGCGAGAGAGAGAGAGAGAGAGAGAGAGAGAGAGAGAGAGAGAGAGAGAGAGAGAGAGCAGTTTTGTAGCACGGACCTGTTCTTCGATTCTGTTTCAAAAGGTAAAACAAGAAAGCAAGAGAAGGAGAAAAAACACAGAAAGAAAGAGAGAAAAAGACAGAATTGGGAGAACTTTTCAGGGGAAACCATTCCATGGGACAATTAGATGTTTTATATGAAAACTCAAACATTAAGAACACCCCCAAAGAAAAACATCCTCTGTCGGTCTCAAATATTTGTCCATTTCTATCATCATTACTTCCCTTTTCATTTCTTAACAGTGGTTTCCATAGCGACCCAGCTCGCTTGAATTTCTGCTCTGTTCTTTTCATTTTGCCAACAAAAGGCATGTTGCACAATAGCAACCTCTTCCTACAGAAATCTGTCTGTCCTCCAGAAGAAACCCTTTCAACACAGCATGTCAAGGCTGCCTTCCTGGCCTACGAGGCAGACAGACAGCAGCACACAGACAGCAGCACACAGCAGCAGCACACAGCAGCAGCACACAGCAGCAGCACACAGCAGCAGCACACAGCAGCAGCACACAGCAGCACACAGCAGGACACAGCAGGACACAGCAGGACACAGCAGGACACAGCAGGACACAGCAGCAGCACACAGCAGCAGCACACAGCAGGACACAGCAGCAGCACACAGCAGCAGCACACAGCAGCACACAGCAGCACACAGCAGGACACAGCAGAACACAGCAGCAGCACACAGCAGCACACAGCAGCACACAGCAGCACACAGCAGCAGCACACAGCAGGACACCGCAGCAGCACACAGCAGCAGCACACAGCAGCAGCACAGCTGGATGTGATCCATTTGCAATATTCCGTTTGCAAATAGAAAATTCCAATTTGCTGAGCTCCAAGTCTGTTTAGATGGTCAAATAGTGTCCAATGGTGAATAATCAAAAGATTCAGAGCCTACACACTGAAGAACAGAGAAACAACTTCTGTGGTAGCCTGTACGGGGGTCTGATGCTGTCTAACACCATCTCTACTCTATCAAGGTAACAAACAGCCAGATCAGAAAAGCATTAAGATCTGGCTACAGCAGTCTCTGCTGCTACAAAGAGAACAGTCACATAACAGAGCTACACTTCACTTTAAACTTGACAAAGACTGTGATGCACTTTTCTCTTCAACTTCCTTCATGGAATTTAGGAGCAATAAGCTCTTCTTTATATCTTTAAAAGGGTAGGTATACTGTACTGTAGGTGACAGGCACCATGAGTTAAAACGTTAATGGTTGTACTTATCGCCATAACTCTGTTGAGCATTTATGTAATTGGCGGCAGGCTTTCACCCCAGCGCTGATTGGAGTGGCTTTAGTGTTGTCTTTTTCCCTCCGTTACCAAGCAACAGACTCTCTTCATTCCTGAGTTGTGTCAGTTTGGTTCCAGCGATAAGCAAGGCTTACATAAACACACACATTAATCATAACCTACACTAAAAACACATCTTTCTGCTACGCAACAAACTTGCAAATTTGATCATGGTTAAATGTTACTTATGACAGAGCAAAAATGAAACACAAAACTATTAAGATAAAAGTAAATGTCACTGCACAGTCACCCTACTTGTAAAAATGTTTGGGACATTTAGCAAGTATAAGTGCACCAGGAGTAATACTACACATCAAAGACTGTAAACACTAAGTTCTGCTTCTAGCTGGGGTCTGAATACCCATAACACAAGGATTTCCTCAGTCAATGTTTGCACGCTGCACACCACTCAAATTTAAATAGTTCTAAGGTCCTGTCACACTGTCAATACAAAGTCATCAACCGGCCAATCTATTTGAAGTCCATCTGGAATGACCTCATGCTGCAGCTGCCATGTTTGGTCTCTGACGGCTTCCTATAGTTTGATTATGTGGCGCCCTCTATTGGCCAGACGTGCTCCCTGCAAGTCTTGTTAAAGAATGTCCTGCTGCTGGACAGCCTTGAACAGAAACACAAAGTGCATACCTGACAGATCTGAGTGAAATCTGCCACAAATACACACACTCAGCCAAACCCCAACTGAAAAAGAAGAGGGAGGGAGAGTAGAAGAGGCTTAATAGTAAGAGGGAGAGAGTGTGCATGCGTTTTTGTGTGAGCGTGTGTCTGTGTGAGCGTGTGTCTGTGTGAGCGTGTGTCTGTGTGAGTACGCTGGGTGTGGGGGTGCGCTGGGTGTGGGGGTGCGCTGGGTGTGGGGGTGCGCTGGGTGTGGGGGTGCGCTGGGTGTGGGGGTGCGCTGGGTGTGGGGGTGCGCTGGGTGTGGGGGTGCGCACCCCCACACCCAGCGCACCCCCACACACACGCACGCATGCCGAACACAAACGGTAGAGAAACAAAGGCAGGGTTCTCACACCCCTATGAGACTGCGGAGGTGAAGAGGATGGGGGCGGCCGAGGGAGATGAGAGGAGAGAGGGGGAACGGGGGGGGAACGGGGGGGTGCAGTGATGGAGTGCCACTCCACATTGGAGTGACTGGAAGAAGGTAATCAGAGCAAGACTCCAGATCTCAAAGTTCCACAATCAAGCATGTTCAGCCTCACCATTAATAATGTTAACATTTCGCATCAGATGTAACCACAGCCAGCAACAGTCGGCAGGTATGAAGACCACTTCACAGTCAAATGAACTGGCAAGTGCTTTCAGATGGAACACGGAGCACGTCAGCCAGGGCTGCACTCGCTGCCATCGCCTTTCTGCCTCAACACAAAATGGCGGCATCTACACAGCGCATGACAAAACATGGCTCTCCAGTAAACAGGATTAACAGTCATACTGGTTTGTGTCGTCATCCACATCGTGCTCCATCTGCACGTCCACCCTTATCCCCCCCACCCGCCCCGTCCCTGTCTCGTCCTCGCGCTGGGCAGACACATGAAGGGGAACCCCCCCCCCCGCGCGTACTCACTCCCACTCTTTCCTGCGGGCCTGGGGCGTGCTCTGGATCTTGTGGGCCTCGTGGGCCCTGACGACATCCCGCTGGTCCACCAGGCCCCCGCGTCTCCGCAGCATGCTGTGGGGGCTCACTGACCCCGGGCTCTCGTCCCCCCCGTAGGGAGACACGTCGAAGCTGGCCGCCCGGGGAGGGAGCCCCAGGCACTCGGGGACGGTGCGGGGCACCTGCAGGGAGCAGGAGCGCGAGCCCTGGGCCAGGCCCTGGCGGGCCACCGGGCTGGGGGTCCTGGGGATTCGCCAGGCCTCGGGCTCAGGGAGGGACAGGGAGGATCGGCCACTGCTGATGGGCCCCCGGGAGCCCCTGGGTCCAGAGATGGCAGGGCTGCTGTGTTTGGGGGTGAGGGGAAGGGACTGGTCTGAACTGGTAAGCATGTCTGGACAAGGTGCTGGCATCACTATACTGCTGAGGTAGAAGAGGGGTAGAAAGGAAAAAAGAGAGCTAGAGAGAGCGAGAGAGAGAAGACAGAGAGAACAGAAAGCGAGAGGGAAAGAAAGAAAAAGAGAAAAAGAGGGTTAGCTTGAAAGACCCAATATTTCTCCGTCCTCCGTTAGGTACCAGAAAAAATGTTCTCCTTTATTGACCAAAAAGGGGGTTCTCCTTCAACCTTTCTTCCCTCTCAGGAGGGCACAGCTTGCCTTACACCTGGGCCTTCCTTGTCAGCGTTGTGATGATGGACCAATAAAGAAGGGATGAAATGTGTGATCTCTCTGTGGGCGTTCAGCTGAACCGCTATTTGGAAGCTGAGTAATTGGATGGATCTGGTCAATTCAGACCGACGGATGAAAAGAAAAGCAGCTGACCTCCCTACATGCACCCGTCTCTCTCCCAGTGCTGTGCTTGTGTGATTCACTACATATAACTAACTCTGAACTGTGGAGGGATAGAAAACGTTATCCTGTACGGTTGATCGAGCCCGAGAATTAACATAAGGGATTCGATGGGCTTTTGTTTTTCTGAAGTACAAAGCCATTTCCAAATGCCCTAGTTATAGATTATTCCTGTCTTTTGCCTCAAGAAACGATGCCTTGATCCAGTCGATTCCTCAATTATGCTTCTCAACAAAAACGTCTGTAAAACAGCAGTTTTACAGACGGCATGCCTAACTGAGACACAGGAAACAAGGCCATTTCCATTGAGCAAGAGCTGAAAGGACCATTCCAGAGAGTGGGAGAGCTGAGGCAGGCAGTGACTCACTCATCAGCAGGGCTCTTCAGACCTGCACTGGAGACACTGCCCTCACCTAGCTACAAGGACATCAGGAGGAAAGCTGATGATCCTACGCATTGTACAGGATAATATACTATCTGGAATGGTGTTAGGGTGGAGGTGTTACCCCAGAACTCCATTAGGCTACATCACTGTAGGTATCACAGGGCAGACTCAAAGACCTGTACGTTTGAGGTTAATCAGAGTGACCACTTGATAAATACTGCTGATGTCCATAACTTTCATTCCACACAAAGTAGCCTAAATAAAGCAAGAAGTGGTATAGTAGAATGACCGACACATTATGATACAGATTTATATAATCTAGAATACATTTCCAGTGTTACAACCCAATGAACCGTTTGTTTATTTTGATTATTGATTTTTTAATGCTGTCAGTTTGATTCCGCCTCCCGTCATAGTAATGCACTTCAATAGAACGACAACATGTAGCCTACTTCTTGGTTAAAGCAAGCTTGAGTGTCTCACCTAATTTGTGCTTGTCAATAGACTAAGCGAGAAATGTCACTAAGCTTGGATATATTAAGAATTATAAGATGTTTGTTATTTTATCAAGAGTGCGCCTTCAACAACAAAAACTATTCGGCTAAATTACGGAGACCACATCAGATCGGAGAAAAAGCTGTTAAAATGGTCTCTCGGGAAAAGACGCATGGAACGTCAACGTTTAGGAAAAACATCAATTAACTAATAAAAATATAAATTAATAAATCAATTTTACCTTGAAGTGCTGTCGTTTTCTCCATATTATCATCTGAAAGTCAGTGTTGGATCAGGTGGACATGAATTCTAGCTTCTTTAAGTTGCCGTGATGATTTGAGGTGAATTTTGCGTGGATTCCTTGAGTGAAGATTACCGCTGGGGCTAAATACAGAAGAGTGGCACTGAGCCAAGGAGTCTGGCAGAGATGAATGTAAATAGGCAGGGGAAGGGAAGGGGGCTCAACATGCACACATCCCCATAATCTTTAGCCGACTGCTGTGCTACGAGTCGAGGGTACCTACTCTGTCAGATTACATTTCTAGATGCACAATAAATTAGTATGGCTGCGAATTATAAATAACAACTTGCTTTTATTCCATTTCTATCAGGGGATTTTATTCCAGTTAACTTCCAATACAGTTCTTCATCGTATTTTATTATTGGTTACTTATTTATTAATTGATAGACCATTCAAAATACTTGCACCACCTGGTTCATAAAACAATGGTGTATACTGTATAGGACTGTGTATCAAATCAACGTCACATCATCTGTAATAACAGTAAGGCAAATATTTTTAGATTAACCACTAGATGGTGGACTTATTTTACCACCGTAAATATTACAAAGTCTGGAATTATTTTCAAAAAATCTTAGTGACAACATTTTTGGAACCAAACTGAACTAAACTCAAGAAAAGTGGCAATTAGATCATTGCATTATTGGACAGGTTGTCCCAAAGAAAGGCGTGAATCCATTTTTTCTGGCAGAAAAGCACCAACGGGTGCGCTGGCGACCGCTACACCCCAGGGCGTCATCTCTTGACCGTTAGGACTAGCAAACTACAAGCTTAGGCTAAACAAAAATGTTGTATATTCTCGGCTAATTTAAGATATTAGATAATCATCAACGGGCTTTTTCAAGTAAGCTAGTAAGCAATTCGAGCAATACAGCATTATGAACAGATTCAAAACTGAGCATTTTGCATGACATTGCGGTAGGCGGATTGACCATTCGGTTCTTAGACCTTTAAAGCATTATGACATCACGTTTAAGAAATGTAAGTCAAGCAGAACTTTGACATGCACTTCCAAACACTCAAGAAGAATGCTGCAGTGTGCTGTGCTAAGCTTCACATTTGACCGATGTTGGACAAATACCAGAGTAAGTTGTTCTTAATTTTTTGTTTTGGAAAATGTATTTAGGTTCATATAGGCTACAACCTCTACAATGGTCAAACTCCGCTTCTATTGTCTGTAACATAAGGTGACCCCGGGTCACATGGCCCCATTCGGACCAAATGGAAAGATATTCTTGCTGAGGTAAAATAAATTACCGTGCTCTGTTTTGAAAATAATATTATAACAGTCGTAACAGTTTACTGAATGGTAAGATTTTTTTTTTTTTCTTAAACATGAAATCTAATCAAAAACGTAATTCCCCAGATAATATGGCAGAAACAGAACGCTACACTTCCTGCCCGGGTTAGGCCGACACAGACCCACATTAGTAACTCGGTAAATAGATACAGACCTATAACATAGGCCTTATCTTTGGTCAAAAGCTCTCCTTAGTGTTATAACTTTGTTTCTATGACAACCTTCCTAGTGTCATGGAAACCTTTCTGTTTGAAATATTGTAATTGCTATGACGATTTGGAGACGTCACAGTAACATGGTAGCTGTCTGTGACACAAATACAGTATATATCCATGATTCTTACAGTAATATGGTATTGCCTTAAAATATTGACAACATGTCTATGGTGATTGTATCTGCCGTTTGTGCTTGTATGAGTGTGTGTGTGTGTTTACTTGAGTGTAAAAATACTAATTAACATTTCCACAGAGACCAATTGGCCTCCCTCAATCTGTAATAGAGGGTCCAGATTCAATGGCGACAGACCCTTCCTTTCAGTCCCAGCAAACCTCTGATAACCAGAGATGGAGAACTGCCACATTCAACGCTGGCTAGTAAATTACCATCATCAAAATGTGACCATATTATTAATCTCAGAATAAAAGTGCTTTGTAATGTATTCCTAAAAAAAATAGTGTTGGCCCTTGTTTTAACAGCTTTGGAAGTCCAATCATGGCATCTACTTCTACTTGTACCCCTGTTCCTTTTACGTCCATTGGCACCCAGACCACATTTCCCAATCCCATCACAAAGAACTGTTTTGGGACCCCAGCAAACATGCAACAAGTGCCACTGTAAAAACCTTTTTTACTGTAAAACCCTTTTTACTGCTCCTGGCCGACCGTGCTGAGACACTGCTGTCATGACGTCACCGTGCTGAGACACTGCTGGCATGACGTCACCGTGCTGAGACACTGCTGTCATGACGACACCATGCTGAGACACTGCTGTCACGGAAGCGTGAGCCTGATGCTGAGGAGGAAGCTGTGTTGCTCTGGGAGGAGGAGCTCATGGAGGCGGCCGTATCTCAGGCACAGTGGCTTGTGGGTCCCACAAGGCAGGTGGAGGTCAACGAGGTGCCCAATGGCGTAGTTGAAGAGGAACTGCCAGAGGTGGAGGCAACACCTTCTCATGTTTTCGCCCCTGCCAATGGAGCCATTACCGAGGCGTCAGAAGAGCTTGTCAAGGAACATGTGTAGAAGGCTACCTCTGCTCCTGAACACACCCAAGCCCCTGTTCCTGCTCCTGCACCTGCCAGTGGAGCTCTAGGTGAGGTGACAAAGGAGAAACTTTAGGAGAATGTGGCAGCGGAGAAGGTTACCTCTGCTCCTGCCCCTACTCCTGCTGCTGAGCCTGCTCCTGTTCCTACCAGTGCAGAAGTGTCGAAGGTGCCGGAGGAGGACACAATGGAGGAGGAGAGGGCTCAGTCTGAGGCGGAGGAGGAGAGCGAGGAGGACATTGAGGAAGATGAGGAGGACGAGGCAGAGAAACGAGTAGATGACAGAGCAATTGAGCAGGAGGACAGAGTGGAGGAAGCTCAGCTGGAGAGCTCTGTGGAGACATCAGAGCAAGCTGATGATAGTTCTCCGAGGGTCCTTGTGACCCCAGGCCTCAACGTCATGGGTCCCTTCACAGCTGAGGAAGCCCCCAAGGTGACCTGGCTGGTGCACCTAGCCACGGACGCATTCTGGGAGTTCTGTGGCTTGCTCCAGGGGCCTCGTCTGTTGCAGGACACAAACGAGCCATCCATTCTAGGTTACTACCTCAGTGAAGTCTCCCATAGAGGCATTTGGGGTTTTAGCATGCATCGTTCCAAAATGGTGGTGAGTTGCGCTAACTGAACATCTAGTTTGGGACCATACTTTGTTTATAAGTGATGTTGCTCTGAGTGTACTTATTCTTGTTATTGTGTGCTATAAGGGCTGTTTTTGACCGGGCCTGGGACGTACTTAGAGATCAGTCCCCTGAAATGACACGTCATAGCCTCAGATATCTCAAGGTGAGCCTGTCTGGTTGCATGTTTTTTCGTTTCTTCTTATTGTATTTCATGTAGGAACACCTCACCCACGATGTTCTGCTGTCCTATGTACTCCTGGAGAAAGAAGATTCTCCTCTGGAGAATCTTGATGAGGACATGGTGGTGCAAGGCCTTAATCATAATACATATTGGGGGGGACACATCCCCCCCAATATTCCAATCTGGTCAAAATGTCCCCCCCCAATATATTGATATAAAAATATAAATGTGCTACGCTACGACAGGCAACCACGCACGCTCTTCGAAATTATCATAAAAAATAATAATTCGCCCCCCCCAATGTTGACTCCATGGCTACGGCCTTGTGGTGGTGGAATCAGAACGAGAGACTGAGCTGGAAGAGGAGGTGACGGATGTCAGCAAGGAGAGCGAGGAGTCAGAAGAAGAGGTAGTGGAAGAGGAGAGTTCTGAGGAAGAGGAGGACTTCAGATTTCTGATTGCTTAAATTATACAAAATTTAGGAATTGCTGATGGATATATGTTGTGGCCCCCTCATTTTAGGATGGGACCCCCAAAATAAAATTCTGGCTACGATCCTGCTCTATCAGCAAACTCTTTCTTGCTTTTCTTTCTCTCTATATATACATTATAGATCTACTGCACACACAAGCTGAATGAAATCTACTAGGGGTGGCGATTTAAATCGATTCACATTTCTTTCTTTTTTTTTTTATATATTTTTTTGGGGGTATAAAGAATCGCAAAAAATCGTGAATCGATTTTTAATCGAATCGTGACCCCAAGAATCGATTCGAATCGTGAGGTACCAAAAGATTCCCACCCCTAAAATCTACTCATGTATTTCAGTTGGAAGAGTTGCCTCAACACCAAATGCAGAATTGGCAGGAGGATGAGTTCAAGCTTTAAATGAAACTGGCAGACTGGTACTGTATATGAATACTTAATTCAAGATACAGTTGGAGCCCTGAACCAAGTCTGGGACAAAAAAGCCACTGGCCAAAGACCAGGCCAACAGTGAAGCAAAACAATTGCCTCAAATGCCACTGCAAAAAGGAAAGTAATAATATTTTCTGAAATATCTCTTGTATTTTCTAATTCCTTTTCCTATGTTTCTGTTTTTTGTACTTCTATCACTTTTTCACATTCAAAAGCAAATCATGTATTTCCTGCAAGATTAGTTTTGGTTATGATTATTAGGATGAACACTTTGTATAAAAGCACCTGGGAAATGAATACATTAAGTCAGAAAGCAGGTACTACAAACATTCATTCAGAAAGTAATGTTGACTCAAATTGTGACTAGAAAATTAGTCTGAAATGTCCTCTCCCATGTTTATGCCTTGGTGAAGGGTCAGTCTGTGCGAGTCTGTTTTATCTCTTTTAAAAAACACCAAAGAACAAAAACAGTTTTAATCATCAAGTGTTTTATTTTCATATTCTAAAATGCAAAGGACATAACAGGATTTGAGAATAAATCCCAGATTAAGTGCACAAAATATTCCACTGCAAGTGATTATGTACAAGAATGAAAAAAAATGACACACCGTAAATAATTGAACAGCTGTCAGTGGGGCCTTGAAAACAACTGAAGTGAGTTTCCACTCTTTTTGTCTTCCTAATCTTTTTTTTTTTTCACCTATACGAGAGACAACACAAACGTTCAGTTTTGTAAACCATTTTTTGCAACTATTCCGAGGTTCACAATTAGTGCATTAAGGACCACAGAGCCCTTCTTCTCCCTTTGTGGGAGAATCTATTCAGAAATATTCCTGTTGTCTCTGGAAAAACCTAACAGCAACATGTGAAAACGTCAGAATAAAATCTCAACCCAGGACTCATTTGACATTTCACCCCATTCTTCTACTTGTGTTTACCAATTACAAGCTATGGAATAAAAATGTGATTGTACCATCCATAATTCAAAATAAACAGAATCCATGTTTAACAAAGTTGTCTCACTTGCAGCTTAAAAAATGATTCACTTCAAGCAAAGGACATTTTGAGTAACGTTCCATTTTTATGTTACAAAAAAACATGATTTTGGTTTGGAGAAAAAAACGAGCATATTAAACAGTTCTGTTTGTGGTTGCTCACATTATTTCCAGTGTTGATTGTGTCAGCAACACCGCGTTCTGTTTGATTGACTGATGCCTCTACTAGTTACAAGATACAGATGGATATGAAAGCTAGTATAATTCAGTTTGACACTATGCGTGCTATATCAAGAGAAGCCAAAACACTTACTACCAATCCAACAAAACTGACATGAAAGTGACAATTTTCAGAATTTCAACACAGATGGGTTTAAATACATGGATACGTGATTACATTTCCAACCTTCAGTAGGCAATAACGAAAGTGCTCTTGTCAAACCTGTAAAAAAATAATTTATACACACCCCGTCATCTGATTGGACGATCAAAATTGGTTGACGACTGTCTGTTTATCGATGGTCCTTTGTCCCCATGGCACCTCCCCTCTCCCCTGTCCCTCCCCCTCCACCTCTGCCCAGAGGGCTGCTATTTGTTGAAGGGCAGACAGGCAGGTAGTATGACTGTGGAGCAGGCCGGTCCTGCCAGGGGCTCGGCCACCTCCCCTTCCAGCTCCATCCACGTTCCCTTCTCTGGACTGTAACATATGGTGGACGACTTGTAGGCTCCCTGCAAGCACAGCACAACTTGTCAGTTTCTCTGCCCTGAATGCGGAGCACTGTGTGCTTAACCTGTTCCAGCTGTTTTCAAAAGCTCCAGCGGGCTGACAAGCAGACTGGACGAACACCGGACGTCACGCACTACATGACTAGACTGAAAACACTTGGAAAAAAAAGAGTGTTCGATTCAACACTGCATTGGGAAGGTTTGTCAGAGCTGCTGCCCAGGCTGTGGGCGGAACCTCACCATGCTCCAGCTGTAGCCGCCCACCAGGTAGATGCTGTCGTCCAGCACGGCACAGCCAGGGCCACTGCGGCCCTCCAGGATGGGCGTCTGCAGGATGTTCCACTGGTCTCCTTTGGGGTCGTAGCACTCCACTAACATCACATCCAGATGGGAGAACCCTGGAAGAGGGACGGAGGGAGAAATTGAGGAGAGTGAAAGAGGGAGATGGAGAGAGAGAGGGATGGAGAGAGAGAGAGAGGGATGGAGAGAGGGATGGATGGAGAGAGGGGGACAGAGGAGAGGGAAAGAGAGGGATGGATGGAGAGAGGGGGACAGAGGAGAGGGAAAGAGAGGGGGAGATGGAGAGAGGGGGGCAAGAGCGGGAGGGGGAGAGGAGGATGAGGAAAGAGGGCATGAGGGAGAGGATTCAGTCCTAGATCCCACTATGTGACAGAGGTCACCGACATCAATGACGTCTCCGGCAAACCCCCTTAAAACAAGCACCATCCCCACCGCACCTTTCAGGTGGTTGCCGCCGATGGCGTAGAGGCGGTCGCTCATGCCAGCCAGGGTGTGGATGGCCCTCTTCGTGTTCATGTCCTGTTTCCTGGCCCACACGTCCATGACGGGGTCGTAGCAGTAGAGCCAGGAGACGTACTCTCCATTGTGCACCCCTCCTGCAAAGACAGCAGCGGGCACGAAGCGGCGTCAGCGCGCTATCGACATGCCTCGCACACCCAACAGGCCCCGACGTGCCGCGCGTCACCCAGGGACACGCGAGCCACGCGCTCCGGTGTTTACGCCAGAGAGGCGGAGCTCTCCGCCAATGACCCCGCGACGTGACGCCAAGGGGAATCTCCACCCTTTTCCACTTTGCCGACATCCGCATTCCACATCGGAATGCGCGTCGACGTCGACCCGCGCTAGGCTAAGTAAGAGAGGAGAGCTCTAACCTGAGATGTATATCTTCCCGTTGTGCACTGCTCCTGCGTGAGCAGCCAGAGGCTGGGGCAGAGATGACACATAGTTCCACTCGTTAGTCTCCAGGTTAAAGGACTCCACGCTGGAGAGATAGCCCGTCTCGTTCCTGCCGCCAATCACATACAGGTGTTTATCCAGGCGGCAGGCGAAGAAACTGGCTCTCCTGAGGAAGAGGTGTCAGCCAGACAACATCATTAAAACCGTCATGACACATTCATTGAACAGTTATAAACAGCTGAGCCGCGTGGGCGGGTGTGTATTTGCTAGGGGCGGTGGACATTGTGTATGTGTGGGTCTGTGAGTTGCGCAGGTGTACAGTATGCGTATCCGTCCGTTCATGTTCTCATGCACTCACCTCTCCTGCATAGGAGGAAGTTGTATCCAACTATTGAATCTGGGATCGTAGCGGCTGACAAAATTAGTGCTGTGTTTGCCTGCCAAACAAGAGATCAATTAGGATCCACTCATAAGGGAGACACTTGAACATATCTCGCTGTTTACAGTGTCACAGTGGAGTTCATTATCGTAGTACCGTTTGGGTTCCACTGGTCCTCCCCACCGAGCAGAAGCAGGAAATTCTCCACCTCAACCACACAGTGATGGGCACTGTTGTAAGGCATTACTAGACGAGCGGAGACACAACAAAGGGCAAAGTCATAAGAATCAACAGTAAAACAAGTGACTAAGTTATATTAGTTTGTGAAGAGACCCTGAACTAAACTAAAATCCGTCAGGACTTTCAACTAACACGTTTCAACTAAAACACAAACCCAAAACATACTAATGCTTGACTCCAAGTCAAAATAAACCTCACAGGTAGAAAACAGAACGTTTGAACAGTGCACTAGGCAGGTGGTAGTATCCCTAACAGTGTGTACTGTATATTTGGGACGTTCTGTCTCATCTTCCCCTGATAAAGTGACCCCACTGAGTTGGAAATGGTGTTAGGTGACAGTCATAATGAACACGATCGTGTTCACTCAATAAATCTCGGGCCCGGCGCCTTTTGAGCGTAAATCAGTGGAATGGTGAAGCCCACCTGTCTGTCTCCATCAGTCATTCCACCTGTCACCTCCCCACCGGCTGATGGATCACAGTTGCCGTAGAATTAGACAGCCTTGAATCTCGCTCCTCTCCGATTGGCCTCTCCTTACTGTCTCACTCTGGTTGGGAGACATTGACTCCACCCTCTGTGGGGGAGACTCGAGGCACAGCTCTATCTCAGAGCGCTGGAGAGGGGAGGGGGAGGGGGTGGGGGGATTCAACTTCCTGCCTTCACTGCGCTTCAAAGGCTACAGACGTGCGATTTCCTATTGATTTCCTTACATGTGTTATTTTTTTTTGCATTATGGTTCCATCAGTGTTATGGGGATTTGGATGGGCAGTTCTTGTTTTCTGGCGGTTGTCTCATGGTTCCAGGATGTAGTGACAACATCTGACATACCAACAAACTAAAAAAATATCACTGTGAACACCTTCTCAGAGCACCAAGGATCCAAATCATGGAAGACATCTTTAGGACCTCCACTGTCTAAGCCATTGGCTTTTAGCCAAAAACCTGTTCTGTCACAGGCTTATAGTTATAAGGGGCATCACCTACCAACTAGACATTGTGATGCTCTGGCGTTTGCATTTCACTTAGTTTATACCTTAACTCAAACCTACAGCAAGCCAAAAGCCTGCAGTGCTGTGTAAGCAACAGTGGGTTGGCTAAGCCGGCCCTTAGAGATGGACAGTAACGGCCCGGCTCACTAGAGGGAGTCAGACACCTCTGCATAGCAGCACGCGTTCGGTTCAGCCGGACCCCTCCACAGCTCATTCTCACTGCTCCACCAAACGCTACTTCGCATCGCTCCAACCACGTCTCAAAAGCATTCGTTTTCTATTCTTTAAGCACTAGGGTTAAGATAGCTTTCGACAAGTGAACACGTGATGTTGCTTTCATTGCGGGCACCTGAGGAGGGCAGCCTGCCAGCAGCGTGACCCAGCTTGTGTCACTGTCCTCCTGCACGCCTGCGTAGGCACACTAGATGGCAAGCGTTCCATTAGAAGCGACCAGAAGCAAGAGAGATCTGACACCATGAGAGGGATCAGGCTTCTTCCTAAATTGTGTTGATGAATGTCTTAATCAAACTCTGTCCCTCTCAGGCTTCGGCTCATTGAAAACTTATGATTGAATGTTAATAATCTTCTATTCCACATCCATTGTGTGGAAGCTACTTCAGGCTGCCAGTGATGTGTTAAGGGGATGATTTTGCAGTTTTGTCCTTCCACACGGCCACGGGCCATTTGAGAGTTAACTTTTTCGTTTTGAATGATGGAAATCCCTATTGACCTTTCGCTTTCAACACTTTCACTCTAGGAGTGTAACGATTTGAATGAGAAATGCTGTTTAGGAACACAAGATTAAACATGCCCGATAAACATCTGATGTGGGGCTCATACTGATGTCATTAATAGACAGACAGTAAATGGATATGGCTGTCATTTTTTAGATCATTTGCACTATTAGAAGACTCGTAATAGTGACATGCCATCATGAGTCACAATACAGGAAATATCAGCAAGGCAGACACCAAGTGGGAATGAGGAGGGCGGGAGGTCAAGCTGACAGCAGGTAAACCAGGGTCTCTAATATGTATGAATGAAGCATTAGTGAGGTATAGCCCACACCAAAGCACAGGGCAACAACTCAATAGGAGCACAGATGATGATGCAAAGGACAAATGGGGTTTCCCATTATCACTTGGTCGACCTTTGGAGTGTGGCAGGCCCATAGTGGTGCTCTGTAAAGGTCAGCGTAGACAGGTCGGACAGAGAGGAGAGGATGATACTGTATTCCTGGAGGTGACGTTACCCTTTGTCATTGCACACTTGCAGGATTGTAAGAATTATTCGAGGGTTTCTATTTTTGTAAACGGACCGTTTTGAGGTTCACAGCCTGAATTGTGGTACAATGTTACCTTCACATTAAAACAACTTCGATGAATTTGCACCTTAAATATCTTATTTTCGTCGAAACTTTAAAGCAAATATAATGCACAGCAAACGTGAAGCAAAAATCTTTTCAAAGCCATGTACATCTGTATTCCTCTCGTCTTGCTTTCTTTCTCAAGAACAAAAGGTAGCGTCTACCCAGTGCCCTACCTCAGTACTAAACATTAGAGCGTCCTTTGAGAAGCTGTTGGACAGTGACATGTCATTTCGCTTTGTTTCGTCTACACTTCAGTAGATCGTCAGAGTCAAGCGGATCTCGCCATGCATCTTTGCCAGGAGATTTCAGCGAAAAACATGGGAACCCAGGCATAAAGCCCTACAGTGGTGTAAAGTCACGCTCTGATTCAAAACTTATATTAAAAGTGATAGTGATACATCATTACCTCAAGGATTTAAGGAACTCTTTCTCTCATTTTTACCTGCAAATGAACCTGTGCTCGAGGAATCGCCCCAGGATCACTTCCCTCTATACTTGGTTATTGTGCTGTCATTAACTGGGATGTTAACTGTCATGCCTCGGCTAAGGAATTGTTTGTTCCATTGCTGCTCATTCTGTACATTAGCACGTTCGCATTTTCTTTTTCTTTATTCATTCGTTCGTTCATTTATTCACAAAAGGCAACTATGCACGTTCATACTCCCTCACATGTCCAATCCCTTCATTCATTCATTCATTTACATTTAGTCATTTAGCAGAAGCTCTTATCCAGAGCGACTTACAGTAAGTACAGGGACATTCCCCCCGAGGCAAGTAGGGTGAAGTGCCTTGCCCAAGGACACAACGTCATTTGACACGGCCGGGAATCGAACTGGCAACCTTCAGAGTACTAGCCCGATTCCCTAAGCGCTCAGCCACCTGACTCATTCATAACCGTCAGGGGTCTTCAGGTAGAAGGAGGGCCGGCGAGCCACTTACTTGTGAGGATCTTCCATGTCTTTTTCTCGTCGTCGTAGTACTGGACCAGATTACTGGGCAGCCGATCAGGTCCAGGGGGCAGGCCCCCGACCAGCAGGACCAGCCTCTTACTGGAACGGATCCTGTTATGAAGGAGCCAAACACAACAGGGGGGAAGACAGATCAACCCAGAGAGTCTGAATTGAAGAAACCAACACAGAACCAGGGAAGAATTCGACCCTTATAATCCCTAATATGAATGACGGATTGTGGTATGGCAGTTATTTGCTGGTATTTGTATAGTGCATATTCTGTGAATGTGGCAAGCCGTCGGCACATTTGTCATTTCGACAACGGAAACATGTTGTGTTAATGGCCAAAACATTTTGGTTTTGAGTGCGATAACTCAAATGGAGATTTGATTTGATCAATCAAATGAACATTTTGTGATCCCTATAGAACGATGCCATTATGTATGTATATAATAACCACTCATGTCAAAATGTTCAGTCACCTTTTGCATGGTTATTACAGCGAGCACCTATCATTTTGCATGCTTATTACACCCTTAAGACATCTAATCAATTAGCTGTGAAGTCATTAGGCCTGTTCTACAGGCTGCTACGCTGACAGGCAAATAAGCCCCTGCAACTAACCTATAACATGTCTCCATTCCATTGGTAGAGATGCCACATGTGACAGTTCGAAGCCAATTGCCCAACATATCCTGCAGTTTGTTTGCAAAGCATGGCGTCACAGCCAGACACCTTGACAAACATAAGTAGCTATTTCTAATAAAGTTCAGTCAAATAAAATATTTTTCAGGTCATACAAAGTTGGTTATTTTTTCATTTATACCAGAGCTTTTTTCTTCTATTTCATGCTTGACTAAATAGCCAACCTCTCTATGTATTGTGTCAGCTACACTGGCCCACTGTTAAGTGTTTGGGGGTTATTCATATGCAAATGAACCCTGGACATAGATAATGGTGATTAATTGAGAGGAGGGAATCAGTGGCATGTCATGTGATACTATTTATGAATATTCTTCATTCCTTGTTCATTTGAACCCATCTGTGCATCTCACTGAGAGTTAGCATGGCGCTACATGCAGCTCTCCTCTGTGTCAGAGCACCAACATCAGATTACCACAAGATACCCAACCACTGTGATCCATAAAATATTGGGAGAAACAGTGAAATTAATCATGCCATAAATTGCTCCTTCAAATGTAACTCTGGCAGTGTATTTGGATTGTGGTCGTTTCCGCATCTCTATGAGATATTCATACTGTTGTGCCAGTCTAACAAAAACACTTCCTAATGGCTCATCCAACTTTCTGAGGTCATTTAAACAGAACACCAAGTCTGTTTCCACCGGAAACAGTGGTGCAAAGCACTACCGACCGATCATGTCCCAGACCATGTCTGTCCTGTACCTGTCTCTGGGAGTGCTAGTCATGACACAAAGCACAAAGCAGGCTGTGCAGTTAGCCCTGTGGTTGAGGAGCTGAAGCAGACTCAGAACAGACAACCTGAGTAGTCAGGATAAACTTGTAGTGTGACGTAGCACAGGTCACAGCTGTTTAAAAAGATATGTTATTTATCATCCAATATAAGACACTGGTGAGTAGAACAACTGTGATGCTAAGTGAACCAAATGACTGAACATTTTGACTGAGCCAAATGACCATGAACATCAAACCGCCCAATAATATTTGCCGTAACCCGTGGTGGTTTATGGTTGTTATGACTGTGGCCGTTGTACACATCCCGGCAGTTTTGTAATGACACTGGAATTGAGTTGAGCTTTTTTGGCACTACACGGGTGGAGTGTACTAATAAGAAACGTCTTTCCTAACCCCAATGATTAAATATTCAGATAAGAAAGATCTGATGTATGTAAGTCCAGGCTTTTAACACAGGCATGGACCTGTTAAGGGTGTACAGTCTACATAAAATACTTCATACAGTCAGGAGATATTAACAACAGACAGCTGAAACTTGGCAACTATCAATATAGGCCTACTGATAACCCTGCAAACACTAACAACACAGCCTGATCTCTCTCTGTTTTGTAACAGTACAGCCTGATCTCTCTCTGTATTCTAACTGGGCCTGAACTTAATCCAATATGTCATCCTCCACCAACATTCTGTGTGTGTGTGTGTATTTGGGTCTGTGCATGTGAGTTTGTTCTTGTATGTGTGTGTGTGTGTGTGTGTGTGTGTGTGTGTGTGTGTGAGACACACCACTCACCTGCTAGCTATGGTCTGCCTGCAGTGCTGTCTGAAGGGCATCAGGTGATAGTTCATGGCATCCAAGAGCAGCTTCTGGCACACAGGGTCACTCCTCATGAAGTCCACTGACTGCACCCTCTCCACCAGCTCAGGGGCCGGGATGAGGGCGAACCGCAGCCTCTTCATCAGGTCCGGGGCGTAGTGCATACGCGTGTCCCTGTCGTGCTCCAGCCACAGCACCGACATCTGGAAGAGCGCCAGCTCCGACTCCACGGGGGGCGGCAGAGCGTCCAGCATGGCGCACATCTCCTCAAAGTTCAGCAGCAGCACGTCCTCCACCAGGTACTTGTTGGCCAGCTTCTTGGTCTCATCCAGGCCGTGGAGGGCCGCGATCTTGCAGATCTGCTTGTAGTTCTGCACCGAGATCTGGTCGTTGAGGAACTGGACGCTGAGCTTGGTGATCTGCGGGATGTTGAGAATCTTGCTGACCGAGAGAACTTCTTCCACAGTGTCCAGGGACAGAGTCACGTTGGCAGTGTACAGGTACTCCAGCACTAACCTTAGTCCAATGGAGGAGCAGCCCTGGAGAACCAGGTTGTTTATGGGCCGAGTGCTGGCCATGAGCTTGTCATCGGGAGAGGAAGATGGGGTCCCACTGCTCCCCTGGTCTTTGCTCCCCTCGCTGTTGAGCGAATGTGTGGAGAAGAGAGACCTGAAGTACTGGGAGCAGGATGCCAGCACTGCTTTGTGGCAGTGGAACTGCTGTCCCTGGGCAGTCAGAGTCACATCACAGAATAGCTGTTTCCTCCATAAAAGATTGAGCCCGTGCAGCAGGGTGTCACTGTGTGTTGGGTCAAAGGTGGATGTTCTATCCCCCGATCTGGACATGACTTCCTGCCTATGAACGCCACCTAGGCAACAAATAAACCATGCAGCCATTTACCTCAAGCCATTTCTCTTTTGAACAACATGAGATGATATCATTATTAAGATGCAGTCAGAAGGGATTTATCTCCAAGAACTTCACGTTATACCACGCTTAAACGTTGAATAGATATTCATCCGATTAGACCGGTAAACAAACATGACGACGTCGGGCTATTCACCATTGAAAAAGGTTCGGACGGTAGCGTATAATTTTAAACTTCGTTCTCTGTCCATAAAACAATGAAAAACTAAACCGTAATAACAATGTGTCACTCTTATTCATTCTTTCTATCGAAGATCTTAATGGACGCTGCGGTTTGAAGCGCGTTGTCAAAACAAACTGCGATAGGATGCTGCAGCGCTTTCCCTTCGATAACGCTACCGAAGTTGTAGGATTAGGGAACGGTGCAAGGATAATATGCAGTATTCAAGCAACACTTATCGTTCTCCTCTTATCTTGCTACACCCCCACAACGAGGACATTACACATTCCACAAATTTACGCACGGAGCGATACAAAAGCAATTAGTTTGTCTCTCACAGCCGTCATCACTGTCGGAGTGCGTTTTCCTTTTAACCTGAGTTAGGCAGACGTGAGTATCGAAAATTATTCATTAAATGCAGATATACAACCAATATTAATGAAATACGAACACATCTCGATACTTCTAAGGCGTAAAAATGATTTTACTTTATCAATTATGTTTGTAGACTTGATACAAACGTCCTGTACCTTGTTTCGTTGTCGCCACATTCTGTAAAGCGCCTCACAACTATATGATGTGAGCAGCTTGCCTGAGAACAAGCCAAACTTACCTGACTTCAGAGCTTCACAAAAAAAATAAAGTAAGCTTCAGGTTCCAAATATTTTCACTTGACTTTCCTTTGTTCTCCTTTGTAAAGAAATATCCTTTCCTTTAAAGTCTATGGTCGGTGCCTCAGAATAATCATTGATTCCAACTCATAAAGTCACTAATTCTCGTTATTTGTTGACGTTGATCATTTGTTCTTCTGAATTAACAAGAAGTGTGTGAGTGTGTGAGAGGGAGCTGTGCTTTCTGCAAGAGAAGAAGAAGAAGAAATATACGTGTGACAAATTATGCTACCAAGAAACAACACATCATTATCCTTGGGCCTGGGGCTCAGTGAGTCGTAACGAGAGTAATAGGAAATCCACGGTTGGGGAGAGAAACGGTCGTGCATGGCCGGTGGAGAGAGACCATGCAGGGGTATGGATGCTGGAGAGACTCGCAAAATTATGGCTCAAGGCTATTGTAAAAACTGTCGAGCGTAAATGACTGCGATTTCAAACATCTATGGAAGAAAGAAAAGAGAAAGGGGGAGAAAAACCTAGTCTTTCCCTCGCTGTTATAGAGAGAACCGTCAAGTTTTAGTGCGCATTGCTAATTAGTCAATTTCTCTCTGCCTTCACAGCCCGACGACTCTGCTGCTGAGCTGAAACTGCTAATTTCTGGGACCAGCCTTTTTTTGGCTGTGAACTGGATGGATGAATGGCTTGTCTCGCACAAATGACAAAAAGCCCCTGCCTTAATCTCCATCGCCAAAATAACCCCTCATCTTATTCTGTGCCTGCAAGTCCTTCAAAAGAAGGTGCTCTTTTAACAAACTTTAGTCCTACAGTATGCATTGCATTGGGACTGAGGTAATATGCATATTCAAAATGCATAAGATTTTCTTATATTTGGTCAGACAAGGTATGATCATTGACTGGGCACTATGGATACTATCCACATTGCAGTAACACAGTGCACAGTGACTTTAAGTAAGTAATATAGGCCTCATGTTCAAGTGTAAATTTCATTTCGACATCAAAACAATAATAGATAATATAACAAAAAAGTCCACTTTACAGATGATTGTTACATGCCCTTAGGCCTAGCTCTGAGCCAAACATAAACAAAGGTCTCAAGTCGAATACTTGATTGATTATGCCTGGATATGCAAGGTGTACTGAGATCATGAGAGAAAACTGCAGGTTTATACACATTTGGGCTCATGTTGGTTAATATGTCACAGTGGTGCAGTGAGTCTGTCTGCATGTCAAGGCCAACAACAGGTTCACCCACCACTGTATGCACAGCATATACTAAGGAGGAATATGCTCATTCTTACAAATGCCATAAAGGCTGCATGCATGAAAAGTAAAGAAAAGTAAAAGAGTCCCTGAACATTCAAGCTAATTATATATAAATGTAATTATATATATTTATAATTATATATGTGCCAAAAATACTTATTAGTAGTGTGAACTGTCAATTAAATAAAGAGCTCAATTGGAGCAAAAACCCACACATACAGTGTTCCCCTGGGACTAGAACTGACAGATACCTTGCAAGTTATCAAATGACAGATAGGGATAAATGGACTTGTTCATGTACTATGAAATAGACCAAACATCATGCTACCATACTGTAACGGAGGCCACACATAGATAGCATTTAAAAGAAGATCTAGAGATTTAATCGGGAGGTCTTGAATATCTAACAAAGAAATGTCCTTGTCTAACCTATATGCTAAATGGTTAGTCAGTGGGGTGCTTGGTTTCAACTGTGAACATAGTTACGCAATTATTAAATGTGTGTTTTTCAAGGTGCCATAAAAACCCAATGCAGCTTATTGGTTAGTTCAACCTCTTTCAAAGGACTTACCATATGCCCATTACAGTTCTACATTTCCGTTGTGTGCCAAGACTAAATTAGCACGACATTGCTTAAGCCTCTAGCGAGCCATCCTAGCACTATGAAATGACCATTTCTAACTCTTTCAGCTCTTTGTTGCAACTCAGTCTCCTGAGACCACTGGTCTTCAGATTGCAGGACATTTATGGCTGTAGGTTGTTGCAGCGAGGAGAGGGAGGGGGGGTCATCTGATAAGAGAAGAATTTCTAGACTAATTAAACCCTTTGAGACAAAGAATCACAGTACAGTGATTTACAACTCTCTCTATACCAGTTAACCCCACTCATATTTATCTGTCATATTACACATTTCCTATCTATTCCTTGTATAAAGAATTACAATGTTTGTTCATGCTTTCCATGCTTTTATTTCCTATACTTAAGAAATAGGAGTGCACAAACACTGGACAATATACCATTGTTTCTTTAAAAACAAAGCAAGAGTAGTCAGAAGGAATCACATGTCTACGTCAGGCCAGGTGATGATAAAAGTGATTTAATAACTTCAAGCAAAATGAGAATCAGCTGAGAGTCTGGAGTGCATGTTTGTGAAGATGATCATGATAAGGTGAATTGTCACCCTAAGCAAGTGGACATCAGTACATTTGACATACAATGAAGAGTCAAATCACAATTTTACTTGGCACTGTTCATGAGATGGACAGTGCAGCAACATTGAAAGATGTACTCTTTTAATACAATCTTACAATAGTACAAACCCCAATTAATACAGTAGATTAATTTCTAAATGTCATGGATGCATTCTCAGCCTAGAACATGCTTATTAATGTTAGTAACCACAGTTGTAACTATTGTGACTTATACTCATTCAATCAGCACAAACTGTGCCCTCCAATAATATAAGTAATTACTTTATACTGATAAAGAAAAGAACAGTGTTGTGTTTATCAATAAAAAAGACAGGAAATAACACAAGCCCACATCCTGCCCAGATAATTACAGATGAATATCAGATTAAAAACCGAGCCTTTAATCTAATCAATCCAGCAAAAATAAAACAAGGAGAAGATGGAAGTTGTGCATAGCAACGTCTACAAGGCATAATTCCTTTTGCTGGCTGCAGCAGAGGGTATGCTAAGATAGAAAGTATTATTTTCCTAAATGGAAGGTGTCAGATGGTCACGGAAATGTGATCAGCTGTTCAAGATCACTGCTTCCCATCTGCAATTTGTGATGTGTGAAAGATTCAGCCCAAATGTGCTCGCCAAGCGGAAATCCTCTGCACTTTCTCTTATCGTGGAAAAGCAAGATAACCAGCCGTTTACAGATCACAGAACATATCATATTAATATCATGGAGAGGGTGATATCATCTTGTTTGTAAAAACATATTTTGTTAACTAAGTGTGTTGGTATGCCAACCTTCACAGTGAAAGTTTTAATTTATCTCTCTTCCCAGAAGTCTGTCCGTTAAAAGTAGCTCTTCTCTGTCAATAAATCTATACAGGATGGCATAGCAGAATATCCAGGAGGGAAACATTAAGACACGTTCATTCTTGTGTTGGAGCTCCAACACTGTTCGTTTGTACTCCATGTTCCACAACATCTTAAGTTGAATATATACAGAGAAGTACAAGATTAATTTCAAAGCTTTAACTAGGGATAATAATCATGTATAGGTTGTCCCTGGAACCACCACCCCGAAACTCCCAACTAAATAGTTGTATTTGTAGATAAGGTCACAAGTTTAAATGTGATTCATGACAAATGGAGGGAGGCCCATTATTTACAACACAGAGCAAACACGGTTGTTGCTATTGCAGCTGCTTCTAAATTCATTGTAGTTTTGTAATGTTTTGGATAAATCCTCGTCACAATAAAATGCATACCTCTGATCCATTCATTAATCCTTGTTTCAACCACTTGTGACCGCCACAAAGTTATCACTCACTGCTTGGGGAGGCTGTGCACTTTCCCACTTAGTGAAACGTTAGTGATTGGGAGTCAATGGGAGTCTACCGTGTATTCGGTCGTCTGCTCTTATTTGCAGTAGGGAGGGCCTGCTGTTTGAAACCCCCAGACCCTCCACACATGGCGTCGCCACCACAGACACGGCTCAGAGCCCGCCAGCAGCCGGGAGGTGAGCAGAGAGAGGAACAGGCGGAGTCCCCTCTAGACTGAGCACAGGAGCACGCGCGTGTGTGTGTGTGTGTGTGAGAGAGACGGCGAGTACATGGCATTCTCATATGACAAAGGATAGCCGGTTTAAGCAGTGGGGGGAGGCCAGGGGGGTGGTCCAGAGGCTTACCTGGGGGAAGGTCTGGGGGGAGCAGGGAGATGAGCGTGTGTGTGGGGGTGAGAGTCAGGGTGCGGGGAGCCACAAGGGCCCACAGTGGGGAGGAGCAGCGAGGAGGCTGAGGGGAGAGGGGGTGCAGTCTCCCCAGCGTGATGCATCTACCTTCAGGGTGGCAGCAGGCGTGGAGTGGGGTGCGTTGGAGCGAGCATGGGCTCAGTGGCGCGGTCACCTAGGGACGCTAAAGCTGCTGTTGCAGGACTGATAGTTATTCCTTGGGAGAATTGCAAGATGAGCCCCATTGTATTAGCACCCCCCCCCCCCCATGACACACTCACACACACCTAAATTGTATCAATGCTGTTGAGCCCTGAAAGTAATGTTTTAGGTGTCGAGAAAATATGTTACACAATGTGACGTCATCTGAAAAGCAAATGCAGTGTCTTCAGTTTGGCAATCGAAGACAAACATTTTCCATGACTCAAAACATCAAACATCTGAATCAAATACCAAATATGTAAAAAAATGACCTTTTATTTTCGAAAGTGTATTATTTCCATGTACATGCTTGAACTATGAAACAGGACCACAGTAATAAACAGTTCACTGGCAACAACAAGCCAACAAATTATTCCAAACTGATTTGAAATTCTGAGACATTAAGCTTTTAATTTCCAGACGTACTTTGTGTTCTGACTATTGGAATTGTATCTTTTATAAATTCCCTGTGTCTAATATGGTCAGCACTCCCAATTATTCACTTCACTGACAAGTGAAACAAACGGGACCAACCAGTGCATTTTGTATTATCTACACTCCTTGGATTCTCTGACAATAATTAATACAATGGCAAGCTGCTGTTCCCAACCCTGGCGACATAAGCTCAACAACATTCCGCCCTCCCCATTCTAACAGCCCCAAACAAGAAATGACTTCCAGTGGTGATGTCATAGATGTTGTAGTGACTGATCCAAGGGTGTTGTGGTCAGTGTAGTTTCTATGAGTGAACGAAGGTCCCCCGACCAGGAAAAGGTTTTCATTCACCTCATAAACAATAATAATGGTGTGTGTCTGGAGGGCGTCAAGAATCATATAAATAGCTCTTTAACCATCACCATACAGCCTTTTAAATCACTGATTGTCCTATAAATCATGTCATGTCCAAGTCCTGTATGGTGTAACTAGCATGGGGACCGACAAACTCAGAGGAAGGCCTTGAGTCCATGAGACACAGTGTACACTACTCTGTCACTGAGCTCAAGCACACACAGCGGCATACACGGCAGAGCCACTTGGACACTGACCAGAAGTGAAGTGTTTGTACTTACATTATTACAAGGGAAAGACAGCACTGCACCATTATGTGTCATATCAATACAAATATGCATTGTGTACTATATGTACAGTAGCCGTGCTACCAAAGTTGACATGCACACAAGGTGAGTAAGGTGAATTACAAAGTATGCTCTGATTCGCTGTTTGGTTCCTCTCAACCTCAGCATATTTCACACTGACTTTAAATAAACATGTTTAAACATGTTTGTTTAACATTTCATTGGCATTTTATATATGCAGGTGTTTTTTTTTGCTCAGGAGGAGGCTAAAAGGTTTGTAATTATTGAGGGGCACTTTCCCCCAAACACCTATTAAAAGAATGCCACAGCATTTCTAAATCCTCACAGCAGGAGTTGGCATCAACCGAAAAGGAGTGGATGAGTTTCTCTTTAACAGCTGTAATTTGTGTTTTCCAATCACCATGCTGATTTCTGCTCATTATACTCTGGTTTCACACCGGTAAGTGAGCAAAGTTTGGATTGATTGACTCTAATTAACTAAAAAATGTTCAAGCATGGATTTATTATCATGCTAGCTAGCCACAAATGTCAAAGACTTTCACAAATTATTATCCTGTTAAGATAAATGTCTTTGAAATCAAAGGAGTGTGGAAACACAAGGAACACATATTACTTTTGTAATAAATGTGTTTGGCATGTTGGATATAGTCTTTAAGAACACAGATGTAGCATCGCTTCTCAAGCCCTAGTGACGCACAACATTTCCACACTGACAGACATGCTTGCAATTGATATCTAATAATTATCATTTGTATAGCACACTTTAAAATACAAAGAGGTCTCAAGGTGCTTTACGTAGGCTACCTAGGTGCAGCATGTCTAAAGAAACAACAACAGTTTTCATTTCTTTCTTAGATGAAATAACCATTTTTTTGTTGTTGTTTTTAACTGAATCTATGAGGCTAATCGAGAACCCGACCTAGCAGTAGGCCATTGTTGGCTCCTCTCTATCAAGCTCGATCCTCGTTGTGTGGACTGACTCTTGGCAGGCTCACCCTCATTGATATTTTAGACACAGTGGCACCTCTCCACACACATTCCTTACTTGACTCCCATCAGCTCCATGGCTCAACTCCCCACTCGGTGAAGAAAAAAGAAAGGACAGTTCAACAGTGGACAGGGACCAAACCCACTCCTCATTTCCCATGTTTTTAAAAACCTTCGACAGACATTCGGTTGGTCCCGGAAACATGCAGTGTTGCTACGATTCACTTGGCTTCACCTCACTGACCAGAGGTGATCAGTCAAGCGCAACCGACCGAAACGAAGCAATATTCAGTTTGGTTCCGCACTAATGTTTAGTATCAGGCAGTCGAGTCTCATCTTCCCTCCCTATCTTTTACAAACTGGCTGTTTATAGCACATGCCCGCACAGTAACTGTGTCGCAAAACGCAACAATAAAATGCCACAGTGAGGCATGTTCGTCATCTTATTAACACACCATAGCAAGCATCAGCAGCATATGACATGGGATTGAATATATGTCTGCTGTCCGGTCTTTACCTCCATCAATATCTACACACATAGTCACTTGCGCAGCTGTGCCTGCAGATGAATGCGATGACAGCAAGGACTGGGTCCTATTCATTTATTTAATGGATGGATTAGATACAAGGAGAGTAGATAAATGTGTTTGGGAGGTTCCTTCCTTTGAGATATGGCCACGTAGCCTATAAGAGATATCCGACACACTGAACATTTTTCATCGAATTTCATCAAGGTGCTTTTCGAGAGCTAACGGCCTCACTGCGTAGTGAGGTTTTGATCTGAGCCACTGTTTGGGCTCCATTAACCTGAGGCACTTCGGTGTGTCTGTGGAGAAGCACATATACGGAACAGTGCGGTGCTCTGTTGACACCCTGGTGTAACAACTCGTCCTGTATCCCAAATAGCACCCTTAATTTCCCAAAGACTAAATCCTCCTGTCTCCTGCTCTGAAAAACATCTTACAATTCTGTGGTACGTGGAAAAATTCACCTTTCAATACAGTGGGGGTCTACACACACATTCACAGGAGCAACATTGTCTTGAACTAAGATTGTGTGCTTCGAATAGTCATTGGAGTGACAGGAGTCTACTTAAGGAGTTGTTCCACACTGCCCCCCTCTGTCCCCCATGGGAGGTCCTGGGGTCATCAACAAATGCACTGCATCTCCCACACAGACAGGTGCGGAGGGCTGGGGGCTAACAGCTATAATTATGTTACATAATCACCCAGTGTCAACTGGGTGTATTAATTCAAAACACTTTACATTTACCGTGGTACCTTTTCTATAACCTATTTGCAATTACCCCAAGATATTTCAAAGTAATTTAGTTTATGCTAACATTTGCTTCAGAACTTCTGTGTTGGGGTATTAATGTGCCATTCCATTAGCATGAACAAGTTTGAAGATGCTTGACAAAATGAAAATCAATTATCTCTCAATACTAGGTGTACTGGTAAGGTGAGACGCCAAATTGAAAGCAGTGTTTCCTGAGGGCTCATTGGAAAGCTAGTGGATAGTGCTCACACAACATCCTTTTGTGCACACTATTTACCCCTGGATTGCTTCAGGCTAATGTCTCAATAATTTTCCCTCTTTTCTCAGGTCCTTCCCACAAAGGACTTAACTAATGATCCATGGACAAAATGAAGCATTTAAATTTATTCATTAATCATTCATCTCCAGCTCATTGAAAATGCTAAACTTCCACAAAATTAAGATTGAATATTGAAAAGTGATTGAGGGAGACAGCTTTCAGGGGGGCGCAGAGGAAAAAATGAAACAACAAAAATGAAAAAAAAGCAGAGGCCTTCAAGAGAGAGGAAGTGTCTCACCCGTGGGTATGGTCAGGCTACTGGAGGTGTACTAAGTGCTAGTTAAGGTCATGGGGTTTCACTAGTCCTAATTAGATCCTGGGATCTGGAGAAGCGTAGAATTTCTGTCAACACTGCCTGTAATTATTCTCTTTTCCAATTAATGGTGACATAGATTAATTATCTGATGAGGCAAAGCCAATTGCAATCATTCACCCAGCTAAAATTAGATCAGTCCTGACAGCAGCATGAAAGTCACCTGTTTCATTGTTATGGATCTGCTGCAAGTGAGATGGGGAGAGATAGTGAAGCATGCTGGGGTAAGTAAGTTGTCTGGCACAGGTGAATGTCCAATTACACTGCTATCTGAACTGTAGGCATCTTCTTGTTCAATCCAACGGCATCGGCACCGGCTTGTTTGTCCTCGGCGCCATCGTCGGAGGGAGTAGAGTCATCTGTCAGCGAGCGCAGAAACGCGGAGATGCGGCGAATAGCATTTGACAACTCCTCCTGTTGGAATAAGGGGAGCAAATGGAATCAATGAATGGCGGGGCTAATTAAGAACACAGAGTGACGTGGTGGAGCTGGGAGAGGCGTCTGTGCTGTGGAGCCACAACAAGGATACCGAGGAGGCTAGCTCTCTGTCTGTGTGTCACCCACCTCCCTGGCTAGCTCTCTGTCTGTGTGTCACCCACCTCCCTGGCTAGCCCTCTGTCTGTGTCCCCCCACCCCCCTCCCCACAGACGATGTCCCCCAGCCCTGTTCCTACTGTCGGAGTAACTTACCATCCTGATCTTATTGTGTGGAGGAGAAGGAACAGGAGGCTCCTGGTGAACCATGTGTGGGTTCAGTGGCTCTCTGTTTTAAAAACCTCAGCATCCAGTTTTTCTATTAAACTGCCTGGCACTGTCAACCAGCTTGGGAATCTGAACCGGCCTAGCCATGCAGAAATTCTCTGACTAACAATTATATCAGAAACAGGATCT
Source organism: Osmerus eperlanus (assembly GCF_963692335.1). Taxonomy (NCBI): domain Eukaryota; kingdom Metazoa; phylum Chordata; class Actinopteri; order Osmeriformes; family Osmeridae; genus Osmerus; species Osmerus eperlanus. The sequence goes on from NC_085033.1 coordinate 2,673,277, forward strand.
TGGATTACGGTCCCCGGGGTCCAGGGCAGTGGGCGTCTGCTCCAATCATTACCGGCCATTCAACAAGGCGGTGCACTGCTCTATGCTGTTAGCCATTGTCAATTATACCATCCCTGGTGTAAACTGGCAGAACACACACACGCAAAAAAAAAAAAAACTGAACTGCCAGTTCTGGCAGCAGTGTAACAGGATGACAGCACCCCTCTCACACTCCCTTCCCCCCCCCCTCCCCCCACAGGATTCCCTTCGCCCTCCCTCCTCCAACCCCTTGAAGCTACTTTCTGAAAAAAAGGAACAAAAAAAGGTACCATTTGGCTCTGGTGCGAGCGAGCCTTAGTGGTGGAAGTGCTGAACTCAACCTGGCTTATGTTTTGGGCTCGTGAGGTTAAGTGGACACGATGGATTTGGATATCTCCCCTCCTGCTCTCTGGCTGGAGGTCTGGACGTTTCATATCCACGTTATTCGTTTCTTTTGGCGCAAAAAAACGGTGTTAAGTTAAGGGGACAAGCTGTGGCCGATGTCCTCTAAGCATACAATGCTCAGTTAGTCCGGCACTGGGAGGGTGGCCGTGTTGTAGGTGGATACCGGGAACACGGCACACTGCTGTGGAGGAGTCTGTGTTAAAGTGCTGCCTGCTCTGAGGGCCCCTGCGCTGGGCTGTGACGGGTGACGGCGCGCTGCGCTTCAATACACCAGCTCCTTTGTCCTTCACACTCTGCAGCTCCCTGATAGCTCCTCCCCCATCCGTGCCCCCCCACCTCCCTCCCTGCCTCGCAGCCTAGAGCTGCCGTCTGCCTGGGCCTCCTTGGGCTGGGCTGGGCTGGGAGACATGGCTGCTGTCTGGACTGTCGGGAGGGGACCTGTCAGAAGGTCCACGTCAGATATGGAAGGATTGGAATTGGGAGAGAGATCTCTCCATGTGGTACAGGCCACTGAGAGAGGTTCCCGAGATCATGTACGTTCCGTTCAAATCCATCAGTGTTTTGGGAGAGAAGGGGTTTTCAAGTCCGGATCTGGGAGGTAACGGTAGTGCAGGTAGGGAACACCGGACAAGCACGGCTGTCGGTCAGACAGACATGCAACGCAAAACGACTGGGCACCTCTGAGCGAGAGAGACAGAGAGAGAAAGAGGGAGAGAGCGAGAGAGACGCCGGGAAAAGAGGGGGAAAAGTGCATTTCTACGGATGAACGCCACCTGCTTCTTGATCGGTGACACAGGACAGGACGTTTGGTGGAGATCCATCACTCTCCTCCCCTGTCCGCTCTGACCTCTTCTCACGTCTCGGCACAGATTAGGCAGCCATTATCCTGTAATTGAAGGTCTTCACTCCTCTTCATGCAACCTTGCAGAATATGCACCTTTTTTTGTGTTACTTTTTTCTCCGGTGGAGGTGGGGGGGGGTTGGGGGGGGGGGGCGTTGGGGGGGGGGGGGGTTGGGGGAGGAGAGGGGGGTTTAGGGAGGTAATTCAACCCACAATAGGGTGGTTGTACTGGGGATGTCTCGTGTGTTCGCCCCGGGCCCGTTCCCCACACAGGGCCTGACTGTGAAAGCACAGAGAGGCAGAGGTGACCTGTCCCATGGGAGAGAGGGCTGTCCTGTGGGAGAGAGAGCTGTCCTATGGGAGAGAGGGCTGTCCTGTGGGAGAGAGAGCTGTCCTGTGGGAGAGAGGGCTGTCCTGTGGGAGAGAGCTGTCCTATGGGAGAGAGGGCTGTCCTGTGGGAGAGAGGGCTGTCCTGTGGGAGAGAGAGCTGTCCTATGGGAGAGAGGGCTGTCCCGTGGGAGAGAGGGCTGTCCTGTGGGAGAGAGGGCTGTCCCATGGGAGAGAGGGCTGTCCTGTGGGAGAGAGGGCTGTCCTGTGGGAGAGAGGGCTGTCCCATGGGAGAGAGGGCTGTCCTGTGGGAGAGAGGGCTGTCCTGTGGGAGAGAGGGCTGTCCTGTGGGAGAGAGGGCTGTCCTGTGGGAGAGAGGGCTGTACGGAGTAATCTGGAAGGGGGAGGCGGTGGCGGCGGAGGTCAGCCTCGGACGCTGGGTCACCGCATAGGCACCCCACTGTACACATCATCAATCACGCCCCCCCCCCATTCCTGTGACGCCTGGATGTACAGACAGGGCTGGCGGGCTTAACTGTGGCTAGCTGCAAGTGATCCTGCTGCTTGTTCCACTGTGCCTAGTTTCACTCTGCTCTGCCTGGGTTTCCTGACTGTGTAGGCTGGGGCACTGCACCAGCCAGACCACATTACAACTCTGGATACACACACACACACCTGCCATTCACAAAAGTCACTGTGATACCTACTATAGTTTTCAGAATAACTGAAATGCTAAAACTATCTATCAAGCTTGACATGGGAATGCAAATAGCCACCGACGGAGTCAGGTGGCTGAGCGGTGAGGGAATCGGGCTAGTAATCCGAAGGTTGCCAGTTCGATTCCCGGTCATGGCAACTGACGTTGTGTCCTTGGGCAAGGCACTTCACCCTACTTGCCTCGGGGGAATGTCCCTGTACTTACTGTAAGTCGCTCTGGATAAGAGCGTCTGCTAAATGACTAAATGTAAATGAAGGATTGTGCATTCGAGCTGAAATGTATAGTGCGTGTTGTGTTGGTCTGTGCATTCCCATAGTGGTAGCCATGTGACACGTACCTGGACACTTTTTATTTTGTGGTTGTTCTCGTTAGAGAGGACCTGGAAGTGAGCCAGTTCAGCCTGGCTGTGCAGGCTACGCTGTCTGAAGGATTTCACCACAGCTATGTGCATCCTATTCTGCAACAAAGAGAGCTGTGGAGAGAGCGCCAGAGAGAGAGAGAGAGAGAGAGAGAGAGAGAGAGAGAGAGAGAGAGAGAGAGAGAGAGAGAGAGAGAGAGAGAGAGAAGGCAGGGAAAAAGGATTGGTAAGGCAGGAGAGGAAATTAATGGCAGTGTTCAAGAAGAATGATGGAGGGGAATAGAGAAAGCAGTCAATAGCCCATTCTGCAGTACACGGGCCTGACAGGAATTTCACAGTCTCTTGGTTTCTCTGCCCACTCGTGTGCACTCATCAGTATCCAGTCACATCTGGCTGCCAGGATGGGGGGTTAATTTTCTCTAAATGCTTCAGCAGTTTTGTTCTAGCCGAGGCAAACTCTGTGACTGCAAAGCTGATGAGTAAAATATTTCTACTTCACCCAGTTTAACTTTATACCAATCCCCTCAAGACATATTTTACACATACACACAGAGTCATGAACCCCCCACCGAAACCACAAATTATTCCTAGTCTCTTGGAAAGACATGCTGCTCGCTTTATTATTTGAACACAGTTTTAAGCAAAGGGGTTTCAATTCTGATAGATGCCATTGCCTTTTTTTGTGTATTTTTTACTTTTTTTTCTCTCCCTAGCCATTTCTCCACTCTTCCTACAAAGCTTATCATTGCTTGGCAATGTGCTCTCTGGTGCATAAAAGAACGAAAGCGAATTAGCTCAGCCATCAACTGCAGAATGAAAGACAATAACAGGAATGCTGTTAAAACGCACCCTGTTAAAACCTGAGAGCTTGGGGCTTCCACAGAAACAAAACAATGCTTACAAGTACAAGAAGAGACAACAGGACGCTGAGGTGAACCACGAACAACTAGATGATCCTGGAGAGTAGAGGGGGCCAAACTGCTCTTCAAGAGTTTGGGATTGTTGCTGAGGGGGGGGGGGGGGGGGGGGAGACAGTACGTTGATAATGCAGCAGACCTTTGTAAGCCTCCTTCCAAGGTGAGGGAAGTATTAGACGCTTCCAGGTTGCCCAAGTACTGGGTTCCCCATTGGCTCTCTCTGCTGTATGACCAACCATGCAGGCGCAGTCTCTCTGACAGGAATGGAGTGTGATGCTTGTCATCATTCCTACCCACACTACCACACTCTGGGCTGTCAGGCAACAGCCGGCTATGATCCTGCAACACGGGATGATGTTGGCAGCCCGTCTCTCGTCTCCCTTTCCCCCAAAGTGAACTCAGCCAGCAATCACGGTTAAAAAGCTTGTGACGTCGAGAGCAGGGAATGACAACGGAGGACTTGCACTGTGATCACAAAGACATCAGGAAACGGACTGAAACGTCTCGTGAAATGTATCGACTAAATCAAGAAAAGGCACACATGCTGATGAGATTAATCCTTGTTCGGCGTGTAGACTCCTGAGAGATAATGTTAATTGTGGTGAAGTAATTGATATGAATTTGGATAGAGAGCAGGAATGATAGAAAGTGGCTGTTAAACATGTCTCGGGCTGAAACAAACAAAAAATGGCGGGGGCTGAATTGAGAGTAAAAGAAAATCAGGCTTTGATCATGACCGTGGCAAATCCTGTCCACAGGATTTTATTTTTGCATGCATTTCTCACTTGATAACATTCATGCAGTTAGATGAAGAATTTGCTCGAGTAAAGGTAGGCCCTATTAGTCATTTTTTGGAACAACTAATGTTTATTGCTTACTGCAGCGGCAACGTGGTTATTAAGGTTTTGGAAATGGTTGTCATCCGCTATTCCCCTGAACAGCAAAGTTAAACTGTCTAAGAAGAACAAAGTACTCAAACGGCTTGGGTTAGGGTTCCTGTTGTCTCTTCTAGCTTCTCTAGACTTGTTAGCAATGTTACACTTTGCTCTCCCAGAACGTATTCTATCACCAAACTAAAGCAGCAACATCATTCCCTCAGAGCACCCCGAGACCAAAGACCAGTTGAAACGGGTGAACTTTGTCTCCACGTATCTGCATGCGACTCTCCCTCCCTCCACTCCCATGTGGCCAGCCTACATCAACATCGTATCACATCGCATCCATCATCCTCCTACACGCCAGTTATCTCCTCGTTATTAGATTGCTGCAGTAACCTCCTCATTGGTTGCCCAACCAAAACTCTACTAAAGCCACTGCCCGTGCAAAGAGCCCTTCCATCACCCGGTAAACACTAAAAGCAAGTTCAGTGTTAAGTGTGGCCGTAACGCCGCATTGATTTGAGTTCCGTCCTTGTCTTGTGTGCCCTGTGTTGACGCCCTATGTTGTCCAGGTACTTTATGCATATTGCCCCAACCAAAACATCCCCAAGATCCAAAGTTAAAGTCGCTTAAAGTTGGTCCTTACATACAGTAGAACTGACGACCATAAAGTTCAGCCTGCAATGTTTGTGGGAGAAACCCAGTTCAGTCATAACACAGTGGATGGGATGTGGTTACTGCGTCATGTCTGGAAGAGTGGGCACCTGTTTGTGGTCGTGAAAAGACCCCTGGGCCCGGTTCTTCTTGTCGAACACACACACGGCCTCCTGCTTCTCCACCATCAGGACGTTCTGCAGCTCTCTGTACTCGGCGCCCAGCACCGCGTTCTCCTTCAGCTCCGTCTTCAAGGCGTCCTGGGAGCGCCCGGAAAAGAGGGGGTTATTGTAGGATGTCGTTATGGCGCTCTGAGCGTGGTGTTGCATGGTGGGCTTTACGGGTAGCTATGCAGAGTCGAGTGTTCAGTAATGGTTGATGTTGGAGGGTGTGATGCGATGTTGGTGTGTTAGGTTGAACTACCCAGCCAGTATAAACGCTGAGTTGGCAGAGATGCTGTACAGTACATCAGATAGAGTGTGATCAAAGATATGGATCAATGTCACTGCGTAGATTCTGTTGTGAGACTGTTAGCTCGGTAGACAAGCTTCAGACAGACAGATGGTTCACCTTCGGGGGAAAAGCGTGCTTGTAGAATGTTTTTTTTTATGCTTAAATTGATTCGTATTTTTACATGACACATCTTTCAGTTTCCATCAAAATCCTTGTTACCTTTCATCATGGAAGCAGGTTGATTTTCACGTCAATATTCCAAGCCTCCAAATAGTTGGGCTGGCATTTCTCAGAGATCTTACATGTTCTGCACTGAACACCCAATCTCCCCATTAATAAGATTCCACCAGGAACATTAGAACTGCTCCCATATCGGGTCTAGCTATGTCCTCTTTCTAAAGAATGATCAAGGTGATCTGCAGGGAACAGCGTGCGGGTGCTCATGATGAGTTGGAATACGTGTGTGTGTTACAAACTAGGCCACCGGGAACCGTGGAAGCCGGACACACTTTCCGGAAACCGAGTGAATAAATAACAGTAAGTGACTGTCTCCCTTGCCTGCACTGTTTTCATCTCAACGCTACTTGGACGGTGTTGGCTGGTGAATATCTCAACTGTACCTGCAGACATAATGAAGTGTGTCTCTGCAGTAAAACAGAACAGCACTAAAGTGATGAGTTTAACCCAGCAGAAAGAGGGGCTGTAAACATGACAAATGCCTGCTATTGATTTCAGGTTTAATTACTCCATGCAGCACTGACAAAGCCCATCTGAAGCTGTTGTGAAGTGTAAATGGAACAGATTCCACTTCATTGCCCAGAAGAAACTGATGGTGTAGGCAGTTTGGCTGTTTACTTTATCCTCGGCGAACGTCAGCCCCGATCAAATTAACGAATGAGCGCACCGCGGATCTCAAAAGATGTTTGGGTTGGAGCTGGAGATGACCACATCTCGTCTCTGCTTCAGGAGATAGCTGAATGTTTGTAGGCCCTGACCGCGGGAGCAAACAGGAACACAAGTTTGAGGAGAAGTGCGTGACTGAGGCCACAAGTAGGCCTATGCATAGACATGCAAGTGACTCCATGTAGTGTAGCCTAGGGTGTAGGCTCGCACACACACACACGCACACAGGAATAGACCCTTCAAGAGTTTAGTAATACTAATGAACTCCATCTGACACCTAACATCTCAAGTCAACATCCGTAGACACGGTGACCTCCAGCGCCTCACACTGATCATTTGAGGTCAGCATCTTTCTCCTGCGTAATCTTCTATCAGAATGTGTCCAGCCATTACCGCGCGCACGCTGTTCCGCGTCACGCACGCTGCTTTCCCGAACGCTTAGTGTGCTTATTATGCTATGCTAATGCGAACATTATGTGTGTTTTTTATTGAACTCAATGATCAAAGTAGCCAATTTCCTTAGAACCCAGCCCGCTCTAACCCTGATCTGTTCATTTGGTGTAGTGGGTGTATTGTTGTTTCCATTTTATTTTGTCAAGTGAAAAGGCTAAACCTCTTTTTGCATGGCTGACTTTTATCTGGCTAATGGGAGTCGCGTCTATGAGGAAGACTTCCAATTCTTAAATTGTCTCACGCCAACAACTTCTTTAAAGTTGCTGCACCCGGATGCATGGCGGCTTAAGCTCCATTGCCTTTTCTTGTTTTGAACTAATGCATTCTTGATCACCGTTTAATGAAACTATATACCACATGGCGATTTCACATTAGATAAGCCATGTGAAACTCCCATCAGCCAAGAGACTCCGGCTGGGGCTTCTAATCCTGCAGATAAAAACCTTACTACAAATAGGGCTTTTCTATTAAAACAGAGCATCGAAATAACTTATCATGTTCACACATCAAACCCCCCCCCCCATCCTTTTGATATGGATAAAAAAGAAGAAATGTATTGTTTTCAGTTACTGGATGTTAACAACAGCTTTGAGTCTAAATCAGCACATAGGGCAGTGGGTAAGGGTGGACATGTAGCCTGTACAGTCATCTTGAAGCTTCACTGTCCATCATTGAGTGTGAGGTGTGAATCCTCAACAGCTAGTTAGTCATTCATTGAAACTAGATAGAAACTAGATCGACCAAGGCATGTAATTTTAATTGCTCAGGGATCTTTTGTCTAGCCGTGTTGTAAGATAAGGATTGTGACAAGCAATTCTACTGACACTAATCCACAAATAAGTACACACAATGAGCTAAGAGCTGTTCAAGACTTGCCTATGTGGAGAGCATACGCTTTAGATTTCCAGGGGTTGGAACACTTCCGGCAATTTTGTAGAAAAAGTCAGTTTTTTGCATCTAATCCCGCAACTTTTTGTAATTTTAAGAAAATAGGGAAAGTGAAGGGAGTTGCAACGTATGCTGGCAGGAAGAGCATTGTGAACAGACAATGGAGCAGATATGGCCGTCAAGTTAAAGCACCAGTCAAGGGGAACTGTCAAAACGTCAAAAGCGTGTTATCAAGTCTTATGGAAGAATATAAGTGAATTATATAACTTAATGCACGTCTGCAGGGACGTATATAGCTACCAACTATGGAGCCATTGTTCTGCGTGACACACTTACTGTCCTTCCACGTTTTTATTGGGATTATTATAAGAGGCATTCAGCTGGAACGATCCCCTTACCTTGGTGTCCCTCATTTTCTGCTGTCTGATGGTGAGCAGTGCATTGTGGGCCTGCTCTGAGGCGTGTGTTCGCCGCTGGCAGGCCTCTGTGTCAGCCTGCAGCGTGCTCATGACCAACGTGGCCGTTTGCATTTTGAACTCCACAGCCTCCAGGACCGACCTGGAGAAGAACGACACACACGCAGCCATCACACGCATCGCATCGGAGCAGCACAACCCACCCCAGCATTACAAATCGATCATCCAAATTAGACGTCTTCAAAAATGGTGAGAAGGATCCTTCCGCGCTCCGAAGCCCAGCATGAGATGCAGTATTATATACGAGCCTCCAGACACTGTGGTGTCACGGCGTAGTCGTGGCACAGTGCTGTGGTTTCACAGGTCCTAGTCTGACTCTGGTGAAGGCTTCTTACTGTAGCTCGTCAATGACAGCAGGCATGGTTGCAGCTGTTTGGTCCATCTGATCGTTTGCTGCTCTGTACTCTTTGGATTTTTCGCTGAGCTCGTTCATCCTGCTCAGAGCGCGGTCGTATTTCTCTGTAAGTGCCCTGTGCTGTTTCTGTTGAAAAATAAGAAGAGGCTGGAGGCTTTGTACACAATGCACATTGCAAGGCTTTTAAAAGGCAGGGTAGGTCATGTTGTTGAGAAGCACTTTTTGACATTATTTGCTTTAATAAATTTCACATCCTGATAGCAACTAATAAATCTAAAGGTCTGACAGTAAAATGAAATTAATCCGATATCTGTGGGCATCTTAGGACTGTAATAAACACGACCAATCATTATGGTCGGAACGGCACTACTGATTGGACGGCATTTGGACCGAATTCATTGACTGGACTATTTGTCTGTCTATCTACCTACCTCCCATCAGTAGTCAGGCAGCGTTCATGTGTTTTGGGGGAGTGGCTTTGAAGGGAGGGGGTGGGATATTTTGGTTTGAATCCTTTCAAACTCAAGCTAAAATTGTTAGGTTCGCAAAACGTATCTACCCTGCCTTTAACATTAAGTATACGCTGACTTTAACTGTAGCACGTTGTGCATAGCTGCCAAATTACGTTGTGTCCTTGGGCAAGGCACTTCACCCTACTTGCCTCGGGGAGAATGTCCCTGTACTTACTGTAAGTCGCTCTGGATAAGAGCGTCTGCTAAATGTAAATGTAATGTTGTACCTTGACATTGCTCAAGTGGTCTAGTTTCAGGTTTCTCTCAGCTTCCATTTTGTCTGATGTTCTTTGGTGTTCAGATCGAATCTCGTTCAGTTTTTCCATCAAATTAGAAATGGTCTGAAAGATACACAGGTTAAAAATCAATGCACGTGAACAAAACTTTGCATTGTTGTTACTTACATACTGGTTCTGGTTGTAGTGCAATGGAATGTTGTACGGATCTTTCAGATCTCTACACATCTCAGTGTAGTCACAGTCACGTGACAGATCTCTACACAGCTCTGTCACGTGACGTCGGTTCCTCTACCTGGGACTTCTCCTCGTGGATCTTTCTCAGTTCCTCCATTTCTACCTCCAGGCATCCAGTAGCAGACAAAGCTTCTTCAAACTCCTTCTTAAGCTCTTGCTTGGCTACCTCTGTGGTGGACTGCTCCTGTTGCAATTGCGCCTTCACCGCTGAGAGTTGACTCTGAAAGCAGAATGGCGTCAACAGTCAACGCACGCTCCCAGGCCCCACTCGAGGAACGGCGAAGGGTGTCGCCGGAAGACGAGCCTCCGCCTCGAGATTTCCGACTCACCTTCAGAACGGCGAGGGCGTTCATCTCGCCCATCAGCTGTTTCTTCAGCTCTTCAATGGCTTTCTGTGAATGGAAACACATTGGTTACCCGGTGGTCCGTCCCTTCCTTCCTGTCGCGGCCGGGCCCCTGAGTGTGGCGCTGGGGCTGACCCTGTTCCTCTGCTCCTCCCTGAAGGTGAGCTGCTCCTGGGCTTCCAGCCTGGTCTTGGTGTCGTCGTGCACGCTGGCCGTCAGGTTCAGCTCCTCCTTGGCCTCGTCTCGCCGCTCCTCGTTCAGGCTGATCTTCTCCAGGAAGCGCTTCCTGTCCTTGTGCAGCCTCTTGACGGCCTGCTTGCTGGCACGTGCGCGCACGCAGACACACACACGCAAGCACAGGCGCACACACAGGCGGGCGCACAAACGCGCGCGCGCACACACGAGGACAGGCAGACACACCCAGACGCAGACATGCACATACGGGTGAAGGCATGCACACACACGCACAGAGTCAAGCACGCACTCACACACGCTCACACACACACGTTTCTATGTAGCTATAATACAGCTACTACAGTAAAGGTTTTTATTTGTTGGCCTAAATGTTATTGGACAGTGCATGTGTGTATTATGTGTTTTAATGTGTGTGTCCATGTCATGGAGGATGTGGAGAACCTCTCTTCGATCTTCTTGGTGTAGTCCTGAATCTCCATGTCTAACTCTGCGTTGTGGTCGAGGAGAGCCAGGAGGTCCTGGCGTTTCTTCCGGAACACCTCCTCCAGGAGAGAGACCTCTGCCTCGCCGGCGAGTCTCTGGAGCGGTCCCGTGGAGTTACAATGAGGTTCATGAAGTTCAACAGACATCCGTAAGGTTTGGGATGCTGGTTTGTGGAGTGCGGGACAGTGTATGCTTGCGCAACTCCGAGTTCATCATTACTCACAGTGCCTTGGATATCTTTCAGCAGCTCTGCAATCTGCTCCTTGATTTCATCTATTTTCCCGACTTCCTCGCCAATGATGATCTTCAGTTCCAAAACCTGTTATGTGAAATGTGTACAATATAAGCAATAAGGATTGTTGTGAGCGCGACTTAACACAGTTGCCAGAACAACCAGCGAGACCTAGAGTAGTGCATGGTATACTTCTTGGTGCAAACAATTACACGAGACAGTGTTTTGGGCGGCATACAGCATGCCAGTCCTCACCAGATCGGTACTGTCTCTCTCCTGCTTTTGCAGCAGGGGTATTTGTAGGGACAAGGCGACAGAGAGCTTCACGGTGAACGCCACCTTCTCCTCCATCTCCTCCACTTTACTGCGCTGCCCCTCCCCGTGGGCCTGCAACTGTTCCAAATCCTTTCTGGAGCAGGTAAACAGCAGCAGTTGTGAGTGCCTGAGTAGCGTGCGTGTATCTACCTCGCGGCGGAGTACTCACAGGCGTTGGTGCAGCTGGCTCTGGATGTCCTTGAGAACACAGGCCATCTCCTCCCTCTGCTTCTGCGCTGCCTCTTGTTCCCTTCTCAGCTGCTCCTCAGCGCTCCTCAGCTCTTTGAATTGATGTGTATATGACTCATCGGCCTACACGAAGACAAGATTGTTTTATTGATATTTTTGCATTCGTAACTACTTTTAGTGGAATGTTTTCCCACTGGTGGAACGATTCATAATGAACATTTAATCTCTGCACTTGACAAATGAACATTCTGACGAGTGAGAATGTGTCCAGAATAGAAAGTAAAGTTTAAAAAGGGTTTCAAAGAGTACAATGTCTACAGTATGATCACAAAAGCACAGAAAACCTTTCGGAAATAGACCACACCTGTTGTTGGGCGGTATTGATCTGATTCATGATGTTCCTCTCAAACTCCAGCTTCTCCTTCACGAGAGGGCCGTGCTTCTTAATGAAGTCAATGTCGTCCAGCAGGCGCTGGTTTACCACCGCCGTGTGGCTCAGCTTGTCTTCCACGTGGGTCAGTCGGTCTCTTCCAAACCTCAGGTGCCACTGCAGCTCACAAATGTCTCGCGTGCAAGCCTCGTGCTCTGGAAGGAAGTGGCGCTCGATGAAAACCAGGAACCGACCGCGTAATGACATCAAAGAGTGACAAGATCACGTTTGTCCTCTGATTCCGTTTGTGCCACTGACCTTTCTGAACGGCGCCAGGGAACTCCTGCTGTCTCCAGAGGCAGATGGAATCCATTTTCTTCCCCAGAGTTCTCCTCCTTTTCTTCTCCACCAGCAGAGCCTCCTCTGCATTCTGGCGGTCGGCCTCCAAGCGCTCGATCAGGTACACCACCTCCACAAGCACGTCTGTTGTCTCCTTCCTCAACGAGGGCGATGGAGCCCTCTCTGTGGAAAGAGAGGATCAGCTTCTTCATATCTGGACTGAAATGATTGAATGTGAGGTCGCTGTAAATCAATAGGACTTTCTGACAATGGTACATAGTATGAGAGGACTTTATTGAGTGCCCAGATCATAGTTATCTTATGGAAGGTAACCAAAGGTATATATTAAAGTCACCTCTTGCGCTGAGTCCAATTCCCTCAATGTATAGCTCTGTAGATATGAGTGAGTCCGTGTCTGAGTCAGTACAATGAAACCTGGCGAGGAGGGATTGTATGTCAAATTGAATAAGAAATACTGCATCATTAGACGAAAATGGGAACATCCCACAGGTAAAATACTGCTGTGAAATGATTTAGTTTGAAAACACACATTACCTAAGAGTTTTGCTGTTTTGGTGCTTTTCGTGAGACATCTGGTGCTGATCATTTACTGACTGGTAGGAGAGAAGGAAACCAAACATTATGGGATATTTAATGTAGTAAGTTAGTTTTTTTTCTTCTCCAGAATATGATCATACTGCTTCAAGGTCACATCTGATATTGGCAGTGTACCTGTTGACACCAATCTTCAAGTTTTCTCTTCAGCTCCTGGATATGGCAAACAGCTTTGTTGACACATGGTGAGGGGGTGTTAACCAAAGCACAGCTGCGACGTCTACCAGGGCACACTGCTTGAAGATCTTCCTGATCTTCAAAGATACCAGAAGTCACAAAACAAGCCGTAAAACAAAATTAAATTTTTATGTAGGCTTACATGAACCACGCTTGCTGTCAGGCTTGATAAGGAACCAAATATTAATACATGCCACCAAAAAAAATTATAAACCGATTTTGCATTTAGAATCCCTACGAAAAAAGTATGGTACCCTATGTTAGTGAATCAAATGTATTGTGTTTTAATGCAAAAATAACGCTTTTCATGTATCTAGCCTACTCTGTAGGTAAACCTAATCCATATGGTAAACTATGTTTCGAATTATTTGTCAGTTCCATAGCCTATTGAAAAAGAGGATTTTACTACTTTGAGGGCTTTTTAATTCTCCTTTCCAAAAGTAAAAAAAGTGACTCGGTGGTTGAAGAGCGCCATCTGGCCGCGACCGAGATTACATTATTACTGTATCAGTTTTAACATTATTCAGGGCAAGGGCCTGCTGGTGAAGCGATATCTGCAATGTACAGTAGCCTAGTTGAATAGGTGGCTGCCTAAATTAGAAAATATGCCTGTCTGCATTGTGGACCTGACATTAAGCAGTTTAGCTTGTATTATCAATTGTCCTCATAGGCTATTCAGTGTTTTTCTTTATTTTTAGAAAAAAATACTTAATTTCAGTCCAACCTTGTAAATTAAGTCCCCCTTCTCTTGATGGGAACCTGAGAGGTTCAACTTCAGGCATTTTGTTGTTGCTGGATCCAGTCTTCACGATCTAGGAATATGAAAATACATAGTTTAGTTGCATAGTTCAAGAGCAGCATCACATTTTGAGTTTGTACCGCGATACATAATGTTGGGGTACTAGTCTATCAGTAGTAGGCTAGGCTACAGTACTGGTAGCCTACTGTAGAGCAAACATTTCGTTGTGATAATCGGGTGCTGGTATCAACTTACTGTACTCCTCCCCTTGAATTGAATAGGGACCACTTTCTCTAGAAAATGTTACATATTAATTTACTTTCTGGCAGCTAAAATACATAACCCGCCAACAATTTATCCGGTAAAACCTTACTCAAAGTAACAAGTTTTGTGAAGGCGTTAAAATGTTACACAGGAGAATTATTTTTCGTCTCGAAAGGCTGCCTAAACTACTCAGCATATCCTGCGGTTGCTTAGCAACAGGCAGGTTCCCAGTGAGCTGCATTCACGAGCAGTGAAGATTGAATGTGTGTTCATTGCACCGTTGCAAAATTAAATAATTATCCAAACGACTTTAACGAGTCTTGAATATATTGAGAACTCGGTACGATGTCAGATTCGTGATAAAGTTATAGGCTGTTAATAAATATCAAGGATTAAGTTGTATACATTAAATAGTTAAATTACATTCAACTTAAGGCGCAATCAAATTGGATAGGCTTAATTAGCATCAGTTAGGCCGTAGTTACATATCTAAGTGATCCTGGACAAAATGAACGCCTTATTAATGAATAAAAGCAACCCAATTATTACCCTCCTCAGAAATACACAGAATATCAATAAAGTTTAAAACACATTCCCATACTTTAAGAGAAGCACTGACCAAAATGTTAAGGTCATAATATTACTTTTTGGGACGACTTCAATATTTGGGAAAGATATACAAAGTGTATGTACACTGACGCAAGAGAAGAGATTCCGCATTACGTCATCGTAGAGGCCACATACTCAAGGCAAATGCTGGGCTGCGCTACTAGAAAATTTCCATCACAGCACCATTTGAAAATGCACTCAGCAATAAAAGAATGTCCGTTCTAAGGAGGTAGCCAGGTAATTGATAAAATAAATAGTTATACCACCGCTGGAGACGGCTTACATTTCATTTTTTGGATAAACTATGCTGTTGAAAGATGCTTCGAAATTCTGGTAAGTCTAGAACAAGTGTACTGCTCCCGCCAGTATCGGCGATGAAACGACCTTCTGATTCGGAAAGATACAACTTTAACCGAGAAAGAAAACATTAGACCTATTGCATGCTTACAGACAATGCAGGTTATTAAACCCTAAAATTACACTGTTAAAGCTTTTATAAAGAGTGACTGCTTGTCGTGACAGGTGATCTCATAGCCTACACACAGGTAATAGTAGCGTGCATAGGTGTCAATATCTGCCTGTTGCCTTCACAGCTCGTCTTCTCATGTCAATTTGTTGAGCGATCTTCTCCTTCGCCTAAATATTGTTCTCAGTCAACTTGTGTTTGTATGACTTTATATCAGCTGAATCCGTTTAACCGACCTGTCCTTATAATGCAAGAAGAAGAATTAAGTTGGGCTAGCGTATTGAAACAGCTTGACGCGGGAAAAAAAAATCATAAACCATGCCACAAAATACACATTGAGCCAACAAGGGCTCTAAAGTTTTGGTCTTGTGAAGCAGAGAACCATGGTGATCAGTAAGCGGCAGTTCCAAGGCCCTTTGTGCAGACGTCACTAGCTGGTACCAGACAGCAGACTGTACTTTACAAGCACTCAGCCGCCACAGACATTCTGTCATATCTTACATTTACATTTAGTCATTTAGCAGACGCTTTTATCCAGAGCGACTTACAGTAAGTACAGGGACATTCTCCCCGAGGCAAGTAGGGTGAAGTGCCTTGCCCAAGGACAACGTCTTTTATGCACGGCCTGGAATCGAACCGGCAACCTTCTGATTACAAGCCCGGACTCTTGTCAATTATATGTACTAGTATTGCAGTTTGTGATGAGTATGCTTTGCTGACAAAGTATTGACGCTGTATTGTTAATTTAATAGACAAACTTTTTGTCCATTAAGTTGACAGTCCTTCACAGTCCCTCGAATCAGATGCCAACCTCAATTATATTCTCATGATGTAAAAATAACTCAGCTCAATCAGTGGATGTAAATGGACAGCTGCAATAAATAGCTCATGAGCCTACTGGGAATATGCAGGTCATAACTGAGGGAACTGCTTGTGTACAGAAACACTTTATGAAAATCTGACCCGAAGTATTTGGAGAATATAAATGGAAAAACACAGTCTCTTGCGTTTTCTTTACCCGTGTTGTAAATAGAGGCTTAATATAAATAAGAAACAACTAAAGTAATGGTTTTGCATGCCTGAAATTCAATAGATACGTAGCTGGGTGAGTATTAAACTGAAACGAGGTGACGCAGTGGTATGTTGCTAAGAGAAATGGCTGTAAACTGCATGGCTTGGATCATGGCAGGAAGGACGGCTACACACTTTATGGTATACAATGATCTGCTCTCTTAAGGGCAGTTATTTTCTAATACTGCCGGGGTGACACTGGCACAGACCAAGAGTAATGCCTGCTGGGCTGGTGCCAGTTGGGAAGTTTGAGGGGCTGCAACGAGAGAGCCAGCAAAGCTGGACAAGAATGTGGAGCCCTCTCATCTGAAGTTATAGATAGAGGCAGCAGAAACTGTGTCCAGACCGTTTCTAATTTCAGACATCTGTAGCTAGGCCTGTCCAACGGGGGTATAGCTTTCGTTGTCATAGCTAACAGGGGCTTATTCTGTACGGGTGTCATTAAGAAGGACATGCCTTTGCAACAGCGATCAGACAGACAGCAGAAGTGAGGATCATGGTTCTTTCTGAAGGGTAGGTCGATATTTGTCACTATTCAGTTTTTGACATCTGTGTGACGTCTTTTGTGATTTTCAATCAAAACACTCCTGGGTGATAGATCTGCGCTATATCTCAGAATTACAATATGATAAGTAGATACTTTGGCAGTCAAACTAGCTCTGTTCCGCTGTGATGTGGAAACTTATGTTTGTAACTTACCATTTAATTAGCAGTTAGTTACCATTCGCTTTGCACAATGTTCAACATTGGCCATACTGTAGACAATTAACAAGCAACGACTAAAGACAAATCTTTGACTCATGTAAACATGATGAAACCACAGTCATGAGCCTACTAAATCCGACCTTGGCAGAACATTGGTGAAGTCCTATTGCAAGATGTGGGTGTTCTGAGAAAATGGCATGTGTCCGCAATTGCTTGCTATTACACAATAAACAAGAAGTAAATTGTCGATCCGGTTAATATTGAAAATAACAGTTTGACACTACACAACCCATGCCCCGGTGCACAGTGTGTGTTCTGGTTTCTCCAGCTTGGATCTGAGTGAACTTAGCTTGATAGGTTACAATAATCTCTCTCTATATATAAAATAAAATGAAAAGAAAACGGATGTGCAAAGTATAAACTTTGGTCATCTGCAAAGGAAAAGGGGGGGCTGGGTGGGGGTGTTTGGGTTGGGGGCTGGGGGCTGGGGGGGTGGCACCCTGTTTTTAGGAATGGAGTGACTGGGTTCTTTGCTGCCATGGCAACAAACCACATGACTAGGTGTATTAGATTGCCTTGGACAGTGTGCAGTGAGGCATGGTGTGAGCATTCTCTGCCATTCTGCCTCGGTGAAAGACTTGTCCTTGTCTTACTCAAGTTTGTCAGCGGATTGAACCCGTCTCCCTTTGTTGTAAACACAAAACAACTTTATTAATCCCGACCCCTGACGAGTTAGCAACATACAGTATCCCTGGAGATATGTGTGTGTGTGTTAGTAGCACCCCACTGAATGCAGAATTAGCAAGAGCCAATCATGTCTAGATTGTAGTGAGTGCGTTTGAAATCCTCCATATGACACTATCATACCAAGTGAATTGTATGGAGTGGAACGTGACATTAAGTGGGCGATGATAGTGGTGGTCGGCCACTGCTGTTAACCAAGTGTTTCATATTACCGTTCTGTAATAGGGCCTAGTCCTGCATAGTAGCACACTTATGCTTTGGATAAAACGCTTGACATGCACTAGATACAGCCTGAGCAGTCGAAACACACATGCACTAGATACAGCCTGAGCAGTCAAAACACACATGCACTAGATACAGCCTGAGCAGTCAAACACGCATGCACTAGATACAGCCTGAGCAGTCGAAACACACATGCACTAGATACAGCCTGAGCAGTCGAAACACACGGGCACTAGATACAGCCTGAGCAGTCGAAACACACATGCACTAGATACAGCTTGAGCAGTCAAAACACACGTGCACTAGATGCAGCTTGAGTAGTCAAAACACACATGCACTAGATACAGCCTGAGCAGTCAAAACACACATGCACTAGATACAGCCTGAGCAGTCAAACACGCATGCCCTAGATACAGCCTGAGCAGTCAAAACACACGTGTACTAGATACAGCCTGAGCAGTCGAAACACACATGCACTAGATACAGCCTGAGCAGTCGAAACACACATGCACTAGATACAGCCTGAGCAGTCAAAACACACGTGCACTAGATACAGCCTGAGCAGTCGAAACACACATGCACTAGATACAGCCTGAGCAGTCGAAACACACGTGCACTAGATACAGCCTGAGCAGTCGAAACACACATGCACTAGATACAGCCTGAGCAGTCGAAACACACATGCACTAGATACAGCCTGAGCAGTCGAAACACACATGCACTAGATACAGCCTGAGCAGTCAAACACGCATGGACGTCAGGGCACCGCTAGAAAACCGGATCGACGGAAAAGAAACACTGCCGTTCTGCAGCACACACAAACAGCGCCATAGCTGTCCAGCTGAGCGCATGCAGCTCCTGTCCCTGTGACGGTGCGTGCGCCTGGGCGGTAGCTCTGTGTCGGGCCGCTGTACTGACACCCCTCTCCCTGTCCCTGCTCAGAGCCATAGAGGCCCGTGTGGCGAGCGGCGACACCATGGCGGACCGAAGACAACTGTTTGCGGAGATGAGTACGTATTCAGGGTCATTTCCAAAGTGACCCAGTTTTTGCGCCGATGTGCCGTGTGCAGTTCATCACATGGCACTGCGCATACAGTAGGAGCGACAAGCCCCTTTCCTGTAGAAGCTGTAAATGCAGATAAAGGATGTATGACAGAGTTGTCAGAGTGCTTAGGAAAGATTTGGGACACTGGCTTCAACACACAGGCATGCAGTGTTAATGGCTTCATGAGTGTGCTGCACATAGATATTTACTTGGAACATTGGCAGCGGCACCACACAGTCTATCATATGCATTCACTCCTGCCCGCAGTGTTGTGTTTCACACAGGTGTGTTTTTGTGTGTTTCTTTTCCAGGGGCTCAAGATCTGGACTCCATAAGGTTGTCGACGTACAGGACAGCTTGCAAACTCAGATTTGTTCAGAAGAAATGCAACCGTGAGTGTAGTACAATAACAGGCACATATATTGCATCGGTAACATTGAGATGTGTAGTGGCTGACGTCATGTTTGGCCTGCAGTCCATTTGGTGGACATCTGGAATGTGATCGAGGCTTTCAGAGAGAATGGCCTCAACACCATGGACCTCAACACGGAGTTCACTGTGGCTCGGCTGGAAGCAATACTGTCCACCATCTTCTGCCAGCTGAACAAGCGCATGCCCACCACTCACCAGATCAGCGTGGAGCAGTCCATAAGCCTACTGCTCAACTTCCTGCTGGCGGCGTATGACCCGTGAGTAGCCCCACCACACCGCCACCCACCCCCACCCCCAGTCATGGGGCAGTTGCTTGGCTCTGGGATGGTTGACGTAGCAGGGGTCCAGGCATCAGCAGCGTGACGAGGGAGCCCCGCAGAGCCACGGAGCCTGTCATGGCTCGAGGAAAAACACAGTCTGCTTTTCTATGGATGTGTCACCACGACGGTCTCGTAGCCAAGGCACGTATCTATCTAGTGACGGGTGTAGTAAACTGACGAGGATGCAAAGACGTCACGGGAAACATTAAGAAAGGGGACTGGGCTTTACTGTTGGATCGTGTGCGCTTCTAGCTCAACATACGTATGACAGGGAACTCTGTGCTATGCTCCACATGAAGACTGTTCTCTCTCTTGAAGAATAAACCTTTAGTACAAATTGTGAAATGACTTTTTCTCTTTCAGGGAAGGCCTTGGAAAAATATCCGTCTTCATTGTCAAAATGGCCCTAGCAACCATTTGCGGAGGGAAGATTATAGACAAGCTAAGATGTAAGTAAACCAATTCATCACTCAGTATTGATTCAAGTAAAGAATAAACCAATTTACCCAGAATGAAAAGCCAGCTTTAGTTGTGTACGGTTCAGAAATCCTGCACTGTAAAGAATGTGTGAACTTGAGTCTATAAGAATCTCACAGAATGTTCTGGAGCCAGAATGGGTTTCTTTAAATATCTATCTGCAGAGCCCATGGCTCGTAGACCATGCTCTCCACGGCTGGAAGAAATCATTATTCATAGTGTGAAGGATAGGGTTTATTACATAATCCACAAAATCTGTTTGCAGCTTCAGCAGTGTCTTGCGGAGGGGAAAGGGAGGGCTACTGATTTAGCTAATGTGTTGAAATAATTGACATGGAAAAACAGCCTTGCTTCAGTTTGTTTATCGCCTAGTAATGGCTATAATTGCATTGTCTAAACACTGCAATTAGTTCACTATGCTTTGTGACAACTGACAATTAGTCTGATTCATTTGATATTTTGAAAATAACCTTCCCCCCGTCCCCTGTGTTATGTCAAGACATTTTTTCACAGATATCAGATCCTGGTGGTATCCTGGTATACTCCCAGTTTGACCAATTTCTAAGGGAGGTACTCAAATTACCAATGACTGTTTTTGAGGGGCCATCCTTTGGCTATACTGAGCAAGCCACAAGAACATGCTTTGCACAGCAGGTGAGCATTTGTAGCGTGAATTGACAAAAACCCCAGACCGTTCCATAATGGGTATGCATGGATATGTGGGTGTTTTTTTTCTTTTTTTACTTTGTACTGTGATACGGATGTACCCCTGCCTGTGTGCTGTACTGTGATACGGATGTACCCCTGCCTGTGTGCTGTACTGTGATACAGATGTACCCCTGCCTGTGTGCTGTACTGTGATACGGATGTACCCCTGCCTGTGTGCTGTACTGTGATACGGATGTACCCCTGCCTGTGTGCTGTACTGTGATACGGATGTACCCCTGCCTGTGTGCTGTACTGTGATACGGATGTACCCCTGCCTGTGTGCTGTACTGTGATACGGATGTACCCCTGCCTGTGTGCTGTACTGTGATACGGATGTACCCCTGCCTGTGTGCTGTACTGTGATACAGATGTACCCCTGCCTGTGTGCTGTACTGTGATATGGATGTACCCCTGCCTGTGTGCTGTACTGTGATACAGATGTACCCCTGCCTGTGTGCTGTACTGTGATACGGATGTACCCCTGTCTGTGTGCTGTACTGTGATACGGATGTACCCCTGCCTGTGTGTTGTACTGTGATACAGATGTACCCCTGCCTGTGTGCTGTACTGTGATACGGATGTACCCCTGCCTGTGTGCTGTACTGTGATACGGATGTACCCCTGCCTGTGTGCTGTACTGTGATACGGATGTACCCCTGTCTGTGTGCTGTACTGTGATACGGATGTACCCCTGCCTGTGTGTTGTACTGTGATACAGATGTACCCCTGCCTGTGTGCTGTACTGTGATACGGATGTACCCCTGCCTGTGTGCTGTACTGTGATACGGATGTACCCCTGCCTGTGTGCTGTACTGTGATACGGATGTACCCCTGCCTGTGTGCTGTACTGTGATACGGATGTACCCCTGCCTGTGTGCTGTACTGTGATACGGATGTACCCCTGCCTGTGTGCTGTACTGTGATACGGATGTACCCCTGCCTGTGTGCTGTACTGTGATACAGATGTACCCCTGCCTGTGTGTTGACAGAAAAAGGTGTCCCTCAACACCTTCCTGGATACGCTGATGTGGGACCCTCCCCCTCAGTGTCTGGTGTGGTTACCGCTCATGCACCGCCTCGCCAATGTGGAGAACGGTGAGCCTCCGCTGCCTCACACGCTCGCACGCCTCGCGGCGACACTGTGGAGTCAGAAACGCACACAGACACTCGTGCAAAAAACACAAAGAGACACACGCAGGCCTGGTGTGTCACACATGAACTCGCCCTCGAAATCAGCTTCCCCGCAGTACCAATGACAGAGTGCTGATGCGGCCTCCTCCTCACACTGCTTATCACCGCTAGAACACCTGAATCGGTGTCAAATCCAAACAGTCGTTGGAGACACCAGCAAAACATCCAAGAACAACTGTCGTAAAACAAAATAAGGAGTGTTTACCCCGTGCTTGTGTGTGTGTGTGTGCCCCCTCCCCCCCCCCCCTGCAGTCTTCCACCCGGTCGAGTGCTCCTACTGCCACAGTGAGAGTATGATGGGCTTCCGCTACCGCTGCCAGCAATGTCATAATTACCAGCTCTGTCAGGACTGCTTCTGGAGGGGGCATGCCAGCGGTTCCCATAGCAACCAGCACCAGATGAAGGAATACACGTCATGGGTATGGGGGGAAGGGGGGGAACGGGGGTGGGGGAGGGTCAGTGGGCGTGACGGCACTGGGCCAGTCGGCGCAGCTGCGGCAGTGCGGTGGCAGCGCCGGGGCCCCGAAAGGGACGGACACCAAAAAGGCTCCTAAGTGACATGGGTGAGCCAGAGGGGGGGGGGCACGATCTTCTCTGATCCCAGGAGATCACATGTTCTTGTGTTCCTCCCAGAAATCCCCCGCGAAGAAGTTATCGAGCGCGCTCAGTAAGTCCCTGAGCTGTGCGTCCAGTCGGGAGCCTCTTCACCCCATGTTCCCTGACATGCCTGAGAAACCCCTAAACCTAGCCCACATAGTGTAAGTAAACACCGCTACACTCTCCTCAATCATTCACATCCACATGGATTCAATTTAGCAGAGACTTTTATCCAAGGCAACGGACATAGAGCATTGTAGATATAGTGAATGCAGCAGATCATCAAGGACTGTCATCTATGGCTACAGCCAGCCTGAGGCCTCTTCCACATCCAGCATCTTTCCAGTAGACCCTTATGATTGTAGATGAATGCTCTCTAATTGCCTGCACACGCCTCAACTCCTAGGGATCAATCTTTGGCAGCACACGATCGATGAGGCTTAATTGTGGCCTTGGGAATGGCCGCAGTCCAAACAGAGGATGTGCATCTCACTCAAATGTGTGTTCCTTTTCGTGAAATGTCGACAACGGCACTTTGTGTCACCGTTTAACGGGTGATCCTGAGTGAAAAACTATCTTGGCAGTTGTGGTCATTGGCTGGCAGATCTAGGATGTGATTGATTGTGTTTCGACGCCTGAACAGCTAAACTGACTCCTAACTCCTCTCAGAAGTTAAAGAGTAGAATGGCGGTTTATTATGACTAATATTGGGGAAATATTGACTGTAGAGTAAAATATAGTTGTACTAACTGTATCCTGTAAACACTTACCAAGGCCAATTGTGGGTTGTCGTAACATGTGCATTTGTTCTTTTCTTGCCGCTCAATAGGGACACATGGTAAGTTTTCTTTGTATATTTGCTAGAAGTCTCCCGTCTAGAACATTCTAACACATTAGATTAGATGGACAACCTCTGAAACGATGACCCATCTCATGTTTACTTTGTTAATTTAACATGCATTTTATTGAAAGCGACCGCACTGGTAGGATGTCCAGGGATGTCCTTTGTAGGCGGTTGATAACTTGTCGGCGGGAGTGGAAGCATGCCGTGGCACGACCTCGTGTCTTTCAACACTTCTGATTCCTCATTACGATGTCCTTGTCTCAGACTACATTCTAATCTCTTTTTAGGTCATCCCCTCTCCCACACACCTCTCCCATTCTTTGCCTGACAATATTTTCACCATCAGAAGAGCAGCCATTGTGTTTGCGCCGCACTGTGCCTCTGGCCTCTACAGACCCACTTCAGAAAACACACACACATCATGTCTCTCTTTCTCTTGAAGGCGGAAGCGAGTGCTAACCATGTATTGTGCCCTGCACAGGCCACCCAGACCAATGAACCTGACCAATGACTACGCCCTCTCCCACTCCATGCCCACCACAGGGAACCCCTACTCCACCAAACAGTGAGTACCAGCTCTCAGGCTAACCTCAGCGCCGGCTGGTAAGAGCCCGACCACAGGGTACACGGAGAGGAGTGAAGTAACACCCCTAAAAAGCCCACTTGTCCAATAACAGTGTGTGTGCTCTGTGGGTGAGTGTGTGTGTGTGTGCTATGTGGGTGAGTGCGTGTGTATGTTGCTCCTTTTGTGGTCTCACTCTTTTGTCTGATATAAATAGCACCAAGAATAATGAAGTTGAGCACAGAAAAAACTTGGCTAGGGCCGCACCAGATCTGTTGAGAGGGAAGGGGTAAGTGATCCGGGCTTGCCAGTAATAATGGCTGTGTGGCTCAAAATGCATGCGACTAATGTAGTTAGAAATAATCCTCATAGAGCATATATCAGTCCTAACCCATTCCAATGGAACTATTAGCTTTTACAGATTTTTTTGTTTGAGGGGGTTTGCATTGGGGTTCCCAAGGGATATATTTCACATAGACACTAGATGAAGCATGCCCAGCAAAGATCATCGACTATTCATTAGCTCAGAGTATCCATTACTGTCATTGTCATGGACACGCACAGTATCCTGGACAGTGAAACAAACTAGAAGCTCCCATCCCTGCATCGTAAACACACGACATGCTCGTGGTCGGCTTCCAGACGGCTCACTGCCTGAGCCTCTTACTGTTTGCTTCACAACGTCCACTTCAGACGCTGTGCAAACACACATCTTGATGACCTTGTCTGATCGAGTCAGGGGGAGAATGTTTGGAGGGGTAGGAAAGACCCCAGGATGGTTAAAGACCTCAGGATGGTTAAAGACCTCAGGATGGTTACCTATTAGGGGTGGGAATCTTTTTGGTACCTCACGATTCGATTCAAATCGATTCTTGGGGTCACGATTCGATGAAAAATTGATTCACGATTTTTCAGAGATAAAAAAACAACAAACAGGGTCAGATGGCTGAACAGTGGGTGAACGGGCTATTAATCAGAAGGTTGCCGGTTTGATTCCCGGCCGTGCGAAATGACGTTGTGTCCTTGGGTACGTCACTTCACTCTACTTGCCTCGGAGGGAATGTCCCTGTACTTACTGTAAGTCGCTCTGGATAAGAGCATCTGCTAAATGTAAAAACATCATAAAAAAAAATAATATTCACATACATTTCTGAATTGCTAGTTGACTGAATCCCGATTCAAATGTGATTTAATTTTTACACCTATTACCTATGGCACACCTGTGCTACATGAGGGGGGGTCCCATTGGGAAGATACTTCTCCCTGGGGGTGGGATGACTAGCAGAGGTTTCTGGCGGGGCCCCAGAGACACCTGTTTAGTTATGAAACCCCTCATGTGTAGTAGCCTTGAGGATACTGGATACCGGGTGGTATACACTGTTTGCATCTTGTAGGTGATTTGTGGTAGATGTAGATGATTTTTGTTGGTCATTCAAATAAATGATTTGGCTTTATGAATTTGTTGGCACTGCCTTTAAATGTACATCCTCAATTATTGACAGGTCATTTCAATACGGCTTCCATAGGAATGTCTACAACCATGTGCTGTGAAGATAGGGTTCGATAGATTGACCAAGCATGTGCTCTTTTCTAATAACGTTTATTTCTAAATGAACTGTGCTCTGTGAGTTAGTGAAGACTACTTTAGATAGGTAACTCTTTAGGTAACTCTTATCTTAAAGCCCGCTTTCATCCCTAGGTACTGAGGAGACAACATAGACAGATAGCATTACAAGGCTTTTGGTTTTCCTCTATAGACTTGAGAATGAGAATGTGTTGAGCCATTCTCTTTCTTTTCCAAACCTGTTTTTGTCCACCTTTTCTCTCCCTACCTGTCTCTCCTTATCTCTCTGTCTGTCTGTGTTTTGTCATCTGCACAATATGTTTCTTTCTGAAACCCTACACTGTTCCAGGTTAAACTACAGCCTTGATGTGGCCGATAGACTTGCCGATGAACATGTTCTGATTGGCCTCTATGTGAATCTGCTCCAAAACAACCCTAAATGGTTAGTGGGACTCCTCTGCCTCTATAACAGGCTGTCTACTCCAGTGTGGCTTCACTCTCCCTTAGTTTGGGTCATGAGCATTAAAAAGCCCTATTCCTGCACATGTTTCCTCTGGTCTCATGATATGAAAAATGAACAGCTAGACACTTGGCTTTTCACTGTTTGGTCAGTGTACGTTTGTAAACCATTATTACACTCATCTCTCACTACGGTAGCTTCATTCCACGTTCTTCCTGCCTTTGCATTCGCAAGTGTGGCAAAAGTAACCCTGTCTGAAGGTCAATACTATCTTGTTAAACTGCAACAAGTGATAGCAGTCCTCATAGTGCCTATCCAAACCAGATTTCAATAGTTGACATTTGTACGCCTTCATTTCTTTAAGAGCGGTCCTTGAGAATATTTTTATTGGAAACTTTTGACAGTAAATTTGATATACAGTGTAAACATGTTGATTATAGTTCATTTAGTTTATTTTGTAGTAGTGATGCTGAGCATACATGGAAAGTGTTGCTGTGAATAGAAACTCTGAACGGTTCATAAGACTTTATTGTGAAGTTTCATCTAGCTTGGGCCTTGAACCTACTATTGTCCCTGCTGCTGCTGTAAGCCTGCATTCAGCTGTGTTTGTTTATGTGTGTGCGTGTATGAGTGTGTATTATAATTTCTGTGCATTCTGCTACTAAACTGCTTTTTCTGACCATAGACTTGTTAATGCAGGAAACTTTTGTATAACATTTCCCTGGTAAACAAGCAGAATTGATGTTTATGTTTCAAACAAAACAAATTATATGTTGCAAAGTCAGGTGATCAGAGAATCCTCATCAAATGCCAAAGATGGTTTATAACTTGACGGTCCATGATACAGTCACCTACCAGTGTTTGACTGAAGGAATTAATAACAAACTTTTTACAGCCATTCAAAAATCTCCCTTAAATAATTGAATTAAAATCAAACTGTTGTCTTCTTATAAAGTGAATATACTGTATGTTGCTTCCTTGTTAAGAGTGAGTTGACTCTGAGAAATTAGTGTGCTGGTGTCAACCCCTGACTCCTCAACCGACTCCTCCCCCTGACTCCTCCCCCGACTCCTCCCCCTGACTCCTCCCCCTGACTCCTTCCCCTGACTCCTTAGTTTGCTGGAGAGCACCAACCACCAGGATGAAGAGCACAGCCTCATCGCCCGCTACGCCGCCAGACTGGCCTCCGACGCAGCCGTCACGGTGAGGACCCACGCTCACAGCAGCAGCGTCTGTGTGGATGATGTCATGGTGTGGTGTGTGTGGATGATGTCATGGTATGTGTGTGGATGATGTCATAGTGTGTGTGTGTGGATGATGTCATGGTGTGGTGTGTGGATGATGTCATGGTGTGGTGTGTGTGGATGATGTCATGTGTGGTGTGTGTGGATGATGTCATGGTGTGTGTGTGGATGATGTTGTGGTGTGGTGTGTGGATGATGTCATGGTGTGTGTGTGGATGATGTCATGGTGGTGTGTGTGTGGATGATGTCATGGTGTGGTGTGTGGATGATGTCATGGTGTGGTGTGTGGATGATGTCATGGTGTGTGTGTGGCAGCAGCGTGTGCAGCAGCAGAGGGTCCCCACAGAGCTGTGCTTCTCTCTGGACGCCAACAAGCAGCAGCGGCAGCTGATCGCTGAGTTGGAGGACAAAAACAGGTTGGTGGTAACCTGCCTCTACCTCCTCCCTTCCAAAACTGGCTGTTCCCAAGTTACAAGAAAGGAATGAGAAGTAAACTAGTGCCTTACTATGAACTGGTGTGTGCGTGGGTCCCACAGAGAGATCCTGCAGGAGATCCAGAGGTTGCGTGTGCAGCATGAGCAGGCCTCCCAGCCTCCCCCAGACAAGGGCCAGCAGAACCCCACTCTCCTGGCTGAGCTTCGCCTCCTCAGGTACCAGCCATGCACCCTGACCCAGTGTCTCCCCCTGCTGGACACTGCTACAACACCACTGTGACATAAATATATACACACCCGTTGGTTTATCAATATTCCTTCTTTTTAATTGTAAATGGTTTTTATTTTATTTTTACATTTGCTAAATGTAGCAGACGCTTTTATCAGTAAAGAAGCTGCTTTCTAGGACATGGTGGGTTTGACTTTTGTTTTTCTACGTCAGGCAACGCAAAGACGAGCTGGAGCAAAGAATGTCGGCTCTGCAGGAGAGTCGTAGGGAGCTCATGGTGCAGCTGGAGCAGCTGATGATGCTGCTGAAGGTACCCAACACCATCCCAGACTCACCCCACACCCTCTCAGGCTCACCCCACAGCCTCTCAGGCTCACCCCACACCATCCCAGACTCACCCCACACCCTCTCAGGCTCACCCCACACCATCCCAGACTCACCCCACACCCTCTCAGGCTCACCCCACACCCTCTCAGGCTCACCCCACAGCCTCTCAGGCTCACCCCACACCATCCCAGACTCACCCCACACCCTCTCAGGCTCACCCCACACCCTCTCAGGCTCACCCCACAGCCTCTCAGGCTCACCCCACACCCTCCCAGACTCACCCCACACCCTCTCAGGCTCACCCCACACCCTCTCAGGCTCACCCCACAGCCTCTCAGGCTCACCCCACACCCTCCCAGACTCACCCCACACCCTCTCAGGCTCACCCCACACCCTCTCAGGCTCACCCCACAGCCTCTCAGGCTCACCCCACACCCTCCCAGACTCACCCCACACCCTCTCAGGCTCACCCCACAGCCTCTCAGGCTCACCCCACACCATCCCAGACTCACCCCACACCCTCCCAGGCTCACCCCACAGCCTCTCAGGCTCACCCCACACCCTCTCAGGCTCACCCCACAGCCTCTCAGGCTCACCCCACACCCTCTCAGGCTCACCCCACACCCTCCCAGACTCACCCCACACCCTCTCAGGCTCACCCCACACCCTCTCAGGCTCACCCCACAGCCTCTCAGGCTCACCCCACAGCCTCTCAGGCTCACCCCACACCCTCCCAGACTCACCCCACACCCTCTCAGGCTCACCCCACACCCTCTCAGGCTCACCCCACAGCCTCTCAGGCTCACCCCACACCATCCCAGACTCACCCCACACCCTCCCAGACTCACCCCACACCCTCTCAGGCTCACCCCACAGCCTCTCAGGCTCACCCCACACCCTCCCAGGCTCACCCCACACCCTCTCAGGCTCACCCCACAGCCTCTCAGGCTCACCCCACACCCTCCCAGGCTCACCCCACACCCTCTCAGGCTCACCCCACAGCCTCTCAGGCTCACCCCACACCCTCCCAGGCTCACCCCACACCCTCCCAGACTCACCCCACACCCTCCCAGACTCACCCCACACCCTCTCAGGCTCACCCAACAGCCTCTCAGGCTCACCCCACACCCTCCCAGGCTCACCCCACACCCTCTCAGGCTCACCCCACAGCCTCTCAGGCTCACCCCACACCCTCCCAGGCTCACCCCACACCCTCCCAGGCTCACCCCACAGCCTCTCAGGCTCACACCCTCCCAGGCTCACACCCTCCCAGGCTCACACCCTCCCAGGCTCAGCCCACACCCTCCCAGGCTCACAACCTCCCAGGCAGGTGGAGCTGGCACACTGGCCACTAGAGGGTGTCACCCCACAGCCTTAATCACTCTCATCAGGGGACTTGGCAGACATCAGGGCCTATTGATTTTGTGTATCCCTATCCTTCTCTAATGAGCTGGTTCTCGCTGCTTTTGTCCATATATGGAAACTGTTATTTGTTTCTCCCCAGTCTCCCATTCTAACCTTAAGATTTTGAGGGAGAGGATTTAAGAAGCCAATGTAAACTGCTTATTGCACTGGCTTAAGTAGCAAAGATATCAATCTAATTAATCTTAATGGATCAATGCTAATCCAGTCAAGAAGCTCAATGGAGACGCACATTGACTAGAGAGGAAGTCCCAATTGAGTTTCGCAGGGGAAATGCTTGTGAGGGGTTAGAGTATGGCTGTGTGTTCATCTCTGGACCCAATGTGAATAAGTCTTTTCTCGACAGGAGGAAGAACGGAAGCAAGCTGTAAGTCTGGGAAGCAAGCGTGTCACAACTAATACTGCATTGCTCGTCGAGAGATACTTAGTGGTCAACTAGGTTTTGGTTTCACTGAATTGCCAACTCGCGATTAGCCGCATTTAAAAACACATCCAACACACAACAGATTAACAACCAATTCTAACAGTTCCATTGGTGTCATTTATGGTCAGAGTTTGTTCAGCTCTACTTAGGAACGAAAGCAGCCTGTTAAACTAACAGCATGTTTAATATGTGGTCAGTAGAGACTGATAGATACTGAATCTGGCTCAATTAACCTCCTGTGCATTGTGGCATGTGTGAAACGTTTGTTCCTCAGCAATTGTGCCATGAATTATTTGAGATGAACTAGCTAACCCCCCCCCCCCCCCCCCCAGAGATATGTAGCAATTGATATGTAATTATGCAAGGTGAAGTGCTATATGGGTCAATTACATCCTCACTAGGATAATGACCTGTTTACTGTTGCAGCCTCCTGATGACACCAAAGGGTGTTACTGCTTGTGCTGACACAGCAAATGACACCCTCACCCCTTCCTGTGTGCCTTCCAGACCCAGGGTCCTAGCTCCCCTCGCTCCTCCCCCAGCCACACCGTGTGCCGGCCCATCCCCACGCCGACCCAGTCAGAGTCCGCCGGCACCACCCCCACACACACGCCTCAGGACTCTCTCATGGGGGTGGGAGGGGACGTGCAGGAGGCCTTCGCTCAGGGTAACGCTCTCACACGCACGCACACACACACACACACACACACACACACTGAGGTGGTACTATATGTACACACCGGACAATACATTATACAGAATGCATACCTTTTTTTTTGTTTACACGTCTCTGAACCATTTAGAATAGCAATGAACCAGTGTCTCTGCTTTGAACCAAAGGACCCAGGAGAAACCTGAGGAACGACCTCCTCGTCGCCGCCGACTCCATCACTAACACCATGTCATCGCTCGTCAAGGAGCTGAACTCAGGTGAAGCTTCTGGCACACCGTCCTGCAGCACTGACGGTGTAACTACTTGAGAAAGACTGCCTTGAACACGCAGGCAGCCTTTTGACACACCCTGTTTGTGTACTCCAGAGGGGGGCAGCGAGACAGAGAGCCTTCTGGACTCAGAGTTCGGGCGTTGCCAGATCGACGACATGATGCCCACTCCCAGCTCAGAGGGGCTCCTGGCGCAGGTCACCACCAGACCAAGGTACCCACACACACACACACACACAGGGAGATGAGAATCAGCAGTGTTGGTCTTCAACAGGCTGTATTTATCCCCTGTGGAGTCTCAGCAGTGCATGCATGCGTTTGTGCAGCACTCTGGTGCATGCATGCGTTTGTGCAGCACTCTGTTCAGCACTGGTTGTTTTGAAACGTGCTTTATAAATAAATGGACTTGACTTGGTAGGCATGCAGGCGCGGGAGAGGAGGTGAGCTACGAGAACGAGTTGGAACGTCAGCTGGAGGAGGAGCTGGAGGAGGAGCTGGTGAAACACCGACCAGAGCCAGAGCAAGCCACGGTGAGCCCAGATCAGAGACTGAGCTGGAAATGCATGTGCGTCTAATTGTGCATTCAATCTTCGCTGAGCGAAACATACTCTGTTGCAATTGTTAAGTTGTTCTCTCTTGTGCTTTGATTATTTCCATGCTTTTTCACAGGTGACATTGAAGCAATGACCATGTATAGCTCATGTCCTGGTTCAGTAAGTCATTTCTTATAATTACCCATTGCAACAAGTCATCTTTGTCTTGTGTGATTATTATGATAAGGTAACAGAACGTCCTCCAATGTATTGTTTTCAATGTCGATTTATATTACTGTATGTATATATACTGTTCCTTTCGACAATGAAATATTCATGTATTTTCCATTTCTCTTCATAACAGGTGAGCAATATTTCAAATGACACAGGTACAGAACACTGGACAGACGGCAAAGCAAGCTGTTAAGAGACATCAAGGATCACAGTCTGTGACACTGATAGACCCACCTTATAATACATATATGATATGTAAATATCTATTTTTCAAAACCAACAACATATTAAAGAGAATACTGTGAACTGAAAGAGAGACAATGAACAACAGAGCTGTTTATAATACCACCGGTGCCATAAAATCTGATGACTTTTGGGGAATTATCTTTTGATTTTTATCCACAGTTTTGGGGTATTGGTCGTAAGAATTATGTACGTAGTAAGGACAGTATAGGTTTATGGTGGTCAAACCTGTTTGGCTGTGTTTCATTAAAACGGGTGACTCTGTTGAAAACAGGCAGAACATTATAAACAGGCAACAGTAATGTATGTCTGGCTGTATACATTCACCCACCAGTCCACAAACTTCTTACTACTACTGGTGTTGTGGGGCTTTCGTATTATTGTTTGACATTCATCTTTTTATCAAAAGAATAGTGACGTGGAGAGTTTATTTTTAATAGACGCATACCATATCTCATAATCAAATGCACTGCCTTAGCTGATGGTGGTTAGTCTCTGAATGGGATTCAGTCCGACCTTAAGTTCTAAACAGCAATGTTCGCACAAGTGTCGCACCAAACGGAGACTTGATTGAATGCCACTAATGGTGTTGTGCAGGTGAAAGCAAGGCTAGATGAGGAAGTGGTAAAAAGGTCTAAGAGGGTAGTTGAGTTTAATTGCATTGCTGATTGTCATGAGGAAATGATACATAAAAATGCATATGAAGATGGAGTATAACTTTTAACATAGAATTAAAAACATTGTTGAAGGCATAAACATTTGTTTACTTTCAGGCATTGAATCATTGTTCGCTTTTTGGTATAGGTTTTTGAAGTTGTCTTGTCATTTTAAATGTTCTGACCAAATTGTTAACTTTTTCTCAAACGTATACACAAAAACCCACACTTGATGTTCTTGATCAGTGTGCGTGTAAAATATAAAGTTACCCAGTCACTCTAAGACATGTGGCAAGCCAATCTTAAAATCACTAATGTGTGAAATATACCTTGTATGATTTTTTAGCTAGTTCATAACAGTGGTTTTGCATGGTGGTGATGCATAATAAAGAGTTGACACAACTGTGTTGCCTGACGACTCATTAGGATCCTACTGTCCTTCTACCACCCTTGTAATGCACACTTACTGGTCTACTGCACTAGATTTATATTAAAGTAAATTCATTAATTAAGTAAATTCACTGTTCACTTCTCTGAGACTATTCTTTATACCCAACAGATACCCTGCTATCTCCGGAAATGCACAAAGCATTGAACTAATATCAGACCAACACACCCATGATCTAACCGCGGATACAATGCGTTTCAACTGGCCTGCTGTACACTATGAATGTGTCCAATCAGCAAGCACACAGCTCCTGATACATTGAAAGCTACCAGAGAAGATATTAAAGTCTGTTTTTAGAAATCATATGCCCAGTTGTCCCTAGTGTGCCACGTCCAAACAAGGTTGCAAGTCTTTACATCCAAGCTGTTTTCTGTTCAGAAGACTGTACTTTGCTAACTCTTTGCCCCCAAAAACCCATAGAAAAAACCCATAGAAAGAACTAAAACTGAGGAAAGAATTGTGAGGAGGCTGATGAAGGATGAACAATACATTAAGAAAATGGTCTTGCATGTACTGTATATAATCCCTACACAATTCTTAGGACGCTTCCATTACGTTCAATGTGCTGCACTGTTTTCTCCTGTCATTAGCATTATAGTATCCACCCATGCGCAACATGCTACACTCAATTGTCTTTGTACTTGATCAAATGTTTGACTGCCCCCTGGTGTTAAACATGGATCAAAACAATCGGGGTGTTGGCCGACACCAGTGGTCTGTCCGTCACTAGGCTACCACACATTCATTCTATTCTATTCTAGGAGTCCTGCTATTTATTTCAGTAAAGTCATCTTGACTCCAGTGGCTGCAGTACAAAACAAGTAGCTTTCCTTGCTAGATTGTATTTATTTAGATCACACATATGCACAATACATTTTATTAATTTATTCATCTGATCCAAACAACTGAAAATAATATTTGGCCTTAGACTGGAATAATCCCTAAGGCCTATTTGGCACAGGTCTCCATGATTCTGTGTTTTATTCAGAACCGGTAGAGGTTTGCAATACAGCTCGTTGCTGCTCACTTGACCATATAGTGTGCAATGAAGGAGCTAAATCAGCTGCTGACCAGTCAATGTAGAATGGTGAAATATGCCCTTTGGACATACACAATTTCACATCTTAAGCCAGTATGTAACATTGCCCACACGTTTCCTTTCTTAATACGCACCCAAAACATTTGGGGGGAATTTTCGGATGTTTAAGGCCCAGGCCTTAGGTACCCATGCCTAGATGTTTTTTGTAAATCACTGACAAAGATTGTTTAACAACACAATCTTTCAAAAAGGCTATTTTTCGTGTTGAGATGCTAAAGCTCACGTAAATGTTCGGTTTCTCTCAGGGACATAACAATTATTTGTAAGATGTAGGCCTATGTATTACTGGTTGTAAAGAGGACAGAGTGACAAGTGTGTGCAGTAGTAGTTGACAGCTGTAGTCAATGAGCAACGCATCAAGTCATGACTGGTCAATATCGCAGCAGATGCCACAACTAAACCAATCAGCTTAAACGGTGCTGGCTTCTTGTCGAATGAAACATGTGTGCGTTTTTAGCGTCATCGGCTTGTACAATGAGTGGAAAGAGGGTGGGGTGACTCAGGAAAATAGCAGATTTAACACCATACGCGTAACCTGTGATCCGAGTTCAGTGGTAAGTCAAAACCAATGGTTGCAATGTGTGAATAACCCCATGACATTTGTGCAAAACATTCTTGTGCAACATTTGGACTGTGCGCTCATTTATTGTCGTCTGTGTTTTCTCGATTTAATGGAGTAAATATGTTGGCTACAGTTTCTGTCAAGTGGGCTCGTCATTACAGCAAGCTAGCTTGCTAGCTAGTTGGTCCATCCCGTATGCCACTGCTGCTAAACGTCTTGCCAAGGCGCCTTCCTTGATTTGGTTTGTGTTTCTAGCAAGCTAACACTTCGATACACATGTTTGACTATTCGCTTGTTGATACAGCTTAAGCACTAGTGAATTAATTTCATACAACCTAATTTGGTGTGTCTTTTCTGTGGCTTCTGTTGAAGTGAACTAACCGTAGTAAAGAAATCGTTGTAGATCAGATGAGAAGCGTTTAGAATGCCCGGGCCTCAGCGCGGAGCGCAACGGACCACCTAGAATGAAATGTTGATGTTTTAGCCGCGGATCCCTATTTTAAAGCGATGGCCAACCTGCCGTATGTCTCCTTTAAGCGTAAACACAAATGCACGTGGATGGGGCCAGTGGTCAGTGCTCACAAATTTAGAAAGTTTGTAAACACTTTCACTTGGCCATTACCGCCTAGTTGAAATTGATAAAACAAGTGTACCTAGTGTGTTGGCGAAAATGGTTGGCAATTAAACTAGAAATTATATTCTTCTTAGAAGCGCTAGATGTGTAGATATTCTACACGAGGATTGGTAAACCCAGGGATCTTGTACAAGGCTAATACAATAGCCTATATTTATGTCCAAACTGTAAAGCAAGCCTCATCATCCACAAGATAACTTCCTTATTCATTCAACCGTTCTAGACCGTCTCAATCTTCAATTCAAGGAACAGCAACAACCCCTATATGAAACGGTGTACTAATGCTTCAGTTTGTCGATGCAAGAATGAAGCTAGAGGTTAGCTGCCTTTTCTAAAATAAGGAGAACTATATGTGCATGTATTGTGACCCATGTCCACTGTCCCGACTAAAATACGACTGCAGATGTGCAGAAGGCCACAGTGGTTCTGAGCGTTATAGGCCATAAGGATAGGAGTGACATTAGAGCAGGTGAAGTGCAAATGCACCTTTGGTCTGTTGATGTTGACTCCTAATTAGTCACTCCCTCTGCGGAAGGAGGGTAAACATTAATTGTGGGTATGGTCAATTGGTCATCAATATATTTCACTATATATACATCACTATACAATGATTTCTGAAGTTCAGAAGGGCTGTGTGAACTCGTTGCATGAACGTGGGTCTTAGTCTCGCATTGGCTACATTATGGTGTGCTTATTGGCCCTTGGCAACACTTTGGCACAGATAGATTAGCCTGCATTCCAGACATCCATGCACTTTAGCGAAATGCCATTCCTTGAGTAGGGATGCAGATGAATGAAGCCCCAGCTATGTGCGTCTGCATTTGGTGTGTTAGTGCAAAATCCCATTTTTCTTTTTTAAATGGAGTTCGCTATCCCCTGTCAAAGGAAGGAGAGCAACCAGCCACCCCCATCAGTCACGTGGGTAGGGTGCAGCGACGTCACTAGACGGAGATTTGCAAAGACAGAGCGAGCCCGAGGTGCGGCACTTTCCAAGCATCGTCCTTTCAATCAGAGCGAACAGAAAATCTGTTCAATATTTTAGAGACCCAATGCCTGGTCCCACCCAAGCACTTTCCCCAAATGGAGAAAATAACAACGACATCATCCCGGACAACGGATCCAATGTTATTCCTTACAGGAAAAATACAGTGAGAGGAGAGCGCGCCTACAGGTAAATCAGTGTAATGTCGCATTTGGCGTGGCTTCATTACAAAGCTTCAAGCTGGAATTGCAAAACCTGGAATATGGTTGATGGTTTCCATTTTTTGTTTGACACTCAAACAATTGGTTTATGTTATAATCTATTGGTTCATTGCTTTATATCTTGATATGTTTTTCATAAACCTACTACTACGCCGTTTATTGATCTATGCATGGCGAAAAACGTCCAAGGCCCCTGCAAGTTAGCAATCCGTGAGAGCGATTTCATTAAATGTTATCTGAAAAGTAATACCATTGTTTGCCATGCAACTTGTATGGTATGATTGTGACTGGTTTGAGCTAAAGTGCAAGATTTCTTGATTGTCAAAAATGGCACACGAATTCGGTCAGTCGGCATTACTAGAATATTCTCAACAGACATGCCGTATTCTGTAAACCAGACTGTATTACAGGCTTACTAGGTATTTACAGAAATGTTTCTAATGCATTGACAACGGTTGACGTTAGGTTTTGACTATACCAACAATCAGTGGTTGTTTATCTTTGGGTAAGTCATGGCTAACAACTCCCCGTTGCTAACAAAGCTCGCCAGTACATCCGCTTTTGTTGACATGCGAGCGACCGTCTCAGTTTTCAGCCCCCTGAAATGGAGCAACTCCTGCATCAATGCGCAATATTGGGAGATAACATTTTAAAACAGCCCACACTGTTTTTGCTGTGTGTTGGGAATCGCATGATTTAAACCTGATATAATCATACTACTAACGGTTACCATAACAATGCAGTCTATTGGAAATGCATAGTCCGTCGTTCAGTTCTCATCAGGGGCAGTGATAACTAAGCTCATTATGGCTTTAATGTTTGCTTAGAAGGACAGTCCTTTGTAGGTTTACAAAATAACATATAGCTAGCTTTTTCACCATTGGACATTTGGCTCATGCAATATTATGTATCTGTTATAATTGGCTTTCTTTATTTGCCAGTGCCCCTGATAATTCAATTTAACTTCCTAAATTGCCAGTTTAGCCAATATATAAGATTCCAAGATTAAGAATAGGCTAATAGCTTGTAATTTCAGCCTGCTTGTCACTATCAGTCAATGCAACTTTGCATTCAACTATACATGCATTCAGCTACATGTGATGTTTCTGCTGGTCCCTTTTTGAAGTGTTCTCCTGATAGTACTCAATAATTCAAATGTATGTACAGTTACAGATTTTCCACAAAGCTTTGCTATGTTGCCAGAGCCTAATACGACCAAATGGATTTTAATGCAACTTGTGTAATGGGGAGGTGGAAATGACCTATGCTGGAATGAAAATCATCTTTAACTCAGCAATCTAAAGCAATTGGATTGAGAGAATTGAATTACTACTCAAGGTCAGTTTGTAGCATAGGCTTGCTGCAGCTATTCCAACAAACCAATGGTTGCCCTCGTGAAGAGGCATGTTGTCTACTGGAGCTCTTTTTACTGCATCAACTAGGTCTGAGGCAACTAGCTATTGCTTAGTGATTCCCAAATATTTAGGATGTTATCTTGAGGTCAACAAAATAAGGCTTTATCACATAACTGCAGCCAGTCCAAAGGGGTCATCAGCTACTTGTTTTTCTTCCTTTTTAAAGAGTGTATAAAATGTGCGGTTTGTATATCTGAGTTGTGGCATTTGTCTTTTGCAGTTGGGGGATGGCGGTCAACGTATACTCTACCTCAATAACCCAGGAGACGATGAGCAGGCATGATATCACTGCCTGGGTTAATGACATCCTCTGCCTAAACTACACTAAAGTGGAGCAGCTCTCCTCAGGTAGGAACCGACTGACCAAGCACATCATTCCCCTCCTGGCCATCTAGCCAGGGCACTGGACAGGAGGGAAATGTGCAGGCCACTCTGCTGTTCAGTGGTTTAACCCTGAAATGGGAATAACCCTGTAGTGAGCACAGAGAGCTGCGAGACGTATTCACCTAGGCTTTCACAGAGAAGATGGCTTCTATAAATAAGACCTGCTGCCTACCATCCCTCTTCAAGTAATCCAATCTGTGCTGAACCACATACAGTCATTTCTCAAGGTGCACTAAATCTAGTGTAAAGCTGATCACTTATCTGCTGTGTAGTTTGTTAGTCTGTTATGCATGCTCATTAGGAGAAAAATGTGAAAATTCATTGAAACATATTTTTTTTATTTGGTGCAAGAGTCCTGAAGGTTTGTGGCACTAAAATCGTCTTAGTGTTGTACAAAACGTAATTTTCTGCCTGTAGCTAAATATTGTTACCAAATGTAAATAAGGTTTTGACAAATATACTTATTTATTCCATCTGAGAGCCTGTAACTTTGAGCAAATGTTGTCTTCTAGGAGCGGCCTATTGCCAGTTTATGGATTTACTCTTTCCTGGCTGCATCAGTCTTAAGAAGGTCAAGTTCCAGGCTAAACTAGAACATGAGTACATTCACAACTTCAAGGTGCTCCAGGCCTCCTTCAAGAGGATGAATGTGGACAAGGTGAGTCTGCAGTTCATTCAAGTTCCCTCTCCTTCACGTCACTAAAGCATGTACAGTATTTTACAGTACACACCAGTCTAAACCTATGGGAATATGGATGCAGTGTGTCCCAATTTCTTGTTCTTGATATCCCCCCTCCCTTTCCAACAACCCAGATTATTCCTGTGGAGAAGCTGGTTAAGGGAAGATTTCAGGACAACCTTGATTTCATCCAGTGGTTCAAGAAGTTCTTTGATGCAAACTACGACGGCAAGGAGTACGACCCAGTCCAGGCAAGGCAGGGCCAGGATGCCATCCCTCCCCCTGACCCTGGAGAACAAATCTTCAACCTGCCAAAGAAGTCCCACCATGCAGCCAGCTCCCCTACTGCAGGTGACTGAACGACTGATGCCAACTGAACAACCCATACCTGACCCTTCTGTCTGATGGAAACCATTCAGCGCATTCACGTGGATTGTGTAACTGTGTTATAAACCTGACATGTTTCTGTGTTCTAGGAGCAACCCGGGCAAGTGCTACTACCCCCAAGACCATGACGCCATCATCCAGACCCTCTTCAGCCAAAAAGATCCCTGCACCATCAGCTC
Source organism: Osmerus eperlanus (assembly GCF_963692335.1). Classification (NCBI taxonomy): domain Eukaryota; kingdom Metazoa; phylum Chordata; class Actinopteri; order Osmeriformes; family Osmeridae; genus Osmerus; species Osmerus eperlanus. Next base: position 2,712,863 of record NC_085033.1, read on the forward strand.
CTGCCAAAGGAGAGAAGGAACTGGAAGTCCAGGTTCTACAGCTCAACGACCAGGTACGACTCTACAACAGACTTGGTTTACATTTAATGGATTTCATTAGCATATTTTTTTTACTTCAAATACAGTTAATGAAATGTTTCAGTGTAACTGAACCACAAAGTAAATTCAACCACGATTCCCTAATCCTTAACTTGAATATATCAGCTTTAAAACCCCAACAAATGGGAAGGATCCAAACAAGCAGGTGACAGGAGATCAGTGCCACCTTCAGTGTTTCGAATGTCTCTCGCCTAACTCTCCCTTCCGTGTGCAGGTGAACACTTTGAAACTTGCACTGGAGGGGATGGAGAAAGAGCGGGACTTTTACTTTGGCAAGCTGCGCGAGGTGGAACTGCTGTGTCAGGACCAGGGCGAGGAGAGTGCTCAGTTTGTGGAGCGGCTAATGGAGGTCCTGTACTCTGCAGACGACCAGGTCAGTTGGCTGACAGTGGAGCAATCTGACACGATCGAACACTTGCACCCCATGATAATGCCTCTGGCTTTTTGTTGTTGCCAGAGCAGAACAATCTGAGAGTGCCTCGATCAGTAAAACAGTAGTGTTAAAAAATAAAGCTCTCCTTCCTGATTTGTATTTAATTATTTAACAATGATTGACCTGGTGTTTTTGGAGTGGAGTGTGTGGGATATTGACAGGATTCTGTTTGTGCCCCACACAGGAAGGAGCAGCCGAGCTGGGAGAAGGGGATGGAGAGGAAGTCCTGGTTCAGGAAGAGGAGGTACCAGATGATCAGCAGGACGAATACTGACCATCCTCCTCTGCCACAACAACATGCCCTTTTGTTTCATGAGAACTGTTACAGGATTTTAATTTTTGAATTTTAAGTTCGTTTTTTTTTTTTTTTTTTTTTCTCCTCATGGTTTTCTTTTTTGTTCTCTTGAAGACTGAGCACATGGAGCAACCTCAAAAGAAGCACCCTTGTTTGTTTTTAATCCCTCCGTTAAACATGCTGTGTTTTTGTGACTGTCGGTGAAATGCTGTGGACGGTTGCTGTTATTACCTCCATCAGCAGACAAGCTCAGACCATCACAGAAGTTTCCAAGGACTGTTTGGTTGAAAGGAAGTCATTCAAATCCTAGATTGAATCCTGACATTCTGAAGATCGGACCGGTAGTGTTATATCTGTCAGCATGTTTAGTTGCCAGCCTCTGTCCCCTCTATTGTTTGTGTTATAAAAAGTTATACTTTTTATAAATCTTTACATATCCTCCATATTAATCAAGATAATGCAATAAGCAAAGCCCTTAAGGGCCAGTAGTAGCTCCTATTTAATCTCCCATGTTTTGCACTGACACGTGATTCTGGAATGGACATGCTTTCTGTCCATAGACCCTCAACAATTCACACTCTTAGTCATGAATTGAAGAACAATATTTATTTAGACTTAGGAATAGTCTATTTTGTATTGTCTCTTTGGGAAGGGAGACAGTCAGTAAACTATGAATGAATGGTAGTAGTGTAATCAGTAATGACTGTGACTATCTTCAAAAGACATTTTGATAATCGGTGTACGCAACAAGTCTCATTTGCAGCTGGCTAGGTGCTTCAGTGACAGAGGTTGCCTCTGTTTGGCATCAATATTGGCATAGGCAAGAGAACATTTTAGTGTAGACTAGTCTGAACCACAATGGATGTTTTTAACTTAAGTTTCATCAGTAAATGGACAGTCAGGTACCACCATTTCAGATCTCAACATTATTTCATCCACAGATTTTGGGGGGGAAATTGTGAGTCAGTTCACTGAGTAATTTGACATACTATATTCCAGTGCGTACATTGTATACCCTTTCTTAATGTTGCATTTATTACTGAACTCAGCAGTGCACCATAATGCTTAAGTCATATATTATTGTGTAAATGAAAAGGAATGTAAACATGTACTGTCAATAACTATGAATAGACAATGTTTTTCTGATGTCCCACTCATTATGCATTCCCCAAAACGTGTTGCATGTTTGCATTTTTATTTGTGAATAACTTGATCTGCTTTTTACATATTTAATAAAAAAAAATAAAAAAGGTATGTTAAGTGAGTGTTTTGTATGTTTAACCTGCTATTTGACAGCTGTTTAGATTTGAATGGATTTGCTGTAATAAAATCTTTCACCGTTGAGTCAAATAGTGTTTCAATTACGCAGTTAGTTACATAAGGGAATTGACCTTGAAGAAGATGAATGACTTTATATTCATACTTAGTAGTGATTTAGGATTAAGATTAATTATTAGAAGTACAAAAAATGACAGCAATATATGTATAAGAGCACCACAAACGCACAGTTGGACTTGTTGGCAACTTACTACATTTCCCCAAAGCTCAGAGAATGCGTAGTACCCGTGAAACTGGGCTCGATTATCTTCCGCAGCATTTCTGGCTTTGCAAATTCGCTTTCAGAATAAAGGCATGGCTTGTGGATTATTTTTGATTAATAAAACGATTAATAAAATATGCTTATTTGAGGAAATATTTCCTCAGACCTCATGCCACTAATAACGACTGGGGCCTAGAGAATTGATGCATTGGAAAACGAATGTTCAAATATTTTTACCTCCATAATAATGGGTTTGTTAGTTTTCACAGCCTCAGTAATTGAAAGTCCAGACACGTCTTTTTGTCATTAGAAAAATGTCTTGCATAGCTGTGTACTGTTACATGTACCAATACTAAAATATACTGATTCTGCTCCCCCTGTGTGAGCAAAATATCTAGTTTTTCAGCCTTACTTATTGAACCCAAAAGTTCTTTACTATTTTTATTTGATTGTAATTACTGTTTATTTATTTATCATGTCAATGTTATTGTAGCTGTATTCTGTGTATTTTACAAAACATTTTGACTTTTCACATTGAAAGAAAAAAAGCGTATCGTAACTCTTATTTTGAAAAGGTTTGACGCAATCAACCGGAAATTAGATACCTCAATGATTCTGACGTCAGCTGCCTCAACGCGCCACCGCTTGAGCTGAAGTTCTTGCAGGTTTTCCTGTTTTGTTAGCAAGTTAAGATACAAAGGTGTAGTTAAAAAAGATCCTAGCACATTACTCACTGCTATACACATGTGCTGTATTATTATTGTATTTAGTGTGCTACCATGGCTTTTGTTGGAAAGGTATGTTTTTAGCTTTTTTGTTTATGTACGATCAACTTCGCTACAGTAGCTATCTTTTTATAACGTTGTGCCGGGCTGTGAGTCCAGCCAATGCCATGTCTCTCCAGCCCAGTGTACCTAAGTAATCAGCCTTCACCAATCTCTGTAAATTACACATTTATTATACATTGTGAATTATTTTTCAGCGCAAAAGGTACTCCAAGGACATAAAGTTAATCTTTTTTCCGGATGATATAAATGGAAGCAAGACAGTGGGAAGAGAGACGTCCACCTCGGCTAGTTCTGTCTCCAAGTCCTGGGAGAAATGCGGAGACAGTTTTTTGGACACTCCAGTTATAAAGGTCAATAAATATAATTTGCAATTAACTGCACATTGAGGCTAATGGTTTGTAGGGCTCAGCCTACTATTGTTGCTATTCATCATTCTTCACCAATTTACTTGTTATACCCCCTTAATTCACATCTCCCTGTGCATCCTTTTGTCAGTTTGACTGTTCAAGACAAAAGGACTTTACTAACTGCATTATCTTTTTATACTAGAATCTTTGGTCGTCTGGAAAGAAGTCAGCTGTGAGACAGTTGGCTACACAGTCCAGCCATGGTAAACAGTTGAGGAAGTCCTGATAATTCCAGCGGCTCCTATCCATATTCATTTAGCTATTCATGTATTTAATACTGATAAAGCTATCTTCGAAACACAACCACACATCCAAATACTCTTTTCTCCACTGACTGATGAGACATTAGGGAATGACAGACTACTCTTGTGTGTCCAGTGCTGCCCGGCAAAGCCGGGTGTGACGAGGAGCCGGTGCACATTACATGGAGCTCCAGTGAAAGTGAGCAGTCAGACAGTGAAACCCAGCAGCCAACCCCCAGCCTGGTGAGGAAGGAGCCCTGTCTCTGTCCTCAGAGACCAGCCAGGACAACAGCCCCCATCCAGTCCTACAGCAGAGCGCTACGCATGCTCAGCACTGGGGCAGGTAAATACCTACAGCTAGTGCACTGATACTGTCTTCACTGTGGGGTCAACGTAGACTACGATTTGTTAGCGAGGAGGTATCTTCGTGGGAGAAATCGTCTCTAGTTGGCATGATTAGGTTTAAGGCTTGTTTGATTAGGCTGTGAATTAGAGCCCGACCGATATTATCGGCCGATATTAGGCCTTTTACTATCGGTATCGGCATTTATAATGGCCGATAAAAAAATGATAAAAAACCCCGGATGAAACACCCTTCAACCATGTTATGAGTGTTGGCGTTGCTTAGTTTGGCCACCAGAGGGCACTCTACAATGTCCCTGTTGGCAACACTCGTGTTTAGAACCACAAACCCTACAACCAGCTGATCCAGCCAGAGTCGGGCAGAGTCTTAGGGAAATCTGTTTATGTTTTGTTACGCGTTTCTGGATTTATTTTTATTTTATATATCGGCCGATATATCGGAATATCGGAATTTTAAATCACCAAATATTTGTATCAATATAGGTCTTAAAAATCCTTTATCGGTCGGGCTCTACTGTGAAAGACTTCTGGGTAGTCTGCGTATTAGCATTCTATCAACTAATAACTGTTATTGATCAACAGAGCAAACATGACTAGTTTAAACCAATCCTTTTTAGATGACCTACCTTCCATAGACTGGGACAGTGAGCCAAGTGAATCTGAAGATGAAGAGAAAACAGAGGGAGAGATTTCTGACTGTGCGTCTGGGTCCTGTGATGAACATCCAAAAGAAACCTCAAACCCCACAGACGTGAGTAGTTCTTTTGTCACAGACAAACATACCTGTGTCAATACCAAACATTGTTTCACCTTTGACCCAAAAGACCAAACAGACTGGCTAGTCCTCCAGTATGTACACAGTGCTATATTGTAGGACACTAGGTTGTGCTGTATACCACAAATTCCCTTGTGTTGTTTCTTTGCATTAAGCCTGTCAAAGCTGTCCATACTGTTGACACTGTGTTTCCTATCCCTCTACTTCCAGTTTGAGTGTATTAGCAGGGTCAAGCTCCATGTCCTTCAGGCCTCAGCAGGGCCACTCGGTGCTGGACAATACCTGACCGCTAAGCGAGGCGGTCTTATCTGTGCGCCACTGTGCTGTAGCTGGCTGTTATTGTATCTTTACATGAATTACCACTAGGTGGAGTATTGAATCTGTTGAGTATGTTCTCACAGCTGGAGACAGGCCTGATTTGAAGTAACACACAGTGTAAAGTGCATGTCAATGAACACAGTGCAGGATCTGAGCTCAGGTCTTGTTCCACTGGCGCCGGTGATAAAGTTGAGGGGAAGAGATGTGGTGTGCTGCTGTCTGATGTAGAGAGATGGAACCCTGCACTACTAACCAGCAACCCGCCCCACCAAAAGCATCCTTGAATGCGCCCCGCTTCTTGTCACGTTTCTTATTTGGTTGTTGTACCTAGCTGCGCTTAACCGGCCTAATGTCTGCCGGTGTTCCATGGTCAGTCTACAGGGACAAGGAAAGGAGGCTCGCATGATGTGACTTGACAGGGGTTGTGTAGCAGTGTTTGTCGAAGGCTGGCTCAGGCATGGGGAGAATGTGTTCAAGGAGTAGTGTTTCTACCTCTATTGTTTGTAAAGTTCCTCGTTTGCTGTGGGTTAACAGAAGGAGGGCTCCTGTCATAGAGCATGGGGAGTCAGGTGGCTGAGCGGTTAGGGAGTCGGGCTAGTAATCTGAAGGTTGCCAGTTCGATTCCCGGCCATGCCAAATGACGTTGTGTCCTTGGGCAAGGCACTTCACCCTACTTGCCTCGGGGAGAATGTCCCTGTACTTACTGTAAGTCGCTCTGGATAAGAGCGTCTGCTAAATGACTAAATGTAAATGTAAATGTAGAGCATATACAGTGCTGCTCCAAGCCCGCTGCTGCACCACTCAGCTGATCAGTTAACACGTGCACTGTTTTCATCAGAAAAACCGGGGACTCTGGGAGAGTTTCACTCAGGAAGGGGAGGTTTGAACTCTGAACTTGGGAGACGCTAAAACACGACTTCACTGCTGCCAAAGGAGCCTCGTTGAGCCTCGCTCGTACCGGAGATGAAGGGTTGGAGTCATGGTTTCTGGTGCGATAACATGGGCCTCAAATGTCGAGCGCTGAGAGGAAAGCTACTGCAGAAAGGAAGCGTCAAGTTGATAGTCATCAGGCCCCCAGACCCTGCTATTTCCTCCTGTCACACTTTCATGTGGCGCTATCAGCCGAGCAGGGGTCGCAGGGGATCCAAGTTCACCCAACTGGAGGTTTGTGGTTTGAGGCCCCTCTTAGGAGAAGTCTTGTGAAAGCACAAATGTGCTTAGAATCCTTTTTTTATTGCTGTGAGGACATCAGTGGCCTATATGACAAATACTTGTTTGGTCTAGTTAATCGTCAATGCTATCTGTTATGTTCTGATCATGTATTTTGAGAAAATACGCAAAAAGTCTGATTACGTATTAGTAACTATGTATGCAGCAACACGAGGACACTTTTTTTCGAGAATGTATGCGATGATTGCAATTACGTAGGCCTAATTGAAACACTTGATTGCAAATGTTTCATTTTGAGCGGTTTCCACTCGAGTCAGTGGCCCCTCTTCATTCCATGACGGCTCATTTCTCTCTTTGGATTGCCTCGGATAAGTGGGCAGTTTTTGATTCTCCAAAAAAAGAAACCAAAAGAAAATAACACCAACTTGTAACTTCCTGCCAACACCAACTCAAACTGGATCAAACAGGATATTGTGTGGAGGATCTCTATCGCAGGCCGAGAGTAATGACTTAAAATAAAGCAGTAGTATACACAGGCTGACTCACTCCACCCAGTCATGTCAGAGCTCTTGGTTATTGTTAGAGGTGTAGCGTTGGGGACCTGGTGTTTCAAGGCCGGGAAGGACACGATCTGTTTCCCGGACAGCGTTAGATCCACCTCCGAGAGGCACGACCCAGGCAGCCAAACGGGTTCCTAACTTGAGCCACATCTGGGCCTGCAGGGGCTATAAACAGATATTTACTACCGTTTGTCCAGCGAAAGATTGCTAAGCGGAGCAGACTCAGTGATGCCAGAAAACTGTGTACTTACAATGCTTTCAGTGCCGGGTGAACACATTTTTGAGCATAGGCCAGGAACATAGTGTTCCTCTCTCTGTAGCTAGTTAGAGTGTGACGTCGGCTGGCATCCTGCCCAGCAAGGTCAAGTTGATTCAAATAAGAGAGCGCGTAGGCTGACGGCCTGGTATGCTAGTCTTGTCTGCACATGACAGTCCCAAAAAAAACACAAAACCTGTCTCTCCGTTGGATTTTTCCATGGGAACTGGTATTCTCAGGTGTACTCTGAGGAGACGGAAGCCTATAAAAAGTAGTGTTGGTGCATCTTGTTCTTTTGTATCACTAACTGCAATATTGTCGAGCAATAAGGATAGAGCTAACAAGTCATGTTTTTTTAAATATAAAACAAATGACATAATTATATAATATATTTGAATATTACAATTTGTTTTGTTTAACGTGTGACACACTTAAAGAAGAAAGAGTTGTTGAATAGCTCTAAATTGCAAAGCCCATATAAACAACCCAAGTTACAATGAGCTCCTGTCTATCGCCGCGTTTGAGTGTGTAAGTGTTCCTGGGTGTGCCCCCCCGCCCCCAACGCAGGTGACAGACACAGAGATCTCGGACTACGCCTCAGAGGGAGAGAGCGCGGCGGCCCACGGCAGGACCCCCAGCCTGTCTGAGGGCCGCGCGCTCCCAACGGGGAGGGCCAGCGAGAGGTCAGCCAGTGACTGGGTCAGGGCAGCTCAGGCCATGCTGCAGACGCCTCTGAAACAGGGCCACGCGCACTCCAAGACCCCAGAAGACTCCAGCAAGAAGAGAAGGAAGTTCCAGAGGTGAAGACCACTTTTAAGTGTGTTAAAGAAACAACACGTGTAATCTATGTCAGTACATGAGTATGTTGAGGGGACTTTGTGGGAGAGAAGGTTGGGGAGGAGGCAGGGGGGGAGAGGTGCTGGTAGTGAGAGGGTGTTGCTGATTGCTTCACCTCCCCTCTCGTCTGCTGGTTCGGAGGGAGTGATGTTTCCACGGCAGTTTTGCTGATCAAAAGGGCACCTGGGAGCATCGCGGGGGCGCTAAATGTCACCCCGTCACTGTGAAAGACCCTCAGATCAGACCCAGACCTCCTCCGCAGTTCAGTCACCTCGCCGCCAGGCGCAGAGCCGTCAACTTGCCGCGTTTGACCCCCGACGTGTTTGTTTGTCCCCAGTGGAGGTCTGGCCGAGAGGCTTAACCGATTACAGTGCAGACAGAGATCTGCCATCAGCTTCTGGAGACACCAGTCCATCTCCACAGGAACGACAGGTAACACACAGTCCATCTCCACAGGAACGACAGGTAACACACAGTCCATCTCCACAGGAACGACAGGTAACACACAGTCCATCTCCACAGGAACAACAGGTAACACACACACACACAGTCCATCTCCACAGGAACGACAGGTAACACACACACACACAGTCCATCTCCACAGGAACGACAGGTAACACACACACACAGTCCATCTCCACAGGAACGACAGGTAACACACACACACAGTGCACGCCGCTCTCTCTCTCTCCACATCACAAGTCCCCACGTACAGCAGCCGCTGTCTGTTCAGATCAGACGCCAGGCGTGACACTCTAAGATGAGACCAGATTTGATTTGTTGCTCAGATCTGTGGTTGGGGAGTTCGAGGGCGCATCAAGGAAATGCTCGTTGGTCGGCGTGGCAGTGATCTCAGGGCAGTAAGTAGGTGACAGGAAGTCGCGTGCTCGCTCGCTTGTTTTTCGTCTTTTCCTTTCCACGCTACGCCAGCAGCACGCGTCGGGTGTAAAAGGGGTCTGGGCGATTAGGCGGAAGCGCGCTTTGCAAAAGGTGACGGTTGATTGTGGAAACAAAGTCGGAACAGTCACGTTGCTCCTCCTGCTGTTTAGGGGTCAGCGGATGCTTCAGTCACACTCAGGCAGAGCGAGGTTGGTTCTTGTCAGGATGATAACCAGCCTGGCCTGGTTTTATTTTCATTTGAGGTCATGGTTGGTGGCTTTGTGGGGGCCCCTCCACGTTCAGTAAAACCTTTTTTCTTTTACTGAACAAAGACACTCCCCAGATGAATTCTGACAATTTTCTATTTACAAATTGAGCCTTTTGTCCCGTCCTCGCCCCCGTAAACGTTGGAGCGGTTGCTAAACAGCCCACCGTTTAGCGATGCGAGAGACGACATTGTTGATAAACAAACACGGCACCGAGAGACGGGGTGTTGTTGTCTCTGGCTCTCTCCTAATCTTATCATTCGCATAAACATGTTATGGATAACTCTCTTACACAACTGGTGAGAGCCGTCATAAAACACCTGTTCGTCCTGCCCGCGGTGGGAGTGTTTCCCGATGCCGTTTCATCTCGCAGTCTGTTCCTCTTCAGTCAGTTGAGTTACAGTATTACGGTTGAGAATGTCCTGTTAACCCTCGTGCTGCCTTCGGGTCACATGACCCAAAGGTTCATAACGAACCATTGTTGTGTTTACCCAATTTTACCCAATACAAAAACAAATAAAAATAATTTTCTTTTAACCATTCCAATGTGGGGGGTCTGAGACAGCCCGACAGTTAAAAGAAAATGCTTCACTTTGTTTTTGTATGAGGTAAATTTGTCGCAATACGACGGTGGGTCACAATGACTGATGGGTCAGAATGACCCGAAGATAACACAAGGGTTAAGCACTGCACAAAAGGCCCTGTCTGTCCAATAACTTCAGGATCAAAAACACACATTCAGGCAGAAACGTGTTTAAACAGTTCCCATCAGTGTGCGCATGTGAGGTGAAACACACCCAGAGGCCATTAGCAATTGTCACATACTCACTCATAGGGCTGCATTGTTTGAACTGAATTTCATAGGTATTGTGATTCATATCTCTCATAGCCTATAGCCAGTTATACGCTCGCTGGTATTCAGCCAAGTCACTGGCTGCTTATACAAACTTGAATTCACACCGTCAGACACTCAGTCAGTGACCCTGTCAGTCAAAGTTAAAGATCTGGAACACTAGAGTTAACTGATGGGTAACCTCCATGTTGCATCAAGGTCCATAGGGATAGACAGTTAAGCCTAAGTTCTACAAGTCCCTCAATTGGCCACACAAACACACACACACACGCTGGCTGTTGTTCCTGTTTCCTTCAGTGGACAGGCCTGGCGTGCTGCTGTTGGAGGTGCTGTGTGTCCGAGAGGAGAGCTGCATGCAGCTGGCCCTGTGTGAGCACCAGCATCAAGAAGCCCTGCCTGGCCAGCACCCCCAGGACCCCCCCTCCACCTCCCCAGGCCGGCTCCTGGTGCTCTTCAGCAGGGAAACGGCCGCCCAGCTGGTGCCTGCGCCCGGAGATGTCGTCCACGTCTACCCACCGTGGTGAGAGAGGGTGTCCGCATGGCGAACAGGACGGTTTGGCAGCTAGCTTTCTGATCAGGTTGAGAGATCAGTCTGTTTTCTTTATCTACCCCACCTATAGCCCAAATGAGTTTATCTACCCCACCTATAGCCCAAATGAGTTTATCTACCCCACGTAGAGCCCAAATGAGTTTATCTACCCCACCTATAGCCCAAATGAGTTTATCTACCCCACCTAGAGCCCAAATGAGTTTATCTACCCCACCTATAGCCCAAATGAGTTTATCTACCCCACCTATAGCCCAAATGAGTTTATCTACCCCACCTATAGCCCAAATGAGTTTATCTACCCCACTTAGAGCCCAAATGAGTTTATCTACCCCACCTATAGCCCAAATGAGTTTATCTACCCCACCTATAGCACAAATGAGTTTATCTACCCCACCTATAGCCCAAATGAGTTTATCTACCCCACCTATAGCCCAAATGAGTTTATCTACCCCACCTATAGCCCAAATGAGTTTATCTACCCCACCTAGAGCCCAAATGAGTTTATCTACCCCACCTATAGCCCAAATGAGTTTATCTACCCCACCTATAGCCCAAATGAGTTTATCTACCCCACCTATAGCCCAAATGAGTTTATCTACCCCACGTAGAGCCCAAATGAGTTTATCTACCCCACCTATAGCCCAAATGAGTTTATCTACCCCACCTATAGCCCAAATGAGTTTATCTACCCCACCTATAGCCCAAATGAGTTTATCTACCCCACGTAGAGCCCAAATGAGTTTATCTACCCCACCTATAGCCCAAATGAGTTTATCTACCCCACCTATAGCCCAAATGAGTTTATCTACCCCACCTATAGCCCAAATGAGTTTATCTACCCCACCTAGAGCCCAAATGAGTTTATCTACCCCACCTATAGCCCAAATGAGTTTATCTACCCCACCTATAGCCCAAATGAGTTTATCTACCCCACCTATAGCCCAAATGAGTTTATCTACCCCACCTAGAGCCCAAATGAGTTTATCTACCCCACGTAGAGCCCAAAGGAGTTCTCCACCTAGAGCCCAAAGGAGTTCTATGCTTTCTTTGATTATAATTTTTGTACAGCCTATTTAGCCCTACCTATTTGTTTGTTATAAAGTTGTACTAGGCCCTATCTCAGCCTTTGTCCCGGTCCTAGATCCAGCCCTAGTACCACTGCCAGTCAGTTGCAGTCCTAGATCCAGCCCTAGTACCACTGCCAGTCAGTTGCAGTCCTAGATCCAGCCCTAGTACCACTGCCAGTCAGTTGCAGTCCTAGATCCAGCCCTAGTACCACTGCCAGTTCAGTCTCAGTCCTAGATCCAGCCCTAGTACCACTGCCAGTTCAGTCTCAGTCCTAGGTCCAGTCCCAGTCGCAGCCTGCTACCAGTCAGCCTCAGCTCCAGAGTCTGTGTGAGACCCTGTCGACCCTGTCCCAGTGCCAGCTGCTGCACATGCTAGGCAGAGGGGCGTGCGTTGAGCTTGTTGTGGAGGGGAGAGGGAGTTAGCCGTGTCTGACTCCAGCTGTGTGTGTAAGGGAGGGGGGGAGGGGGGGTACGCTGGAATATCCAGGCTGGGGAAGTACAGGGGCCTGCTCAGCCTGCTGACGTCACCAGCTGCTCCTGGGAATGCTCCACATTCCTCTTCCTGGCAGTAGTGAGGTCATTTCCAGCAAACCGGGAAAGAACACACTGGGATTATTTTCTGGAGCATTTGGGAACAGAGTGGAAGAAGCCAGGAGACAGGATTGAAAACACATGCTGCTCTGCTTTAGCACTGGAGCAGCTATTCACACTGTGTGTGTATGTTTTTTTTTGTTTACCACAGCTAGCGTAGTAAAGTGGACCCCCGCAGTTTTCAAAGTACCCTTTTTGCATAAGTCGTCAAGTTTAGTTTTTTATGAATTTCAACCACATATGCTTATTGCCAGCCACTTTTGTTAGTTTTCCTTGAAGTTTATGAACTATGGCCTTAAATGTATGGTCAACTTTTTTCAAATGGACCTCATTCTAAACCTCTTGGAATTCATAAAAAAACACACTAACAAGTTAACTTAAGTGGAAAAACCCGGAATCCAGCATATAAGGTGGAGGAGGTCTGGTCAAATTCCACTTGTTATCAGTTTCCTGTGTGACACGTGAACTCTTGCCTCCCCCATGCTCCTGGGCTGAGTGGGCTGGCCCCTCCCTCTGGGTGAGTGGGCTGGCCCCTCCCTCTGGGTGAGTGGGCTGGCCCCTCCCTCTGGGTGAGTGGGCTGGCCCCTCCCTCTGGCTGAGTGGGCTGTGGCCTCGGCGGAATTACCTGCCTGAGTCCTGACTCACCCCCGCTCTGACGACAGCACCCAGCCAGGCCACTCCTTAACCCAGCCACCTGATGACAGCTGCCCTCGGGCACCTGAACACCCCTGCATCACACTTCCTGTCAGCAGGCCTCTACTGTACCTGTCCTGTACACACACACACACACATCGTACTATGTGTACCACACCACTTCCTGTGTGATGACCCACGTAGATAACAGCCCAGAAACCGAATCATAATTGTTTTCATTTTTTTAAAGTCTCTGATTCAGTGTTGACAGTTGTTATTGAATGAATAGAAAGTATGGAGGAGCAGGGGGGGGGCGTATTTTACCGAAAGGAACATATGTCATCTCGCTGAGAATTGGGTCTGTTCTGACTGTACCGTGCAAATGTACAGTATAATATTGGAACCACGCTAGTTTACCCTGACACTGCCTCCACTGGCATTCCAAAATTCGGAGGCACGCGGTGACAAGTACACGCACCAAAGCCCCAGTTCTCAGATTGCTACTATAGTCATCTTCTGATAACATCTGTCATAAAGGGAGAGATTCTCAGTATTGGGGAGAATGCTGTCTCGTAGTTGTCTAGATCAAACCGTCCGGAGTCAGCCAGGTAGGTTACCACTCAGGTGTGCAAACACATCCTCGAAAAGTTCTTTACCGATTTTCGAAAGAAATGGTTTGCTGTTGGTTTTTTTCCCTCTCATTTTGGATGGGATCCAGGTGTTTTCGATTTTCAGTTTGGTGTGTGAGACCAAAGCAATAATTATAGTTTTGGCGTCGTTGGTTAGAAGTGGAAGGAAAATGTTGGCAGCCAACCACCCGTCGCTAAGGTGACTGATGGCGGCGTCGAGAACACTCTCCATCAGACTCTGTTCCTTCTCTGAGAACCATGCATAGGAATCCACTCAAGTGGAACATGTACCTTTTTTCTGTGTAGTGACTGATCCGTTGTCAGTTTTCCACTCAGCGTGGGGCTTAGTTGTGCCTGTCCCTGGAGGGTACGCGGTGACGAGACGCGGGGAGGAAAGGCGGAGGTTGCTTATCTACATGCTGACATTCAACCATGGTCTACAACCCTCCTATAACCCCTCTAACACCACACAACATTTTCCACACACCAGTGTTCGAAAACCTGTATCAGGAACAGCTTCCGCTGAATACTCAGTTAGCGTTGACTTGTTTTCCATAACCATATTACTGTGGTTCCATATGGTTAAATATATGCCCCCCCCCTCTCCGTGATTGCAATTCTACGAAACTGCTCTGACCTCTTCTCTGTTCTTCTCTCCGCAGGCAAAGCCTGGTTATGGAGGGTGACAACATGACTGCTATTCTCAACACCCATTTCAGCCAGAAGCTCTTGTCTGAGTCCGGACAGGCCAGACAGAGCGTCCCCAGAGCCCTGCTCTCCGTGGAGAGACTCTGCTCCTACTCTCTGACCAGGTCCTTCTGTCTGCTGGACATGAACCAGGCCTCCCGCCACGGAGAGGCTCCTGCCACTCAGGTCCACTTCCCTCCCAGGAACACGCACACACTTGACACAGCGCTGGTTCTCATGGGCCACAGACTAACACCACGTCTGTCCCCCCGTGTGTCCAGGTGGCTGGCCCCCAGTCTGGGAGCTCCCGGCGGGGGCTAAGCGTGGGCTGTGACTCCCTCCTGGAGGCCATCGAGGGCCTGGGCCCGGCTGGCTCAGTGGGCCAGGAGGTGGAGGTGGTGGTCCAGAGGGTCTACCTCAGCCCCCTTCAGGAGCGCTTCCCCGCGGCCGTACTCAGGCCCAAGGCCCCCTGCAGACCCCCCTCGCGCCCTGCCATGCCCAGCGCCAGCAGCAGGTATGCGCACACCCCCCTCACCCTCTCACTCCTGACTCACTTTCAGTTTAGTGTAGCTTATTACCGAATGACCTTCTGTGTATTTAGTCATGGCAGGGGAAATAACATGGCTGTCCACTTCTCGCTAGACAAACTGTATCTCATCCAGTGGCTGTATCAGAAACCGTATGCTCCACCTCCCCACGGCTCATTGGTCATCTGCCACTCCTTGGTGGCACAGAGTGTCCTAGTTTCTAGCTATTGTTAGCAGAACAGGCTCCACCTAGCTCTCTCCCTGCATCCAGCCAGATGGCATTGCTTGACAAAGGACACAAACACGTCTAATTGAATCCAGGCGTGCTGTGAGTGATGCGGGCCAGTTGTGTGGAAAGGCATGAGTCATGTTGTGTTGGTTAGCTCTGAGGAGGGTCCCAGCACCAGGCCAGGCCTGGCCAGGTCCGGGTGCGCGCCCCATGTCCTGGAGGGTAGCAGGTCCGGGTGCGCGCCCCATGTCCTGGAGGGTAGCAGGTCCGGGTGCGCGCCCCATGTCCTGGAGGGTAGCAGGGCCGGGTGCGCGCCCCATGTCCTGGAGGGTAGCAGGTCCGGGTGCGCGCCCCATGTCCAGGAGGGTAGCAGGTCCGGGTGCGCGCCCCATGTCCTGGAGGGTAGCAGGTCCGGGTGCGCGCCCCATGTCCTGGAGGGTAGCAGGTCCGGGTGCGCGCCCCATGTCCAGGAGGGTAGCAGGTCCGGGTGCGCGCCCCATGTCCTGGAGGGTAGCAGGGCCGGGTGCGCGCCCCATGTCCTGGAGGGTAGCAGGTCCGGGTGCGCGCCCCATGCTTGTCCCCTGACCAGAGGAGCAGGCCTTGTGTCTGTGGGAGATGATGGAGTTTACACTGTACCTGTTATGATCAATGGCTGTTTGAGGCCTGGAGGCAGGGGTTTATGCTAGCAGCATATGGTTCCTTCCTTGAAACAAATGTTTTTTTGTACCTCACAGGCTAATTTCAAAAGAAATCAAATGGATGTCTATCCATCTTCACACAAACACTTTGATTGACAATGAAAACATGCTTATCTATTGAAAATAGAATTCTGAAATATCTTATTTGCATACTTATTACTATTACATTAACAATAAAGAAGTCATGTTTTGAACTTGGGCCAGCAATTCTTGCTTGCATTGACTTTCTTAAGTGTATGATCCATCAACATAATCCAATTAGCATCAGTGTTAACATGTAGCTGCCCCTAACCTTCTCACCCCCTTCAAGCTGACACTAAACCCAGTTCACATCTCAATGTGCCTATGAGGATCCACCTGTGGAGATGGATGACCTACTCTGGGACGGGGTGGAGTGCTTAGTCGACTAATCAAGCAGTTGAAACGGTGTTTGCATAATCAGCCTGGGGGTGCAAAGAGGTTGACCAAAGGTGAAAGGTTCCAAAAGGGTGACGGCTGCCATGTCATCGGATGGCCTTTTTGTGTCCCACAATAGACTCACATCATGAAGGAATGGGAAAAAATACATCTGAAATCTGAATACCAATAGTGTTTGCTGGAACTAAGGGTGGAGGAGTGGTCTGGTTTGTGGTCCATTACATCCACATGTGAGGCCCGTGTGCTTGACCTCAAGCTGCTGGGGCCTGCTCTTAGTGTTACTATTGTCCTCAGCTGAGTAATGGGATTGAGGGGAGGGTGGGGGGTGGTGTGGTCGGGAGTAGCGACAAGGACAGTCCTGGTCAGCTGACAGGAGGACCAGAGCGGGTGGGCGATGGGCGGTAACCCGACGCCCCCCCTCCTGCCACGCGGCCCGCCGCCGGTAAACAAACGCCTCCCTCAGACGGGAAACACTGGTCTCTCCCTTCTCCCTCCCTTCACACAACCAGATCCAACAGGTTTAGGGGATGGTCAGGAAGTGACCGCAACTTCCGGCGATTTCGATTGGATGTCTTGGCCAAGCCCCCACATAGGCCTCAATGTGGCTTTTTTAGATGAGAACAGCACAGTACATTTAAACAGACTGTAACTGCATTCTGTCATGGTGTGGCTGTTCTCCCTGTTGTGTTTTTATGCTACTATTCTTCCTGTGAGAACCTTCCTAACTTGTTGATAGCCTGGAGGCTGTAAGAGCCTCGCCCGCTGTGTTGTGCTAGTGGTCTAACTGGCCAGCCCTCCAGCCCCCTTCAGTCTCTCCAGTTTGTGCCTCCAAGTCCCTTCTGATATCCTGTTCCCAGTCTCTCCCTCACATGACCACTTCAGGTCTTAATCACTGCTCTAGTTGTTGAAGTCACAGACTGCTCTGTCCAAGGGGAGAGACCAATAAAACACATTTGTGCTCAAAAGAAAGCCGCCGAGTTCCAGTAAATTCTCAGATTGAATAAACAAGAAGATGAACTGTGTGTAGGGAGACAGGACAGGCGGGCTATTTTCCTGCTGCAGAGGGGACATGGTGTGCTTCAGGGATCCTGTTACAACTGTGTTTATCACTCTCCGCGCTGTGATTGGTGCACGCACAGAGGAAGGAATCCCACCCACATGCCCCCCCTGCCAATGAGGCCTCTCGGCTGGGTTCTCGGTGTGTAGGTCGCTCGCTTTCTGTGGGGGCCGGGCCGGGAGTGTGCTTGTGCACGCACACACATGCCTGGGTGTCTGTGTGCGAGAAGGCGTGCGTGTGTTTGGACAAGCTCGATAGATCGCAATTCCAGGAAGCACCTCCGAGTTGCTGAGAATTCCAGTGATTGCTCTCAAAAACAAATTCCTCAAATCAGCCTGTGACTGGAGCCGGCCAATGGCAGCGGGGTTTAGGGGGTGAGGCCAGCGCGGGAGGAAGTGCTGGGGGGGCTAAGAGGAGGGCGGGGGCGGGGCCCGGGGCCGAATGCTTGTTTGTGTCTCTGGTATCGCCAAGAGAAGCCCCTCGCCCCTGTCTCCACTGTCCTTCAGTATCCCCTTCTCACCATCTGCCTTCCCTTTGGTCGTTCGCGTTGGAACAAGCTCCGCTTTTCTCAGGAAGAGAACCAGAGGGTTGTTCTCTGCACTCCTCTGTCAGGGCTGAGCGTGTGAATGCTTAGTCACTGCTAAACATCCCACAGATCAACATCACAGTCACAATCTCAACCCTCACCACCGCAGCACAAAGACACGGTTGGCAGTAACAGGAGAGTCGCAAGCATATGTCCAACTATATTTAGCTGTTGTCACAGTAAACAATGTAACATTACCCTCTTAGTCTGCATGGAGTTGTTGTTTGTTTATAACTAAACATTACTTGCTACTTTCTTGTGTAACCCTGGATAATTCCCTGCTAGTCAGTAGCTCGTGCTACGAGGTGTCTATACCAAGCCTAGCTGTGCCTGTAGGCTCCTGATTGACAGGAGTTGTTTATGTTTATGGCTTTAAAGTTCAGAGGGGGGCGGTCTCTTGATCAATGAGCTGACATGGAGGCCACCTTCAAGGTTTGCCTTAGGAACACTTCTATGAACACTTCTCCTGTAAATTACAAATGTTTGTTATTTGGTTTATCAAGCGATTTTTGATGTACTGGGTTTACCTGAGGACAAGCTATAAACAATGGATCTACTCCCATGAAAACAAAAGAAAAGCTAAGTGGTCCAGTGTAAGATATTTTCGCATGCCTTGAAATACCCTGGGTCAGACTTGTGTTTACCTACACAAGCTGTTTATCGGCTCTGTCAGGGGGTTGGGGGAGAAAAAACGGACAACTTTCTAGTGTCTGCGTGTGCGCAGCTAGCCTTGAACTTTCTTGTGGGTGTCACTATCCTCCACCCCCCTCCCCCCCCTCCTCCTCCCCTCCTTCTCCCTCCTTCTCCCCCCCCCTCCTCCTCCTCCTCCCCTCTTTCTCCCTCCTTCTCCCCCCCTCTCCTCCCCCCCCCCTCCTCCCCTCTTTCTCCCTCCTTCTCCCCCCTCCTCCCCCTCCTCCCCCCCCCCCCCCCTCCTCCCCTCTTTCTCCCTCCTCCTCCCCCCCCTCCTCTTCCCCTCTTTCTCCCTCCTCCCCTCCCCCCTCCTCCTCCCTTCCCCCCCCTCCTCCTCCCCCCCTCCTCCTCCCCTCTTTCTCCCTCCTTCTCCCCCCTCCTCCTCCCCTCCCCCCCCCTCCTCCCCCCCCTCCCCCCCCTCCTCCTCCTCCAGCTTCCTTGAGGGTTTAGGTTGGTTGAGGGGCAGTTCTATGGGCATATGTGAAGCCCTCTGTGACATGCTTGCGTGTAAAAAGGGCTATACAAATACATTTGATTTGATTTGATTTGATCCTCCTCCCCCCCTGTCCCCTCTCCTGAGTGAGCTGCAGAGAGCCCTTTCCCCCCTGCTCCCTCCCTGATTCGGAGAAGCGGGGCTCATGAACTTGGTGCTGGCAGCTTAGCACAGTACAAAGGCTGTGTCCAGACTTGAAGGGCTGTGCAGACAGGCAGCTCCCGCTCCTCCTCCTGCTCGGCTGCCGAGAGCGGCAGAGCTTGGCACAGAGCAGCATATCACAGCTCACTAGGTCAAAGGTTCACCCTTCCAACAACCTCCCACAGCTGCAGAAACAGCAAGCAGAAACATTTCAATCTGTCAATACAGGCCTTTCATAAATCCAGGCCTTTTTACTCAAACTGCAAAACCATTATAATTGTATTTATTTTACATGAAAAGGAAATATGCCTTTTTCTAAATGGTTCCGGTTTACTATGAACTGTATGAATGTGTGTTTCCTGTGTTGTGTCCCAGGCTGTGCGTGCTGGTCCAGGACAGCTACGGCATGTTCAGCGTGGTGCAGCTGCAGACCCAGGCCCGGCGGGACCCCCCGGACCTCCAGCTGTACAGCAGGAGGTGGCAGGGCCGAGCCTGTCTGCTGACACATGTCAAAGTGGTGCAGCGGGTCACTCGAGAGAGGTGAGAGAGAGAGAGAGATCCCCCACAGCTCTGAGTTAGCATGGAAACACCTACAACCAAGACCGTTAGGCCTAGAGTTCTGTGAAACGCCAGAGCTGTGTAATCGCGCTCCCCTTAGCTAGTCACCCAGCCTGAAACGTGTTAGCCCACTAAAGTGAAACGCCGGCAAGGGGACCCAAAGCAACCCCTGGAGCGCGGGCAGCTCCCAACCTTCTGGGCCCAGGCCCAGTACAACAGGTGTGACGGTTCTCCGCATGCTAACCAACAGACGGTGATTTTCCACTGGCCTCTGAACGGCTGGTCTCCATAGCGGCGCTGTGTATTTATGACGGGGGACGAGAACTGGATGTTTGTCAACACTGGCCCCGGCCAGTGTTGACATGGAAAGCGATATGGAGATGTGCACGCCGTCCCCGCGCCGCCCCCCGCTCAGATTACAAACAGTTCGAGGAACCGGGCGTGAGGACGTTCTGGAGAGGGGGGGCGGTTACGAGGGGGACATCGCCAGGAGTCGTCCTGTCCTGGCGGACACCCTGGGGGGTGCGTCTCGTAGCATTTCTGTCACCTTACAGCGTCCCATCACCCCCCTCATGAAACACTGCGTACTGAGATGGAATGTTCTCTCTCTCTCTGCACACCACGAGAATTGAGTATTTAAGTTTGGGGGTGGGGGGGGGTGAACGATTCATTCAGACGTTTTTCTCCGAGGGGGGTTGTCATGTGGTAAGGTAACTTCAGCCCAGACCTGCGCCCCGTCACACTGCGCACCGTCACACTGCGCCCCGTCACACTGCGCACCGTCACACTGCGCCCCGTCACACTGCGCCCCGTCACACTGCGCCCCGTCAGACCCGCGCCCCGTCACACTGCGCCCCGTCACACTGCGCCCCGTCACACTGCGCCCCGTCAGACCCGCGCCCCGTCACACTGCGCCCCCGTCACACTGCACCCTGTCACACTACGCCCCGTCAGACCCGCGCCCCGTCACACCGCGCCCCGTCACACTGCGCCCTGTCACACTGCGCCCTGTCAGACCTGCGCCCCGTCACACTGCGCCCCGTCAGACCCGCGCCCCATCACACTGCGCCCCGTCAGACCCGTGCCCGTCACACTGCGCCCCGTCACACTGTGCCCTGTCAGACCCGCGCCCCATCACACTGCGCCCCGTCAGACCCGCGCCCGTCACACTGCGCCCTGTCAGACCCGTGCCTGTCACACTGCGCCCCGTCACACTGTGCCCCGTCAGACCCGCGCCCGTCACACTGCGCCCCGTCAGACCCGTGCCTGTCACACTGCGCCCCGTCACACTGTGCCCCGTCAGACCCGCGCCCCATCACACTGCGCCCCGTCAGACCCGTGCCCGTCACACTGCGCCCCGTCACACTGTGCCCTGTCAGACCCGCGCCCCATCACACTGCGCCCCGTCAGACCCGCGCCCGTCACACTGCGCCCTGTCAGACCCGTGCCTGTCACACTGCGCCCCGTCACACTGTGCCCCGTCAGACCCGCGCCCGTCACACTGCGCCCCGTCAGACCCGTGCCTGTCACACTGCGCCCCGTCACACTGTGCCCCGTCAGACCCGCGCCCGTCACACTGCGCCCCGTCAGACCCGCGCCCGTCACACTGTGCCCCGTCAGACCCGCGCCCCATCACACTGCGCCCCGTCAGACCCGCGCCCCGTCACACTGCGCCCCGTCACACTGCGCCCCGTCAGACCTGCCGGAGCAGCAGAGCCGGTTCTCTGACACACTAACCCTGTGATTAGGAGCAGGTCTGACAGGCCGACAGGTTCCTGAAGACACACCGAACACACCCACTCACACACCAGACAGAGCAGACCACATTAACTGAGCCAACAGTTGAGTTGGGATTATATTTGAGATACTGTATATATATTTGTGATACATGTCTTTTTTTATATATAAAAACATTGATGACATTATACACGTATGCAGTGTATATATATATAATGTGATTTACGATCCTTGCGTCTCTGTCTTCACGCCAAGGATTAGATCAACTGAAGTTTCATTCAGCACGTAGCTCTCTATATCTGTACCACAATCTCGTCCAGATTACAGGCTCTTTGACAAATTGTCAGCGCGTGGGTGTGCCCGTGAACAAAATATACGTGTGCAGATCTCGTTGGTTTGGGGATGTGCAAAATGTCTATGAGAAAACATTGCATAGCGATGTACAGTAGTCGGTTGTATACTGTGCAACGCCTCAAGGCAGGATTCGAATTACGGGGGGTTTGGGGAGGGTTTGACCCCCCCTAATTAAGACTTGGATCCCCCCAAAAGAGGTAAAAACAACAGGTCGGGGGGGTCGATACATTTATATACCGTTCTTATCTGTAATCGTAAATATGACTTGATGCCCTGGAGAAGAAGTTGACCCCCCCCCCGATTGTCATTGTATAATTTGCACTCTGCCTCAAGGTGTATGAATGATATTTGGTAATGGAGCCAAAGAGGCCTAGAAGAATGTGTGTGTGTGTGTGTGTGTCTCAGTCTCAACCGCCTCAGGATGGTTTCTGTTGATCCTAAAACCCCTCTTGTCTCAACAGATTTGTGATTGAATGGAGATGAGAAGGAGGGTGAAACCACTCTAATCCCTCACCTCTCTCTCTCTGCCTCGCTCTTTTTCTCCCTCTCTCTTTGTATCTCTTTCTCTCTATCTCCCCCCCCCCTCTCTATCTCCCACAATCAAGGTGCCCCAGACTATTCAACCTAATAGACAGTATGTGGCCCCCAGTAGTGCCCATCAAAGTGCATGGAAGCACACACAGCCCTGAGAAAGTAGGTGTCTAGGTGTTTTGACCTTTAGGATTCTTCTTCCGAGGAAGAGGCGACTCAATGAGTGTATCGTCACAGGCCAGGGTCTTTTAGAACAACTGGGTTAGCTTGACTGTAGTACATGGTTGCTGTAGCGGCTAGTCAATGCCGATGTGTGTCTGGTTCCAGGACTGCAGGTCCGCGGGTCCAGCCCCCAGCTTCTGTTACCTGCTGTCAGGCCAGGAAGGCTCCGTGGAGCCCATCGAGGGCCAGGCCGTGTCCCCCCTCTACTGCACCCCCGCAAGACACACACTACGACACATCCTCCAGGTAACGGGGGGGGGAGTGAAGCATGAAGTCACCCTTCGTGCATGTTTGGATTTTCATTCCATCCCCCCTTTCTCTTTTTCTTTTGGTCTCTCTCACTGTCTCTCTCGCATACACAAGAACTTTCAATCCTTCTGATTAGAGATTGTTTGGAGTCTCTTTGTGCTTCTCTACTCCCATTTAAATCCCATCAGGTTTTCTTATATATTTTCTTGTTCCAGAACGAGCATGAAGGCCTCCGTGTCAGCTTCACCGCCACCGCTGTGTACAAGAGAACACAGGTAATCACCTGACAACACGCTGGGGGGGGGGGGGGGGGGGGGGGGGGGGGGTTGGGAGCAGGGAGACTGATAAGGCAGGCTGAACCAGCGGATCAGGGCACAGGGCGTCCTCCGACACGATCAATGAAACCTTTACACTTTGACCCTGCTGAGATAAGAGCTCAGAACACAGCTCTGGACTTTGACACACTCACACACACACACACAGTCCCTTTTTCCTACTGTTCCTCTGCCTTTCATGTCACTGTTGATGATACGCGTTACCTCAATGATTGGTCGTTAATCAGTGTTTGTGACACGATCAAACCCCCCCCCCCCCCACACACACACACACACACCCCCACCCCACACACACCCCCACCCCACACACACCCCCACCCCACACACACCCCCACCCCACACACACCCCCACCCCACACACACCCTCACTCTCTGCGCTCCCAGAACGCTGACGTGGGCCGGGCCGAGGCCTGGCTGGCGGTGACTGACCCCAGCCTGCAGGGTGCCGACGCCCCAGGCGGTGGAGGCAGACGGACGCTGGCTCTGTGCCTGAGGCCCTCCTGCCTGCTGGCCCCTCCTGTCGCCCAGGCTCTGCTCGCCCCTGGAGCCTGCCACCTGGCCGTCAGCGACGCAGTCCTGGAGAACGGTACGGAGCCCTTGATGCTGTGGCGCTGTTCCAACTCAACTCTAATTCCTGTACATAGTTGTAGTCATGCAAGGTTAAATAATTGTATAATTCCATACACAGTTATGTGTGTACATAGCTGTGTATCCTGGTGTATAGCTGGTTTTGACCTTTTATCGTTTCCGAAAGGAGATGAATAAAGTACCTGTATATCTTTTGATCTAATACGTTGTGATCTCTCAACGCCCAGGTGTCATTCTGTGTGTGGAACAGTCGGTTGTGCAGCTCCAGAGCCCTGTGGAGGCTGTGTGCAACACAGACAACACAGAGAGCTCCCTGTTCCTAACACAGGCCCCCAACCAGGCCTACTCCCTGCCACGGCCCATAAGGCTGGATCCCTTGGGCCCTGAAACCACAGCCAACTCTCTCTGCAGCCTGTCTGGTCAGTATTTGCTGTCTGTCCCTCACCTCGCCCCGCTGGTTTGTCCGGTCGTTGTTGGTTTGCCTTAAACACAACCATGTTTGTATTTGTATTGTTTTGGGATCTGTGGCTCTGCCGTTTTGTTCTGAATGCTCAGCAAAATGTTCTGTGGTTCTGCAAAGGCAGTGTTTTCTGTCAGTCACTCAGTCTCAGGTCATCCTTTGGACTCCAGACACTCTTCCAGAGCTGGGGAATTGTAGTATTCTTTTTTTTATTGGATTCAAAGTAAATAATTAACATATGGAAATTTGGAAGACCTCAGTGGTGTCAATGCTTAGTCATTTGTCAGGCAGTCTGAAAGCAATACAATCTGTTTAGTAGTGTCATTTTGTATTGGATTTATCCAGTCTACTCTGCTGTGGGATATTCATGATCAGGCCAAATGTGAAATACTATTAAGATAATAGACCTAAATGTTCAAGTGGGTTCTCAGTCAAACAGTAGCCAAATGTACTCCTCCTTAATCTGTTACATTGCTGTCATGTTCTGTTCACTATCTTGACTGTGTTACAGTATGCAGATGTGGAGGTAAGAGATGTCATCTACATTGGTCTTGTGTTGCTGCAAAGGGCAACAGTCTTGCTGTTGCAAGCCTTGGGGTTCATGACCAATCGACCCCACATGTTTGAGCAGCTGTTATAATGATATGACAAACAAAAAATTACTATTCACACTCTCTCTGAGCTGGGAGCGTGCATGTGTGAAATAAAAGACCGGAAGACAGAGTATTTTATCACTTTTTTTTTTATCTAACAGAAGGTGCTATATGTGTATGAGGCTGTCTTTGGTCTTCAGGATAAACGCTCCGTTTAGCAGAGGGAGTCAACACTTGCTATCTTTGTCACCGCTGATAAACATGTACAGAGGTCCAGTCTAATATAGCCCATGTTCTACGAAATGCGTCTTAACATTTATCAATCTTGTTTCCTCTTTTTTCAATTTAAGCAGCTATGCATTTAATGCCTTGTGGCACCTATTTCAACTTTACCTACTGTGTTTTTTTTTATTTTGTCTTTAGTTTTTGGTATGTTTGTTTTGGACAGGCGTAATAGTTGGTGTGGATGAGGACACAGCTTACTCCTGGCCAGTATGCAGCAGTTGTCTAAGTGACCGTTTGGAGATTGCTCCGAATAAAACGTACGTGCACAGACCACCCTCAGTTACCAATTTGCTTGTAAATAAGGATAAAGTCATGTCATCTGCAATCGAAAATGACCTGCGCTTGTCATTCTCCAGTCAAGCCTTCCATTGCTCGTCCTGTGATTCGACAGTGGACCAGCCAACCATTAAGATGCAGCTTGAAGCATTCATAAGTTCTTCACTAAGTGACTGTACTGTGAAAATTAAGGTGAGATGCAGCTCTTATTGTTAGTGTCCTCATGATTTAGCTTTGAACGCACCCCAATAATGTGCTTATTGCAAATGACTTGATCAATCAAATCATGAACCTGATTTTATAGTTGCAGTCAAGTTCAGTTCAGTAGACATGATGGTTCAACCAAGCCATTGTAAGGATAAGCAGCAGGTGTGTGGTTTAGATAGGTCAGCCATGCTGGGCTCAGATGTACTACGAGTGGTGTTCTGCAGGGGTTTGTCATCACCCAGGTGGTTACTATTTCTCTCTTTTACTTTTCTTTTTTAGCTACAACAATCCACTATTGTGAGCCTCCTAAACTCTGCAAAAAGTGACACTGAGGTGAGCTGACAAGCAAACTTTGTCAACTATGCACCTTACATTACACTGTAGTAAACATGCATTCAATGCACACCGTAGCCATAATATTTTGCCAGTGCTATTGGTTGCTAGATGATAATCTCCCAGAAGGCTCTTGATACACCCATGCACTGGCCCAGAATAACAACCAGGTATTTTTCATGCTCAGGTAGTGACCCTCCCATCTGCTTCAGTTCCCAGGTTACGAGGTCGAGAATGTTCTAGGGAAGGAGGTGGGGCCCCTCACTGCCTACGTCCGTGTCGTCACCAGGAAACCTGCCCTTTGGATTGGTCTAGAAGAAATCTGCCTAGCTGAGATTGGCAGCGTGATGGGGCCCAGTGAAATAAATCTGTGGCCTCAGCCTAACCCTGAGAGTTAGTCACTGCAGGCCTCATTTACAGCCGCAAGCTCAGTGAAAAAGCTTGGCTGCCCTATTTCTACAAGTTTAAAGCTCATGCATCAAACTATCTATGTGCTCAACTGAGGTGACTAGCAGGATATGCCCCTTTTGGTGTAAATACATGTTAAAGTCTTGTGTTTGTTGGAAGTCTACCTCCCAGTGCATTTTAAAGACAACTGAATGGCATAGCTAGTCACAATAAAATACAGTTGTGTTTTGAATATCAGTTCTTTTCTTCTCTTCCAATGAGACAATATCTTTCCTTATGACATAACACAACCAGGACACAGCTGTGTCACCCTCAATTTTGCCAAGTCATGGATCACTACACTTGAATAACTTTTCAGCAATTTTATTATAGATTCCAAGTATTTCAATGTTTTATACAAACTATATAAAATTCAAACATGCTCTGGCTTTTTTACAAAGTTTGGAATTATAAAACATGTACCATATCTGGTATAAAAACATGTAAATGAAGTGGTAAAATAATTTAATGTAAAAAAATGCATTTTTCCCCCGAAAAAAGATTATGGCATCAACATGAGTAGGCTCCGTCCAACATTTCCAGTGCCATGAAGGTAAGCTTTAAAATGCATCTGTTACAGATGGTAAATATGTATGAGGTATGTCTTTAAAAGTTCCGTTTAGAGATGCCAATAATCTATTATCGACTGTCCGCACCCGTGGACCCAAACGATGACTGCTTGAAGAATTCTCTCAAACCGGTCAACTCGCGAGTTAGCTGCTCTATAGTTTTGTGTAATCTGTCGTTCTCCGCAGCCAGTTCAATCATATTTTGCTGTACGTCAAGGTTGCGTTGCTTTGCCTTGTCCCTGCTTTTCCTCACAGCAATGTTATTCCTCTCCCGTCTCTGACGATATTCGTGGCTGTATCTGTCAACAGACTTTTTCACCCTCTCCTTTCCGATTTTACGAGGTGAGGAGTGGGCTGAGCTCGCGGAAGAGAGCGGCTCTGGGGTTGATGGTGGCGTAGGTTGTCCCATAGGCAAACTGACCGAGGTCTGTGCGCAGGTTTCTATCTGGGAAGGTAGTGACGAGGACATTTCACTGTCACTCCAATCCGGCTCATGTTTAATTGGTGCACTGAACATCTTGTCATATCCAACGTCGAGTTTCCTCTCGAATTCTTTTTGGCTTCCAACGACTGTGTATGTGTTGGTTGACAGCTGCTGCGGGTTGTTGATTGTCGAGTTTTGCATGTAGAAATCATTCTTTTCTTGTTTCACAGTATTGAACAGATCGAGAAAAAGTTCGTCGTTGCAAAGCTCAAGGTTTGGCACCGCTGTCATGGACTCTATGTACGAGCTGAAGTCAATGGCACTCTCATCGTCGTACATCGCAGGAGCTGTGCTTAACTCGGCCATGGTGCCGTCTTCGCCCGTGCCATCCCCTCGCCCGGGCTTGCAGACCTCCTGAAGACCGCTCCTCTTGTTATTGTCGTAGAAATTGGCAGGCTCCATTGACCAACTCATCTTGCATTGTGGTGACACGCACTGCGAATCCAGGCTGTATATGTCACACATGAACCCTGGTTTTCTCCACGTGGGGTCGGATGTAATCAAGTGTTGTCAATCAGTAACGTGCAAAGTCGATACAAAAGGCTATAGTCGCACAGTAGGCTACACTGCTGTGACCCCCTCTCTTCTATGACCACGGGTTGCGTTATTTAAGTGGCGTGGTTTAATCCCTGTGCGTAAAGTTGTCACCGCACGTTACTAACTTCTTGTCAGAAGTACCTAAGTTTTCTGAAGCAGAAGACTTTCGCGGAGTGTAATTTGTATCGTCCCCGTGCTTACGTCAACCGTTTAGCTCCCCCTTTGACAAACCAGTCATGTCAAGTTTGGGTCACGTGCTCCCCGTAGCTCCCATTTGATGAGAGAAGGGCGGGTGCAAAGGCCACCCCCTCTTTACTACGACTGTACTGGCAGGCGGACAATTTGATGTTGTTTATATAGTTAGACTTTCAAGCCAGCATTCGTCTTTAAATTTCTGATATAGCAAAGGAGACTCAAGTCAGGTGATACGGTATTTTGGACATGGTGTACAACCCAATGTTATTTTTAGCATTTCCCCTTCACCTCCAAAATAACGCACTGTTGCTGCATCAGTGTAGTAGCATGTCATATACACAAAACAGATAGATTGTGATTGTTTTATAAAAGCAATATCACAGTGAAATGTTATAGTCACATGAAAAACCCGCACAGAGACGGTTCACTGTCAGATACATTCAGGAAATCGGACAGAAAATATGTTGTTTGTCAGTTTCCTATTATCGTTGACAATGATTTTGACTTTGATTTGTTGTCAGATTATATTGACATTTTCATGTAACATACGCCACCCTGTGGCAAAAGTTGATGAATGGCGTAGCTGCAGGTACACGGTTTCTTCAACATACAATTTTCTAAAAAAATACACTAGGAGGTGTCTACAAAACACTCTTTTGTAGATTTGGTCACACGGTCAGTAATATAGGCCTACAGGAATTCTTATAGAGTACTCACTGCATTAACTGCCCTAAATTCAGTCGATCAAGTCTGAATAAAATGATAGCCTAAAGTCTATGTCAGATTCTTGCCAAAAGTCTGATCGCACGTATAAAAGAAAGAAAATGTATGAATTGTATAAGAAATTAATGACAAGCACAAGAAAAGCTTATGTGAAACATAATCGTGAATTTATATATGTAAACGTAAAATCTATAGGCCTACGACTATTAAAATAGACCTATACGTCCAATTCTTTTGTCGTTTTACTTGTTCACGGTTATAGAAAATGGTCTTCTGAGCGATTAAAACGTTTCATGTTTTTTAAATTTAGATTTTTTAGCTTTCTTCCCACTCTAACTCAGAGGTTGGAAGAAACCAATATAGAATGGCGGGATGACATCGCACTTCGCACAATAACATTGACTAGAGTAGATTCAGGGTAGACATTTAGACATCTTGTACGAATATATAAACAATACATACAATACATGTTTACTGTTAAATAGATATAAAGAAATCAGCTCGACAACCTAAAAACTGACACCCCTTGAATTAGATGGTTTGCACTCCAAGGTAGTCATTGGCTAAAAATTCCCCGCGAATATTACGTCACATGTACAATTTCGCGCCATATCTTGTATAGTTCGACGTAAGTTTGATATCAGGTAAGCTTAAATAATTCTAAAGTTAGTTAAAGTTGCTTCCACCGTTTATAACTGTTCCAAATGGATGAAATACACACGCATTATGCGTAAATGTGCTGTGCTAGTGTGTGTAGAGTGTCTTATCCATGTTTTCTTGCACAGCCAACATGCTTCTTTGTTAAAAGTATCAGTGGATTGACTACTGGACACGTGTCAATGATCAAATCAGAGATTATTTTACATACTACAATTCTGATGTTTCATTGTAGAAGTTTGAACAACAATGTCTTCCCCAACTTCAACTCCCGGTGGACGTAAGCGTGGGAGAAGTGACAATCCATCTACTCGTAAGTTAGCAGGCTAGTTGTTGGCTAGCTAGCTTCAAATCTACAAAGGCATTGCTTATGATCAGCTAAATTACACGTTTAACGGTAAATTAACCACATGTTACGCATTTGGCGGTTTTCAATTGAAAATCCCACTGGTGCATCTCTTAATGTTTTCCTGTAAACATTGTGAGTTTGACATGCTAACGTTACCTAAAGGCTTTGATGACCACCTGTATGTTCTCTCTCTACAGCTGGTAGTGATGGCCCGCTGTCTCCTCCATCCCAGAGACACCGAGCTCAGGACTCTTCCAACGGGGATCTGCCACCTATGCCCACCTCCCCGGCCACAGACATCCAGAGCCCGGCCGTCCAAGACGCCCTGTTCTCCAGCCCCAGATGCTCAGGTAGCTACCGCTCCTGGTTCTTTTAAACAACAATGTGCACCTTTCTCAGGACCTATTAAGTCTTATTCACTGTTGTACAGTCTGAAGTGCAACGTGGTAACTAACAACATAATCCAATATTCTGTCCTGTCAGTTCTACCCAGTGAGGTGGACATGAGCTCTCCGCTTACCTACGGGACCCCCAGCTCCAGGGTGGAAGGGACCCCCCGCAGTGGCATCCGTGGTACCCCGGCCAGGCAGCGCCCGGACTTGGGGTCAGTCAGGAAGGCTCCCCAGGTGGACCTGCACTCTGAGCCGGTAGGTGAAGCGATACGCAGAATAACTTGTCTTTTGGAGATTTATTAATCAGTTGCACCCAGACAGGGTGATTAAAACCACACCTCAGTTATGTTATTTCTCGTTTTCAAACTGCATGTCTTACACTTGAGAATGATAGAGTTAGGTGAAAACGTGTGTGCGGAGGCCATGATAACGGATTGTGTCACAGTCAATTCACTCTGTGGATGAACACGTTTCCCTCCCCCACAGCCGTCAGCGGACGGAGCAGTGGCCAGCGAGCAGCCGGCAGGTCAGAGGCTGGTCATCTGGGGAACGGACGTCAATGTGGGGACCTGCAAGGAAAAGTTTCAGGTATGGATGCCCAGCATGGCCCTCACGTCAGTCATGACCACAACCGTCTCCTTCATCCGGTGTCCATTTGTAATGGCCTCACTTGAATATTAAAGATTGTTTTTTGGGTTTCTTTGTCTTGTCCACAGAGGTTCCTGCAGAGATTCATTGACCTCAATTCAAATGAAGATGAGAATGCTGGCCTGGACCTGAACGAGCCCCTGTACATGCAGAAGCTGGAGGAGGCAAGTCCCACCCGGCCCAGTGGCTTCCCTACCACATCCCTCTCACCTGACCTGTCACAAGTCAATCCCTTACCACGAAAACCGGCTCTTTCCTAGGAACGTAACAATATTGCAGAAGTGGTTCACGATGCCCAGCGGTTGAAATGCTCACAGAACATTTTCTGTCTTGTAGATCAGTGTTGTTGGTGAGCCTGTGCTGAACGTGAATTGTGGACATGTGCAGTCCTTTGATGCAGACCTGTACAGGCAACTCATCTCGTACCCTCAGGTAAAAAGAAGAGCTCGGGATGATCAACATGATCAACTAAATACAATTTCTTTGGATGGAGAACTAAATGAATTCCCAATAACTCAGTCCTTCAATTCTTAACCATAACTCGACACATTAATGACACTCAAATGACTGCTCAGCAAAGTCCTTCTGTCACCTAGTGTTAAATGCTTAGTGTCTTCCTTAACCTTTACCCCCCCACACAGGAAGTGATCCCGACCTTCGACATGGCCGTGAACGAGCTCTTCTTCGAGCGCTTCCCCGACTCCATCCTGGAGCACCAGATCCAGGTGCGCCCGTACAACGCTCTGAAGACCCGCAACATGAGGAGCCTCAACCCAGAGGGTGAGTTAGTAACCCCGCCTGGCCCCCTTCCGCAACCTTCCCCCGATGTGACGTCATGCTCGTAACGATCCTCCCGTCTGGCATCGCACTTCCTGTAACACGCCGACAAGCACGATCTGTAAAGGGGAAGGTGGGCGAGGTCTTGACTCTAAGCCCAAGTTAAAAATCAAAATCAAATAAAAAAATTGAATATATATATATATTTTTTTAAATGTACAACCCAGACATCGACCAGCTGATCACCATCAGCGGCATGGTGATCCGCACATCCCAGCTGATCCCAGAGATGCAGGAAGCCTTCTTCCAGTGCCAGGTGTGCGCTTTCAGCTCCCGCGTGGAGGTGGACCGTGGGCGCATCGCTGAGCCTGCCGTGTGCCGCCACTGCAACACCACCCACAGCCTGGCGCTCATCCACAACCGCTCCGCCTTCTCCGACAAACAGATGGTGAGCTGAGGTGTTCAGAAAACGGGCTGCTTGTGCATGATTGATAGGCTTTCCCTCGCAGCTACCGTGCTGAGGACGTATTTCCGTATGTGCTGTGCTAGAGTATGGCCCGGAAGTGAAACTGTTAGTCTGTGCTCTCCCTGGCTAAATCTCACCCGATTTTGATTTTGTATCAAATATTTTTGGGTTCTTTTAAGATTAAATGAATGCTTTAAGATGTATCATCAAAAAGATGGAACAGTCCCCCTGACAAAAAAGGAAGAACTTCTGAAGACGTCCCCAATATCCTGTCTTAAGAAGTCTTTCCATATGAAGACCTCAGCGTGTAGTCCCAGTCCTGTCTTCACGATGCCTCTGGTGATCCTCAGATCAAGCTCCAGGAATCTCCTGAGGACATGCCCGCTGGCCAGACGCCTCACACCACCATCGTCTACGCTCACAACGACCTGGTGGACAAAGTCCAGCCAGGAGACCGCATCAACATCACGGGTGAGTCCCTCCAAATGCCTCTTCCCGTTTGCAGGCTCATGTTCTGTTGTTGTTGTTGTTGTTTGGTCAAAGCGGAAGGCAACTTCAGGGCTGACGATGGCGGTGTGTAAACGCATGGACCCCTCAGGCATCTACAGGGCTGTGCCCATGCGCATGAACCCCCGCCAGAGCAACGTGAAGTCGGTGTACAAGACCCACATCGACGCCATCCACTTCCGCAAGACGGACGAGAAGCGCCTGCACGTCCTGGGAGACGAGAGCGAGCACAAGCTGTTCACGGAGGAGCGCGTGCAGACCCTGAAAGAGCTGGCGGCCAAGCCCGATGTGTACGAGCGCCTCTCCTCCGCCCTGGCGCCCAGCATCTACGAACACGAGGACATTAAGAAGGTCCGTGTCCATGGGAAGCACAGCCGTTACCTTTCTGATTACGACTTCCTCTTGAGACCATGCCCAGCGGTGGTTCATCATGCAGCACTTTTGTGACAGTAAAACGGGTATTAATCCCATAGTTCTGACAGTTAACTAGTAAATAGTTTGTCTCGTTTTGATGCAAAGTCAGACTGTTTAACGTAAAGGTGCAATAGGTATGATTTAGTTCTTTCAGGAATCCCCCCCCCCTTATAAACATGTTGTGTAAGCTAATGAGGCCCTCTGAGTGTTGTTTAGCAACACAGACAAATCAGTGCCAGAAAAAGAATTTCGAACTTTGGAGTCATGTTCCAGCCAATCGGTTATCTCGTTACTACAGACTGTTCCATGGCACACGCAAAACATCTGCAATACCGTTAAGTACTGTGCACATGCACTACATGCATGTTGCGTTGGATAAAAGCATTGGGTAAATAAATGCATGTAACATGGTCTTCCAGGGCATTCTGCTGCAGCTGTTCGGGGGCACCCGTAAGGACTTCAGCCAGACGGGCAGAGGGAACTTCCGTGCCGAGGTCAACATCCTGCTCTGCGGAGACCCCGGCACCAGCAAGTCCCAGCTGCTGCAGTACGTGTACAACCTGGTGCCCCGCGGCCAGTACACGTCCGGGAAGGGCTCCAGCGCCGTGGGGCTGACGGCCTACGTGATGAAGGACCCAGAGACGCGGCAGCTGGTGCTGCAGACGGGGGCGCTGGTGCTCAGCGACAACGGCATCTGCTGCATTGACGAGTTCGACAAGATGAGTGACAGCACGCGCTCAGTGCTGCACGAGGTCATGGAGCAGCAGACCCTCTCCATCGCTAAGGCAGGTTTCCTTCCTGGTGGGCTGGCTCTGGCTGTGGGAGGGATGCAGGGGGAGATCCAGAGGCCGCAGGTTCAAATCCCACTGTGCTGTACTTTTGCTTTGGATGAATTAGTTTCTATTTAAGTCTGCTAAATGAAGGAAAAATAAAAAGATTAAGGTTACAGGTTGGAACTTATTGCAACTGGGTGGAGTTTTACTATGCATTTTTGAGAAGTTGCACTCACACTTTTGTTTGTGTGTGCAGGCTGGAATCATTTGCCAGCTGAATGCCCGTACATCCGTCTTGGCTGCAGCCAACCCAGTGGAATCACAGTGGAACCCCAAGAAGACGACCATCGAGAACATCCAGCTGCCTCACACGCTACTGTCAAGGTACGCAACACCCGTCAGCAGGGCTTGACATGAGCACCCGCTCACCCGCCAAATGCGGGTAGAACTCGGCTGTGGCAGGTAAAGCAGTCACCCTCTGGCCACTTTGGCACTTTTGACTGATGCGACTTATACTCCGGAGAGACTTATAGTCTGGAAAATACGGTCGATGCGCGAACACTCAGAACAGTTTCGGCCACCGTACGTTCGTTACTAGGTAAGAAACATAGACGCGCGAACACACGTGACGGAGAAGGTAAGTTGGAAGAAAGCTTGTCTAACATTTTTTAATCCTGAGAGGCTGGATTTGGTAATATAGCCCATTTTTGACTAAATTATTATTGACGCAGTCAAAAACTGCAACTGCTTTGCAACCAGAAGCTTTGGCTCAGTTTGGCTGGCTTAGGCCTACATTATCTGAAACTAAGGGAAATGTTAGAGGGTATGGGAAGGACTGAAGATGTATTTCAAATTATACTAGTCTTTCTAGTTACATTAAGACTGCATTTATTAAAGCTATGGATATTTCTGTAATGTTTCACATCCTGTCAAAACAGGCCTATATTAAATCTCACTCCAAGCTTTTGATCAAACTTGAGGACCCCGTCTAAAATAATAAACTCATTGCAAGGAGGTGGCGGCACATAACAGGTGTAGGAAAACCCGGAGGGCAGACACCAACACAAAAGAAAGAAACTGGTGATGAAACCGAAAATGAAGAGACAAAGAAAAAGAAAAGACTGTTCAACAAAAATTGTGCCTAAGAAATTGCTGAGTTGCTAGAAACCTTGGAAACCACTAGCCACTGGCTGGTGAGCAAAAATGTTAATGTCAAGTGCTGCTTGTCAGCTAGGTGGACCCAAATATTTTGTGAATATAAATGGTTGGTTTTCTAAAAATAGGTTACTTAAATCTATTTCCAAAATGATAATTGCTGATTAACTCTGTTGGAATTTCCTCCCTGACAGATTCGATCTCATCTTCCTCATGCTGGATCCCCAAGACGAGGCTTATGACCGTCGCCTGGCCCACCACCTGGTGGCGCTCTATTACCAGAGCGAGGAACAAATTGAAGAGGAATTCCTGGACATGGCTGTGCTGAAGGACTACATAGCATACGCACGCACCTACATTAATCCAAGACTGAATGAAGAAGCTGGCCAGGCACTCATTGAGGTATTTTACTAACATCTTTTACCCTTGGTGGGTGTGTCTCACAACTCTGGAATTATTGGCACTCCTGGTAAAGAGGTTTATATATATTTGTTCTTTGTTCACACTTTGTTTTTTAACAATACAACTTTCAATTGAATATTTATTTAGAGGAAAAAAATGGAAGAATAGGACAAAAAATGGAGAATAGATATAGTTAACAAAACCACGTATATATATTATTGTGTGGCAACGGCTAACTAACTGCTCTCGCTCCAGGCCTATGTAGACATGAGGAAGATAGGCAGTGGCCGGGGCATGGTATCTGCCTACCCCAGGCAGCTGGAGTCTCTGATCCGCCTGGCAGAGGCCCACGCCAAAGTGCGCTTCTCTGACAAGGTAGAGACCATCGACGTAGAGGAGGCCAAGCGGCTGCACCGCGAGGCCCTCAAGCAGTCAGCCACAGACCCCAGAACCGGCTTCGTGGACATCTCTATCCTCACAACAGGTATGCTCTGAAGTTGACAGTTTACCAAAGGCTTAAATGCTAGTTTGATAGTAGATGACAATATCCATGACCCACGCATAGCCCTATGTGAAACTTTTTGGTCATACTTGGGTTATCTGTTTTTGACTGACTTGTTTCTCTGCTTACAGGAATGAGTGCCACGGCCCGGAAACGCAAAGAAGAGCTTGCACAGGCTCTTAAGAAGTTAATGCAGTCCAAGGGAAAGACCCCTTCCATGAAATACCAGCAACTATTTGATGACCTCCGAGGACAGTCTGAAGCTGTAAGTTACTGCCAAACATTCTCTTCACCCTCATATCTGCCTTCACTTCCAATTAAATTACATTTGCTACACAGCCCTGACAAATTAAACAAAGATGACATTCCCCTCAACTGATGGTTTTGTTTGATTGTTTTCCAGGCCATAACAAAGGACATGTTTGAGGAGGCACTTCGGGCCTTGGCAGATGAAGATTATCTGACAGTCACTGGAAAGACTGTTCGTCTTCTTGCCTAGAACACAGCCGCCTCCCATGTACAGTCAATAACACCGCATGTCTCTCACCCCCTGTAGCAGAATTCTCTGCTGAGCTGTAAAATATCTTTGATTCCCTGAATGTTATGAGACTTGATTATAGAACTAGCAATGTATACTTAAAGATGCTTTCCGACTGGAGTTATTGTGGTAAACAATAAATGCTTTTGTATGTAATTTGTTAATGATTGAGAATAATTCAGATGGTTAATGTTATCAGCATGTTTTATTCCAGTGCAAACCTGTTCAGATAAGTCTGTGTGAACAACTACACATACATTTATTTATGAAGGCAGTTTTAAAACTTAATGTGAGTGGCTCTGAGCCATCGATCACCATCACAATGGCAACACTGTATACTCTTTGTTAATGTATGCTTATGTAACTGGGTTACCTATTCCTTTTTATCGGTTCTTTGAGTGAAGACTTGTTGTGCGTTGCACTATTTTCCTGCTCACTCCTATGCGCCCGTTGTTATATTGCCTGATCTGGTACAGACCTAAAAGTATTTCAAGTCATCACAACCTGATGAATTTCAACCAAACGTTTAAAACCCTTATCTAGTTGCCCACCAATGTCTCTTTGACACCAATGCTGTTATCAATATGCAATCTCTGCATACTTGCTCCGCCCACGTTCCGAAACTTCCTACGAACTGATGCAGCATCATCCTTTGACTACTGTCTGTTGACTCGTTTTTGGATTTGGCAGGTGAAGATGGCGGTCCCCTCAGGTTGGTCTGCCCTAATTATTCTCGTATGTTATTATATTGTTGATCAGCTAATGACAGACACCAGAGGTCAGAAATGACTTTCCAGCACTTTAGGTAGGATGCTAAAATAACCAGCTAGTCAACTAGACGGAAAGCCTGATTGCCGAAATGTAGCCGAATGAATCAGTGAGTGGTCGTAACTAGCTTGTGTTGTGTGATCACATACTGACCGCACCAGCCGGTCTAGCTAGCTACAGTAGTTTGTCAATGAAGAAAAATAACTCGCAGACCCACGCAACATACTTATTAAATAATATCCTTCCCTTCATAGGAGCTATGAGCAGTGAAGATGAACTATAAGAGCACAACAAAGCTTGCTAGCTATTGAAGGCAACATGGGGGGGCCTTTTTAGCGAGGCTAACTAGAGTGCTAATGCCTGGTAGTAATGTTTTGTCCTTTTTAGCTAGCATACCTCATAAAACTGATGAGTCTTAAGCTACAACTAGCTAGCACTAGCTCGATCAATTAACTGGAAACTGTACACTATGTTCCATACCTTAAAACTTGTGGACATGATATATTGGTTTGGGATAACTGCTTCACTACAACGTATACTACTACGTTTTACTTAAATAATTTAACGATGAAAATATGGTCAGATTATTGCAATAACCGGGCCTGCCAGTGCAGGTGTGACGCTGCCTTTCTTTGCACTCGAGAAGAGCCATTGAAAAAGAAAAGCCCTTTTCAATGGCTCTGCAGTGGAGGAAGTTGTAGCAGCTTTCATACAAGTGCAGTCCGTTTTCACCCGCGGAATTTGCTGCAGCAGAGTTGTCATACCACATCAGTTTTTATGCATTTGAAGAATCTGCTGCACTTGTCATACCAGACCTGTCAGCATGCCATTGCGCAGTGAGGTCCTCCTTACACCTGTTCCTTGTCCACTGCTCTAGTGTTCCTTAAAGCCAGTATAACAGTACATTTCAAGTGGATATAGTATAATAGGCCTAATTAGTGCTTACAAGTGAAATATTTTTTTTAGACGGGGTCATTATTTTAACAAATCTAGCAGGACACTTTTCATTTGTATTGGTCATACCATAGTAGGCTACAGTTCCAATAATGTTTTTGCCCTAAAACCCTCCGTCATTTGAAATAAGTTTTCGAGGCAGAGTTCAATGAATAAAACTGAACATGTCTCCTTGTCTTTTTGCATCTGAAATATTGTCAAGCGCTGGCCCTTATAGCTACGGATTTGTGTTTGCTTCCATATTTTCTAGGAATTAAAGTTCCACGCAATTTTCGTTTGTTGGAGGAATTGGAAGAGGGCCAGAAGGGTGGAGATGGCACAGTCAGCTGGGGCCTTGAAGACGATGAAGACAGGACACTCACACGGTGGACAGGCATGATTCTGGGACCACCACGTGTAAGCAAAGCAGCCCCAAAGGCACTAGATATAGCCACACACACACACAACCTTATCACTTGCATCACTCATTATCGAACCTAGGCACTTGACTATGTCTTTACCATCTTGTCAAAAGCCCTACGTTTATGGTAGGAGGTTAGGGAGCAAGTGCAAACGGGTTTGGAAACGACAGTAAATCATTTCATAGAATAAAAAGATTAAGTTAATCCTGTTTTATTATTATTCTAATCCCCATTATGTTTTCTATGTTTCCCTCTATTTTCCAGACTAATTATGAGAACAGGATATACAGTCTGAATATGGAATGTGGACCTAAATACCCAGAGGCACCTCCCACCTTTAGATTTGTTACCAAAATTTGCATGAATGGGATAAATAATTCAAATGGGACGGTAAGTCAATTCATGTTTGAACTTTTTAACTTGACCAATAGTTTTTACATGATTCTGCATAATGAAAAATGTGTCGATGAAGTAGTCAATTAAGAGC
Organism: Osmerus eperlanus; assembly: GCF_963692335.1. Classification (NCBI taxonomy): domain Eukaryota; kingdom Metazoa; phylum Chordata; class Actinopteri; order Osmeriformes; family Osmeridae; genus Osmerus; species Osmerus eperlanus. The sequence continues at coordinate 2,751,812 of NC_085033.1, forward strand.
TCATCAAGGTTCGTAACTGAGTGTTTTCCCTCTCGTTTCTCCTCTTTCTCTCTCTCTCCCTTTCTCTCTCTCAGGTGGATGCACGTAGCATACCAATTCTGGCTAAATGGCAAAATTCGTTTAGCATTAAATTTGTTCTTCACGAGTTAAGGCGTCTGATGATGTCCAAAGAGAATATGAAGCTTCCACAGCCCCCTGAAGGACAAACCTACAGCAATTAATTGTACTAGAATGTTTTGACCCTCGGTCTTAAACCCTTGTAAAAGTGGTGTTCATCATGACAGATGCTCACTTCATACATTGACAGATATGTCTGAAGACAAGACTGGACTCGATTACTCACTTGGAAATATCCCCACAGCAAGGCAATGACTAAAATTGAATTGAGTTTAATTGCACAAAGTCGTCAATTCTTTATCAAAGTTACTTTGACAGTAAACTTTAGAATGGTAATTGCTGGCTTTTAAAGAGAAGCATGACACCAGCTGAAGGTTCTTTTGGAGTCTGGAAAATGTAATGAACAATGGCTTGACATGTCAATGAGTCTATAAATAAGCAGGTATCAGATACTTTTTGAAATGTGGCTGTTATTTAAAACTAGTGTATTGTTTATTTTATTTTTTTATATCAGTGTTTAACACAGTACCAATATGTTTCATGCTGCTCCCTACCTTACAGTGTGAAGCCTGTTGTGAAGGACGGGAACTTTTTGTTTTACAAAGCCGTTTTATATCTGTATTCACATGATTCCAAAACACCCATATTCGTTATGTTTGATTATTTAGATTTTTGTTAAAGAAAGTCACTGGCTCACTTGATTTAATTCAAGTGGTTACAAGTTCCTCTCACCAGGTTACTTTGACAGTAACATTTGTTTGAAAGGGTAAAATTTGGCCTGACAGAAGGCTATACACAAGTCTTGATTTAATTTAGAATGATCAATTTAGGAAAGATATGGGAATATGCTGCATATATAAATATTAAGTGTCTTTAGTGGAACAGTAATGTCACAAGATGTTTTGGGGGGTTTTATTTTATTTTTATAGCTGAGTTTGACACTATACCATTGTTTTCCCCTGCTTTTTGACATGTAACAGGTTTTGAAGCCTGTTCTCAATAAAGATATTACATTTATTGAAGTTAAAAATAACCTGGATCCAAATGTGGATTTCTGAAATAAAATTCAGTCTGAGAATTAAGTTGCATACAGAAATGATACATTGTTCTGTTCTGCAGTGACAGGAATGATGCTCTGGTCTGCAGTGACAGGAATGATGCTCTGGTCTGCAGTGACAGTGTACTTTAACTTTTACTGTTGTTACTGTTTCCTTTTTCTTGTATTCACAATTCTGTTGATGCACTATGAAGTTAAATGAACTACACTTATTTCCAGTATATAGCCTATTCTACACATTCTATGATAATGTTTGTCATGCTTAAATGGGTCCAAAGATTAATTTCTGAATCTAAAGCAATTGCTTTGTGGATGGATTACCATTTGGAATAATAAGAGTACTGTTATAATAGGCCAGCTATAGCCAAGATATTGCACTAGCAGATAGTTAAGCCTGCATTAATCAAATGCCCACTGGGCATGCTGTACTACATTCATTTGCTTCATATCCTGTATTATGGATTTTCAGTTCCCAGAAGTCGTAATGATTACCTCAGGATATGGAAAATGGAACCAAACTAAAATAGTACTAAAATAGTACTAAAACCATGAGGGTTCCCGAGGTCAATCCCATCCCAGTCCAGGCACTGAGGATGGGGTGGGTTGGTTCCTGACAGGCCACTACCCCTGGCCTGGGATAACCTTCTACCATGCTTCTCTCCTGCGGCGGCCGGCTGGCTAGGAGCAGCTGGTCCTGTCTGAAGCGCATCGCTGCGCTGTCAGAACGCCCACGATGCTCTGCACTCAGCACGCCATCACCTCCGAATGGAGGAGATTTGCGATGACACAGACGCCCTTCCTCGGTTAAACAGTGTGTTCACTGGGGTCACATACTGTATTTGTTTAGAGATCTCATCTCGCAACAGATAGGCTTACATAAACAGATAGGCTTCCATAAACAGCGGATATACTGCGTATCCAAAAGAACAGTGGAGAAAACTTGAGATGTCATTTCATGAGTGTTAGTTAGATTGTAAATAGAACGGCTGTTGAACTATAGAGCGGCACAAACATCTCAGCAGAATATTAAAACAACCTAAATACTCAAAGAAACCACATCCGTATTAGAAATCCTTCATCCATTTCTATCATTTATACATCAAAAATCCTTGTTCCGACTGCTTTATTTTGCCCAGTTATATTTGCATGGATGCTCAAGAAATGTGTCTTTGATGTGTAGGTGGGGAATCTTTGGCCCCTGTCTCGGCTTCAAGCAACACCAGAACAAATACACTCAGACATCATCCCCTAGAGGGAGCTGTTTACTAGTTCATGTTGCCGAGCAGCCGTTGTCAGGGGGCCTCTGGAGGACTTGACTGTTGTGAGAGATGGGGACAGTGTGAGAGGGGGGACAGTTTGTAAGTAGGGACAGTGTGAGAGGGGGGACAGTGTGAGAGGGGGGCAGTGTGAGAGGGGGGACAGTGTGAGAGGGGGGGACAGTGAGAGGGAGGACAGTGTGAGAGGGGGGACAGTGTGAGGGGGGGGACAGTGTGAGAGGGGGGGACAGTGTGAGAGGGGGGGGACAGTGTGAGAGGGGGGACAGTGTGAGAGGGGGGGACAGTGTGAGAGGGGGGACAGTGTGAGAGGGGGGGACAGTGTGAGAGGGGGGACAGTGTGAGAGGGGGGACAGTGTGAGAGGGGGGACAGTGTGAGAGGGGGGGACAGTGTGAGAGGGGGGACAGTGTGAGAGGGGGGACAGTGTGAGAGGGGGGGACAGTGTGAGAGGGGGGACAGTGTGAGAGGGGGGACAGTGTGAGAGGGGGGACAGTGTGAGAGGGGGGACAGTGTGAGAGGGGGGGACAGTGTGAGAGGGGGGACAGTGTGAGAGGGGGGACAGTGTGAGAGGGGGTACAGTGTGAGAGGGGGGGACAGTGTGAGAGGGGGGACAGTGAGAGAGGGGGGACAGTGAGAGAGGGGGGGACAGTGTGAGAGGGGGGACAGTGTGAGAGGGGGGACAGTGTGAGAGGGGGGGACAGTGTGAGAGGGGGGACAGTGTGAGAGGGGGGGACAGTGTGAGAGGGGGGACAGTGTGAGAGGGGGGGACAGTGAGAGAGGGGGGACAGTGAGAGAGGGGGGGACAGTGTGAGAGGGGGGACAGTGTGATGCTTGTGGTGCTCCCAGCTCCATTTCTACGTGTTCATATCATGTTCTTGAATACAGCTTTGTTGTTGTTGCCAAAGGGATGCACGCTTATTCTTTTAGTGCTGCTCATTACTCTGTGTCCTTTTTTGTACTCTTTGTGCGTCTAAATCTAATTACAATTAATTAATTATTTATTAACATTACGAATAAATCATTCTGTTCATTTCCACTGTCTTGCCTGCCGGAAGTTCCTAAAGGAAAAGTTCACTGGGAATACAATGTTGTTCATCCAAATGACTCCTGTCTGTTGAGTTTGTTCCTGTTGCAGTGGATATTCCAGTGATTAAACAGTGTCAGGCGGAAACGATGTCACTGGAAGACGTCCGTTCCTTGCTTCTATGACTTCCAGCAGACATATGGGACACACCAGACCTTCAGTGCACGACACAAGGGCAAAACACTGAAAGAATTTTAGAATTTTAGAGTTGGTGAACTCAGTTCTGTCTGCTGCTCCTGAAAGATTACGACTGTCTCAGGCCTTTCAAATACTGTGGTACATAACTGCCACCCTGACTGTGTGACCCTTCACACACCAGAGACATCCTCCAATGTATTACCATTCAAACTAAGCCTTCTATGCTTTAACTCAAGAGAAACTCATCTTATTCAGAGCAGCCAAGTCATACCTGATGGTTTAACCCCCAACCCATCAGGCTAATCTGAATTTCAAACTCGGTCATCTGAACAAAGCATCTGTCGAATCCCTTTTCTTTTATCTCCTACCTCTATGCAAGAAAAATGGATTGGAGGCTTACTGAGATGATTTCATGTTTTATTCCAGTTCTGCTCCAGTTCTGGAGTGTGCAGTGTCACACTCTCAGACAGGGAGAGAAATGGGTAAACGTTAGTTTTGGGTTGGAATGACTCGACCTAGCCTGAGACTGCTCAGTGATCTAAGTTGGGAAGGAATGTCATGAGAACACAAGTGCTAGTCTACTGTGACCGGCTTCTGGAGCCACAACTCCTTCGTGAGTTCTTGCCTTGCACCCCCAACTCAACCCACCCACCCCTCCCCCCTTCCCTGTCGCCCGGGGTCCAAGAGGTCATGTCTTCTGTCTGCTCATACTGTAAATAGCTTTGTCTTCTTTATGGCCATGGGAAGAATGTGTAAAAAAAGGAAGTCTCCCTCCTTATGAAATATTCCTTCTTTTTTGGGGGGTTCAGCTTTGTCATGCTAATGATGTCCTTCGCATACATTTTACATAATATGACATGCTTGAAGAATGTGGTGTAGAATATAATTTGAAACTGGGGGAAATTGCACCCCAAGACACTCAGCCTACATTTCTATCAACATGGGGAGGTGGAACAGTGAATGGGAGACAGTGTCCCAGCCAGGGTTTCTCTTTTCAAGTAGTTGTTTATCTATAGTTTATTAGAAAAAAGACTTCAATTGGTAACAGAATCGCATTGTTTATTCTGATGGGATTTGATTACATATTCAGGTTTTGTGCTGTGAAAACAGTCAACGTCTGGTGTGTGTTTAAGTCCTGTATTTACAGTGAGGTACATGAATGGCCTCCTCTTACTGTGAGAAAAGAGAGCGATTGGAACCACATGTCAGCTGCACTCTGGTCTCCCTGAGCTATTGACATGCACTTCACAGAGCAGCACTTCGCAGAGCAGTACAGAGCAGCGCTTCACATAGCAGCACTTCACAGAACAGCACAGAGCTGAGAAGCACAGAGCAGAGCAGCACAGAGCAGCGCTTCACAGAGCAGCACAGAGCAGCACAGAGCAGCGCTTCACAGAGCAGCACTTCACAGAACAGCGCTATGCAGAGCAGCACAGCAGCACTTCACAGAGCAGCACTTCACAGAACAGCGCTATGCAGAGCAGCACAGAGCAGCACTTCACAGAGCAGCGCTTCACAGAGCAGCGCTTCACAGAGCAGCACTTCACAGAGCAGCACAGAGCAGCGCTTCACAGAGCAGCACTTCACAGAGCAGTGCTTCACAGAGCAGTGCTTCACAGAGCAGCACTTCACAGAGCAGAGCAGCACAGAGCAGCGCTTCACAGACCAGCACTTCACAGAGCAGCACTTCACAGAGCAGTCCGCATGAAGATATGCCTCAGTGTATGCTCAAGGTTATTTTGTGCTCCTGCTTGTTGGAATGTAGGCTCACAGAGAGACAGCCTCTATTCAGGGGCAGCCTCTGAATCATATGTTAGCCTGATATAAACAGTATATGACAATAAACAGAATGTGTGGAACAAGTATGCAAGTTCCCTACATGTACTTCCTGATGAAATCCCCAGTGTGATCTTGAGAGCCTGAATGTTGGAGAGAAAAAGTCAGTAGACTTCATGAAAGGAAAAAAAGGAAAAAAAGAAAAGATGAACAAATAATCTGTGTACTCATTGCATTCCAAGTTATTTACACAGAGAAAAAGTCAGTAGACTTCATGTCTCTCCTCAGCGGGAACTATTAAATTACCGCTGGATGTTTTTAATTACCTCACATAAATGTTGGAACACAACACTTCTCCAGTGTTAGGGCCTTATTATGTCTCACATGTTTAGGGAAGCAAGGCTTGCACTTAATCGTGGTGGTCCTTGTGTGATTCTGGCATTGGAAATGTGGCTTTGTGAGAGAAAGTGAGCGTTCCTGCTGCTGGCGCAAGGCGAGAGGAAATGGGTAGTAAAAAAACAGAAAATAAAAAAAAGTCGGCGGCATGCTGGAGCCAGTGATTCTGGGATCCACTTAATTGCTCTTAAATGAAAAAGATTTTTGGCTTCCCATTTGCCGTGTTTAAAGAAAGTCAAGTCAAATCCCATATGTATACCAGCCAGGCGGCGACCCTCATCCAGCAGTATAAGCACTAATCCCTTTCTCTCGCCCGTGCCATCAGTAATATTATTATTAATACTGAGAGGACTGTGCATGATAAGAAAACTAGGGAACAGAAGTACCGGCCTGCTGCCTCGGCTTTTTCCCCTACAGTCACAAAGACTGTTCCGCACAACATGTCCACATTGTTTGAACCATCGTGTCACCATCCGGATCTGCTCTTGCTCCCAGTGACTTATTATGCACTGAATTGTGCAATGTGCCTGATGCCTTGAAGACACAGCCGTCCAATGTATGTGATGGTTTCATTCATTTGCTTGGATATTCATTTAGCTGTTTACATCGTTTTTTTGGAGGGGTGCTGTTCTGAATACCTTGCAATAGGCTAATCCTTGAAAATGTATCGGTTGTATTCCATTCCCCTCAATTTGAACGGCACTCATTTTCCATATCCAGAAGGTGGAACCATCATATCCGGCTACCTCATTCATGCCCTCAATAATAATTACACACCGCCACCATTCACATTGTTGTTCTTCTGCCCCTTGTGATGGTTGGGTGTGATCATGTCTGTCAGCCAGGGATCGTCACCGTGCTAATGTCACATTAGCCTGTCGCGCCGTGTCAGACAGCGCTTTGTAGTCGTTAATTGTTGAGAGAAGTGTGTCACATCCTGTCAAGCTGACTGCCGCTGTCCCCGCGGTCACCCCCTCATGCCCAGTGCCTGCTGGTGCTATTGTGGCAGCGATGGCCACCGAGAGGAGATCCTGGCCCCGCAGGAAGAGGGACAATACAGGGAAGGAAGAGGAGGGAATCCTGGCCGTGTGCTGCTGGAGCCCGCTGGAGCCTGGTGTCCCCAGGAGCATTCCCCCACGACCGTCCTCTCACAGTCCCCCAATCCTGGCCTTTGTCATCACGGCTTTGAATTGTGTGTGTGCAGAAAACGATAGCGGATGTGTGTTTTTTCTCAATTGTGTTGATTAATAATTGATTCAATGTTCAGTGTTTTTAGGTCGTCTCAGTATTCAAAGAGGGAAACATAAGTAAAAATTTGCCTATTGGACAAGAGTATTTAGACAGAAAGGAAGAGAAGGGAAATAAAGTTGTAGACAGAAATAAAGGGAGAGACACATGATGCACAACCCAAGCTAATATCGAGGACTCAATAACACATGAAGAGCATGCAAGAAAATCACACGACTGCCCGCAAAAGAATCCTCAATTTTTGGGGGGGTCTTCAACAGCATCCACAAGTCCCTTGTCAGATTGTATACTGTTTGCAAGCTTGTCACATTTTAAAGGGTGTGAGAGGAGAGATCCTACTAAGTCTTCACATTCGTTAATGCAGCCAGCCCAACTGATGCTCGTGAGGCGAACAGGATTATGTAAAAGTCATTTTTATGTGTTTATAACCAATTATAGGATACAAACTAGACAGTGCGATCCCTCCAAATCTGATTAAACACAGACCTCTGATCATACTGGGAAAGCTTTGGTTAGAGTTTCATCCTAGGATCAAGAAACTTTGTATCAGGGTTCAAACAAGAGTACAACAGGAGAGCTGGTGTGGCCTTGGGTGGATGGGGTCATTGTTTGCTCATGTTGAGTGGTTGAATATTCAACAAAAAACAAGAGACCAACATCTTAGCATTCAGCCCCCCGGCCACATGAAAACGTGCCTCTTACCATAAAAGATGATGCACTTGGTTACATTGCACACTAGGAAAAGAGCAAAAAGAGACATCCAAATATTTCCATGGCTCCTGCGGCTTTCTGCTAGCATAGTTCTGGCATGAGCTCATGCGTGTGCGGCTGGTTTCTGCTCCCTCAGCACTGTTCCTTCCCAGCCCTCAAGTATCAGTCTCCCTGCTAACTAGCCATCAACATCCAGGCTGCTCACTCACATCATGGGCTCTCCATGAAACAGCCCGAAGACAGACGTGCTCCTCAAAGCGCTGAGTGTGGAGATCTTAATAAAAGGAGAAGACATTGTAGTTATTTCGTTCCCAACACGCGAATACTTGCAGTGTTTCAGCTCTATCTCACTTTTCGAAATCATGTTCAGAGTGCAGCAGTCCTAAAGGGTTTAAGATTTAAAAAATAAATAAAACCAAGTCAATAAACTGTCTGCATTTTTTACTGTGTGTAATTTTGACTATAAGTAGGCCTATGAAACACTTATTCCTTTAATTCATCTCAGTGGTTCTTTTCGTGAGCCCTGATCCAACTGGAAAAGTTGTTTCAAAATGTGACAGGACCTTTTTTTGTGGGTTAAGCTTTCTTTTCAACTGAAGTGCAAATCTCCCTAAGAAAGAGTCTCAGCGGTATTAACCAACCATAAATTGACATGAAATGTATTCCTGATAATGCAAACACTGGGAACAGAGGAGCCAGAAATAACTCTCTCCTGCAAGATGTGGAAGAGATTAGGACCAGCGAGCAAGTGGGGGAGGTGGGGTTGGAAAGAAGGGAGGGGACTGGAAGAGGAGGGGGGGGGGTCATGACAGTCTGTGGAGAGTAGAGAGTGAGTCGGCCCGGCAAGAGCCGAGGAGAGAGGTGGGGGGTGGCCCCGTGAAAAGGAACTCATAAAAGTCACATTTGTTGGTGATGCATGAGGAAGTGAAGCCAGCTTTGGCACACGTGTCTGTGGTGCTAAATTAACTGTTAACACAAATAATCAAAGTGCAGGGCCCATTGAGCGCTGGCGCCAGTGAAATGAGGGGGAAGGCTGGCTTGCAGGCGCCTCCCTCCAAGAGCTGCAGCCTAGCTTGCTAGCTAGCAGGTGGAGGTTCACCAGGGGCTTTTGCAGGATGGAAGTGCTTACAAAACACGCTGGCCTGCCCACTGTCAGAGGAAAGGACCACGGCACTCCTGCTTTCCAGCTATTGTTTGGAAGCGTGCTTCTCTTTTTAGATCTTACTGTGGACCCCCCCCCGATATCAGAGACACAGAGGGTGGGAACTACCTAACGCTAATGAAGATGTTTCTGTCATGACCTTGCAGTTGGCCTTTTCTGCATCTCTGTTAAAACCGAGTGTGAGAGGATGATCACATCTCTGGCCTCCTTGGAGCCAGGGGCCTTGTTGTGATAACTCGGTCTGAGTTGTTGAGGGTAACATGAGTAAAGGGTCTGGAGGGGGGGTGGGGGTGGAGGGGTGGGGTGGGGGTGGAGGGGTGGGGGGGAGACTGTGGAGACAGTTCGAGGGCAGACTGTGGTGGCCACAGAGCCGTTTCCTGTGTTGAAGAACGCCCCCCAGACTCCAGCTGCCAATGGACTGTTACGGACTCCACAAACACATTGATTTTAGAAAGATAAATAAAAAAGAATTCCATGCTTGCTGGATCAGGGTGAGTCGCTCTGGATAAGAGCGTCTGCTAAATGACTAAATGTCACGCTCACGTGGCGTGGGGATGCAGTATTATTGGTGGTTGAACAAAAATCAGTATTTGTTCGTTTTTCTTACTTTTCTTCTTTTTTTTTTTTTTTTTACAAAAGTAAGCCACAGATTTAGCACAGAATAGATTTCCACCATAATTTCTGCATTTAAGAAATTAGCTCAAAGATCTTAAGGCTCGACCTCTTGAAACATCAAACGGAGATCACTTTCTTCGGTCGCATGTGTTCCAATTCTGCCCTTTCTAAAACAGTCGAGTCGTGAGGGGAAAATACAGACAAGGGGCTAGGAAAAAGTAATCCCCTGCAGCCTTGTGACATCAGCACAGAGGAAGCTCGGCCTCTGATGCTCCCCACTTCCCAGGCAGCCCACCGCTGGGCCCTAGACTGGAGCTGCCTGGCGCCACAGTCATCATATGTGTCACTCACTTGCAAAACTCACTGTTTTCCTTAGAGGATGAGCTAAGCTCCTCCTTTAGCCTTAACGATTTATTTTAGACTCCAGCGTCCAGAGACCCCTTTTCTTCCAATCTGCGTTTATCTTGGCCATGTTGTTTCAATGTGAACCAATCAGCTTAGGCTCCGGTGGAATGTCCCCTGAGACTTGCCTTGGTTTCCCAATAGGCCCATTCATTTTGAGGACACAAGTTTAACATCTGGTTTGTGTTAGTGCTCTTACAATAGCTCTCATCTAGAGCTCGGCCGCTCAATGGAACGAGAGAGCAATCAGTCCCTACAGCAACATTATTTGATAGTAAATCTTGCGCACAAATGACTGACTACTTCTCTTCGTCAAAGATAACACAAGTGTGTTTTCAAACCTGGTGCGTTCAATCAGCTTGTTAATTCCAGAAGTTTCTGAAGAATAATAATTGTATCAAAAGATTTACAGTTTTGTATTACTTTACAATGTTCATGTATATTGTACAAAAAAGAGATATGTAAAATGACTCTTTTCAAAACAGCCAAAAAGTGAAGAGAGATGCAATATATGGTGCTAAATTTCTCCGGAATGTGGCCACAGAAAATGTAGGGATTAATATTAGCACAAACCCCAAACAGCTATATGGGCAGAAAGTGATTTAATAGCAGGATAAAAACTGTGTATATTATGTAAACTACATTCCACTCTCTTGGATCCATGAATTTACATGGAGAGGACTTTGTAATCACAGCTTTCGTTCCTGGGGTATCAGGATTGACACTGCATGCTCAATGAGAAAGCAGTGATCCAGCAGGTGTGTGTATGTGTGTGTTTGTGTGTGCGTGTTTCAAGTAATCTCTGCAGCTCCCTGCTCCTGATAAGCGTTTGTGCTCATCTGCTCATCCTCTCCTCTCATCCTCTCTCTCTCTCTCTCTCTCTCTCTCTCTCTCTCTCTCTCTCTCTCTCTCTCTCTCTCTCTCTCTCTCTCTCTCTCTCTCTCTCTCTCTCTCTCTCTCTCTCTCTCTCTCTCTCTCTCTCTCTCTCTCTCTCTCTCTCTCTCTCTCTCCTCTCTCTCCTCTCTCTCTAACTCTCTCTCCCTTCCCTCAATGCTGTGGCAGGTTTGGCTCTCCTGCTGTCCTGCGCACCTAACTGAAAACTGTGGTACACGTCGAGGTGTCTGCCAGTGTCTGCCTGCCAAATGACTGAACAGGAAGTGGAGCAATGAGAAAGCTTTTAAAAGTTTCCTCTCAGGAATGTTTCTTTCGTAAGACCTGCCCTCAGAGATGCCTCCCTATCATGCTGAGTATTGATCAAAGCACTGTAATTGTTTTTACCCAGGAAGATTTATTCTGGCACTGCAGATATATTTTCCCATGATGTTGCCTCTTATCGTGCATCTCTGACTCAGACAGAGTGACTATTGTGCTTTTCATTATTTAAAATGACCCATTCAACCTCACTGTCTGGTTCAGTTCCTGTATAAGTCATTGGGGCTATTTCTATTTTGGGTAATGGAATCCCTCCTGGTCTAATTCACACCGACTGAGATGGACATTGTGAGATTCGTGGAGTCAATGTTTTTCTTTGCTATTTGTTCTGGATTTCTTTTCTCTTTTTTTTTTTACAATCGTCTCTGGTTTACTTTTAGATCTAGACTTCAGTACTGAAACATCTCCATTTCAAGTTTTCTGTCAACATGCACCACTGCTGGTCTGGAGGAACTTCTGTTTGGCTCCACCCGCCACACGTTACCTGAGTTGACCTCTTCCAACTTCTGTTTTGTTTCTGATGTGACTAGCCCACTCTCGCAGTAAACATACAATCTTCCTATCAGCCAGTCATTTACCCAGCCCCACGTTCTGTGAAACACAACACAGATTCCTAAATGGCTGTGAAGACAGAGCGATTGTTTGAACTGCCTCCCCCGGGTTCTGTAAACAGGGACTTCAAACATGGCCTCCACCTCCCAGATGGGACACATTTCCACATTACGGTTGTGACATAACTTTCAATCACTCAAACAAAACCTGCCTGTCTGCAGCATTGCATCACCAGCTGTCAGAAGGGAAGACCTGAGCATTCTGTCCGGCAGTTTGATTTTGATTTCTCATCCTCTGGTCTTGCTAATTTGTGTTGTGTTGTGGATATCAGGCTGAAGTAGAGGTGTGCTGGAGTTCGCTGGCAGGGGGTTGGGGGGGGGGGGAGAGACGGGGGGGTTGAAAGGTCACTAATTCATGGGCGGTAACTGTGTGTCAGACTCCACAGTAAATTCTGGCAATGCTCACCCATTGGCGTCGCCCTGAAACCCAAACATTTCAACCTTTGACCTACCAGGGGGTTTAGTTTACAGCCAGCGTTAAGGATGCTGATAGCCTGCTGAGAACCTGCTCATTTGATCTCAGGAACTGGACCATCTCCACAATGAGGAACTTTGTTCGACACTTTTTATGTTTACATAACATTTCTGTTTACATATCCATTTCCCAATTTATACCTCAGTATTTTTGCCCCCTTCGCGTATCAAAGATTTACAGTGACTATAATATTGGGTGGTTGCTGTTTCATCATATCAATACCCACTACCAAGCTGCCTTTCTTGTATTTTGTTGTGTTAGGCCCTATACATATATACTGTATTTTACGTAAAACATCCACCATCATTGACCGGATTTTATTTTGGAACTATTTAAGGTGTCGATTCAAACGCGAGAGTAACTGAAATCCACCAAGAAACAACTTTAAACAATACTGCATGAGCTGTATTTACCAGTAAGTGGCCATTTAAAGGGGTCCGCATTAACCACCTCATCCCACACGCTTTACCGCCTTCTGTTTACATCCCCATTAGCAGTGATTCTCTGAATGGTTGGCAGAGCAGCGCTCTGGCCACTCGCTGCTACAATTAGGTTAGCATTGTGAAGTGTTAGGGCCTCGGCTCCTGTGAGGGATAGTGTTTTATTTGTCACCTGGGAGCTCAGCTCAGAGGCCGGGTCACAGTTCCACACAGCGGGGACCTTGTAAACCGCTGGCTGCTGCCGCCAAGGCTGACATGCAACAGGGCTGCCATTCAACCGTCTGACCAGGAATGTCTCCTGCAGCAGTGGGTGGGAGTGGGGGGGGGGGGGGGGGGTTGGGGGTTGGGGGGGCGGTCTTTTAGGGGGGTAGGGTTGGACGGAAGTCAGATCTGGTCTGGAGGGAACAGACGGATGAGCCGCGAGCACACAGTGGTTCCTTTGAAAGAACCACTCAAAGCCTCCTTTGACGGTGGCCCGTGTCAGCTGATTGCAAGTCTCTATCTCCACAGTTATCTGACGTTTAATGTGTCCGTGACCCCGCCCCCCGGCACCCCCAGCGTGTGATGATTGGCCGGGTGTTAGGTTATTGGGTCACAGGAGCGGTGCGGTGGGGAGGAGAGTCTGGGTGTCACTGGCTGAACAGTCATCAGTGGCTCACAGTTTGATGCAGTTTCCTAGCAACACACCCTTCCATTTTCTGCTGACAAATGCTAGTCATTGCAAAGTATGACATAGATGCCCAAAGCAGCATGATATTACTTCATTCTAACCATAGTATGTATTGTTAGAAGGGTTCCTCGGGTGTGACTTGCCTGTAGTCCACACTGCTGGCGGACCATGAGAAAGGCCTGGAAGACACACATCCTGGATCCTGCCAAGAGCACCGAGATGTGTGCGTCATCAAATTACCCGAAGTGTTGCCAATCGCAATTGGTGTGCAGCGTAATAGACTGTGCTTTGCTCTAATAAGGAATAATTACATTTGTAATGGCGTGGCATGTTCTTCGCTGCCCTGCGCCCATGTCATTACTCCATCTTATGTTTCACCATTGATTGCTTTGGTTCTAGAGGGGTCGACGTCACTAGCAATGATGCAAGGCTTGTGTTGCTAACGAGCTAAGCAGTCGCATGTTTAGATCATCAATAATGTAACTTTGGTAAAGGTTATTATAAAAGTCTACACCCAGATTCGTAGCTTCTCAATAAACATAATGTTCTTCCAAACAACATACTTATAGATTGATAATTGATATAACAAAGTTGTGTGCAAAGCAGATATTTATTGGACATTGAACTGTAGAAAAAGGACAATTTAAAGGCAGTGCTATCTATCAGTTATCTAGTAAATGGCTGGCCTCTGGCAGCACAGACATGGTGAAAAGCCTTTTGGTAATGTATAATTTGCAGTAACCGCAGGGGGTATCTTTAACAATGCTGCTGTTTTCTTCCAGCCATTCTCATTCTGTTTTATAGACATCCTAATGGGACCCACCTTGGTGCCTTCGCCAACAAACACTTCACTTTTCGAAACAGGTTTGGAACAAATTGAAGAGAATCCACAATAATAGGACTGCTGCTCCAAAATGTTTTCTTCCCCTCTTTCACCACAACACCCCCCCCCCCCACTCATCTTCTGTCTGACAGCCCATATGAGGGAGATATCAGAACGATATGCCAATGAAAGGGAAACAAAGACAAACGAAATGTGCTGGCTGGATCTTGATAGTGGGCCTTGTGAGTGTGTCAGCCCTGGTGGAATCAGACCAGTCAGGTCAGAGAGTTGAAAGGGTGAGGGAGGTGGTGGCGTGGGGGGGGGGGGGGGCGTGGGGGGGCTCTGCGGAGCGCTCAAGGATAGACCCTCAGTGTCTGTGGGGGAGGCAGGCTGGCCAGCTCAAGTTCTGGGGGGCTGTGGGGGCTCCCTGGCCGGTCGAAGAGGGGGGGGGGGGGGGGGGGTGAGAGGGCCCTAGCCTCGAGACTGTAACTCATTGTAGCCTGACTCCGCTGGCTTGGGTGGTAAAGATCGTGAAGTCCTGGACATTCATCAACCTGCCGAGGAGGGCCGCCTGACTGGAGCCAGCCTCTGTTTTCTTCCCCCCCCCCCCTCTCCCTCTCTCCGCGTCAGTGTGATCCAGCGCAACTGTGCCGAGGCGGCCGCCCCGAGGAGACAGACCCGGGTCAGTGCAAATAATCAGGCCTCTGACGCCTCGTCTCGTTACTCGGGGAGAGCGAGTCTGACGGGGGCGTGGGGAGATCCCACAGGAAGTCCTGCAGGACAGGGCTCTCCCAGCAGGGTCGAGGTTAGAGGGCTCGGGGAGGAGGGGGTTAAAGATGTGGCCGTCTGGGCCACAAACAACACATGGGACAAGCCTCTGAACCACAAAAAACGGAAATATCCTCCTGCTCTACCAGCGCCCATTTACAGGGCAACCAACAGCCGAGTTGATTGTTTTCTCTCTTTTGTGTTTCTCTGAAGTGGCGTATGGATCCCTTCCTGTTTCAGTGTTGGTCCAGAGAGCTTTGTGTACTTGAGCCCTTCTACCACAGTGACCTTTCGTGAAATGTCTTGGGAGGATCTGACGTTAAAGACTAGCAGCTTAGCGCCTTGGCCTCCTCTCAGGGGTTTCTCCTCTGCAAGCCGTCAGCGGCTTTCCTTATGACATGGTCCCAGCGATAACCGCGCTGAGTCAGACCCCGGGCTGCGAGCATGGGAAAATGTCCGGGCTGGAATGTGTGGGGGGAACTTTGTCTGCTCTGAGGACATACTCCAGTCTGCTCAGCATCCCTTTGTAAATCAGCCCATCGCTCTCACCTCTCGCTCTGTCGTTTTCTCACTCCCTCGTTCTTGTGCTGAAGCCACGTCGACGTTGAGGTGCATCGGAGATGTCTGGTTAACATTGTGTTTCGACACGTTACAGATGTTGTATTTGTATCAAATACTGCTTGTGAGTTATTGTTCTTCTTATTGGAGGTCGACTGGTCTATTCATATCTTCCTCTCGCTCTCAGGGCGCAGGCCTGGGAGATGGAGTATGGTGTTGGATGTTTTATTGTGTTTGGAAGAAGAGTTGATTTAGAGCATGTTGAAATGCTCCAACAAAGCCCAGCTTCCTCACTCATGTTTCCATTTTCAACACTGGATCAATTTGCCTGCGAAAGTCATCATTTCTTCCCCCGTTGGTGTAGTTCTTCAACTCTTTTAACAGTGGTAGTTGGAGCAAATTCCCTGACTGTCAAGTAATATTCCGCCATCTTGCAGGAGCTTTTGTAAAAGGTTCCCAGTCTGTCTCCCTTTGCTACTCATCAGGTTCCTCTCAGTTCAGACTTCTCATATCCCAAAACCGCCCCCTCTCTCTCTCTCTCTCTCTCTCTCTCTCTCTCTCTCTCTCTCTCTCTCTCTCTCTCTCTCTCTCTCTCTCTCTCTCTCTCTCTCTCTCTCTCTCTCTCTCTCTCTTGCTCTGTTTCCCCCCTCTCTGTCTCCCCCACAGTCTCATGGGAGCTCGGCAGTACAAATTTCCGTTTATGCCAGTGGCTGGGGCTGACGACACCGCAGCACTCTACCCCACAGATTGACGAGCCCTCTGATGCCGATGTGCTGTACATGGCAGCCACTCTGCAGCCACTCTGGAGCCTCCGCACATCTGGAGCGGAGTATGCTCACCGAAAAACAGGGGCCAACCTTGGCTGAGGCAAGTGTAGCCCGAGTAAAACCGATGAAAGGCGCCCCCCCCATCCCCCCCCTTCGCCCCCCGAGACACCCCCCCCCCCCCCCGACACACACACACACCATTTCTCCCCTTCCCTCCACCATCCGCTCCTACCCACACACCCACCCCCCGACCTCCGCCCCCAGCTCTCTAAAGCTACCATAAAGACCTTGGGACGACTGGATTCTGTAAACAAAAAACTTGAGAGAGGCATTAAGAGACATGCTGTGGCTAATGATGGGATTGTATGCTATGAATGTCTTCATCACAGTTGCTGCAATTTTCACCTTCTATCAGTGTGTGTGTGTGTGTGAGTGCGTGTGTGTGTCATAGCTACTACAGCAAAAGGAAGCCACTTGAGAGAGTACTCAGCAGAAACAGTAACGTACAGATTGTGCTCATTGGCTTTAAATGTGAATGTATTCTAGAGGGGCATCAATCTAGTGAAAGGATTTTTTAGATAAACCCAAAAATCGAATTAGTTTTAATTTTTAAATAAATTGGTGAACAGTAGTTACTCTAAGAAGAATAAACATATCTAATTTAGTCGCACAGAAATATATGGCAGTATTTAAATTATTCTCTCATTTAAAAAGCTGTCTGAATTCATTTCTTACTGTTCTATTTCAATTTCCGATTTTACTTCACGTCAGTTTTCTTGTCGGTGCCAGTCGTCTCCAAGCAGAAACAAGGGAAGGCGTCAGTACTATTCCTCTGAGTGTGTTGGAAGTCTGTGTGTGAGGTAAAAAAGTGTCAAGGAATTCATTGTCTGTTTCTCCACCTGTTATTATTCTGGTCCCAATCAACCTGCTAGCCAGTCTGGAGCCAGTGGCCATCTGGAAACACTGCTCTGTTTATAAACTTGGCAAGGATCAGCACTCCAGGGCCCTGACCTCCCACACAAATCTGGAAACAATTAGAGCAAGACAGTCTGGCTGATTACTGCGAGAAGGCCCAGTGTGGATCCCATTGGCGGCTGTGGGGTAGCCAGGGTCTTGTTAGAGAAAAACGCGAGTTCTCTTTTACACACATTCACGCATAATCTCACACGGTGCACGTTGGAAACACAGAGGCTGCGCGGCACTCTTTCGCTGCGCTCTTTCTTTGACATTATTTTCCTTTCTCTTGTTTCCTGTCTCGCTGTTTCTCTTTTTATTTCTCACTTCTCTTTTACGCCCACGTGAGACCACCAGAACTTGATTCGATTTTCACACACGGTTTTGCCATCTGATTTTTCCGGCATCATTTGCCTGACAGATTCATCAAGTTAAACATTTGTGTTTATTAATTTTTTCGTATAATGAGAAAAAATGCACATTAAATCTATTTAAGCAAGTAGACCGTTATAACCCCAAAACCACACATTGACTCATGTTGTTGCTCTGCCTACATACCACCTTACAGTCTAAATTTAGGCTCTGTTTCAAAAAATACTGCCATTCCTCCAATTCTAAGGCATCTATGCTAAGCATCTTAACCTTTTCTGTACATGAAGTTGCTATGAGGCCTACTTTATAGAGAACTTGTTACATCATACTTCCCACCTCAGTCTTGTCACCAGCTGTTCCATGCCTGCGTTGTTTTGGAGCTGTCCCAGACCCCAGCTTCCAGGAGAACACAGGAGAGCTGCTGCTGGGCGACACAAGGAAGGGGCTTCCCTTGGGAAAAGACAAAAAGGAACTTGCAGAAACAAAATATGACTGTTGCTATTGTGCTATACATTCAAAATGAAAATTGCAAATGCCTTGCTCACAGTACTGAGTTTCTGATTAGCACTGTGGGCCCACTGTGTCTGGATAAGTATTAGCTCAATTATACATAACAATCTCAATAGCACAAATCTAATTCTGCAGCTTATATAAATAATTAGCGGGTATCACAAGTAAGTAAAATAATGTTACTTTGGCAAACGAAAAACAATAAAACAAATTTAAAATATATATTTAAACAAATCCAATTTGCCTAATGATTTTGATGTAGTGTAATTATCTCCATGCTGGTGTTAATGGATATCATTTTGCATTGCTCCTTAGATGATATAAACATTACGTTCATGTGGATGAATCAGCCATACATATGCTGTGCCAAAAGTCGTGTTTGGAAGTTGGAGCCAAACACCTAGGCTGAGTACCAGCATGAAGGTGAACACACAGACGTATCTAGGTCTGTACAGTCTCCTTGAGCCTTATCTAGGTCTGTACAGCAGTCTGTTGTTATTGGGCTGTTGTGGGATATACAGTACAGTAGTGTCTCATTCTGCAGTACAGTACTGGAACTGTTTGTTGACGCTGACCCAATTCCATTGTATAGCCTTTAGCATTAGTGGGATGATCAGCATGATAGTAGTGACAGGAAGTCATTTCTTTGTGTTATATAAGGATGTTTTGTGGTGTGCTGTGCAACACATGAGAGCCAGGAGGGCCTGGATTTAATAAGAAAAGATGATAGGAAATGGGACCAAAGCCCAATAGAACATTTCCAGCTGGAAGTCCATCCTCTGTGCGAGGACGAGTGCTGCACACCAGCTCATCAGGCTTAGTGGAGAGACTGGGAGTTACAGCCTTCTCTCTACATGCAGTCTTTCCTTTTCTTTCCTTACAAGTATTTCCTTGTCTGTTTTACTGCAGCAACGCAAATTGTGTGTATTACTTGATACTCTCACATTGACCACCTTTCATGGTGCTGAATTGAGTTTTAAGACTGTTTGTCCCTAGACCCCAGGCCTGAAGTTCACTTCACACCACACCTCGATTCACGGTTGAGCTTTTTTTGAGGATATGACAAACTATTGTGGAAGGTCAACTGATTCATGAATGAAGGAACAAGCTATAGTGACACACAAAAGAAGACAGTTGAAATAGCTTGTGTTCTGCTTCTCTTTGCTGAAGAGGCAGGCTCGTGCACATGACCTCTTGTTATTGCATTATCAAGTGGTTAAATCTGGTATGAAATACTCTCAACTCCACCCCTACCCTCTCTTTGTCAATTGCGCAAAAGTGGAACAGCAAGTGGGTGAAAACAGGATCTGGGCCTAAACACTTTTTAGGGAGCCAATGAGCAAGGCCGGTGTATTTTTGAGAGTGGCAGAGGAAGAGCCAGGGCAGTGTCTTTCCTGACTCCAGCTTCCTGTCCGGGTCCCGGCCGCCATAGTATTTGATTCAGGGCCTCCCACTACCATTGGCTGACTGCCCACCGTGCCATTGTTTCACTGCCCATTGATCTTGTTAGGTTCTACTTCCTCTAACAACCTCTCGACATCTTGACCAGTAACCCCAATGCTCCAGCCCCCTTTTGGAAATTCATAACTTATACCCAAGTGAATCACTGGCATCATGTGTGATAAAAGCACCCCCCCACCCCTCCCCACACACACACACCTAACCAACACACCCTCAATTAACGTCACACAGTTACTCCTGACTCCTTCTCACCTAGGATTTGATTGCACATACGGAACGGGTTGTGAGTAGATTTCCGGGATGACCAACATCCTGTGGGCAAGGAGAATAAGAAAGATTGCGGAAGATTGCGAACAGTCTATGGGCATTATGAACACTTTTATTGTGCTTTCAGGCAGTATAGAGTTTGCACATAGAAGAACATGACTTAGCATGTTACAAAAATCAATTACAGCTATTTTTTATTAAACCGACTCTTTCCCCACAATTTTGTATGCTCATACTACATTTTTCATACTGCTTTCCCGGAAAAATGCAGCCGTTCAGATAAAAGGAAAAAGCTGACGCTTCTAGAAAGCTGTCCAGGATGAGGCTGCCACACCTACAGGGTGTCTGTTTTCAGCCTCCTTCTCTACAGGTGTACTGCTGCACAGGTCCAGGTGGTGGCAACAAGCCCTTATTTATACCTGAGTGCACCAGACACCTTCCTTTCAACTCCAGCCCAACCCCCCTCCCCTCCTCTCCTCCCCCTCTCTTCTCCCCCCCCACCCTCCTCTCCTCCCCCTCTCTTCTCCTCCCCTCCCCCCTCCTCTCATCCCTTCCTCATTCCCTGACCTTATTCCTCCACTGAAAAATAGAGTAGAGACTGTTTTAAGTGCCAACACTTACAGTAGGAGATGTCTTCCACACTCCTTCCTCCTCTGTGAGTCTGTGTTCAGGAGGAAAAGTCATCTTGCCGACTGGGATCCGTATCTAAAGATGCTAGGGTAATGATTAAAGCTGGGGTTGTGTACATAGTGCTACTGTCTTCTATTCTAGGTTGTGTTCCCTGGCAACCTGTAGGGGGAGTTGGATCAGCCAGTGTTGACACTGTAGCATACAGACTCCCATTCCTAGCACAGACAACATCAGAGAACAACCTCTCTGTTGTCATCAGTCTCTCGCTGGCACCACTGCATTTTAAATGTTACAGACAAAACTGCCCTGAGATTAATGTCATTATAGTAGAACAGGAGAAGGTTATCAAATAGACTGGAGAAACAGGTGATATTGCACACATTCCTCCTGTGATTAGACTTGATACGAGTTCAAGAAATGACAGGAAGAATTAATATTACATTTCCACCAATACCCCAAGAGGCCCAAGCTAAGTGTTGCAATAGTAGGCAAGAGAATGTCTTGCCAAGGAATAGAAGGCTAATAAATATAACCAGGGAAATATAAGAAGGTATATAGACACTGTAAACATTTATACTGTTAGGTGTTTCGTGTCAAGTCAAGGCGATGAGATGTTTCCTCTGGTCTGAGTTAAATTCTTTTTCTTTCCTGAAAACTGGAAGATTGTGAGCCAGCTGGCAGTGGACGCCATTGAGGAAGCAGGTGTTTTAGATTTGAGTGGCAGGTGGTATCCACTTCCTGTAGTGTGGCTAGCAGGATCTGCTTGTAATTCCTCAGTATCCTCAACCAAAGGGATTTAGGCATTTAAAGCTACAAACTCTCAAAACTCCTCCATAATAGATTTTTTTAAGAAGATTTAGACTTTGGACTTTGACTTGAAATTGTCTCCTTCAGTGGTTATATCAAACAAAAAGCTGGGGAAAATGTGCAAATGTTTTACATAGTCAAACTTTTCCTCTTAATACATCCTGTAAAATCTCGAGCAGGTGGACCATTTTTTCCATTCCACAACTCCCACCTCCAAAAAACTGGCAAGTACAGCACATACTGTAGTCTCAGTGTCTCCAGGCTTGATGTGAACACAATTTATGAAAATCAATCTCACCCATGTCCTGAAGGACTGGCTCCTGAACAACAGCTTTGAAAGTATTTACTAAAACAGTGATGGCTCTGTGCAGCGTGTTTGAACTTGTTGTCTTTGCTGCTTCGATTCACGGCCCTCAGCCGTGGAATGCAGAGCTTTTCTTCGGGTCTGGGTGGTGCGGCGTCTGTCGCAGTCACTCTGTCATTACACTGGAGGAGTCACACACACACATATGTGGGCGAGGCTTTTGGGAGCTCTCCTCCTGCAGATGACAAGGTTACTCCACACTACTCCCATCTCTGAGATCCCACTCACCAACATGACATAAAGGTGTGTGCGTGTACTGTTCAGCGTGCTTGTGTGTGTGTGTATGTGTGTGTGCATCGTAGGTGTGTGTCTGTGTGTGTGTCTGTGTGTGTGTGTGCGCTTGAGTGCGTAATCGTGTGACATAATCATTGTGACTGGAGAGGATCTAGGTTGTGGGTTGACGAGGTGACTGGCTGACCCGTCCCTTCCAGGGCAGGTAATCCACAGTCCAGGTCATTACCTCTGGATTTCAAACTCTTATCAGGAGATGCCAGGGACTTGTGACAGTGAAAATACTCCCTACAGTATTGCTATGAAATGTAATAAAGAGAGGAAAGGATTACAGCACATTTATCATCGATCTCGCTTGGGATTTAAAAAAAGAATGGCCAGGGAATTACATAAGTTTCATGGTTTTACAAACTCAACAATTATTTTTACTGGAAGCTTTTCCTAGAAGGAGGATTGCCATAGCCATCTGAATATCTACCCCTGAAACCATGAAACTATAATTTCCCATGATAAAACTGGTTTGTCAACCAATAGTACAATACAACTATCTTCATACGAAGATGTGTAAGGCTATTATAGTACAAACAGAATAGTTATAAAATAGAATTGTAAGCTATGAACTCTTCACCTGCCTTGAAGCTCTTCACAAAAGAACTTCCTGTTGTTTTCTTTGACGCACAGGTTGAAAACTCCTTGTGGCTTTTGAAAATCAGCCACCCTTTCGCTCGTAGCCATCAGCTATGAATCTAAAAAAGAGTAGCTAGCTGGGGGCTACATAAAGATGTCAGTCTGATAAGAGCTAGTTTAACCTGTCTTACTCAAGACTGCTCAGCTCTCCTCATATTGGAGGAGAGCTGTGCTAGAGACCACCAGATAGGAGTTAATTGTCTGATTAAATCAAATGTAAATAGTCTTAGCTAAACACTTGTTATTTAGTTTAGTCAAAATGCCAGATTCATACAAGACTGAACATGGAGTATATGACATCTGGAGAGCTTCTCATTTAAAACATCGATGTCGTTATTTTATTTTTCAGAAGTTAAAGGGATGAATGGTTTGTTGCACTTTGCTAAATAGCTGTCTGGCAGCTCACTCTGACTCAGTTCAAGCTTCTTCTGTTTGTGCAAGTTGTTTTTAGTTGTCAGAGCTCCGAAGTTCCAACCATGCAGGTACACGTCCGAAGAGATTGAGTGACATACCTTGCTTTTAAGAAGGTTTTATTCAGTGAAGCCAGGGAGATGGACCATGGCGCTAATCTTCCCTGACACCCCCATGGTGGTGGACTATAGCAAAGTAAACAAGGCAGAAACGACAGAGGAAACTGCATTGTCCCTTCAGGAGTTTCCAGAAATAGTTGCTTGTTAAATCTTGTCTTAATCAGAGGAATAACGCTGTTAGAGAACAGAGAACAAAGGAGCATACTAACCCTAACCCGGATACACTGATTGAATAAACTACTCTTAGAATGGACTCCACAGGTCTTTTGGAGATGACCGGTATGAGATAAAAAGTCTGCGTTAGCTGGTTTGGACTTTCATCTTTGAATTACCAAACCTGCATGAGGGCTACACCAAATCTCCCTGCTCATCTCGGGGTGGTTTCTCCATCACAGGCTGAAACAGGCTCAGGATCTTGGATTTCATCGTTTAGATCAAACTGGTAGAGCATTCTGATATGGCTTAAGAGCTCTACTCGAAATCCCTTGTGCTAAAGAAGCCCACTCTATGGTCTGTCAGAAACAAAGCAGGGGGAGCGTTGGTGAATCTGGAGGAGTCATTTGCCCTCAGGCCTTCTGTGGCTCGCGAACCAGCCCAAGACCATATCTTGAGTTACTATAACCCATTGAGTCACTTGTTCCAAATATCCTTCCGCCGCATTCCTTACCTTTAACCTTTTCCCTTGTCTTTTTCCTCTTCTTCTCCCACCGAGATAGTCTTCCATACACATCATTACTGTCAGGCTGGGATTACAGGAATCCCTGGCAACGTGACGAGACGTGCATGCTGACATAGCTGGAGGCTCTGCAGCGCGACGTCAGCAGCTACAGGTGCCTTCTCAGAGTGCGGCCGTATAGATGGCAGTTTACAATCATGTCTTTATTCCACACAGCGCCGCACTGTCATTAATGCTGAATGGCACAGTGTGGCGGTTCAAGGAATGAAAAGAAAGAATGAAAGAACTAACTGCACGATAAATTATTCATTGTAAAATATGTGCCTCCTGGGGGGGAAGAGACATTAGTTTGGGGTTGTTTTTGACAGTGTTTTGATTGTTTTTGTCATTTGTACAGCACCATCACAGTATTGGTCTAATTGTGTCATATGTATCATAAGTCTATGTGTGTTTCCATCATTTAAAAACATTTCCAACTCATGCTCTCAGTGAACCCTAGAAGGGCAGGTCACAGTGAATAAACTCTAAGTGCTTTTCTGAGCAGGATGGTTTGTGGATCTCCAACTTGTCCTGACAATTCGACAGGTTGGGTACCTCTCACCAGGAACACCTCAGAGCAGCGTCACGTCTGCTCCCTGCACCTGCCACAGGCAAGTGCCTCTGCTTCACAAGAGCATAACTTAATGCCGAAGCAGGTCCCAGCCTGCATCCCCTCCCTCCCTCAGTCCCCACCCCCCCTCCCTCCCTCCCTCCCCCTCCCCCCTCCCTCACATCCATCCTCTGACTCAGCCCTGCCTTGTTGTTTTCTATGTCCCATTGTCAGGAGGATGACAGAGAAAAATACGCTACTTGACCTTCTTTGGGCGTTTTCATTGCAATGACTTTCCTGCAGGCCAGATTGCCCTTGAGGAGACAGGATTGTTGCCAGGAGTTACTGCTGGTGGGAGATTTGAGTTGGAGAAATCTCCCACCACCCCTCCCCAGCTGGTAGTGTGAATGAGCCACAGAGCAGATAATACCTCTTACACTCAGTGCACAATGTGTCTGGTCTATTAGCATATCCAATTCATTTTCTCATTTGGCCTTGTAAGAGCCATGATCAGGTGGAGATAACTACATTTATACAGCCCTCTCAGACAGTCTCAATACTTCACAATACTAACAGTCCCCAATTGCAGTGAAAAAAGAGGCTCTGATTCCTCCCTCCTAGAGTTAGCAAGTGCATTGACAGCTAGTACTGGGGCTTGGAAAGCTCAGCGTCCAAGGAGAGTAGATTTCTGCTTCAGACAGTCCAATGGGACAAGCCCAAACACATAGAATTTTACATTCCACTTTCTTTATCTCCATCTTCCTCTCCATCTGCTGCCAATTACATCATCAAAATGCTGCAAATTCTATGATTTCCTCCCTTCAATAGCTGAGTACCCAGTGTTGCGAGAAAATGAATCTATTGAAAACAGGAACTGAAGAGTTACATCTCCCTGTATGAATACAAGGCATTAAAAAAAGATATAAAAGGGTTTTTTGCCTGGGAGTTATAAGGAAAAGGAGCTTTATGGAGCTCTCTTTTGCCCATTGAGAAAGTCAATTGAATTAAAGTTAGATCTATACCAGGGTTAGATGAAAAATAGATTCTCCCATGACAAACGCATTCATGCTCTCCCTGTCTGGTAAGTCAAGAGGGAGTTAAGACCAACAACATGGGACTACGTATTCCATGTAATGTCTTGTATGGGGGATCCGGATTTCGTCTTGGTAGCACCATGTTCCTGTCTGCATTCCTGGATTCATCTTCTAACTGGGTGTCAGACTCTTGTGTGGCCTGCTCACCTCACCTCCACTGCACAGCACACTGTACACCCTGCGTGTCAATCAGGACTGAGAGTGCTTGAAACACTAAGAGAATGAACACACACAGTACCCGGGAAAGCTTCACCCCAGGCTGTTCTTTTCTGTTGCTCTGCTTAAAGAGAAGGGCAGGTCATTTGTCATTGATTTCTTTCTTTTCTTCCCTGAGATTAGCAAGGCTCCTTCACACCGCCTACCTTTGGGAGGAGACGGCAGGGAGAGGGGGAGAGAGAAAGAGAGAGAGAGAGACAGAGAGAGAGAGAGAGAGAGAGAGAGAGAGAGAGAGAGAGAGAGAGGGGGGGGGGAGAAAGAGACAGAGAGAGAGAGAAAAAGATAGAGAGAGAGAGAGACAGAGAGAGAGAGGAGAGAGAGAGAGAGAGAGAGAGAGAGAGAGAGAGAGAGAGAGGGGGGGGGGGGAGAAAGAGACAGAGAGAGAGAAAGAGAGAGAGAAGAGAGAGAGAGAGAGAGAGAGAGAGAGAGAGAGAGAGAGAGAGAGAGAGAGAGAGAGAGAGAGAGAGAGAGAGAGAGAGGGAGGGAGGGAGGGAGGGAGGGAGGGAAGTATAGGGCAGCTACACCTGTGGCAGCAGAACAAGTGTATCACTGTCTGGGGCCCGTGTCCCGGCTTGTTGGGCCCTCTTGTCAGGAATGCGCCGGTGAGACCATCAGGTGCAGGAGGCGCGTGGCGGCTTGCTGCGGGGTGAGATAACCTGCTCGGAGACACAGAGTGCCGGTGGACTCCCTCTGCTATCTCCGCCCTTATATGCAAACCCAGGAGTGTGTCCATGTGTGGTCGATGGATGTGACGCATCACTGGGGACAGAGTTGATTTCACAACATTCTCTTAGATCGCGCTGTAATATTGTTAGGATATTCAGGGGGCATGTCTGTCCACCCCTGCATGACTCATTCGATTTATCGGGAATGGGGTGGAGTACTCTGCTGGAAATGTGGTTTAGTCTGAGGGCATGAATTATTAATCTCAGTTAAAAGGTCACAAGCAATTTACCTGGCTTGGCAGGAAACAACTTCAACACAATCAGATCAGTTTGACTTTTACAGTCTTTGTTTTTGTTTACCACTTATTTTGATGCGTGTTTGTTTTGGCCATGATAGACATTGGGTACGGTAGAGTGGAGGCATATTGTTTCAAAGCCAAAATAACCAGGGAGATGTATTTATGATCTACTCTCTTTCCAAACTACATCTTAAAAACGCATCATGTTAAACAGGTTTTAGCTTAGCTTCAAATGTAGGTTTCTGTAAACCTTCCATCATTCCTTAAGACATATTTACCCCCCTTGTTAAAGCACTTGCATCAGAATGTGGTTAAGTGGGGTTTTCTCAATCCAAAAACACAAAACGTCTTGACCTATCAGCCCTGGTGAGTTCAGATTAATGGGCTCTTAACTACCATCTCTGTTATTATGAAGCATATTTCTAAAACACATGTTGCATCTAATGGGAATATTATTTACCACTGAAACCCAATCGTGACTTTTGAGGAGAAACGGCCCTTCTCAAATGTTCATTTTTCCAGAATGTGTGTGTTTTTGTTGTCTAAGTTTTCCTTGGTGGCACTGAACAAAGTGTTCTACTGTGGAGTAGTTTCTGCGATCGCAGACACAGTGTCTGTACAGGGAGTTCCTGCCCCTGGCCCAAAACCCACAGACCCACTGCAGAGGAGGACAAGGTCAGCCATTGCCTCAGCTTTCTCCTTCAACTTAAAGGAGATTTACCTCACTCCAAAGTCGTATTCCCTTTAGTTTTGGTTCAGTAAGGTTTACTTTACAATGAAACTCTGAAATGTGTAAATCAAATGAAACCTCCTAAAAATCTTTTACAGTACTGCTTTATCAAATTTAGCTATGTCAGCAACTGCACACTGGCCTCTTGAGCGAGTTGCAGGTAGGTAGACGTCTGTCCTGCATTTCTTTCCTCAGTGCACAGTAAATATCTCGTATACCATGCATTTCGCTGCCTTTAACTCTTTGCTCACATATGCTTTGCTCATGAGAGTTATAATCTGTTGTTAGAATTCCAGACAATGTTGCACGTGATAAGGGAAGCTCAGTGGTTGTGGGAGATAAAACAAGCAAAACAGCCACCAATGAGAGCGTGAGGAGTCAAAACAGATTGCAATTTCACTTTGAAGATCCTCCCTCAGCACCAGACTGCTGCCTTTGAAACAGACGCTCACTGTCAATTGAACAACCTCTGCCTTATGTCGTTCATCACCCGTGACTTTACGAGAATGTGCACCACTTTTTCTATGGTAATCTTGAACAGAGCATTTCGTGTAGCCTGTGTTGGAGTTGAGCTCTGTGAAACAAACATTTGGAAAACAAGTAAAAAACATACAATGGAAAAATATACAACTTCCTAAACCCCACCATGCATATCTCCAAGTCCCACCCCTCTTTCTACATCCTCCCATCCTCCCAGAAGAACAAAGTCATAACAATCAATGGAATAGACTGAATGGGAATAGGAGTACAAGTCTACACTATGTATCTATCATGCAGATCCCACGTGAATGTGTTGTGACATTGCGTGGGAGTGAGGGGATCTTCTATAAATGGAAAAAAGGAAAGTTCAGTGCTGAGTGACTCAGATGGATGATTCAATTTGATTGGATTGCCATGTGCCTCAGTAACTCCAGTAAGACACGTCAGGGGCTTTCTGCAGGCACTCCCTTTTGACTTTGCTTCATTTTGACTTTGCTTTCTACATGCTGACGGCTAACTGCTATGGGGGCTGAACAGGGAGGCTCTCTGTCTCCTCTACACTGCCCTCCCTCACCCCTCACCCCTCCACACACACACACACACACACACACACACACACACACACACACACACACACACACACACACACACACACACACACACACGACATCAGTCCAGATGACAGGGCCTATGGCAGACAGTGTCTTAGGGACTGCCTCTCACAAGGTCCGGGCGGAATGATGTAGAATCCGACCTTTGACCTAATTCTGACTCTGACATCCCCAAGTCATTTGAGCCTTCGACAAGGGCTCCTATTGGCTGTGTAACATGGCTTGCGAGAGAATTATATGCAACAACGCTGTACATCCTTGAAATTCTTTGATTGGAAAATTATGTCAGTGGCAAGGCCAGATCGCACAGGCATTCTTTACCCTACATACAGCAAAAGCATATTTTGGTTGAGTAAATGTGTGTGTGTCTGTGTGGGATTTGCACAATATCTGAAACTATTTTTGAAAGCCTAAGACAAGACGTTCCTTCCTCTTTTTTCCTCCTTGATCATCACACTAATCTTGATCATCATTTGAAATGCAGAATTTGTGTCTGATGATTTGTTTGCAATCTTTCTTCTTGTGGAAATATTTATATCGGAAAGGACTTGCAACACATTAAGTGGAGACTCCCTATTCATAAAATATGACTCACTGCCATGTAGACCCTCCCAGTCGAGAGAGGTCCCCAGAGCGTCCCAGTGACCAGGAGCCTCCCCAGACACTGCTCTGACCTCACCTCAAAACAGCACGGCAGACACGGGACTATTCGGCACGGCCCAGATGACCTCATCTCCACACACAACAACAATACGACGCCTTCCAGTAAACACAGGCCAGATTCACAACCTACCCCCCCCCCTCTCACTTCAAAGCTGGTGCATGCTGATAACAAAGCTTTTGGAGTGCCCCTCCTCTCCCACATGGAGAAGGTGGCCGAGACACATGCAGGGGGTGGTGGTGGGGGGGCGAGAGAGGGGAGGTGTGAAGTGCCTTTTGACTGCACAGCACCTGCTGCTTCCCCCCCCCCCCCTTCCCCCCCCCAACACCACAGCAGGCCAGACTTCCCTGGCCCATTTGTCCTGGCGGATAGCCGGGATCAAGGATTAGCCAGTCAGGATTCAGAG
The DNA here is from genome assembly GCF_963692335.1 of Osmerus eperlanus. NCBI lineage: Eukaryota > Metazoa > Chordata > Actinopteri > Osmeriformes > Osmeridae > Osmerus > Osmerus eperlanus. The sequence goes on from NC_085033.1 coordinate 2,781,357, forward strand.
GGAAGGTTTGGAGGTAGGGGGAGAGGGGGGGCAGGGCAGGGATCTGTGGGTTTAGGGGAGCTGGAGGTCAGGGCGAGAGGGGGGGCAGGGCAGGAAGCTGGAGGTCAGGGGAGAGAAGGGGTTTGTGTGCCCTCCTGTGTGTTTCGGACACTCCTTCTGTCATACAAGTGGAACATTCCTGTTGAATGTGGCAAGTAGCACTGCTGTAGTAGGAGCATGACGTGTTCGAGCTCCACAGTCCTGTCAGTCCTCCTGTTACTACTGCTCTCTATGACTGGCGCCGTGGACAAATCGTACGTCTCATTGATCCTCACGACAGCTTCAGGGATCTTGAAGTCAACTTGGCACTCTGGCGTCAATTAGAAAGACATAAATGAGTGTTAATCAGAATGTCATTAACATTATCTATGACATAGTCCAAATGGTACTAGCACCATTGCCTTGAAAGTCTATGCTTATCCCACATCAATCAGTGTCCTTTCAGTCTTATCAGCTGTGGCAATCTCTGCAGCTCCCAGCAGCTAGCAGCTGGATCAGGTCTCCTGTGATCAGTCCATTGGAATGAGACGAGGAACATTGCTGCAGAGCAGAGCAATTCACTCTAAGAACCTCAAAGGCCGTGGACTATGAAGAGGAATGCAGCATTGACAGAGGATATTTATGACAGCTAGGATGGTGACCGTGAGCTGGAACAAACAAACCAGACAAACAGACTCTCTGCTCAGTCATTGTGAGACAGCGCCGCTGTCTTATAAGGGTCTGTAATTGCGAAGCATTACCCCATACAGCAGAAATATTCACGCTCCTCCATTTGTTTTCATATAAATGTAGGAGTGCGAAAATGTTTCAATTTTTCTTAGGAAACAGGATGATAGCTAGAAAAACATTAAGCTCTAAATTCACTGTCATCGATTACATTTGATCAGAATTATAGGTATACATTCCAGTCACTCTGTGTCAAAAGATAGGGAAGCTGTCACCCAATTCATTCAACTATCAAATGTGTTACCGAGTTTGTGGCAAACTGATAAAACCAGTTCTAAGAACACAGGTGACATCACACATGTGCATGTGTGTAACACAGTACCACTGTGCAGTGGCCCAGTATGACAACATGATTCCTATAAGGTGTGGACATTTGTTCATGCACAGCGGGAGTGGCCAAACCACAGTAAAGCTGCTCTGGAGGTCTGTCTCCTGTCTAGGCTTGTCTGCCAAGCACAATGCCCAGACTCTGTATAATGTGGCCGGGAGCTAGTTTATTCAAGCGTCTTTTGTTTGCGCTCCATGCTCACCTTTTCCCCATGCTGATGATCAGATAACCAGTCAACAGAGAGAGGGGGGATCCAAGGCATGTTCTGAAGCAGCAGAAGGCCACAGGTGTCATCCCTGCTGGACTACATCAGCAAGTCAGCATGGACTGAATCGGGATGGACGTTCAGTTTGGATTTTTTAGGGGTTCAGTTTGGGACATAAGAGTATGTTTCCATGGTGTCATAGAACTGCTTGCTTCCTCGATCACTTACAAACAAAATGTATTTTTAATTTTAATGTACTTTTTTAATTAGTTGGTAGCTGCGTCACGCCTTTGTGTTGTTTAAGCAAGATGGCACCTGCTGCCAATCCTGAGGCCTTCATATTCCGCTGGAAAACAGAGCTGGTGATTCTCAAGCCCCTGCAGTGTTCTGTTTCACTATTTACCCGTTAACTTAGGAGAGGTCACGCTGCAATATGTGTGTCCCAGAACAGCTGCTCTTTGATGTCAGTACCTGGGACTCACCAGGGATCGGTCTGTTCCCAGGGGACCTCCACAGTGGTTTGATCCAGTTACTTCCTTTCGCTTGAAAAAGTTCTCTTGGCAAGCCTTGTGGCTATGGAAGCATTTGATCATTATTCAGGGTTTCGCTCCAGCTATTATCAATCCTTCTCCATCCAGATGCCGTATTTGGAAAGGTTTGGGATTCACCACTGCTACTGGAATGGTAACGGTAGCATTAGCACATGTCTGAGCGCATCAGCACGGTGTTTTCGGCTGTTGGTGTTCGTTTGTGTCGTTGCTGAGGAGGGGAGCTTGAGCACCACTTACTAGCGGCTTGTGGCCAGACATCTCTCCCCAGCCCTGATTCATCATAATTAGGTCACTGGCTAGGTCTGTCAGCCTCCCTGGGGAGGCTCTCACACACTCATATGCTATCTGCAATACCTACCAACCTACATAACAAGGGCCAGACCCAACCGCCCCAAACACCGGCACTAAGATGAATCAGTGCTCCAAACAATCGATAATGGATAGAATGGGTGGTTTCTTAAATGTGGAGAGGGGTAGCCTACAGAACACCAAAAGAACAGCTCGCATTTTACAGTTTGTTTCATTTGTTTCTCGGGCCTTTTGGACAGATGCATCTGTGAAGCCAAACAGTTGGAGGACTTCCCATTTGAAATGTGCTCCCTGGTAGACATAGCAATGTACTGCTTCGCCACATGTGAGGACGTGAGGGACAGCTTGTAGCCATTGTCTCCATTCAAACAGCACAAGCCTACTGATCACTTTCACAGAGCCCAAAAGACAAATTCTTTTGAGCCCAGATGACGTTAAGTAAACCTGAATCCATGGAACACATCCATGCTAATCAGGGTTCCTGGGCCTTTGTAGGGAGTGAATATTATATTAAAGGAAGGGCTGGTATTCTAGGACAGCTTGTCATTCAGATGATGTTCACTCTAATTGGTTAAGTAGCATGCAATTCAGGTTGTAACTGTCACATGATAGACCAGAGCCCTTTGCTTAGTGTAGAGCAGTCATTGATGTCAAGCAGACTCTCCATAAAGCCCTAATAGGCCTAAGAAGAGAAGGTTAAAGAGAGGTCAGATTTGAAGCACACACACAGACAATAACACCAGATATGCTTTATTTATTCCATGCAGATCAAATGATCCCATGACAGTTGACTTGACTAACAGTATAACAGAATGGGTCAAAGTAACGAGCGACCATCTTGATCTGACCAGTCAACAATCATCTCGACAATCATGCAGTCCTGTCATGCACTTCAATGCCAGAGCAAGCTAGCCGATAGATGAAGGAATCCTCGACACAGTAATTAGCCTTCCATACAGTTGTACCGACAAACCATAATATCAATACATCAAGGAGCAAGTGTTGCTAAGGGCATGACTGTTCTGCTTAAGGACGTGTGGTGACAAAGGTTCATGTTGTTCCCTAATTGCAGCAGTCATGAGTTTCTGAGTTGCACACAGAGTAGGAAATACAATCAAGTACGATCACAGGTTCTTTTGACAGCTGACCTATGCTCGACAAGACAGCGACTTGAAAATACCAAAGTACTATTGATTATGACAACACAGTCTTGCTTGTCTCAGTCTTGTCTCCCCAGCCTCTGATGTGGACATGTGGACCTAACAATCCCTTACAAAGATATGGGGACAACCCTACTCCAGGAACTGATAAGACTGCAGTCCTCAAATCAGTTTTGTTGACTCTTCAATCAAAGCCAAGTTATTTATTTATTAGCCTAACATTCTGACACATGAAAAACAAAACTGACTTAGTACTCTTTTTCTGTTTACTAATGTATTTGTAGTTGTCTTCAAGTCACCCAAACTCACAACAACTGCTTAGTATGCCACATTCTTCAAAACAGTCTACTCACAACTCCATAGTCAATTATCAACCAATCCTGAACTGGTATGGTTTATGTAATTTAAGTAAGGCAAATATGCATCCTTCTAGACAGCAATGCAAAAAAAATGAAAAGCTGTTCAGTAATTTGGGGAGACAGTGAAAATGAAACAGAATCCTTTCTAACAAGACGCTGGAGTTCCATAAACAGACTTGCTCCTCCAGGCTGTTCAAGTAGCTGAGTGAGAATATACAATCAGCCCCATTCTGCGGGGCCAGTGCTGGAGAGGAGCCGGTGGATCACGCTATGCCCAGGACAATCAGCCCTCACAGGACACCGCTAACTTTATTTGTTCCACTTAACGGTCATAAAGGAATCACACTCCCCATTCACCACCAAGTCAGCAGGTTTCCAAATCAGCCTCCGTCTTCATCCAGCTATCGCAGGGCTCTCTGTGTGTCACCACCATTTATTGAGTGGAGTAAGAATTACAATGGTACATGTTGCTTTTACTGTATACCATTCATGATGCAATGTTGTTGCTGTGACTACTATATACAGCTCTGGAAAAAATGTAAAGACCACTGCACCTTTTTCTTTCATTTTTAAAAAGGTTGAGAGGACAATTTTGAGTAAGAAACAGAAGGGTCAAATATGCAGTGGCCTTCCGCTCCTCACTCAAAATTGTCCTTCTCAACTTTTTTGTTTAGGAAAGAAAAAGGTGCTATGGTCTCTACATGTTTTCCAGCGCTGTAAGTCTAAAACATTGTTATGGAGAAAAGACATTCAGAGAGCAAAAAGTAGCTACACAAGCCATGGAGGAGTGCTACAATGTCCTATGGTGCTTCACATCATGAAGGGGAGAAGTAACCTGAGGCAACAAATATTTCTGACATCCATCTCTTTCCTGGTAAACAGGAAAATGAGATGGGCCTACTGCTGTGTGTCTCAGGTCTGCTATAATTACTGTATACACAACAGGAGGCCTATTAACAGTTGCCACCCCCAACACATATTGGATCTCACACATTCCATAATAGCCATATGCTGAGAACAAATGAGCCATTGCTTGGTCTCCACCCCGTCTCCTCCCCCTACCAACACAACTGCTACATCAAATATTCATGGTGGAATGAGAAGCGCTGTGTGTCCTGCTACTATCTGAGCAATCAGCCAAGCAGTTAATTGGTGTATTCAGAGATATCACAAAAAGTCAAAGAAGACGGCAACCGTTCCTATGCACATTTACACATTTACATATCGTATGTGACACAAGCATATGGTATAGGGTATTAGTATTGACACCTCGTGTGGCATTTGTGCTAACAACACGGTCATTTGAAGAAACACTTTTTTCCTTAGTGTTGTAAAGGTCCAACAGTGTAGGTTATAGTGCACTGTATGCTTGTAATGTTTCCCCATTAATCATGCCCCAGTTGGACTGTCCTGTGGAATCCTAGCTGTGGTCTCTATGTGTGTCAGCGTCTGCACCTGCCTCTCTCCCACACAGTCAGTCCAGAGCGCCACGAGCCACCTGGTCTAATCAGAGCAACAGGGGAGAGCACCTGGACTAGCTTGATGGTGACTAATCTGATTGAATATTGACCTATGGGGAAGTTCAGCTCAACAGACAGCAAATGTGTATTTGTCAAATCATCTCCCATAGATCAGCAGCTTTTGACCATGGTGTCAAAGTCTCAAACACTGTTCGACTACCAATCTACCCTTTCAGATATTACACTTTGTGTCGTTCAACATAAGTAGACAGCACAGTGTAAAATACAACTAAATGTAACCTTGGGTCGTCGATTTATCCGTGGCGGCACAGATCCCAGAATTATTGGAGGTTGTCAAAGCAATGCAAATCTTGGGGTTTCATAAAAACATTTTGGAGAACAATTCTTCTGCCAGAGACAGTTTGTATGCAGTTGAGTAGACTTCACTTTACCTCACTTAGCAGGTATGTTACAGGAAGAATTGATTTAAAAAGGCACCTTAGAGATTTAGTTAATTTACTGTTTAGGGTGATGGCAGCTATTCACTGGAAAATAATACGCTCTTGTGCTTTAAAGACACTCAGTTAAGCAAATAAAGATCCCTGGGTCCTCAAAAGACTATAACAAGTGAGTGCAGATCAATATAGCTGGCATGTGTTAAATGTAAAGCCTGTTTGATGTCTGGACAGGTTCACAGAGAACAGGTTCAGCCTTGAGTCTGGGCTGAGTCATCTCTTACACTCTGACTTTTGCCTTGTTATACATTTTACAAAAGCAATGTCCTTAAACTATGTCTAAATCAACAAAAGCTGATAGATATCCAAATGCTTGCTTATATGATTGCAGTATAAACATGAGTATATATTTATTTCTGCTGTAATAGTTTGTGCTGCCAAATAGAAAAACATTTTCTAAAAGTCTTTGAATTTTTATTTTTTTAAGTATCTTAAAATATAAAAATCATTCAATCACAGTTTGCACTGTCAAAATACAATCATTTCAGTCACACTTACATTCAAATATATAAAAATATAAATGCTAACCTTTTTTTAAAATACATAAATGCCAGACAAAATAGAGGCACTTGAAAATGTATTGCTAAACTGAGTGCTGGCAAGTAGTTACTGTGTCATGATTGTGTAAGTTCGAAACACTTTCACCCTCAAAAGTCTTTGCACTTGATCTCCATGTAGCGATGGCTTCAAATATTCCACAGACAGTGCACTGCTGCTGTCATGTGTTACAATATACAGTATCATATCAAAAGAAAAATATTCAGGTTTAACCTAAAACACATCCCCTGTGAGATTTGTATCAAAGACATATATCTCTGGACATGTCAAGAGAGCACGAAGAGCGCAGACAGATGGTTATATGTTATGGCAAGGTTCAACACTGTCAGTGGTGAAATGGCGAAAATACTGCTTGAAATAAAAAGCATTCCGTAGAATTTTTTTATACTGAAATGAAATGGATTGTCATGTCAAAGGTGACTCTGCATATTTGGAGGAAAAAAGCCAATTTTTCCCCAGCGGACAGTTTGTGAAGACTGGAAAATAACAGAGGGCTCTGAAGGCAAGGTATCCCAGTTCAACGTGCTACACAACAACCAGATTCCTCATGCTTGTGCAGAAGAGACATTCTGGAGAAAGTTTTGGAGCAGTTCTTGCATTGGTATTTTTTCACATCCGAATGGGTTTGTAGGTGAGCCCTGAGGTTAGACCGGTCTGCAAAAGCCCTGTTGCAATGTGGGCAGGAAAAGGGCTTTTCACCTGTAGGATAGGAGAAAAGAAATGTGTTAGCAATCAGAAATAGATCACACCGACTTACTATCTGTTTAACTGTCAGACCTAAAGAGTCCACCCTCAGCTGATGATAAAGCTCAAGGTAGAAACACTTGGAAACAAGAATGATGTGTCAGGTGAAAGACAGCTGCGGTTGTGAAAATATTTTAAGTCATATTGGGAGGCATGGGTACCAGTGTTTTTTTATCAGTTCATTGTACTGCTTGTTCTGACAAGCTACCTCAGCCTCTGGTAGTATGGGCCCCAACAAAATAAACTTGTATCAAAGATCATCATCTGAATAGGCTTGCAACCTACCACCGCAAATTAAAACTATACCAAACAGACAGACATGTTCCTTGTTTCTACAAATGTGTGCAGACACTTACCGGTATGTGTTCTGATGTGTCCTTGAAGTAACCATGGTCTGGAAAAGGCTTTGCCGCATATTTTACAGACGCACGGCAGAGTGTGAGTTCTAATATGCATTTTAAGGGCTCCCAGACTAACGTACTCCTTTTCGCAGTATTTGCAGCTGAACGATTTCCTCGTTTGGGCGTCGCAGTGCAGCTGCTTGTGTTTTAGCAGTCCAGAGTAAGTGGAGTAGGACTTGCTACACAAACTACATTGGAATTTTTCAGAGTCAACTCCGTGAGGGTCTGAGAACTTTGTGAGCATACGTTCATCTTCGTCACTTCTTGGACTTTCTGACCCACTGTGGTCTTTAGATGAGGTGTCGGAGAGGGACGAGGGGTATCCAGAGATTGGAGATAAGTCACTTGGAAGCGGGGAGAGCGGCAAGTTGCTGGTAGTCCAAACCGTTATAGGGTTGTATGCCACCGAACTAAGGATCTCCGTTTGAGGGATGACAGGCAATGGAAGGCCCTTGTAGAGATACGGCGAAATTAATACTGAAAAATAAGATAAAATACATTTGATCCTTTCTCGAAAGTAAGCATTCAACACCTGCTGAAAGTATTGAAAACAAGTGAGGCAATCAAAGAACGCGTACTTGAAACAGACATTGGTATTTTGCATTAGTTAGTTTTAGAACGTTATACAGTTTAGCAAGTATAAAAGTGTGGCTACACTCATAAACTTTGAAAACTTTGTGTTTCTTTACCTGCGGGGCTTTCCAGCTCACTATAATTTGGCTTCTTAGCGGAATTAATATGTTTCTTGACCAGAAAGGAACGTGGCATCTTGGAAAATTAAATGGAAACCTTTTCTAGACCTCTGGTAAATATAACGGTCCCCTCTGGACGGTTCAAAACACTGTATGGACGGGAATCCCTTATTGCATAGTCCAAAGTGTCATCGTGTAGTGAAGCGCTGTTGTAACAGTACAGTGGACAGACAGCAGTAAGGAGCAGTAAATACTCCCCATCAGGTGCATGGGAGGAGTCACACATTCATACATGGGGTCCTCAATCCAATTAAAACGGGGTTTAAACACGCAGTCCCAGGTGGGCGGGGTTAAGACCACCTCTTCTAACTAGACAGGTGTTGGAGAGAACTGGGGGCTGTTGGAGTAGTTGTGGTGCATGGGCTTGCAGGAAGATAATGATCTTGGTACGCAGTAGGTAGACTTTGCAATCACTGGAATGTGCAGGTTGTTGCTAATGCCCGTTGTGTTGCATAGCTCTGGAGGCTGAAGAAAATGAAAATGGTGATAATAGCCAACAAGTATGTAAAGAACAATTACATGACATGCGTCTCATTTATTGCTCTTAACAGCTCCATTGCTACTTATGTAACTGAGCACTGCACTGATAATTAACCTTGATTTGTTAGGCCTATTTAACAATCCACAGTCTTTCTCTTTCTTCGAACCAATAATAGAGCACAAGTCAAGGAGGACCAGTCGGTCCACATTGAAATACCCTTAGTCTATCCAGTGACATATTTCCTGACATGAGTGGATGCAGGAAATCATACATTTCCGTTGCCAATAATTGAATAAAGTTTTCTTCCTTTGAACATAAATCTAACTATAGTTGGCTCTCAAGGTCAATCTCAGCAGTTTAATCACATCTACCTTGGCTGAGTTTGTTGGGGAAGGGGAAACTTAGCAGTCTACGCCCCCTTGTGTTCGTTTAACTTACCCATGGATGGGAGGGGTGGATGGTGTCCAACATAACTGAGACAATGGAAAACAAAGCCAGCATAAATTGGCAGTTATGAAAGTAGGCCCCCAAGCGATTTGATTGGCCAGGTCAGCAGATATGAGAATCTCATTTGGACGCACAAATTAAGTTAATTGGGAGCCAGCTATTTTATCTGTGCAACATCATTTACACATCATGAACGGTTCACTTTTGTACAGCGCTAAATTATAAATGGTTGGAGGGGTTATCTTTGCACAGTAACTCAATATGTTATGGGTTTTACGCACACCTATGGCTCCAACTCTTTTACCCCAACAGCTCCATGGTCCACCTGCAGCAAGCATATCCAACACATGGCCAACAAGGTACGTGGTAGATATGCAGTTTTCTCATGGTGTTGTGGTAAACCCCTCGGCTTCAAGAGTGATTTTCTGTATAACCGCGAGTACACCTTCTCTGATCTTTTTATCCACGTGAGTGATGAGGACAAGGGTCGAGTAAATATGCGCTCTATAGATGCATCCATGTAAAAGAAATCAATAAATCAGTTATTTTCATTTAGAATGACAATTATGGATACTTCAAGTACAGGTGTTTTTTCAGGCAGGAGAGAGATTTAGTGATTATGTTGCAGCTTGGTCTGCAGCCACAAATCTATCAGGACAGCCAGTTGATTCTACAGTTTGATTAATATCTCTCTAAATATTGGTTTAGACTATCATTTTGAAGCTAAACTGAAAGGACGATAATTCATCTGTGAACAGTGGATCTAATGCATTATCTCCCAGTAAGATGGAGGCTGACAAGTGCTTCAAGCCCAAGACACTAAACCTGATGAGGTTAGCCTTGGTCACAATTTCACAACATGATTCTCACACAGAATCCAGCTTCAATTTGTCACATTGGTGCAGCAGGGTGGTTAGGTAACAGTGTGGGTTGATCCTATTGAACTTGTTGGAGAGCCTGGTGCTTCTCCAGACAGATGCCCTCTGGCCTGCAGATCAGTTACAGAAACAGACACACTACAACCGTGGTTCAATAACACCACCGACCAGCCATTAACATCTACATGACTGGAAAGCAAAGCACTATACAGAAAACACACGTGTACAATGATTAAGAGCATTCATACCGCAATGGCTCTACAAAGCACTCTTTATTTTGTGGCCCAAGACACACATTCCCTTTCACAAGCGTTTCTAAATTGATGGTTGACTCGATTCTGAGTTGGTAGTGAAACAGAGCCATAAGATACACTTTGGATATTTGGAACTTTTTGTGGACTTGTTCTGTCTACCTTAGGAGCGGCACGTGCACCTGCAACTCAACCTGCGGTCTTTGCGCAGCTGCTCACTCAGGGGCCGTAGGGTTGCATCTCAATGCACGAAACACAGCTGTTCGATTTATTGAAGTCAAGATCGGAGCGTGAGTCTTCTCTCCTGATCCAGTGAGCAATGGGACGGTTCACGTTCATGAGTCATGACCGCTTTGGTGAAAAAGCGACATATTCGCCTTATTTAACCTGCAGAAAATGAATGTCTTTGCTATGGACTGGGCTACTTAAAAATCAGTTGAAAATATTCTTGAAGCCGGCTCATCTGAATTTTCTTCAGCGGTGGTCGCAGTCCATGCAGCTTGATACCAGCCTGGGGTTTCATTCACTAAGGAAATCATACCGCAGTGTGTGCTACAGAGTAATTGGCAGAAGCGCTCTTTGCGAGGAAGCTGGGCATTTGTGTGCTCAATAGATGAAAGTAAATGAATACAATATTTATGCGTTGTAGTGAGTAGCATGAGTGCTCCGTGAGTAAATGAAGAACTGACTCCATTGACGTGAGTTGAAACAAATCGTGTGTGATTTTTATCCAGTCGTATTGGCACTACAGCTGAGCGCACTGTGCGAAGAAAATGTGAAACTGTTTCCCTCCCTTGAGATGTCGACGGAAAGAAATCCCTAAATCGTTGCTGCTTGAAATGTGGCGAAATGGTTTTTACGTTAGTGCGGGATATTTGACCGGGCTTGGACATTGCTTCAGTGTTCTGGATATCGTGTGGGCGAGGGTGCTTCATGGAGCTGATTTCGCAGAGATTTCTAGAATCCGTTTCCTACTCTGAATAAACATTTCAGAAGGGATTGATGTTAGGGGCCGAGGGGATCCAATCCAACATCACCACCTGTTAGGATACTTAAAACAGGTAAGGTATCCCATTAAGTCATTAGTCAGACTTGTATTTTACCAGCAAATTGTTTTATTAGAATTGCCTATTGACGTATTTAGGATATTGATAAACCATGACCTTAGCAATTGGTGTTCAATTGCCTTTTCAATACAGGCTAGGATTTGTCATCATACACTGGGACCACATCATAAGTAGACTTGACTGATTCAGGAGTAGCCTATAGCTTAGACATATATTAGCATTTTACGATATGTGGGTAGTTCACTGAAAATAGTCATACTGACAGATCACTATTTCAACAGTGGATAATTAAAATAAAGACATGACACGAGCCCTCACATTGCCTCGGCACTCGAATGTATGGCACCCGCAGTTGCCTTATAGTGCCGTGTCAGACCGCGTTTTATCCAGTGATATAAAACAAATCTGAAGTAGGATACAGAAGATGTAGCCTACTGCACACAGTCGACAGCATAACACGTAGTTCCAATGCCACAAATCTTGCAGTCAGATAAGCCAGTATTTGATCGAAACCTGCAATTCCCTGCAGCTGTAACACAATAAACCTCATCAGAGCAACCGACAAGGCATGATGCGTTCAGCCATGGCAACCAGAGAAACATGCGTCGCCTTGGCTATAATTGTTTTATACACGTGTAGAAAAATCCTGATATTTGCCCCTGAGACTCATATTGTGACTATAGCTCTCACATCTGTCAATCTCATAATAGCCAATGATGCATGAAGTAGGCGCGAGGAGGCTTGCAAACTCAGTATCTTGATAAGGTCAGTTTTGACAGGGTTCCCTGAATACAGTAGTTTCTTAAGACTAAGTTGAAGATGAGTAAATACCTAATTAGGGTGAATGAATACCCAAGATCACACAGACATCATTTGCTATCAATAGCAGCTGGCAACCTTTGAAAAATATTGTTTTGCATATCAGCATATTGGTACAAATGTATCTTATTACTTGGCCATGGCCGTCTATAGTTATTTTCATGCTGGCTTTTAAAGATCTACATTAGTGGTTGCAGATCCATATGGTGAGAATGGTGAGCAGAGCAAGGTCTGGCCAACAGGCATAGGTCAGGAGCAATCTGGATGATGTAGTGAAGGTCTCACTTCTCTTTGAATGACAGGATGTTGCCTTGTCATTGACAGCTTTCTGTTCTGAGCATTCACCCCCCCCCCCCCCCTCCCCCATACAGCTAAAGTCATATATCACCAATCTGTTTGTCCAAGTGTTAAAGGTCTTTCAGGCTTGAGTGAAATGTGACATGAAGGCTGGTGACCATGTCACCCCGACAGCAAACCAGGCAGCTCTAGGTCCACTCCCAGTTGTGGAAGTAGTGCCACATTTGTATTGTGTGTCACCAGTGTTGGATGAGCAGTGAGATCAGGATTCTGTTATAAGAAGCTGCCGTATCACATGACGTCGCTCATTTATCTTTGTAATAACTCTCAAATGATTTATGTGGTCGATTGAATGGTTGGATAAATCATGTTGAATACTGAATGTTTTGATATAGTCATGTTCTTACAGCCTTATGCTACATTTACAAGAACAACTGCATATTAACTATTACTTATAGTTATTCAATAGTTCAACTTATATTTGTTATGTTTGTGAGCCAACGTAACTGTCAATAATCTGTTTCAACTCATACTGCAAATAGGAATTACTAGTCCTACCACTGTTCCTTCTTTCAAAAATGCTGACGGAATGTTCTTTACTAATTATTGCCCGAGTGGGATATTTTACCCTCAAAAGCAAACTTAGTAAAAGTGAATACACACATTGGCATGAATTATTTATGTTTTCGCAATCACAGTGAAAGTACGGTTTGTCAATCTGTAGATAAATTCTAGGATAACAGGGGTTATGAAGAAACATGGGACCTTCTCCTCATCGCTAGGTGTGTTAGACGGACCTGGTTATTTAAGCGTGCACATCCCTCCCTCTTAGATTGTTGGTTTTTAGTTATAAAAGCTATTGCTAATAAGTATTTTAGCATAGACATGTAAACACTGTTGAGTTTAGTATTTGAATTTGTTCTATTATTATTTATATTCACTCTAGGCCTACATATGCTTAGAGGTTGCCTGCCACTGTGTTCCATGTCAGGAAACAATACTACTGTGAAAAAACAGAAAGGCATTGCTGAAATAACTCTGTTCTAATGTTATCCTCTAGCGACTGTTCTTTCTATAGGAAGACAAGATAGTCTAACGCTCTCTGTCAGAGTGCAAAGTGAGGTGGTCCCAGATGTTCACATCCTAGACCTGCAGCTGAGCAGGGGAGGGAAAGGAGACTATATCACACCTTATGGTCATGTGCACTCTTACCAGGGCAGATTTAGTCAACCATCCGTATGAATTGTCCCAGATGCTGGACCGAATTAACGGGGGAGATACCATTTTGAAATAAAAAACAAACAAACCAAAAAACAGAGACAAAAAAAACGAAAGTTTAAATATAAATTGAAGATGCAGTTGTTTATGCGTGCTATGGACTGTTATCTTTGGCTGCCACAGAGTTGGTGTTGCACAGAAAGGATATCATTAGTTCCATGGCCTAGTGATGACTAATCAGGTCAACACAAAACTGTTCTCATGGTGGGAAAACACATAATTCAAATTTGATACAAAAGCCTTTCTGTTTGCTCCATGGTATTCAAACCTGATTCAAATGGCTGAGCCTGAAAGTGACAAAAGGTAAAAACAAACAAAGCACTGACTCCAAGATTAGCTCCTCTGGTTTAAGATGCAGGCCTCCAATGGATTTCTGTCGAGGTCAGGCAGTATATTGCGAGATGTTTTACAGTCACTAAGTAGCCCACACTGGTCTATTTTAAGTCATGTCTGATTAATGTGTGGATAGCCTGCTTATTCAGTTTGTTAAGCACTGGTACCTTGACAGCAAGCTAACTGCCTTCTCTATCCTGCACTGTCCTGTTAGCCAATTGCTTTTTCTACAGTAGGCAGCATTCTGCTTTATGTTCCATATTTGTAGTTCTACACAGAAACAACGTTAGCTTATTAAGCCTACTTTGGTTATTGTGTGTTGTGTTTTGGAATGAAGTACACATGGCTTGAAGTTAGAATACTATACCATGTACATGTAGCTTTGGTTTGTCGAAGAGCACCAGTTAGCTGGAAGATTTGAACCCACGTCCGGGTAAAACCACACAGGGTCATGCATGGTACCGGTAATTGGAATTGCAGCCGTGTTGCAGGGTATGTTCACGTCCTTCGGGCAGAATGAGTCGGAGTAAGTTGGGAACAACTCCAGAGAATGACACAGTGGATGTAGTGGTACTAAATGTGAACTCTGTCAAATTTCACTCAAGCTAAATTGAGAAATTATATTATTCCCTCTCCTTTGATCGCACGTTGAATTTAGCTATTTTTAGATTTTTATTTCAGCAAATCACCATTTTTTCCCCTTTGGCTATAATTTGCCAAATGTCAAACAAATGATAATCCTCAGTGTTTCAGGTCTCTTGATGATCCCCCCCACCCCATCAATTCCTTATTTTTCCGCAAGTAATAGATGTCATCTGACGATCCAAATGGGGTTCTATCAAGTCGGTCCTTAGTGTGTTGCACTGATTGTTCTTCTTTCATGTCAGCGTGACAATAAACTCGGTATATTCCTGAGGCCCCAAAGTGTGCTAATGAAGCACAACTGGAACATCATGTATTCCATGTTGTCTTCACCCAAACCTCATCTAAAGAAGAAACAAGCCACCAGATGAGAGGTACTCTGCTGTAACAAGCAAATAATTTAGTTGATTCATTAATGGTAATTAGGACAACCGTGCAAGATTACACGCTTCAGTTGTTCAAGCTGTGTGCCTATAGGCCCAAAATTGTATAAGTTGTTAATGGAAAACAATACATTATTACCAGTTGAGAACATGGCCAAAGGGAACCAGCTGACCTCTGCACAGTCATCTCTAACAGTGAACTACACCAGTTTCTGTGTATTACAACAATACACTGACTATCCTTATTTCATCCTTACACATCTTTATTCCTTGATATTCAGTGATATAATAGGTACCGGTTTGTGGAATGATCCTGTTTGATTTAAGCTGGCACCCACCTGATAGTTCTGGGCATTGCTTTTGCCAAAAGCCATTCATCACAATCAGAGAGGTCAGGAGCCAGGTCCATAAACGTGTCACTAACTTACCTCTGCTCTTGCGCAATCCTCAATGGGTCTGGCATGGAGAGCACTGATACAACAAGATACAAAATGGGGGTTTGGAGTCTGGCAGCACTCACAATACCACTGCACTCAAAGCTGAAGAAGGGTTAGAAAATAGTACGCTAATAAGATATTATTGAATCACAGACCCCCTTGGTAAATACCAAGAAAATAATTGATTTGCTTTGCCTTTGCAAGTCAGAGCGAAGATCAGGATCTCATTTTTTTCTGTCTTGGTAATCACGAAAAAGGAGCTCAGACAGCACAAGAACAGAGACAATGTGCAGTATTACAATCAAACAGCTCAGAGAGGGCAGTGACAGAAACAATGTTGTTTTTCTTTCTTTTCTTTTTTTCTCACAATAAAAATGTGTGAAATTGCTGCTGCAAGGCCACATTACTCATTATATTTCCACACCAAGAGATACTGGCAATGAAGAAACCTGGATGCTTAGTTCACTGTCCAAAAGACAGCCAACTCTTTCCAAGTGGAGGACTACAATTCTAGCGTCATTAATCAACCACTTCAGTTCCAGATCATGGCACTTTGAGTACTGTATATATCAGACCATACAATAAATAAACTCTATCTGGGTTTCAATAGTCCACCCCAACATTTGCCTGTCTGCATTGTGACAGTTGATCCTCCCCCAGATGAAATGCCTATATTGCAACTATCCATCATGCTGTCGTGGTGACAGGAGCTGTACCCGGGTCTTGGAGGTGGGCTTGTCACCACCACAGCTTGTACCCTCCAGGCTACCTAACTCTGCTGTCTCAATCACAGTCGGCTCCGTGCGAGCTACGGTGTTCAGCAAATTAGTGGCTGAGCAAATATCTGATGGCGCACCTCTGAGTTTTCGCCGACTCCGCTTAAATGTTACAAAAGGTTCGGCCCAAGTGTGTCTTTGGCATTCTCACTTCCCAGGGAGCAGTTGTTTTTGTGGTCTCCCCTGCATCTCCTACTTTAGACTGGAGTGCTCGTCCCCAAGCACCAGGCTTACGGTTTATAACGCTGCACTTTTAACTCAAATTTAGATTGACCAGATGTAGGCATTCATTTTTAAAGATGGCCAAAAATGGCATGGGATGACTGCACATCCATCAAGGAGAGAAATCTTTCTCCAGATGGAACCGAGTTCTGTTAGTCCTCTGTTTCTGGAAAATCCAGCTTGAATGCAAAAATCAACGATGAATATAACATGGGTTCTTATTTCAATTGGGAAAGATTCAGGGTACTCTCTGAAAAACAATGATCACAGAGGTGCCACTTCACATGGCAGATTTGTGGCACTATGTCAGCGAAGGCTTACTAATGAGTAGCATTTCTCTAGTGGATGCTATTACACACAGAAACGCACCATGGCAGGATAATTTGTTATTGGTACACAAAAGACAAGGAAGTGGAAGAAAAATGTGTTAATTGAAGGTTGGCATTCACACATTAGCATCCATAGGTTTCTAGAGGTGTTTCACTTATTCTGATCTTAAACAACTCTGAAAAAAGTCTTCATCGTTTTTGTTCTCTATGTCTCTTTTTCTCTTTCTCTTGTTCTGTCTCACTCTCTCTCTGGTCTGCAAAAACATCTGTTCTGTACCGCTGAAGGAATGACAGCACAGTTTCTGGCGGAGTCTGTTGGCCTACTATCTCATGCAGCAGACTAATGGAAAAGGTAACATACATGTTTTCTCCCTCAAGCGTGTGTGGTGATCTGGATCTCTATGGTTCTACTCCGGTTCAGGACACCACAGAACCTGTACTGGCAGCACCGCTGCTCAGCCCTGACTCTGTGGCGGCACCTCCCTCACCTCCACCATCACCTCAACCCCCACCCCAGGACCAGCAGTACACGCAGCCCTACCCCACCCTGCTTCATGGCTAGACCTCTCCAAACGAAGAGCTGGGGGCCTTCCTACTGAGGTAGATCCATATTGTATTAAATGCTCTTCAATCCCCTTTGCGATTGTGTCAGTTGTCATGGCTCCATCTATATGTTTCCTTTTTCGACCCATGGCCTCTCATGACATGTGACCATACTGTATGTTGAAGTTATGTTTCTGCACCTGAGCAATAACCTTACTTTATGTGTGTGTGTTTCTACATAGCTCCTGTACTGTGACTGTTGTCACTGTACAGCAGTACTGCAGTTTTAGCTAGCATTTGTCTCAAAGTTTTTCTTTGAGGCCCAGGCGAGAGCACAGACCACTACCGTAGCTTGGTTACCTTCTGGGAGAAAGTGATTCAATACTGAAATGATTATTACCACACTCAGGTTTTCACCTTTTGCTCATCAATTATTTATTCATGTGTAATATTCTCTGGTTTCCCTTGCAGATAGCTTGCTGGGACTGCTTCTGCAAAGGATAGCGCTAACAAGAGAAATATTGCATTAAAATCTATTACATCCTAATCTTATTGCCCCCATCATGATGACCTGGCATAAATGAAAAGGCTCCACCCGTGCTAGCAGATGTGATGGAAATAGTCCCTAGTCACTCAGGGATGGAACTGCTCTGTAAAGGGCCCTGCTGCTGATGGGGGTCAATTTACGGCTGAGTATTTTCTGGTGTTTTCAAGGCTATTTTCCCTTTTTCCAGGGCAGTTTCCCTCACTGCACAGTGGCACATGGATTTCAAGACTTCAAATGAAGAGGTACAGTGTAATTGCAGTTGAATAGATTTCAGCTCTCAGCATTTTGCAAGATAACTAGACCAAATTGCTCTGTTTCAACATCTGTTACAGCAGCCTCAGTCAAATGCTGACACAGCTTAACCTTTGCTCCGCAGTGAGTGTCACCAAATTAGAAATCTTTGGATTCATCTGGCTTGAATGGGTCCTTGTTGCATATCTCCGGCCCCTGCTGTGTAAATGATATAAATTGGAGTTGATGATGTGGATGATGATGGAAGGGATTAGAACGGGAGAGTAATGATGAAACAGAAAATAGGACTGGAGAGAAGGGAAATGACATTCATGAACTACAGCAGGTCAGACAGCGTTCAGCAACGCAAGGCTGCTGCCGACCCCGCCACATGCAGGACAGTCCTGTACAGTAGCGTCTTGACGCAGAAGTGGATTGTTCAATGAACCCCCACACCTCCCTCTCTCCCTCTCTCTCTCTTTATCAAACACACACACAAACACAACCATACACATCATATTATTCCCCCTTTCACATTTGGGATAGTGCTGACATTTCTCCCTCCAAGCAGCTGAAAATTGTGTTGAACATGTGACTTTCTGAAGAGATCACCAGGAAAAGTCACTTTGCACCTATAAAATAGATGTCCTAGTTTATGACTGCACTCACCTCCTTGTTAACCAGTGACCGATGTATCCTGGGTGACGGTGTCATCAACGATTGTGACATTGGTGCATTCTTTCATTAGTAATCCTGTCAGGTGATGGTGCTTCTTTTGTTTAGACCTAAGCGTAGTTCCAAGGACAGGACAGGCATTCCAATTAGCCAGGAAAGAATTTGCTATGCAGAATGCAAATTTATGCGGATTAGCATGTTCCAAATGGATCATGGGATATGCACTTCTCTCTGCACGTCGTTTGCTAAACACTGCATACTTTCAGATAAAGAGAAAAGCCTACTTAATTTGTACTTTTAATTATGCAGGTTCTTTGACTGTTTGTCAAACTGTCATCAAACATTTATTTGATCATTTGGTGCTATGAAAAATGTTTTCTCGGCTTATAATGACAGGATGGTTGAATAATATTTAAAGGGAACATTACGAATGTTTTGTCATTGGCAGTGCTGATGTTCAGATGATGAGAAGAAAAATCAAGGATTTTTTGTTATTGAAATGGATTGATATGTGACATACTTTACAATTAACAAGCCTGGTGTAAAAAACAACTCTGACATAACCAATGTCTGTATCACAATTGCCATGTCATCTTTAAAACACGTCTCTCCAATGACAGTTCATTTCATGGCCAGTTAAGTTGGACATGGAGGCAAAATGAATGATTTGGCAACTGTGATTGATTTCAGACAAAGACTGGGATTTATTTGCTGCAAGATGGTAACGAGGAGCCCTTCAATATTCGACTGCACTTGGCAAAAGACATTCTGACCATCCAAGAGCAAGATGTCATCTGTGTGTCTGGAGAACCATTTTATTCTTGTGTAAGTAACCTAGCCTCACACATGTAAGACCCATTTCCCTTTTATAAAGGTTGGAACAAACACACACAAACACACACACAGAAATCAATAATGCATAAATGAAGGTGACTATATTAAGATATTGATAATGCATTGAATGGCCTACCGTGTGTGTGCACGCGGATCTGATTCGATTAATCTATAGGTCGTAATTCAAGGTTCTCAAAGATTGTTTCCATTACGAAAACATGTCATGAAATGCCCCGGAATGTCATCAAATGTCATGGAATGTCATGGTGGGTCTTGCTCAATATCCGGAACTATGGGGAAGGTAGAAATGTGACTTCAACAGGAAGAGAGGCAGGCATTGAGCCACATTAGCCAGGCGTGCATCTCGCAGCCCGGCTGGACAGTAGAAACCGCACACATGGTGGCTCCTTCGGTGTGTTTGATGGACAGACCCTCTCGAGGCACTGTTAACAGTTTTATTATTGCTGTAAACCAATCAGCCCTGCCTGCTCTGCTTAGAGTAAGATGTTCTCTTGTAAGATGTTCGTGAGTCTCAAAGTAATCCAATTACCTGTATTCTAACTCGATAACCCTTTTTAAGGAGAGAACTGTGACCATCAGAAGACAGACTATCGGAGGTTTTGGCTTGAGTATTAAGGTAATTAAGATCTCAATTGATTAGTGTGGCCCTCCCCACCATTGTCTCTTCATTTACTGTCACTGAGTGCACTCCATCCTTTGTGTCAAAATAGATTAATTGCAGTTGCTGTGGGGTATGGTACATAATGGTACATAGTTTTCCTCTGTTTTATTCTTGTCTGGTCTAATCGTTCCTGAACCTTGTTACATCTGCTTGATTTGTCTCGCAGGGTGGCGCGGAACACAAAATCCCAGTTGTGATATCCAAAATATCCAAAGAGCAAAAAGGTAAGCTGATGCTGAGCATGTGTTTCCATGTGACGCGCCAGAATGTGGATGTGTTCCCTCACAGCCCTCTGCTCTCTGTAGCTGAACTCTCCGGGCTGCTCTTCATTGGAGACAGCATCCTGCAGGTAAGCACTGAGTAGCATCCATGTTTTATTCGCCATATGTCATCAAGTGTTTGTTGGTACGTTCCCTCCCAGAGCCCTCATTTTACACTGAGTGATGAATGGTGTTAATGTTTCATACCTCTTGTGTCAGCCAGGGTTTGTACTGCTGTCCAAATACAACGTCTTCACTCTTTTCCAAGGTTTCACTAAAAGAGCAACATTTTACAGTACTTTACAGGGCGAAATGTTGAGGCTCAGCCAGGAAGTGTTGTTTATAGAACTGTAATACTAAATTAATAAATCTGGCAACCGTGAATGTAAGTTATTGTTTTCAGTGCAGATAACTGAAAGCTGGCTCATGTAGGCTTGTTTAACAGCATCTTATCAACGTAATGATATTGTCAGTATCACTGCTAACGGCAATGTTGTTATTTCTAGATAAATGGAATTAATGTTAGAAGCTATCGCCATGAGGAAGTGGTAAGCTGTCAACTGTTATCTAATATTTCACTGAAAGTGCAACACCTTATCTGCATTCGCTCTTTGATTCATATCTTGTAGCTGTATAGTTGATAGATTTCTACAAAATTCAGTGTTAGAGGCAAAATACCAGCTACACTGGATTTTTTACTTGTACCATCTTTTCTTGGCTATGAAAAAGCTATAACCTGCATCATCCAATAGCATGCAGATCTACACACTGAGAAACAGATTGTGTTTCTCTTGTAACATATCACTCGTTTCATTTCAGGTGCAAGTTTTGAGAAATGCCGGAGAGGAAGTGACCCTGACAGTCTCCTTCCTGAAGAAGACGCCAGCTTTTTTGAAGCTGCCGCTCTGTGAAGATTGCACATGTATGTGTATCTTAGCAACCGCAGGTGTTCTGCAACTGCAGTCCTGGAGAGGTACTGCAGTGGCTGGTTTAATCATTGTGCTAGTGTCACAGGAATAGTCGCGTTGCCCATCAGTCTTGCTCCCTCTCTAACTCTCCCACGCCGGGGTTCAAACTCGGGACCGATAAACATGACGACCGCCTCTATAAATACAGCTTTAGCCACCAACATTTTTTTAACTTACATTTTATTCTGGGTTTTCCATGATAGACAAACACACAAAACAAGTGTGATAATACAAAGATATGGCTTTTGCACAAATCAGACAAACCATTGGAAGGCAGGAGAGGAAGGGCTACGATGTTGAATGTTTTATGCATGTGTTTCTATTAAACACAATGTGTACATGATCTTACATCATTAAATAATCATCAGAAACAGACAATATGGTTGAAACCAGTATTGAATATTGTGAGTCTTATTAAGGACCTTGTTACATTGTAAAGAAAAGACAGCGAGCTGCTGTGAGTCCAGAAACAACAACTTGTCAGGGTCAAAAGGTCCTAAAATACAACCATTCATTTAAGTTAACTTGATTTGGCTTCCAAAATTTCCAGTTTATAAAATGTTTTGTTTTGTGCAGATGTACAATAAATGCCATTGGCTGGAAGCCCAGCAAGCATGCCGCCGGACATAGAGCTACACCCGTGTTCAAGATTTTTGAAAGTGTATCTATAATTACATCCCAGAGGTCCTTAACACCGGACAAAGCCATAGACAGGTCACAAGGGTGCCCACCTCCCGCCAACCATGCCAGCGTACGCTTGAGAGGGTTTGATAGCCTAGAGGGGGTGATGAATGCGCTATGTGCGTTTTTTTTCAATAGTATTACCCTAAATCTGACTCAGTTGGAAAGTGATACTGAGTGCCTCCGAATGATGTCCCATTTAAGTGGGGTGAGTGAGACAAGCACATTTTGCTCCCATCTTTCATGTTATTGCTATTGTGTAAAATGAGAATCGTGTACATGCCTGAAACCATTCCCTTCTCATTTGCAATTATTTTAAAGGCTGTAATTCATGGAAACCTACAACATATGGACACCCTTTGAGATGATTTTCGTGATCATAGCTTTTAACGGCAAATAAGAGAGAAATAAGGAGGATTCATTCAGATTTCATTTTGCTTTCATTTCGGAAAAAGGAATAATGGCATTGTTCTTCAGAATCTGATGTGTTTTAAAGCTAGGTATTTGAGGATGCGGTTTGTGAGTTTAACCAACCCACTAGGCTGGAATTCAACCATGCACTCTCACTCACTTTCTATAGGTACTCATGACTGGAGTAAAATGGAATGACACCTGACAATCTCAATCTTGAAAAGTGATGTTTGTGTGTGTGATGACCCTGTGTTTCAGGTGTCCCCAGCGATCAGAGCAGTGGAACATCTTCTCCTCTGTGTGACAGTGGCCTGCACTTAAACTTCCACCCCAATAACACGGTACCATTCCAGTACAACCCCCTCAGCTGGGCTATGTATTTACCTCAGACACTGTACTATAATGCGTGCTTTACATTTTCAGACAAGGATGCTTCTTGTATGTTTCCCAAAGTGCAAAGAAAGCTTATTCAGTAGTTCCATAATTGCTCAGAGTTGCTGCATCGGGCCCCATACTCTACCTGTTAGACCACGAGAGCAGCCCCAGGCGCTTCTCCTCTGGGCAGGACAGCTGATGGATGTCTGTGAAGTGAGAAATGATGTGGTTGCCACCCCCCCCCCATCCCCCCTCTGTTTGCCAACCCCTCCAGGACTCTCTGTCCTGCTCGTCTTGGCCCACTTCCCCAGGGTTACGCTGGGAGAAGAGATGGGTGGATCTGCGCCTTATACCTCTGCTCCACTCCCGCCTGTCACAGCACATCCCTGGCTCAGATGTCTGCAGGTGAGCTGGGGGCAGGGGCTGGGGGGCGGGGGCAGGGGCTGGGGGGCGGGGGCAGGGGCTGGGGGGCGGGGGCAGGGGCTGGGGGAGGGGGGCAGGGGGAGGGGGGCACGGGCTGGGGGTTGGTGGAGTACATCGTCGCAGTCAAAACGCAGAGCTCCAAAGGGACTTTCTTTTCAGCGGCTGTCACTTGTGCTGATGCCTCAGAGGCCCCTGGCTCGCTGGGCGGACAGACATCCCCTGGCTCGCTGGGTGGACAGACGTCTCCTGGCTCGCTGGGTGGACAGACGTCTCCTGGCTCGCTGGGTGGACAGACGTCTCCTGGCTCGCTGGGTGGACAGACGTCTCCTGGCTCGCTGGGTGGACAGACGTCCCCTGGCTCGCTGGGTGGACAGACGTCTCCTGGCTCGCTGGGTGGACAGACGTCCCCCAGCATGCTTCTCTGGGGCCGTCCCCGTTAGATCACTTGTCCCCTCTAAATACACTGGACCATTCAGCTGGAGCCGTCTGACGCCCTGACAGTGGACAGTGAGATCTACTGTATATGGATACTGTATATATATTCATTTTTTGAATGAAACTGATATGTTGAAATTGAATCCAACCTTAATTTAAGAGTGTAAATACTTAAGGTTTCAACAGAGATTTTGATACAGGAATGTGGATCCAAAGTCAATTTACCTAATGCTTTTGCGTAATGTGTAATTCAGTACCACCCCAAAAAACTGTTCGATTATACCACAAGATTTCTCATGTAAATTTCTATATACTGACTGTCCTTTTTGCAGAAAGAATGCATTTCAAGTCATAGCCGTGGATGGGGTTTGCAGTGGGGTCATTCAATGCCCCACGGCTGAAGACTGTCTGGACTGGCTTCAAGCAATAGCAACAAACATATCGGCTCTCACCAAGCACAATGTGAGTTTCAAATATACAGAAATCACACTGTTGAAAGACACGATTAAGATATTGTCTCTGCTCCTTGAAACCATTTGTTTTCATCCTAAACAGTGCATTCTGAATGAGACAAATTTCTCGATTAGACAAATATAGCCAATACAAAGTCTTTGCACTTTTTTTTGTTGAGTTAGGCCATTTACGTGGCTAGCACTTGTAGTAATGTTCTGCAACCACTTACTCCCCCAAGCTGTGTTCAGTGCCCTTGTATTATCCATAATTCATCATAAAGTATTATACAACAAGGACGCCAAGGGGTGGCGAGCAAATTAAATGGAACTTACCGTCTGTTTGAACATCTTTGAAGTCTTTCCTGGGCGTGTGGGACACAAGTTACAGTTGTTGTTGTGTTTTCTAGATGAACAGTGCTCAGTAAACAAAGTAAAATGGAAGTGGGTGTGTTTAAAAGCTGGGTGTCCAGTTTGCTAGTTTGACCACATTTTCTTGTCAGGACCGAGTTTGTTTCTTTTTTCCCCATATTAGTCATCTGCCACGACTCATTAGAGCTCAGTGAGGAACAGGAGGCTAAACTAATAGCCCCACTCAGATACATCTCCACTCTCCTAAGCTGCCTGCTGAGAGCTGGCTGTAAACTTAGCAAAGATCATTTAAACACCTCAGAAACCTCGGAGGAATGTCATTATAATGTAACCGTAGGGCTTTGTGAGAGAGACCAGAGCCTCTCAGGTCTAATGGAGCGCAGGCTAATCTGGAGTGGACTAAGTAAGGGTCATACTGAGCATAATGCCTATGAGTCATTGTCAGAATAAGTGTGAAAGAGCAGATATTTCCAGCACAGCCATGGCCTCGTAACACGGTGCATGAAAGAGGTTTCTAGACTGGATATTATAATGTCAGCCTCTTTTTCAATGAAATTATAGAAGTGTGGCTTCCTGGATTATTTGGAAAGGTTTACAGTGGGAAACCCTAACTGTACAGTAAGCACGTAGCAGAGCTACAGCCAAAGGACCTGGCCTGGTTCTATCTGAAATGATGTACCGAGCAAGCCCACAGGCACCTGTTTTATTCAGATAGTATACACTACTCACATCCAGCCAGTAAATACAAGATATCTCCATTCTGACACTGAAATGATGAACACACTGTATGGCTTATTCTCTTAAACTACATTTACGCTATTTTGATATGAAACACAGCAGAAAGGTGCTCATCTCCATGTGAAACCTGGGTATTGCCGTGGAGGATCTGATTTGGTGTTCTGTTCGTGAGAGAGTTTTATTGATAGCTCAGCGTGGATTAGGAGCGCCTGATACCTGTGATCTGAACAGAATGTTTTAATTTAAAGCCTCAGTGCTCTCTCTGTGCTTTTCCCCTGGTTTTATTACCAGCCACAGCAAAATGGATTTTTTGGAACTGCCTCAGGTCCTGGTGGAAATGACTATCCCACGTGCAATTTGCATACGTTGAATAAATGAAGTAGTATTACTTGTAGTTTATTTTTATGGAGTGGAGGTAGTTGGTTAACAAGAACACTTTATTGGAAAGTGAGTCTAGCTGATTTGGGGCTCTTTCACAAGTACTTCCAATCTCTGTAAATGTGTAAGGAATGAGGGAAATGTTTCAGCATGTCAGGCAGGTAGCATATGGTGCTTTGTATCTGTGTATCCATTATGTTCTTTGTGATAATAAGTTTTGTTTCATTTAACAGGTAAAGAAGATTAACCGAAACTTTCCAGTTAATCATCAGGTAATAGTTTATGTCTGAATTGAGCTACGTTCTACTCCGACATCCTACGAGTTCGATATCAAAGCTTGATTAATTAGGATTCATTTTTACATCATTGTCATCCATACCCCAATCGTTCTCTCTTTCTCAATACTCAAGAGAGGTTTCTGAGGTAAGGTACAAAAATCAGGATACACACTCAAAGATACAAAAAGCCCTTGAGGCTTCTCCTATCCTCTAAGGCTTGAGCTCATGTTGAGATAAATCATTGTCTCGGTGTGAAGCACCTGTCTGACAAGGTACTTGAATAAACCATAAGGAAAACTGGAAACTAGAGCACATTAGGAAAATTGTTTACATCATAATACTCAAACAAGAAATCATTGGAGATTAGCTAATGATGTTTGCTTGTTCACTTTGCCATCAATTCCACTTTCAGTTCTGACACGGTTAGTGAATTTGTAGTTTTTTATAATTAATTTGACCACAGCTCCCATAAGACAAAGCGTGAAGTCATTCAACATCTCATATTGTATCTTCATAGCAATTAAACTACATTAGAAGCGACTGCTCGACCTGAATCTTTCACTCAGTGTTTTCTGTCATCCATCAAAATGCCCACTGAGAAATGCAAACAAACATTTTACTGAAGCTGCAATCAGCCTGACTGTGATAAGTACAGACTGAGAGTCTGCCCTTGTTTCTAAACATAAAATCCACCCTTATACCTGAGCGCTCACTCTCTCTTTCTCTATCTCAGTCTTTCTTACACACATGCGAACAATATATTTGTGTGCCCTCTACACACATTAATTGTTTTTCCTCAATTTATTTGATTGGATCCCTCTCTTTTCCCTTTTGTCACTTTGACAGATTATCTACATGGGCTGGGTGGATGAGAAGGAGCAGGACTCCGTTCAAGACCGAATGTACTCACCAAAGTTCCTCGCCTTGAGGGGTTGCTCACTTTTCAAGTTCTCTGCGCCCCCTGTAAGTGTCGCTCTCTTCCAGTGCGTTTGCAAAACAAAAAGGCTGTGTTTGCCAATTGTTTGCTTTCAAATGGATCAGTATGTTGTTTAGTAGTGTAAAAGCAAATCACATAACAACATTGCATTTTTAGGGACTTGATGTTGAATATATTATATCATCCAGCTGGACAATGATTGAAACAAAACACCACCATCTGGCTTCCATTGATCTCCATTGGATTGATATTTACATGATATTTAAATGTTTTAACCAGACGTAAGTGGTTGTAGAAAGTAGTTGGATGTCCTTTTATTGGTTTGTTAATAAACTTTGCCTTCCTTTATGTTCTATGTTTGATTAAGCCCCGTATGTTGGAAGCAGCAGTGTGTGCATTATTGAAAGACTGAGGGGAGTTGTGGGAAATGTTGCAGGTGACAACATGGGACTGGACCAGAGCAGAGAAACCCTTCACCGTCTATGAGATCATGTGCAAAGTTCTGAAGGTAAGTCACCTGTTCGGTCGAGTGAACATTGGTAGGGTCATAGATTAATCCAGGAATTGGATTTCCAAAGAAGAAACTGAATTGAAGGCGAATTTAAATAAAGGAAATTAAGAAAATTGCAAGTACACACTCCAACAGTGATTTAAAATTAGAATCAGATTCAGGTTGACCTCTACCCTCTTTGTTACATAATTCACTTGGTATTTTGGCTTCCACAAAAGTAAGAAGAACCTCTGCCAGAGTTTCTGCTTCTTCAGATCCATGTTTCTATGACAAGGCTGACGGCTAACCCAGAAACATAAAGCCCTGAAGATAGAGACCTGGATAGGATAGCACCCAGTGCCTCTGCCGTCCAGCTAGCCAGCGCTCCGCAGCTCTGTCACATCATCTTAACATCTAAGTCAGCGTTGCCATCTGCACGTGATCAGCATGGCAGCGTCACTAATGGGGTTCTCTCAGGACAACGACCTTCTGGACAAGCGGAAACACTGCTTCAGCGTGCAGACGGAGAGTGGGGAGGACATGTTCTTCAGCGTGGAGCTGGAGAGCGAGCTGCTGACCTGGGAGAAGGCCTTTCAAATGGCCACCTTCCTGGAAGTGGAGAGAATCCAGGTACGTATCCCAACGTCGACGAGAAAGCCGGTGACGGTCTATACTGCGCTAGCCGCCCGGTGGTTCTCTTTCGCTAACAGTGATTTATGGTTATGTGGCATGTTTTATGGAGCAGAGGCAAGGTTGTGATGTCTGTGCCTCGATCGGCTGAGTGTTTACCCTTCTTCTCTTCCAGTGTAAAACGTACACTTGCATCATGGAGAGCCACCTCATGGGACTGACCATAGACTTCAGCATGGGGTTTGTTTGTTTCGATGCTGCATCAAAGGTAAGTGCAGAAGGCTGTATATGAACCGAGTCATACTGTCGTCAGGGGGAGGGGGTGCATGAAGGAAAATAATATGTAGGAAACATGGATTGTCTGGTCTTGTCGACTTTACTCTGAACAAATCGCAAAGCTGACCGCTCGTTGTGTCTTTTCATCCGCGGTGTCTGCTTGTCGTCTCTGCACCTTTGTTTTCACGCTTGAACCTCTGCTGCTCCTGCTTGCAGCCTGAGGGCCCCAGGAGCGACTCCGCTGGAACACAGTGCTCACACCAACACACGCAACCGCAGTCATTTCCTCCCCTAAGAACCAGATTGCATTCTATCTGTCTTTGTGAAGTGGGAGACAGCATGAGAATCCTAAGTGATCTGATCGTGTTGGGGAAGGCTGTCGTGGATCGTTATGCTCATTGGGTTCCAGCAGGTGAAGCCCTCTTACTGTTTTCAGGCTGTGCTCTGGAGGTACAAGTTCTCTCAACTGAAAGGATCGTCCGATGATGGGAAGAGCAAGATCAAATTTCTGTTCCAAAATCCGGACTCTAAAGCTATTGAAGCTAAGGTAACCAGCGATTTATCTGTTTCTGATGTCATGATCCTGACTGACAACTTGGAAACTAGTACTCAAATAAAAAAATCTGTTTTAACTGTGCTGTGTGTGGCTTTTGTCAGAATCAGTCATTTGAATGTTTGGAAATCTTGTCTATTACAGGAGCTGGAATTCTCCAACCTCTTTGCAGTGCTGCACTGCATTCATGCGTTTTTCGCCGCCAAAGTCGCTTGCCTGGATCCAATGTTTGTGGAGAGTCACGGTACTGCGACTACTGCAGGGGAGCCCACTCTCACCAGTATCTCCAATAACACACAGACATCAAAAATGAAGTACTCCACCTGACAGACCTTGCTCTCTTTCTTGCCCTGAAAGCACCCAGATCCCTTCCCCCACCCTCCACCATGCCTACACCAAGCACCCACATATGAAAACTGCACTTAGTCACTATACTACGGCCTGAAACAGTGGAGGGCTGAACACATGAATGAGAGTCTTGCTGCTGCATACAAGGTCTCACAATGAACAAGGACAATCTGAATCGAACAGTGGAGTTGTTTTATTGAAAGAACTCTTCTTTGCCGGAACAAATTTGATATTCTCAAGAAGAATATCTGTCAACAAAATGTGGGTCTTGTACATCTGTATGTTAACAACCTTGTAGCTAACCGAGGGGCCACAGAAACAGCTGGGCACTGTTATCGAATTCTACATTTCTGAACAGAAATCTTTGGGTGGATTTTCAGTGGCCCATGTACAGTGAACCACATGTGGATACACATAACATTGCTGTATTTCCAAGGTGAAAATAAAACAAACTGAGTGTTTTCTACAGTACATACATTTCACAAGATTTGGTGGCTGCTTAGCACAGGTGACTCAAACATATATACATTGTTTCCTTATATCATGAGGACAACTTAAGATTGGTTTGCATTAATAAAGTCTAGATAGATACACCAGACATTGTTTGTGTCAAGCAAAATGGCTAAATACCTCTGACTAGAGGTAATGTGAAAAGGGTGGTGTGTTCTTCTCCCTGCAAACAGAAGATATAAAATTATGGAATTAATCCCCTGTCAATGGCCTTTGTATGAGCATTGTCAGTCTCTGCCAGACATGTAATTTACTCTCAATTAAAATGTTTCCTGTCAAAAGAAATTGTTTATCACTAGCTCTTAGTCCCTGTATTTTAAATAGATTCCATGGTGTGATGATGTGTCAGTATGTTCAGTCCATTCCCTTTGTATTGGTGTGGAGCTATTTCAAACACACCTTTTCAATTTATTTGAAAATACCATTTCATTTATTGACATAGAATCACAAGAATCACTTTCGTTCGTGCAGACAGAATTATTTACGTTGGCCTTAACTGATACGACTTGTGTGAGAATAAATCAGATCTTGTAAAATGAGATTCATATCAATTCAAGCAGGAACGCCTGAGTGGTGCAGAGAAACATCGTCTTTCTGTTGGTGTTTTGGACAGCGATGAGTGTGTCTGTGATGATTCAGCTAGAGGCCGTCAAGAGGTGTTTTTAATCAAGGCATTCGGAGCATCGTAATCCCTCACATACTCAACCTGGTCAAGACCCGGATTATGGGCCAAATTCAAAAAGTGGGACAATATAATTATGTCTGATGTGAGTGCTGTTGTTAATGCAGGACAAAGAATGATGTGTGTGTGAGCAGTCTACCTGTATTTATGAACCAGAAAGGCACCATTTGCGACACTTTTCTTTTTGCAGAACGTTATGTAAATGAATAATCACATCCAAAAGAACTAAAAGTAATAATGACTGGACAAGTACAAGAGGGATTACCTTTTCGGATTATTGCATTTGTTAATTTGATGTGCACTAGAGAATAAATAGCTTATACTTTATTGTTCTCTTTGCCATTTACCCCATGGGCCAAGATGGCTGAAAAGATGTGATATTGTAAATTTATTTTTTTATATAAATCTTGTAAATAGATATAAGATGTAAAGATGCTGTTTCCATAAAAACACAAGGAATCACATTGCTAGACGAAAGCACTGTAATATGTAGCATCACGGCCAAAAGAGCTCTTTTATTTATACAGTCAAATCAGTTTGAATCTTTTTGTCTGACTACCGACAACCTAATGATGTTTTGAAAGGTTAAATGTCAGAGTGAGGTAAGTCACACTTGTGGCCACCATTCCACCTTAGTGATGTCTCCAAGGAGAGGGCTGTGGTCTCGCAAACTCTGAAGCTGAAAACAAAATGGGGTCAGTGAAGAGAGAATATGTTAGTCAAGCTGACGTACAGTACTATACATTACTGTGTTTGTCTGGGAGAAACTGGTGCAAAGGAGTCTATGCAAAGGGGGTTAGAGTGGTGTTATGCTTTAACCATCTCTTTGACATGCCTGAGGAAACAGTTGAGACGGTAGCTTTTATTTTGGGCAAATGATGTTGTTTTATTAACAACTATGTAGTGGACTAAATAAAATACAATACGTTTACAATGCGTCCAACCTTTAACAATGTTTTGTTTTTCTCAACAATCTATCCTGTTCAGGGTTTATTATGATTTATTGGACAGGTGAAAATTCTGGAAACTTGTGAGAATGAAAATTAATATTCTTCACAGCTGAAGGCATAAATAATTTAAAAGACAGGAGAAGTGTGTAGACTATGACCTTTATTTCATGTGCCTACCATGTACAGAGGAACACTTTCAAATGAACAACACTCCATAAGATATTAACGTTGGCCTGATAAAGAATTAGTGAACAATCATTTTGGCTGTACAAATGAATTGAACCATAAAATTGGTAAGGGAATCGTTTTTGCTATGGGGACCATTTTTCCAATCAATGCTATCAAGTGTTACTGTAATAAACTGCATCGTTTTCTGACTGTGTTATTAACTTTGGTGCATGGGTTGACTCTGGGATTCCTGTTTCCAAGTCCCCAGCATTATGTCCACCTTGATTTACAATTTGACCAGATGCAATAATTCATAAATTTCATGGAATTTCAGGCATTTATTCTCTTAACATTTGGAGCCAAAAATAAGATTACTGAGACAAGGTATCCCCATTAATCATGTTAATAATGACTTCCTTAGAAATGTTAACATTACACAGACCATGATGAAATATCACCTCCCCACAAAACTGCTACTTTGTTGGAATAAAGAATGCAAACAATCCCCTTTATATCCCAAGATGTTGTACACATCACCAAAACTAAACAGATGTCCTAGAAGCACAAGTGTGAGAACAGCAGTGGAGTGTGGATGGACAGGCAGACCTCCCAGTGTATAGGTACAAAACAAAGTATTTACCACAATCAAATGATTTCACGGACACAGCACACGCTGCAGACAGGTTGTTGTTGGAACCACCGACTGTATGCCACACTTACACAAGAACACTAAGATCAACAACATTCATCTCAGCTTTTGAAATATGAACGTGTTCTCTAAAATCAAGATGCTAAGAAGGTCCGAGAGACACCAACACAAACGTGACATCAACGGCATGCTTCTCCAGCCACACGTTAAAGGAATGTAGGGACAAACCATCATTCTACAAGCTTTCAACATGTCCCACTCACTGTGCCATAAAACCCCGCTCTGCACCATCCTAATGTGACGCTGTGCGTTGGCACTTTACAAGCCATCTTTCTAAGGGGTGTTCCGCAAGAAAATACTTTTATTCCCAAAACGCCACCAATATTTCATTATTTTGTGTCTGCCTCCGCTCTAGTGCACCATGGGTGCACATTATCAGATCGGCGCTGGAATCTCTTTTTATAATAGAGGGCCCAGAAAACAAGGTGCTTTGTCTGGGCACTAACAGTCCAGACTTCCAAAATCTTAGTTGTGATGAACCACTGCCGCAAATGAAATAGCAGTACAATTTGTGATTTAATGCATTTTTATCTTCTGACTTTTTTATAGAATAAAAAAAAAAAAGAGAACAATTTCTATCTGATCAAGCGGGACATCACTTCCAATGATCAACAGTGTGAAGTGGACCAGGAATGGACATGTGCACTGGAGAATTGTATACTAGGTCAACGGGTTACTAGGACCACCCTCTCTGTGACCACAGTGGATCTAGCTGTTTGTATGTGGCATGTTTGTTGTAAGATCCAGCTCTTAAGGCTTTGCTTGGAAATGTATGAGACAGCCTTTTTGAAACACTGAAAAGAGTCATTAATCGTATTCCTCATTAGCCTACCCTCTTGTATGATTATACACTCTGATGAGTGTCAGCTCCACCCCAGAAAAGGGTCTTGTGGATAAGCATTCAAGGCCATAAAATGAATAAGCACATTACAATGCCTATTCATCTAAAGCCTAATGCCAGTTACTTATATGTAAAGTGGGACGACATGCATAAGGATTTAGCCATCAGAGGAACTTCAGATTCATTTGAATATACCCTGCAGGAGAAATTACAAACCAATTTTGTTTCTCGCTGACATGGGCCACTGTTGTCCCCAGCTTCACAGTAAGAGAAAAGAACAAATTACAGAATTGCCCCATTTATGATTGATGAGGGGGGCAAAAATCTATGTTGTCTATTGACTCAAAGCAGGAGCTCAATCTGTGTTTAGACTCCGTTCAACCTTATAAAATCCTAAGGTAACGTACAAAATATAGTACATGTTTAAAGCTTTTAGAAAAAGGTGCAGTAGAAGTTTTGATATTTTCAATAGAATCTTTTTAACAAATATAGTTAGAAATGTATTGTTTGTTTTTACAATGTTTTTGTGACAAATTTTTCAGAAATATGAACGTAATGTCATAAAAGTCAGACTTCTTAAACACATTTTCTGGCAGGATTTCCATTCAGCAGGCTCTGACAGCATATAAACAAATCCAAAAACAATTGTAGAAGAAATACAACTACCAAAAACGATCTTGTTAAAGCATCATCCGAATATTATCCAAGATTACCCATCGAGTCTCTCTCCATTACGAGGTTACCATCAAAGATTAAATGAAAAGAATGCTACATTTGTACTGAAAAAGAAATAAGAGGAAAATCAACTCAGCAGGCTTTGCATTCGTCTGGAATGAACAGCACATTGAGCTTCAGCAGTCATTTCTCTCTGTAGTATAACACATAGGCCTTGAGGGACTCAGGAAGTGGTAAAGCATTGATCTTGTCTCTCAGCACGTTGACTTGGGGCTCCTCTGGCTTCAAGACCTCGGTGTCTTTCTCCTCCTCCTCCTCCTCCTCCCGGTGCTCCTCTTCGATCCTCTCGTCCTCCTCGCTCTCAGCGGGCTGGGGGATCAGCTGGTTGCCCACAAACACGTAGGTGTTGATGCGTCGCCGCCGGCAACGCCGCCGCTTACGTTTCTGCGGTACTCTTTGCACCAGGCCCTTGGCGAAGCTCTCCTCACTGGTCAGGTGACGCAGGGTGCGACGGATGTAGATGCGAGACAGGTCCTGGAGGCTCCTGACAATCACAGGAGCTGTAGAGAAAACGAAACGACAGCTGGCTCACCAAAAGTCTTCATCAAGTTTTACGACACAAAAGATCTGTGAGTCCTCCACAGTCACCGAGAAGCCATTTTTAGGCAGGAATTCAAAGCCTGTGTGTGTTGGTGAGATATGAACAGTCCAAACAACAGATGTTAAAAACCATGACTTTTATGTAAATAATTAAATGATATTCACCACCCCCAAGGCAGGTCTTTCATGTCAAGCCAGAGGTCTATTTAAGAATGGACTCTGAACACTGACTTAAAAACATCGAAAACAGACAAAAACACATGAAAAGAGCAAAGCTCAAAAAAAAAAAAATGTAGGCTTTGGTTCAGAAAAATGACACGACTCACGCAGTTCCACAGAATCAGGCTTGTCAACATCAGCTCTGTTCTGTTGGACCAGAGGGGCAAAAGACACAGCCAAGATGTTCTTGCTGTCCCAGGAGCATTGGCCAGTCCTGGTTATCTGGGTCAGCTGCAACAAGAGACATGAATCAACCAGAACACCAATCCACCAACAACAGCCAAACATAATGTGATGGTTGATGAGAGCTTTGAAAAATCTTCAGCGAAAGAAAGCTGAACTGGGTCATAATGCTTTTGAGTTATCCACATAAAAAGCTTGTGAACTGTGGCTGCTTAAGCTATCTAAGACCATGGCCCCAATTCCCCTTGTCAAAACCCGTCCCCTCTATGTGGCAAACCAACTCAAGTCAGGGAGACTTTTAGTGAAAAACAGCTTGTGTAGGCAGGTTGAACGACCAAGAACCAGATTTTCTAAGTAATCAAAGTAAAAAAAGAATTTGCCTATATTTTTTCCAAAAGTGTCATGCATGGAAAGACTGTAAAACTAGTCATCCTAGTCAGGATTATCTTCCAGCAGGGCCTGCCTGCCTGCCTCTCCTGTGGGCCAGCGTCATGAATAACAAACACTGTCGATGCCTTCTACATCCTTCGGACACTCAGTACATCTCACCTGATCCTCAATCGGCATTACAAGAATGCCACCCACTTTGAGCAGGATCTTCATGTAGTTCTCATGATCCTTCTGTACCCCGGCCCCGCAGTAGATGCGATCGTACTGGTGACTGTCCGATGAGATCTCTAAACAGTTCCCCACCACAAAGACGGGTTCACAGAACTCAAACCTGTCACAAGAATTCAGAGATGAGTTTGCAAAAATGAGTATTTGCAAACCCCGTCTGACAACCATGAAAAATGTGGCTGTCCCCATTCTGAGAGGAAAGTGAAATCAAAACAGCAAATATACAGATTCAAATGTATTCCCTTTGCAAGACAAAAGTCTTCGGGGAATGTGGAACATTCGAAATTGACAGGAAAATTAATACTGAACTGCAGCACATTAACTGCAGTCTCAGTGCATGCATCATTACATCCCTGTAAGCTGAAGGCTAACATTAGAAAGTTTTTTTATTTTATTAATCATCAACTCACTTATCAAAGCTGTCACTACTCTTTATGAAGTCCTCTAGTTTCTCCTTGGCATATTCCACCACATCCTTGTGGAGTTCAACCCCATGGTTCACGCCAAACGGCCCTGCAAAAACAATGCACTCAATAATATACGCTTCTGACATTTTATATGCCTTCCCCTCTACACCCACCCACCCACCCAACCACTCACTCTTCAAATAGCAAGACAGAAGCCAGGGCAGGTCATTACCTATGATGAGGCCCACCATTGTGCTCAGGTAGCCTGTTCCACTGCCCAAGTTGAGGAAGGACAGCCCCTGCTGGAGCTTCAGAGCCTCCATCACCTCAGAGTATATGCAGGGTGCGGACAGATGGATGTTGCCATGTTTCCAGGCCAGGTCCTTGTAGGCACTGTCCCGGTAGCCCTCCAGGTAGTAGTCACCGCGGTCTATGGCCCGGAAGGCTTGCTCCACTCGGTCTGTGCGGATGTACTGGGCCTCCTTCAGGTTGTCGATGAGGTCGTCGTTATCCTCCCCGGCGCTCACGGCACCTCCCATGGTGACGAGAGGAAAGAACGGAGAACAAGGAGGGGGACTGTTCCTCAGGCAGAGCGCTGGCTCGTCACTGTGGCATGGAGATCAGAGGCTAGCAGAAGGATCCAGAAGCTGAGCTCCCCTGAGGTCAGCTCAGATCATGGTGGAGTCAAAGATCTGGAGACAAGAGGGAGACGGCCGTGTGAGAGGGTAGAGGGATCGTGGGGTACAGGGAAGGCGAGAGTTTCACAGCTATGTGGCAAATGCCTCCACAAAGAACTAACTGGCACAGACTGTCTGGATAGTACAGTGATGTGCATCTGCTTAGCCATTTCTGCAAATGCTGCAGATTCTCATTTAATAACCCTTTGCTACAGAGCTCAGAGCAAATTAAATATAAGTCCAAACTGGGGATCTATGATGGTCACAAATAATTTCACACATTATTTCGGGGGAGCATGAATGAGCACGTCCTGTGAAGACCTAATCTCAGATGTCTCTATGACAGAAGCAGCAGAAGGAAGCAAGTCTTCAATTCTCTCTGCCTTCTAAGCACCTGACATCTGAGTCAGCTAATAATAATGAAATCCAAAGGTGACATTGTGACAGCGGGTCTGGCTAGGAGGTAATTTCCCGTTGGTTCGACACACAGGCAAAATAATCATTGATTCATTTCTCACCACTAGTAGTACAGTGGCATTTTGTCCAAGTCTTCCTGAAAATGGATATGTTAGTCTTTTGAATTTTCTGCAGCCGTGATACCCAAGGCAGCAATATGGGTCAGATAAGGTATTTTACAATCCAAACCCTAACCCTTACTGCACTGCAGTCCTATGTATGGTAATCTTAAGAAGATGAAAAAGGGATCTTCTTTCAGTCTCATTTATATTCAAATTGGCTAGTTGGAAACAAAAAGAAATATGTTTATGCCTGTTTGTTCACTCAAGCAAAGACAAGATTTTTGCTAACTTATTTATAGGGGTACAGTTCGATTTCAAGTAGTGTGCCCTCACATGACCCTCTGGGATTGCATGTTGAATGGGAAGGGGAGCACATGCCAGCCAAAAAAAGAGGCAGTGAGACTGGCAGACATCCGACTTGGTGACAGGGACAACCTGCTGAACCTGCAGGGTGACAAAACATGTAACAGATCTGCAGTCAACACATAAATCACTGACACTGTAACCCTATCTACTACAAGAGCGCCAAGACTTAGTACGCCTCATGCTCAATGGAAACTGTTGGGTAATTGAAGTGATGATTTATTTGGACTCTTCAGACATTGTTGGGCAACCCCCAAAACAACACAGTGTATTGATTTTACACAACAGGCTATACGCGTTGTGTTTAAGACTTAGACGTTTAAGATTAGGCTACACTGTAGCCAGTCGGTTATAAATCATAACGGCCGGCAACTATTTAATATACAATTTGGGCTTAATTGTAAAAAACTATTTGTGGGGGGGAGGGGAGTGGGGGATTAACCCGTTAAGCAGTAGCGTCACACATATGTGATTCTGAACATTCCAACCGACTATTTTCCGATAGACAAAAACTATATGACAAACGCTATAGTATGGCTTCAAAATTTGCAATTAGGAGGCTAACAAGTAACACTAGCAGGTAGTAGCATTGCTACGAGTATTATGCTAGGTTGCTAGGTAACGGAAGCTAACTAAAACTAGCTAGCTTCCGTTATGGAAAAATAACTCACTCCTTAAATAAACAGCGACCGGCTGTTACTGACAGCATTCCGAACCAATCAAGTCAGGTGCTCTTGAGCCAATCATCTTACAAGCCTGCCCAACTTCATCTGCACTGCGTGTGATGATGGAAAAACAAAACATAAACAACACAGGACATGGTTGACTGGTTGTATATTGGTCCAGTTGGACAGACATGCGTCATACTTAAGATTACATAGCTAGTTTAGATGCATTCAATTATTTAACTGGCACTGACAAAGTTAACGTCGTTAGATAGCTACTGTAGGCTAGTTGGCTAACGTTATCAAGCCTGGTATAAAGGAAAGCTAGTGCAGTATACAGAACAAAGAGCACATTTATAGAACTAGCCTGGTTAAATGTGTTGTCTCGTTGGCTGAAACATGATGAAGCTATCCTAATGATTCATGTTAGAAATAGCTCACAACCTATAACAATCATATAGGCTATGCCAATTAATAATAGATTATTATTGCCAGATTCCAATTTAGTAATGGGTTTGACAGGTAGACAAGCTATTGTAGATAGCCTGTACAACCAACACAGCCAATCCATACAGGAAGACAGTTTACTGTAAAATTGAAGTAATCCGACAAATGTTTATCAAAATGACCATAATCATAATTTTTATGTCTGTCAACTTTGAATGCATTTAACATAGGCCTCGTTAACAAAGTCTTTGCGTCCTAGACAGTCACTAGACAATGGTGCTGCTGTGCCAGTTGACTAGCTAGCTTGTCAAGTAAGTTAGCCAGCTAGCGCCTATTAGATAACCAAGATTAATCAAAGCTATGAACTGCCAGTCTAGATGATTGCAACCTCGTGCTAATTATCTCAATTTTGAAACACGGTATAACTGTAGCTGTATGTACTTACATTTCTGAATAACATACAGGATGCACTTCGTCTTTGTATGAAAACTGTTTGCCAGCCAGTAGACTAAGTTAGCAAGACACCGTTAGCTAGCCTTTCACGACGTTTGTTGTTGTGCTGCTTTCTGTTTTTTTGAGGTTGCTATCCAGCTAGCTAATGAACACTTACAGTTTCTTCACACCGAAGGAACAGCTGAGGATGTAAACATGTGTCACGTGGTGATGTGCAAATTAGAGAGAGAACTGTTTTTATATCTTCTGCTATTCTGGTGTGCACGGTTCCATTTTACTTATTAAATACAATGCAAATGTTAAATATGTGGAAATGTTCGCATTCTTTTTGTAAAACTGACGCTAACGTCAGGGTTCATCCACATGAGATCGGCATCCCTCTTCTCGGTCTTGACTGGTTCTCAGTTAGTTGTCGAATAGGCTACAGGCTACAGTACACCATATGTTACCTATGTTACCTAAATTAGCTTACACTAATTTAAGTGAGCTGGTGTCTGCCTAACAGCCATAGGAGGATAGCTTCAGCATTATCATTCCAACTTGAATGGCCAAATGTACACATCTCCTATATTTCCCTTATAAACAAAGTTATTATCATATTCTTTTGACTTAAATTGCATCAAAATCGATGTAATCTAAATACAAAAATAAACATCACACACTTGTCAGATCATTATAGCCCCTGGAGAGCTAAGGGCAAGTCTTGACCTGGCCTGACACAACATATGCCATCAGTGCTTTTAGTTCCCAGGCCTTCTTACCTTAAGAGCAAAGATAGCTCAAGTTACTGTATTCCCATTGCTGGTGGTGTTCTTTACAGACAATCTAATGTTATAGTGCCTCAAACTCCTGGAAATGTGTTAAGCTGTTTTAAGATGAAATGTCAGTAGCCTTTGCCAAGTTCCTATTTAATGTCTGCTAACCTCTTTAGGAAAGGTGGAAGGGGACACGTGTCCACATTTTATTTAAGGAAGTTTGAGTTACCTTTCCTTGAAAGCTATAAATGTATAACCACTTGGCAGGGCCCATGTCAACATTGATGAAGCAAGCCGAATTGTATGTGCAGCCTTAAGAGTTGACAAGATTATTTGAATTTCACAGCCATCAAAAATGGGTTTGGAAGGTGTAAGAAGAGTATAATTTGTCAGGTTGTTTTGTGTAACATATATGTTTGTAAATGTACATACATGTTTGTACCATAGGTTTTCCTTATATCCAAAGTTCCTAAAACATTTGTTCACCTTTTTCTAACTTTTTGACTGTTCGATCAATTATGACAACATACTTTAGGAGAAGCATGAATGGTACTGCTCAAAGTGTGAAGTCTGTTTTAAAGTATTTTTCTCAACATGCCTTGTCTTCATTAGATCAACCACCAGGTGTCACACTTGAGCTGTCTGTTTTTTGCACACGGGCCCTTCTGAGACAAACAGTTATGTTATGTTACAGTTATGGGTTTAGTGGTTTAGTGGGAAAATGGCTTCCATGTGAGTGACAGCAGAGCTAACATACAGAAGTGGCTGTCTGTTTTCTATATGTGGAAAACCTATAGAAATATAATAGGATATATGAAAATAGATTT
Source organism: Osmerus eperlanus (assembly GCF_963692335.1). NCBI lineage: Eukaryota > Metazoa > Chordata > Actinopteri > Osmeriformes > Osmeridae > Osmerus > Osmerus eperlanus. The sequence continues at coordinate 2,821,885 of NC_085033.1, forward strand.
TTCTTTAGATGTAAGGGTTAGGGTTAAGACATTTGGGGTGTATACATTTTTGGTGGCAGACATATTCATACTGCTTTATTTAAGAATCACACAACCATTTAAAAAGTTTATTTCTACCATACATAAACTGTACAACACAGCGCATATCTGCTTATTATGAAATAGTAAAAGTAATAGGAACTTTCAATTTACAAACTACTTGAACTGAAAAAGCATTACGTTTTAATGAAAAAGGAAAAAAAGTACAATAGCGATTCATCATACTAATATCATTCCACAAAAAATCCAGTTCACATTACAAAACATCAATACTAACAGGGAAAAATAAATATTCTTCACAAAACTTCCTGAGCAAACAATGTGTGGTATAGGAATTAAATATCACAAATTATGAATCAACAAAATTGTTAGCAAAAGATTTGATTTTGTTTTGAGTGTTAATGTTAGAAATTATCTAAAATATGTTGAGAGTTGTGATAAAGACATAAAGTCATTGTTTATCTCAACATGTCCTCAATTTTGAGTTTCTCCTTTTTTTTTGCAGATATGCACCTTTTTCTCTTTAGGAAATTAATAGATCAAGTCCAACTCAATTTATTCAAGACTATAAATCCATGCAAATCAGTAAATAACAGTGTACTGTGACATCAATTGCAATGGCTCAAAAACAAGAAAGGTTTTTCTTTTTTTTCTGGTTCCCCAGGGCAATAGATAACTCACAAACATAAAAGTGCAACTGATTCACAATCTGGTTAGAAAGGTGAATAAAATAAACAAGAATCACCAATATCATGTTAGTCTCTTTTTTTGCAATAAGTGAAAGTGATATAACTTATGGTAATGACAGTTGTCCATGATTATATTTTATCCAAATTTCAACAAGCGTTGAAATTAGAATCAAATATGGCTCCAAATAACCGAATGTGTGTCTTTACAGAAACAGAAGATGCACATTATCAGCCCACATGATAGTTTGTGTTGTTTCTACTTTATGCCTTCCTGCTAAGTCGATAAGTGACAAAAAAGTAAATATAAAAAAGCACAAAATGTTCAATCTCAACTGTGATACTTCAAGACCTGACTTTGAGATTACAGCTACAGAGACAATGCTTAGATATCTGAAATGGCATTTAAACAGTCATTAGGAACATTATCTCATTTGAAAATAATTGAACTGTATAATAAAGTAGACACCATCCACATAATACTGTCCTACCACAAAACATAGTACTGTATATTTTATGTATTAATTTACATTTAGGCACATATATGCACAGTGTGTGCACAGAAGGCAGTTTAATATCTATATAGTTGAAGAAAAAGAAAGATCTTCACAAAGGACTTCAGTTTCCCTGGTGCAGTCAGTTGGCTCTATTCTAGTAACAAGTGATGCAATGTTGAATATGACATCCGGTTCATTGAATGAAATAATCATTGTTGCATTTTGACAAGGGCTGAATGAGACTCCGAAGTTGTCCTCAGCCGTACACATGAGATGTACAGTACATTTGCATTGCATTTTTGATCTTTAGCGTTCATTTTAGCTTCCCATACATTCAGTTTTCAATAACAAATAGAAAGCCAAAGCAACAATTACAAAATATTGATGCTGTATTATTTTGGTAGCTTTATACCTTCAAGGGATTTTCTAATTGTTTTGAGGGAGCTGTTTCAATTCTCCACCACTAGGTGGTGAAAGAGAGCTATGATTGATATTGGAATGTGCTTTAATGTAATTTACAATGTGCAGAAAGTCAATGGATTTCCCAATATTTAGCATTTACAATCATAGGAATAAATAAAACATTTGTTGAAATAAATACATTGATAAACAAAGATAATAAATAGCAATAATATAAGAGTGACACAAATCAACTAAACACAGCTTCAAATCAAGCAAACCATATAAAATAATTAAGTGCAAGGGGGGTAAAATCTCACCAGAATAAACATGAATGCAGAAACGTTAAAAGCGTTACAAATCTCTGCTGGTAAATTTCTCAGTGCAATGTATTTACGGAGAAATGTCGAACACATTTCCAAGCCTTGTCTTATACATGCAACCAAGCCAGCACTCCAGAAAATTGAGATAACAGGTGCCATTATCCCAAGTCAAAGAAACCTTTTGGTAGCTTTACAGCTCAAACATGGATGCCTTTAATACAGCTCAAACATGGATGCCCTTAATAGCCTGTTTGATATTATCCAGGAGCTCCTTGCACTCAGGAGAGTAGTCATGCTCCGAGTTATTGTACATATCGGTTAATGTGTTCACATAGGCTTCGAAATTATGTTCACTGATGGGCCCCTGCAACACAAAATGTTCAGTTGTTAGTAAACAAAGAATAATGACAATGAATAGGAATATCATGCTTATTGTTGCAACATGGTGGATCAGATGAAAACAGAATGGATGTGAGAAGCCCTGTCCTACTGTACTGTACCATCTGAGGAAGCTGGATGTCTGTGAGGCTGTTGATGAGTGCTTGGCTGAGACGAGCTAACTCTTTCAGGAGGCTGTCGTTGTGCTGTTCGATCATCTTGTTTTCCTCCTCAATTGTCTTCAGGTTGCATTCCATAGACGAGATCTGCTTTCGGAGATGAGAGAAACCTGTCAAAATGGATGTGTCTAAACTCAATGTTAGACGTTGGAGCCAGTTCCTTGGTGTTGATGCTTACCTGTGTCTGTAGCTGCATCATGTCAGCTTCTATCTTCAGGTTGGACTCATTCAGCTCTTTGATTTCATGATCCAAGTGTTGCATGTCATCTTTGTTTTCGACTCCTGATCCCAAAAATTTTTTTTTCTTCAATAATATTTCAATGGTGTCATTGTACTCCACAAACCAAATTGTCCCCTCAGAACAATTGCTGATATTAAAAGTCAATTAAATATGGTATATAATCAATGTATAGAAATGTATGCACCATCACACAACATCAAGTCTCACCACTGCTGGCTTTTAGCTTAATTGTCATCATCTCCTCTCCTGACAGCTTTTTCTTTATGCTCTGAGCATTTAGTGGGCATCCAGACAAACTAATTCAAAAAGTAATAGAAAGTAGAAAAAAGAGATATAAGGTTAGAGGGCGTGGATGGCTCAACTTATCTTTTAGGCCAGACGCACTGTAGAAAGGAACATTGACACTGTTGATAATGGCATCAAACATGATTTAACAGAAAATGAACAAGGTGGCTTACCTTCTATGGGTGACAAACACATTGTTTGCGTGTCCGAGGCCATTGCACCCTGGCAAGGGACAGTGTGGCAGCTCCTGCTTACACGCCTTCCAGGGAAAAGCCAGTCCATTGATGGAGGACTCCTTCTGTCTCTTGGCAGCAAGAGGACAGCTCCCAGCACTGCGATGGGATGTATATTTGCCAGATGTATGGCCCTGCCCATCGCACCCAATTACTGGACACCTGACAGAGACAAAACAGGTGTCAGACTACAGCAATGTACTCTGTACTTTGTAGTCCTGGTGGACTCCTGTTGTGTTAAATCCCTTGATAATGTGCAGTACTCATAAATATGGATTTATGATTTATGCTAGTCCACACGATAGGCAATATTTATTGAAGGGAATCTGATTTAGGAAGCTAAAACGCAATATGTACAGTTTTTTGGTTGAGCTGAAGTGCTGTAACATATGAAAGTCTGAAAGCTATGATTTAACCCCTAAAACCACAAATCAAACCAACATGCTTAAAATGAAGGATTCTCACAGTTTATGAACATCCCTCACTAACTAGACCGGAAGATTTGATAAACCATTATGTTGATTAATCCAGCCAAATGCTGATTAAAAAAACGGAAAACAAAACAACACAACAACCTGTTCAAATAATCGTATCAACAAAGTTGCTAATCCACTAAAAAGTTCATTTTAAATATTGTTTTGATGAATGAATACAATGTGAGGTTATTGATGTTTGTACTCAAAACATAAGCACAAGTCTTGTTGAATATAATTAAGAGTTGGGGTAATTGCATTTTCAGGTCTGTTTTCTACAGGTCAGTAATGGAGTGACATGAATTACACATAATTGTCATGTATCCCCTCATGTGAAAGAATGTAATTTTGGGGTGACTGACCTCTTCCCTTACCGGTAAAGGTGACAGGCAACCTGAGATGATACAAAATGGAGAATGTACTCTAGAGTGCTACTGTGGAAACCTTGTTTTTAGCACTTTGTTCCTGGCTAGTGCAACAGCACTTAGAGGACAGAACAACACAGGTCCCCATTACTTCCTGTCCACCAGCACAAGTAGACAAGATACTGGTACAATGGAACCATGACCGTATGGCCTACAATTTACAGTAATCTAGTAAAATTACAGATACTCTTTCTCTCTTTCTCTGTCTCTCTCACACACTCTCTCGCTCTCTTTTAGTGTGTATGAGATGTAATGCTAGGTCTAATTCCTAAGCTCTTGGCCTTGCATTAGTAATTAAAAAGAGATAGATCATCTGTGTCCAGATGTAGAAAAAAACAGGGGCAAATACATCTGACTTTGGATTTCAGCAGCAATCAATTACATTATTTTTTTTTCAATAACACTTTTTCTAAGACCATTGTGTCCAGAATAATGAAGCTTTCCGTGAGTGCAATGCTTGGACTCAAAAATTAAAAATAAATAAAATAAAATTAAAGCCGTTTATCCAACTTCTTTCTTGATCGGAAAATTGAATAATTGCAAGGAGGGCTATCATACAAAAGTATGAATTTGTACAAACAAATTACGGTATATAATATCCCAGATATTTGACAAAGTCAGTTGACTAAATAACAACGACTCTTAAATGTAATATACACATGCAGTTAATCCTTTAGGTATAATTTACTAATGTTATGAGCTGAAATAATTTCCTTTGTATAACTTAATGGCTTTCAGGTATAATGCCCTCTGTGCCGCGTGATAAGATTATTCAATTAATTTAGCTTTAGTACAGACCAAAACTGCAATTGTGTTTTAGTCAAAAGATGGTGAGAAAAGTGCACACAATAACCGTCTCTTACTTCATTTCTTGGTCGTCTTTTTCATCTTTGTTTGGTGTAAGCTTCAAGCCTCCCTTTCTGGCACGTGGACATCCTGACAAACTAAAAATGATTAGAGACGATACGGTTTAACAATAATGAACACTATGTAGGGCTAAAATTCAAATTTAGCAGACACTGTACTCCTGTATCTCCTAACAGCATTCTCAGATCTAATGTCGTAAGTCATTTACTGTTAGTACAATTTTGTGTATTATTTTTTCATAACAAGAGAAACCCAGCACACATTACTTTATCTGTACAATCATATCAATTAAATAAAAAATAAGAAGACCATTAGATTTGAACACTCCATTCATTCTCTATAAGAAAGCTACCTTCTGTGTGAGGCATAATTCCCAGTCACGTGTCCTGATCCGTCACAACCAGGTGTTGGGCACCTGCATGGGGAAGAGATCCAGAAGGAAGTTGAATCTTTATGTGCTAGCTCAGTAACAACAGCGGGATGTTCACATGCATGAAGTGTAACACAAACCCTTTACTTGTAACCCACTGGGCCAGTAGACACAGTATTTATAAAGTGTAATGGGCACAGCCATGTTGTAGTCACAAGTTAAGATAATCACTCACAACACGTACTTTAGTTCCTGAGAGTTGGCTGCCATTAGTGATTTTAACGTCTTGTCAGCCAGCGGACATCCAGACACACTGCAGAGGAAATGGTCAGTTTGAGGATCTATTTTTTATTTATTTTTACCTGACAGTGACTGATACAGAGCATTTTCTATACCCCTACACATTCACACATCACCCTCTTGTGCAAGTTTATCTGTCTGACATTTCAACCAATTAAAGTAGTTGCTACAATTGTCCACGTATTTCCCTTTCAAAAATGACCAAGGCAGACCCTCCTCACAGCCTTTAGCAACATGGTACTCAACAACATAAAACAACAGGAACAGGAGTCGTCAAACAGGACATTCCTGCTTGCTGGTGCTAATATTTGTGTAATTACCTTCGATGGGATGCATAATTTCCCGTCACATGGCCGCTGCCATCACAGCCTGGGGTTGGACAACTGCAAAACAACAGAAGCCCTTAGGACACACTGTACAAGGTCCCCAATAGCATCACCAAACCTTCTGACATGACACAGCAGTGTTGGTAAAAAGTTAGTACAGCAGGGAAATTTAGTAGAAAGATTTGGATGCCCAACATTCGACTCAGCAATATCACTGATGGTTTTTACCGTGTGTCGCATATCTGCTCCACATAGAGGTGTGCTGAGTAAACTACGGTGTCCTAAGGTTTCATAAAGCCATTTACAAGAGCCTAACTGGTAGAACATGCAGTCTAACTACAAAGTCAGGAGTTGTAAGCTCATCATGAGGACGTACAGTGTGTACACGTGAAAAACTCACTTTTAATAAGATACATTTCCTCTCCACATGTACCTGTAGACATACCAGTCACAACGATATGTAATATATCATGGGCAATGGGATATCCAATAAAGGGATAGGCTAGTTTAGCGAATTCCAGAGAGCTTAAACTCATTTACTTAAAATATACTGCCCTATTTAAGCAAAGGTCTGGTCTGGAATTACACTTTTGTTATTAATACTGACCATCTGTCCACTGACCTTTTTAAAGGGAAATTCACATCACTGACAGATGACTGAACAAAGATGCCTCAAGATGTATATTCCTCCCCTTTAAGAAGAAAAGGTGACATGACAATTTACCTCATAAGTTCCTTCTTGGCATCTCTTAGTAGCAGCTTGTTTTTGGGGCTTGAAATGCTTGCGTCTCCGGGGTAGTGTTGGTCATCCAGAGACGCCTCGTCAAAATCCTCCTGGTTAGAGACACAAAGCACAGCTCCTTAACCCCCTCATATCCTGTCAGAGTCTTGACCTAAAAGTGCAATGATGACCTAAAAGTGAATTATCAATGGAAATTTCCCAGTTATGCTCTTAAAACACAGGCTCCAGGGTTTAGTGTCAGAATGGGTGATTATGCTTAGGGATGCTTAAAGTAAACCATCCATCCATTTAAAGTCACAACTATTCGACACAGTATTTATGATGGATAGTCAAGATGTCTTACATTTACATTTACTTCCCACAAAAACAATATTTTTGTCAGATCAGCTTAAACAAGGAATGCCAGCTGTGAAGATGTCTTTAATCTCAGATGCCTTTTGAACACTGTCTGCAAAATGTCTCAAGGAAAAAAGAAAACCATTCCATGAGATGAGAGATTCACATATTTAATGTGTTGCACATTAACTGGTAACAGATAAAACCAACAGGTGACCAAGCGGTGGTTTTCCAGTACCTCTCTATCCTGCATGCCTTGTGCTTTGCTGAAGTTCAGTGGGGTGTCCCAGGCCTCTCTCTCACAGAGAACCTGGTAGAGGGCAGGGTTGATGTGCACACTTCCGCCCCGGGACAAAAAGGAGTCAGGAGGAGACAGGGCATCTCCTAAAGGCACCTTGGGTGTCACGCTGCCCCTGCTCTTCTTCATGCTCAGGTCCAGAGTGCCGTTTTCATCCACCTCGATGGGCACATCCTGCAGGTGGAAGAGGCCAAAGTCACGCCAAACAAATGTCAGAGTTTCACTGGGACAAAAGAGTTGGCTGACAGATGGCAAAAACATACTTCATGCCCAGGAACATTTAGAGTGGGAACTATTACTGAACCCTGTCATGATATGCCTGCTTTGATCCTGATGTGAGTTATATATACATGTCCTATTCTGAAAATGACAATTGTAAATCTGAAATACAACTTAAAATGCCTTGCAAATATACGTTACAGACTTATAAAATACATTGTTATTATCTTACTCTTGGCAAAGTACAGCATTAAGCCAGCGTTAATTCTGTTGAACATAATAATCGCTGGTGTATAGTTTTTCAGTGACAGCTGTGTCATCTGTTTTCTAGGACACACAACCATAATGGCAGCTGGGGGTTGCTGGTTTTAGGTCATCACCATTAAAACAAAAATTAAAAAGCTTAATGTAGCATAAGTTTCTCACTGACAGATGTGTTACTCGCCCCATGCAAAAATGCTACTGTGCTTATGGTCATGGTTTTAGAGCATTAAAAGTTTTACCTCATTAAATGCCAAAATCCTGTCTAAAAATGAAACCAATTATTCAACGCATATGTCTCATTAAATCATACTATATTCCATTATTTTTGTAACAAAGGAGAGCATTTCAAATTGATTAAAGGTTTCATGTGACTGTCCACTTTAATTATCTGTGCATGTGGTGATGTTAAAATAACATTAGAGTAAATACATTTAGGTTTAAGACAGATTCAATTCGCTATTTCACTATTTGCAAAGCTTGTTTTGACCATACTCACTTTACATACACAGTTTACATGCTCCTTTTTCTTTCTTTTTCCCCCTACATTTTTATCCCCCTATCATCGCCTGTCTAGGTACTTGAGAAAAGTGTCTGTTATTCATATCTAAACATACATCTTGAGTGGGCACATGCAGAACCACCAGACTCCCACCATGCAGGACTAGTCAACTGCAGAGAAGAACAGATGATTAACTTGCTAACACTGTTTTATTCATCCAGTGGATCGGTACCTGGTACAGGGCCATGTTCTCAGCTCCCCATGCTGGCAAAACAGGGCGCTGTGCTGTGTAGGTGTGGAAACTTGAATCATCTATGTACAGTACTGTTCCTATCTCCCAGGATATGATCAATATTCTGCCATGAATTACTTTCAGGGGCATTATTTTGTGACTAATTTCAGCTGACAATCTGTCAGCGCACATTCACTGAAAGGCCACCGAATAATATGAATTTTGAAAAATCATTGTGTCCCATCCAGGTTTCCCAGCAACACAAAAGAGTTTGAGGTTTAAACCAGTCTAAACGTATTTGGTCAGGGATTTTTCTTTTTGTGTGAATGAGAAAGATTTCACCTAATAAATAGGTCCTGAAGATTATTTATTTAATCCACTCTTACTTTACTTTTATAGACCATCTGATAAACACAGCTTATACTGAGAAATACTGTATATTGCAAAACATGACATCTGTAGCAGACAAGACACACTTTCACATAGTCAAACTAAATACATTAAAGCATGTTTCACCAAAAATCTTAAAATTCTAATTGAGAAAGAAGGTTGATTATATTTTCTTCTTTTGATGCGATTACACAAATGTCCTTTTGTGTATATTAAAGCTTTATTGGGAAAACCTCTCTCCCTCTGGAGACACAGCTCCCTTTGCCAAAACCCGTCTTTTGATGTTTTTCTTTCTTTTTATACACAAATCAGAGTTGCTTTAAACTGACCACATAAATACCTTTCCAAGTGGTCTAATTAGATTACCTTTGTGGAGGATGCCCGGGGCCGGCCGGTGACAGCCTCCATGTTGTTCCGGTAACGGGTGGAGAGGTTAAGGATGGCGGCGGTGGCGGCCGAGGCTTGGAGCACCTCACTTCCTGTTTTGTAATGACTGGGTGGGCTATGAGCTCCAGGCGTGGGCAGGCCTGTCCCAGGAGAGCCCAGGAAGCCAGGGTACTGCAGCGGAGCTGAGGAACACCACACAACATCTACGTTGATGGGTTATCATTGAGAAAAGTTGAGTGAGGGAAGTCGTTTTGGCTTCTTAATGAATGAAAACCACTGCAGTACTGTTAAAACGGTGCACTTGTAGTCCGTTATACCTGCTGTTGCATTGGCTATGTGCGCTATTTGTACAATGCTTTGGATAAAATAATCTTCCCAATGAATACATGTTTATATGTGTGAATACATGTCAAATTCTCTCTAACTCGATCAGAGTGCAGTGGATCTGTCGACAACTCTAGCTACTTCGAATGCTGAATATATACATTTACACTGTGTTCCATAGCACAGAACATTTGTTGCAGGAAAGAGATGTGTCGGGGAAGAATCACTTTTATGTTCCATAACATGCTGCTATTGGAACACCAGATTTATCCCTTTGAATCTAATAAAACGTGCGAAACTCACAGTCAGGGAAGTGTGAAGCGATTTCTTGGTCCTGGTTGGGTGCCATCAGGGGTTGTTTGCCGAAGACCTGTGCATCAAAGCTGGCGTAGTCAAAGCGGATCTTGCTGTATTTGTCCATGTCCTTGCTGAGGTTGGCTTGCAAGGCAGCCACAGGATGGGGGAACTTGTAGCTAAACTGATTCATCTCAAACTTCTTCACCAGCCCTAGAGGTCTGGATGCAGAGGGATTGAAAACGAGAAGAAGAAGGTTTGTTAGGACAGGGTTAGGTTTGGGGAATCATTACTGTACGTTTAGTAAAATATAACTGTCAGGTTGTTGAGAAGAAGCAAATTCAATACTGAATATTGTAGTTTGGATAATATTTCTGTCTCTTCATAACTCATGTTTCCTCATGGATCTAATCTGTATGGTGGGTTTCCAGACATGTTGCCAAACTAATTAATTTAGTTTGGGTGGGCATTCTGCCTGTGATTTATCTGGAAGGAACAAAGGCCTGGGCTGCTTTATTTCCTTAATAGAAAGGATCCCGTTGGACCCTGGAGCATTGCTAAAGTGTGACAAATGTGAAACCATGTTTGTGAATCTTGGGAATAGTGTTTGTCAGTTTTTTGGTATTAGTCTCTATATTTGTGCACTTTTCACCAATTTATTCTTTAAAAGGTTTTTGGACGTGGTTCCCTCACACACAAAAAACACGTAATGAACCCACATACAGAACTGCAACATGCAGTATGTGTTCTGGACCTGCTGTTACAAAGCTAGCGTCGGATCCACAATGTCATCAAATTGAAATAAATATCAGCATCATACCTGGGCGATCGGTCAGGCCCTGGTCTACATCTGGGGCTCTCTTCCTGAGGTTTGGGCACCTTAACTGCAGCAGCGATGGGACAGCCTGAAAGACTGGAGGAAGTCAAACACATTAGTCCAATGTTGGGACTCTGTCTGTATACAGTGCAGGTTCTAATGGCCTGCCCCAGTGGCTGTACCTCCGGTGGGTGCTGCGGTTACTGTTGACATGGCCTCTTCCTGTGCACCCAGGGGTAGGACACTTGAGAACGTTCTCGTGCATAGCCAGGACTGCGGACAGGACCAAATAAAAGGTAGTTCCATTATCGGGTTGATAGACCAAAGAATGATAAGACTGATTAAATAATCATTTATTTACACTGATTAGTTAGAAAGCTGCTAAGTGCATCTAGTTTGTGTATCACTTTCAAATGCAACATGCAGCTAAAATAAACTATGTATTTATTGATCATTATAGTTGTCACGTTCTGATAGCCCTGGAGCTACTGTTGTGTTAACACAGAGAAAAGCATACTTTTCCATTGTGTGAGTGATGTGCTACTATGTATTTGTGGGTCTCAAAGAAAAAAGCTTAACTGAAAGGAAAATGTTACACAAAACAGTTGATTCATTCCCTCAAATGCCACATTGTTACGAGTTTTACTCTGTATCCAAAGGAAGTTATGTTTTCTGTCCATATTTTCCAATTCATTTGCGAGAGTTGTCTATTTTTCAATACAGTGTTCGAAACTCCTTTGATTTTCAAATACAGCCTCCAGACTAAGAGCACATGCTTTCATACTGAAAAAAAGTTAATTACTTTTTCTGTTCCTTTTGTAACATAACTGTTTAATGTTGAATGTTTGTTATGTTACATTAAACAATTCAAACATCACCAATTTAAAAAAACATTTTCAATATTCAGTAATTACAACTAACATTAGAGGGAGAAAAAATGAGGGTTCATAGGTGACAAGTATAATATAATATAATAATACTGTATGGAGCTGCACACATGCCAAAATGGCAAATAGAATGTTATGTTATTTTATTTTTATACAATTTAAATAATACTTTGTTGGTGTGCTGTTGTGTGTGTGTCAGTGTAGACTCACTCTCTGGGGGAACTCTGACTTTGTGGGGACATCCAGACAGACTCCTATGATGAGGATACAGACCAGTCACATGACCAGTTCCATCACAACCAGGGGTTGGGCACCTGATATCCTTCTTATCTGTTCGTGGGGAGTCTGGAGACACAAGAAGATTGTATTTAATGCAACTAGGGAATATTAAGATATTGATAAAGGTATATGCAACTAAAACATTTGAAAATACAAAAAATATTATTTCAGAATGGTTAAGTGGAAATGTTTCCATTGGAAGGTGGCAGACTTTCAGGTGAAGCAGACGGATTGCAGTATCATGAAAAGCCAGAAATGTTTTGCAAAATGCTTCTATTAATCTTTCATTTTAGTTAAGGCTGCAGTTCAACACAGGGCATCCACTTCTTAATGCCCATGCTGACCATCGAAAGATTACATCAGGATTATACATTTAGCTGCAGTCATTTGAAGAATCAGAGGAAAACATGAGAGGTACTTTGAGAGGATTTAAGACTTATGGTCATGGTTAAATATCCAGTTGATTCCTATCAAAATCCAATATTCTAAGTAGTAGCAATTCCATCAGAAATGTAAGTTCTTTTTTAGTCTGGTAATTTATTACTTCACTTGTTGCCAAAATGTTTTAGTACTTAAGAGGATTCCCTACTCCTGATTTTCCCCAAATGTAGTTCTTTATTCTTTTTTATGCTTGGAAATGCCTCATCATTGAAATTACAAAATACATATCTGAATGGAAAATAAAGATGTCATGCCTAGCACCCGTACTTAAGATAAGTGCTTAGCTTTATTTATTGCTAAATTGAACTTGAAGAGCTCTACTCTATGTCAAGGGTCATCAAATCATGGGTTCACAATGAGAGGTAACAAATACTATAGGATATAGCAATTAATAGTGATACACATATTTAAATCAATGTGATATTAGCAATGATCAACTGTACCTTTGCCTCCATGGTAACCCACTCTTGCATCTACATCTAGCAGCCTCTGGTGCCTCCTCTCATTGGTCATCTGCTCCAGCAGGAATCTGTCCATCTCCCTGTAGGCGTGGTGGAGCACCTGCCTCTGCTCTGACTGCAGGACCATGGCCTGCTCCAGGAGGCTCAGGTTCATCCTCCCCCTGTCCATCTCCAGAGCTCTCTCCTGGAGGCCCACACTCCAGGCCTCCAGCCGGGGGGGTCTCTCCACCTCTGGCTCCCCCTCACTGTCCTCCTCACTTGGGGCTTGCCGGTACCTCAGTGCCTCTACCTGGAAAGGGCCTGCTTGACCCATGGAGTTTCTCGGTTCTAAGTCAGGGTCTTCCTGCATGTGTTGGCCCATCTTAACCGAGAGGTCTTGGGTGTGATTGGACGGGCTGCTGTTTGAAGCGCCCAGCCTGGCTGTGCGAGACAGAGGCTCCCATTCGTCCTCTCTGCTGTCTCCGTACGGGCTCTTGTGTGGTGACAAACTGCAGCTCAGACTCATTCTGTCCTGGTCTTCCTCCTCGTTCCTTTGCTCCCTGGTGTCTTCATCCAGCAGAGCTTCAGAGGATGCAGCCTCACATCCAGGGGAGTCGTCTGCCTCAACTTCAGACCATCCAAAGGAATCCTGGGACTCCTTTGGATGGAGGCAACCATTTCTGTTGGACGCTCCTTTAAGTGTCTCGACATCTCCGTCTACGAATCAAGAGGAAAAAAGACAATGTATGGTCTTGTTCTGTTGTTAAGGCTGAGCAACATGTTTCAATGCCATACACTTTAGTGATCATGCAGTTACACAGAGATAGAAAAACAATATTGCATGTCCTCTATTGAGCTTTCTTATAATCGTTTGTAAAGCCTTTCAAGGTTTCAATTTTGGTGACACTTTTACATGTTACAACATCTTGGAAAAACATGTTTGCTAGTTGAAATGGCCTTTAAGAGGATTGTAAAAAGATGTAGGGTTTCAAAAATGATAATAGTACGTGTCACGTACGTTGCATGATTTCTAAGCAATTCCCTCAAGTACATCTTAGATAACTGATTTGATACTTATTTTGGCTAGTTGAACATGAAACCTAGATATGAAGAACAAAATTGTCTTCTTCTTCTTCGACATCTCAAATCAGAACACAACAACTTGATACGGATTTAGAAGGACCAGATTATGACAGGATTTGCACTGCTTGTCACACTGAACATGGGTTCTAAGTAGTTACCAAGTGTAAGCCAAGCAGGGCTTTACAATATTTTGATATTAAAATTCCTCCACTCATACAAAAACTAATTCAAGGACCCATATCTGTGCACACAGGAAGAACCAGGAAAGTGGAGAATACAACAAACTAATCATTTAATGAAGAAATAGTTTTCCTTTATGGATATACACTTCAATTATATTTGCACCAGAATTGTGTGACTAGATTTTTAATTTATATCTATAAGTCTGATCATTTTAAGTGGAACAGTTAAAGAAAGTCAGTAGCCCCCCAAAAATGCATTTCAAAATACATTTTATTTAGTAACACCCCCTGATTATATTCAGTCACGGTCAATGATTAACAATGGCCTATCATCTGGATTGATCCAATAAAATCTCTCTTGATCCACCAAAACCATTGAAACTTATTTTGTGGCTTAAGTTCTTAAGGGCCAAAAGGGGTTTTTACTCCAATATAATCATAAGTAGGGCTGTACTGTAGTGCTATCCTCTTAAGTGGCTAGACGTCACAGACCAAACCAAAAGTAGCCCACAGAAGAGTGCCATTTGATAGGTTGCTGATAGATTTAGGAATAATTCAGGCTGCGGATGACACAGCTATAGGCATTACCCCGGAGTCACTAGTTATTAAAGGCCATAGTACAAAACCTAATCCCCTAAAAAGAGTTGCTAAACGCTAGCCGAACTGTACTGCCGCTCTGATGAAAATGAGGCACCCTTGGTTAGGAAAGAATCTGGCTTCTGGCATGCACGGATTTGGGGCATATTGTGCAAAATGCGTACATGTACTGTTTGCTACATGAACACAATGACGTGAGCATATAATGTATGTGGATGAAGAACTTATCTTTGAATCATTTAAAAGAGAAGTTGGTGTGTGTGCTGAAGAAGCTTTTGATCCAGACCCTGTTGCTGGAGATATTTCCTATTTAATAGAGGTGTATAAATAGCCCTCTGTTCAACAAAGATTAAAAGTTAGTCAGCTACGCTCAGTTATGATGAGTGGTGCAGGCAGAGAGAACTTGTTTTCCATCCAGATGGATGCACAAGCCTGGAACACACACTCCACACACACACACATGCAGAGTGCACTGAAAAGACTAGGGGAAACAACTTGGATTCCCTCCTGTGGTTTGTGTGTTGGAACAGGTGAACAGTTTGTACTCCAGAATAGCCATTACTGACGCTGTGCTGCAGGGTTGGAGCTTGGCTGGAGCTGCAAGTAATGTAGCTCCAACAAATGATGGGCTTATTTTCCCTCTTTTTGCAACAAAATTCAAATTTAAAGGACATGCTGTTCAGAATCACTGTTCAGAATTCACTATCATGCTGCCTTACAAATAAACATGATATAAACAAGTCTGTTGAACATCTCAGTATGCCTTCAGAGGTTTTGGGACTGACTGTATCTTGATTCTGTGACAGTAAATTGATGGTTAAGAGCACCTCTCAGCAGAAAAATTCAGGCTTGAGAGAGGAAGGGTAAAGCACGGTTTTCAGAGAAATTTTTCACAAAAATACTGATAGAAAAATGTGAATTACACTAATAATTGTAATGTAATATGAACCTCGGAAACAAATAAATTCCATCTC
The DNA here is from genome assembly GCF_963692335.1 of Osmerus eperlanus. Classification (NCBI taxonomy): domain Eukaryota; kingdom Metazoa; phylum Chordata; class Actinopteri; order Osmeriformes; family Osmeridae; genus Osmerus; species Osmerus eperlanus. Next base: position 2,837,591 of record NC_085033.1, read on the forward strand.
CAACGAGTCCACACAATTCATTGAGCTACTCTCTAGGTCCATTTAACTACCCACATGTGTACTATAATGAGCTGTAGACATTATGCCTAATTATGTATATTTGGACTGTGTAAGAGGGCCTAACAAAAGCTTTCGAAAGGGACAATTACGTTTGTTGCTTAGTTACATCGTTAAAAATATACCAAATAAGTGCAGATTATAGTGAATGAGAATGCACATGTAAACCATGGGTATTGTTGCCAAAATGTGCAAAATTAAATTCATTAGCAAAGAGAAATGTTTTGCCATTAGATAAGACAACTTAAAATGAAATAAAAACATTTATAACTGTTTCTGATAACAATTAATTTTCTACAAATATCCAATTAATTATTAATACTGATGCAATGAGTTTATGCTTTTTGTAAATGATTATGTTTTACTGGAATTCACATGCAAGAAGACATCATAAAAAAACACTATTAAAATATTATGAGTTTGTCAAACCACTGTACCACCTACACACCTCATTTCTGTAGGGGACTGTTACTCAATGACACTAAGAAAACAAAAAAAACAATGAACTGCTTTGATTCAAATTAAGGACGCCCAAAGCTGACAACCTTTCGGTTTTTAATTTTTTGTATACCATTCAACCATATTTCAAAGGATAAAAAAAAACATGCTGCACAAAAAGCAAATGAGGAGTATAAAATCTGGCCCCATCAAAAAAGGCAGGGAAACCATGCCAAAAATATCATGGCAGATCTGCTGTCAAAACTTCAATCTGAGGACGTGAGACACAACTAATGTGGACCCAGCAGTGTAGTCTTTCACTTCCAGTGCACAATGACTGTGGCTGCTGGCTGATGGCAGGGGGAGGAAAATATGAATGCAACAGATGGGATTTTAAAATTCAGCGTCAATTGTTCATCAAAACAGACAAAACAACAGGACATCTGTTTACCTGCTGGAGTGTCAATGTTCCTCAGCTCCTCTTTGTCCTGTGGCTGTGCCAGGTCCTTGCTCTCCTCCTCACATGCCTCGCTGGGGCTGTAATGCCGAGGTTTCATCAACAGAGACTTTCTCTTGTTGACAGGAGCACCCTGCACTCTTTCCTGGGCGCTCCTCTTCCTTACTATGGGCCCATATGTGCTGGGGGATTGCCGGGGGACGAAAAGAAAGGAGCAATTAGGTCAACAATTAGTTGAGCCTCCAACTTTGCTTGAACTTGTGAAGATGTGCTTAATTTGGAGACTGTAGGTTCACTAAGGGGACATCCCCATATTACCGTTTGTACAAGTACAAGTACATTGCGTTGGTCTGTCTAAGTTGTTAGAATTTAAATTCATTTCTTAGCGTTAATGAAAGAAACATTCAACACAAAACATTGAGAAAATACAAAAGCCGTTTCAAGGAAAAACAATCATACCCTCATTTCAAAAGCTTTACTAATTTGAAGTGACTGATAAAAGAATGCTATTTTCATTCATCAGAAGAATATTAATTTGGGGTTGAGTTAATGGTTCTTTTCATGCCTTCTTTGAAAGAAAGGTTATGAACCCTTACCTGGGAGTTTTAAGGATGCAGTCAGCTGGAACTGTAAACAGAAGCAGAGAAAAGATGTGGAGAGTAAATAGTGGTGTTTGTATTTCCACTAGCTGACTCAGGCTCTGCCAGCGTCTGTCTACGGAGAGACACAATCCTGATCAAAGATCAAAATCCCTACCTGGATAACCAGTTGGGGAATTATGCAATGCCTGTGTTAACAGGGGTATCAGTGTTAACACCTTACTTTGGTTTGTGTCCGATGTTAAACACACAAAACAACGACAAAACGTTCGGCTTCATCTGATCGAAAGCATATTTTTTCACCTTTCACAAAACATGATTTGCTAAATAGTTTACACATAAAAACCCTTGTATTGAACCAAATTCATGAACTTGAGGCCTGAGTTATGTTGAAAAGAACCTGACTCAATCCTCCCTATTTTATTAGACCAGCGAAGCACAGCACTGTAGCTCATCCTCGTCACTGCTTTGACAACATGATCTAAAAAGGTAAATCGATTTTCCCAGAGGCCTATGCAAATCTCATTCACAGGTTACAATGTATTCCCATGAAGCACAACTAATAATAAAGCCCAGATGAATTTCACAGACGTAGTGATGAGCTCCAGAGTGAACATTCAGGCCTCAGAGGCTGTGAACACTTGCATAATGACAAACTCTGTCTAGAGGTTTTCAATCACACAATATATATGCACTCCTTAACTAATTTGAGCCAGTGTTTCAATGTAATGAAGTAATTCCCCTCTGAACAATATAATGGCAATGCGGTGCTCTTCAAATTGGTAAGATGACATATAAAGCTGACAGCTGCGACGTTGGATTGTTGAACTGATCCAACCCTCTCCTATCTCATGGCTGTAAGTGGAATATGTGTGTGCATCACTGAATACAACTACTTTTCCACCTGTGATTCCATGGCATGGCACAGATGGTGCAGAAGCTACTCACCTTGGCTGTTGATACATGTCTGAAGTGTGCAGTCTTCTCCCTCAGAATCCATCTGTAAAGACAACATTGATTTGCGATATGTTTGATACTTGTTCAAGGGACATGATTCAAATCTGAGAATGTTTGCCATTAAATTGGGAAATGAAATAAACTTGTTACTGATTTCATAAGTATTTGTAGGCAATGCAGTAATGTTCAATCTGTCTGGACAATAATGTCATGTTTCAATCATTGTGACTGTGAACAACATGCAGAGAAAATCACAAATGCCGGTCGCATGTGAATGTAATTACTAAACTGAAGTTGTAACAAAGGCGAAAAAAAAAAAACATTTCTGAGGTGAGAAAAACACAACAATGCTAAATAAGGACATTAAAGCGTGAGTGGTTGTGGTGGTGCTACACAACGTGTGTTCCGACCAAAAATAGTTGTTAAAATCCAGCCACTCTCCCTCCACCATTGCTCGTGTGTGGATCCCAAATAAAACCTATTAAACATAATTATTCCAGGCTGATGGTGGTGTATAGTGGTCACAGGCCAGTGAAATCTATGAGTCATAGGATATGCTGTTACTTTTCCTGGTAATGGGAAACATGACTCCTCTCTCTGGTTTGCTGCTGTGATTGAAGGCACTGACCTGTCATACATTTATAATAGGGGAGCAGGTGTGGCAGTGATGGACCTTAATTTCCTTTAATAAACCTTTTATGTGCCACACTCTTAATGCCACGCCAGCTCCTCTGAGGTCCTGCTCATAATAGGTTCATTACTTTTGATTACTAGAGCCTATTGAGATAAACAACACCCAAACACTATAGATTACATTCTGTAAAAATGAATGCTGTTGATTAGTTTGGAACACTTTCCACATCACACCGGCAGAAACAAGGACACTCTCTCACATGTGATGATTTTTTTTCTTTTAAAACACAGCTTTTACCCCAAAAAGTCTGTGTGAAATGTATTCAACACCAACGAGAGCAAATTAATTAGTTGAAATTGAAATTATGTTATCAGTACACTTGTTTTAATATCACAGTTTGACTTATATTTCCACATTAAGCACCTCTATGTTACTGGGGTAAAACTCATTATGTAAATCTGTTGGTTTTATACTCATGTTAATTTTGCCATGCCCTTTTGTACCAGTACAGATTCATTAAAGCTATTTTAAAAATGAGAATTAAGTCAATTTATTACCCAAAATCATTTTATAACATATTTTATATCGTTTGGAAGGTGGTATGGGAAGGGATGCACATTCACCCCAAATGCCAAAAAGCTGATCAAATCTATTGCAATGCAATTCAGCTTCCCAAATAAGCTAAGACTGTCAAGCATAAAAACCCCTTCGCAACCGAAGCCTCATGTTTTTGCATTGTGAGGGTACAGAGCGTGCACTCTTTACACTCTCGTGACGAGAGCTACTTCACAAACTCCAAACTAGATTTAATTCTTCAAAGAGAACGAGAAGTAATGGCACTGTGAGAAAAGCTTTATTAGACACTCACAAGGTCAAAGTGAGTACTCATGAGGGAGAACATCCAGTAGTGAGTTGAAGCATCATGGAGACAGAGCACCATGTTGAGGGCTTTTTTACACACAGAAAACAAATACATGAACTCTGATCAAATAAGGAGAAGGTTTGTGTTTGAATGTTTACTATGCTCTGGGGCTGGGATTTGTGTGTGCCTTCATCTTGACGTAGGAAAACACACATTGACATACTGAAAACCTCTCAACAGTTACATTTGATTTGTTGGCTGCTTGTAATTTTAGTCAGGTATGGTTAGGGTTAGTTATGGTTGTGTTTGGGGTTAGGGTTAGATCATGAGATCTGTAGTTTGGACGCAGGATCCCTTCAGACTTTAGATTATTTCAACCTGCAGTCAATTATGCCACTTTATTTATAGAAAGCCTATGGTATAGAAAAAAGAAGCAGATTCAGCAATATCCAACACTGTGTCCGCGCACCGCCCACATCTCTGCATACAGATACAACATCTCCGTCTGATGTTACCAGGGATCAGCTAAGCACCTATGTGACTTAGCCCAACATGATGCTTATTCAATGCATCCTAATGACCTCTGCCATTAGCTATGCTGTTTATCAATATTCACCCAGACTACATCCGCATTACTGCATCAGGATTTTTTTTTCTGAATTATTTATATTTTTGAAAGATAACTACCAGTTCATAGTGTGATCACCCCAAACGTAGTATGATCCAACCCATCGGAAAAAATGGTCACCTTTTCTTGCGGTTTTCCAGGCAGAATGTGGAAGGTGCTGCCAGGCTGGCCAGGGTCACCTTGGTCCGTGTGTGCACAACTCTTCACTTGTTTCAGGATGTGAGCATGAAACTCATTCTCTGTAACACAATAACAACAAAAAGCCCAAACACAAATGAAAATCATTGTCAAGTGGGTATCTATCATTTCCTGTCATGGCCGCAGCCAGATGATCTGGCTGGTATTGTAGATGTTGGTTTATTAATAATAATAAGTAAGGATTAGATGCCTGCTAATCAACAGTTTCCTTCCAGTGATATTGGTCATGAGGAAGATGTTGGTGTACATGCAGTCAGAGACAGGGATCACGTTAATACCTCCCAAGGAATAAGGAACAAGATGCAAATTGATTGCTTGACAGAGATCAAATTGCTTGCCTCTAATTAATACAAAACATCCAAGAGGGAAAACAAGGATGAACACAATGAGTACATTAAGCCTCTTCACTTCACAGATCTTATTATAGAATTATTTATTTCTGTTAGCTTTGAAAGAAGAAAAAAAAGAAGAAAAAAACGTCTTCTTAATTATACCACTCAGAGCGTTCCCCCCCCCCCCCCCCCCCTCCCCCCAGAAACAAAAGGGGGGGAATTGTCATTAGCATAAAAAAAAGTATTACCATTGCAGGCGGTTTGTCATCTGCTGAATCATAGTCCGCCCCCCCCCCCCTCTCTGTCAAACACAAATAGAGGCTCTCAGAGGGATGTACACCCGTGTATGGGGCAGATTTCTCAGGGGGACAGAGGCCGCCTGATGCTCTTGGTTCCTACGTGATTTTCTACGTGTTAATCTATCTGCTTGCTGTCCTTGGGCCCTGCCCATTCCCCCCAGCCCCATCTGCTGGAGTTCCCACCACGGGAAGGAGAATGGGCTGCAACTGGGGGAGAGACGGCCTTCCCAGTCAACCAGTCATGAATAACCATCGCCTCACACCGCTTCCAGAGAGGGGGGGAGGGGGGGGGGACTGGATCCCAGTATGCACTGGATAGCTTCTCTTCTCATGGATCAAACTCCATGTCAAATGTTTCACTTCAAATACAACTATTGTATTTGACTATTAAACATTTGACTGCATACTGTAGAACTTGAATTAAGCACATAAAAGCTCATAGCTATTGTCTGTTGTACACACAGCTAATGCACAGTGCATAGGACTTGCTTGCACGACTACAAATCAAATCAGACCAATCAAATATATGCTACTTCTACAATATTGTGCTGCTTCTGCTTTATCCCACTCTGTCCCCCAATTTCTTTATACATATCTTGATCACAGCAGGTGTACGTATTATTCTTAGGGATATGTTACTTCTTTATTTAAATGTGTAACTACTACTGAACTGCTACAGCTGATAATAATAAGAATAATAATCATCATTGACCTTGAGTCATTGAAATGTCCCCTTGTTCCTAGCTTATCCATGCACTTGGGACACTCTTGTGTAATTAACATAGAGGCCATTGTGATCGAGCAAAACTGAACTGTAGCCTATGAGACGCTCCATCTTCAAACCCATTAAACTGTAGGATCCTCAATGTAAGATTTCCAAGACCACAAATTTAAAGACATTGTTTACATTTTCTTTAGATAGGGGCAAACGAGATTACTCCGAAGTGAGATTTCAAAACGACAGCGATGCGCGCTCATCCAACCAACTGTTATGATTAGATTAGTCTTCTAACGTAATTACTGACCCAGGCTGCGTGTGGGAAACAATGCATACATAAAGAACTGGGTCTGGATCTGAACTGATACCCGTCCTCTCTCCCTCAACCTTTTTCTCTTAACCTTTTTTCAGCAGTATCATTTTGAATTATGGGAGACGGGGGAGGGTGGTGTGCAAGGTCACTGTCTGTTCTGTAACGCCCCCCTCTCCCCCTCCCCAACCCCACTCCCACTCCCCCACCCACCACAACCCCCCCACCCACCCATGTTTTTTTGTTTCCTCTACCAGAGGCGCACAGAGTGAAGGGTTAAAACTGGAATGGATTTAATTATGGAATGAATGGAATTATAATGCGCCTGCAGCAAGTTTTCCTCCTTATTTATTAAAGCAGCTGATGGGCCAGGTTTGATGAGCCACTTCTGGCATAATTGAGTCATCACACAAAGAGGGTTCCTCGCATTCAGAGTGGTTTTATCAGCAGCAAACAGACCTGATTACTGGCAATTACACTCTGATCTAGGGGAAGGAGAAAAAAGGGTAAATGTGCGGGGTAACTTCTGTGTTTATAGTTTACCCCGGGAATAATTTCCACATTAATTTTACATGCTAAGTGTTTTCTGTTTCTGCATAATAAAGAGCAAACGGGCAAGAGATAGCACAATTTACTTTAATATTTTCTTGTAATGAATGTCTGAGCTCAGAGCATACTGATCACTATTTATGTGAAACATAGGAGCCGTTTTGGTTTTGATATCATCCACTGTGCACAGAATCAGCAATATGTGGCTAAAGTACTTCAGAAGGAAACAGAAATGTGTGCTACCAACAATTGCTTGTGCAGAGCTGTAATACGTTGTCATGGAAGACAGAGTAAAACGCTTTAAGCAAAGAACAGAGCAGGGCTTTACCACCTTACACTGAGATGGAAATGGGCGCATGGTGAGTAAATCAAAACCTGCTCAAATAAACAAGTTTTTGCAAAAAGGATTTTCTATTTGCGGTGTGACCAGCCAGCCATCAGATGCCCTCTGCCTAAAAAGCTAGCAGCTGGACATTAGAATACTAGCTAGAGACATTTTAGGGAGGGGGAGGGGGGCTGATTTCCTATTCAGATCAAATCTGGCCCTAAAACGCTGGGCGGATTTTATTTGCTTTTGGGTTTCATCATATTCTACTGTTATACACAAGCAAGTATGCCCTGATATACACAGTGTATGTATTTATATATCAGTATAGGTTTTTTCTTCTGAAATTACTCACTCACAAATCATTTTAAAATATGTATCCCAATAGTGTGATACTGGTAAGAGTGCATCACAGATCTCACAGATTTCAAGAGGTAGACCTCCTTCAGTAAGGCTTGTTCATTGAAGACTGCTAACTATTTAACCTACTGGAAATGAATGTTTTCTGAAAGAGAGGTGCTGGGAGACACTTAGAAAAAAATCTTTAGCACAACTGTGATTTCAGACATAACAGTCTCACAGCCACCTAGACCGCCAAGCACAGTGTTTGTGTCTCATGCCAACTGAGTACTTTTATAAGAGGGTAGCAGCTTATCTTATCACTGCCACAAGACTGAGATGCTTCAATAAAGGACGAGGCTCACAGAATTCTTAACAGACAATTAGGAGCCTGGCTAGCCACTGTCTCTTCAATGATTTGTTATGATGGCATAACTACAGGGGAAACTTGTTATTGGAGCCAGTTAGCAAGGCGCCCATAAAAGAGTCAGATGGTGACACATTTGCAGAGGTGATTTATGAATCTTGTAATCCCTTTCCAAAGTCATCCCAAAGCTTTCCCTCTAAATTGAGTTCACCTGGAGCAGGACCACACAGAAGCGCAAAGTCCAGAATGTTTGTTCTACCATCAGACAGACCAAATTAGTTTTTGACCAAATTGCTGGAGCTTTTAGTTCTCTTATCCATGAAGGCTTTCAGTTGATGTGAAATTGCTAATTGAATATCACTCTAAATCGCAAACACAGAAATGCTTTCTTTTTTAAGTGTAAGGCTGTCCTCCCTCTTTCTTGGTCAATGCTAGCTAATAAGTACCTGCAAATATTATTGAAAAAATGTATGCAATTTGCAGCATGGATCAATTTTTGGTTGCATAGATCCAAATCTGATTGCCTTTATCAAGACAGTGACTCTTGTCATGTTACACGTTACATCTTTAGATAAATCACTAAACTTGTTTTTTCAAAACGGACTAATTTGGGGACAGGTGTTTGGGGAGAAAGAAGTTCCAGCCCTGGTGTCTGTCATCTCTACAGAGTAATCCCAGCCATTGTTCCTGCCCAAGAAGGCCCTTTTATAGATGAGGGTGCATGAATGCTACCAGGTGGTTGGCAATTTGGAGAAACGTAGTAACCATTCGAGCTAATCCCCCGTCACAAAAGGCAGGTCTCCTGTGCTCTGGGGCCCTCCAGGGCGAAGGGAGAAGTTTACCTCACACACACAGAGTCTGAAAGGAGCCAGAGACTCTACCACTGATTCCTAATCAGATTGCGCTGAAGTGAACAGCCCGCATGGCAGCTGTAGTTTTCCCAGGGTTAATTACCTTTCACTGCTCTCTCTAAATGAGTCAGCTGTTCCTGTCATTAAACAACTCCACTCTATCTCTTCTCCTCTGTCCTCCACATGCACACGCGCACACACACTTTACAAACACACACACACACACTTATCCTAATACCCAAGCAAAATAACATAAACTTGTATCATAGTTTTTTTTTATGATTCTAAATGTTACTTTAACTAGCATTTATGTGTTGTGTACTGTCCTAAACTGCACAATGGGAAAACAGGAAATGATTAGGATATGCGTCACTTTAGTAATGAAGAGGAGGAGTCAATGGCTGTTGAAATAAAGGTCATTATCATTTACTTTAAGCTACTAATATTTATTTATGTTTATGCAGCTGGGATGCTGGATTCCCAATCCTCCCCTCACTCTCTCTGTCAAAGGGGAAGAATATCAATCTGTCAAGGTCTTATGTTAGTTGGCTCCCACTCTTACTAATTGAGGATATAAAGTAAGTAAAACACACAGGCACACACAAGACCAAGACACTCAAAAGCATTCCCACTCACAGTCACACACACAGTCACACACAGTCACACACACACATATCCACATACAGTTCAGTTCTGATGTAGTATTTGTGTTGTCATCAATTCTGAAAGATCTGTCTGCCTCCTGAGCTGTGTGGCTCAGTATGGTGGGGGAGGTTTAAGTGATTTTTGCCACTGTGTGGCAAAATCCCTTGGCCACCTGGATTACAAACTCTAGTCCTTTAACTCATGCCAGTATAAATCCGTGTTAACTCGGATTTACCTCTAGCATATGAATTCTCAGTCTACGTAAGCTTTGTTTGGAATGAGTTGTACATAAGTATTTTATGCATTAAAGAGATGCCCATTGGTGAATTCCCATTTTATAACAACAATAAGAAAAACTAACAACTAGAAGCAAAAAACAACTGTTTGTTCTTCACTACAAAAAATTTTGCAAAATAAATACAAGAGCATGTAAAACTACAGAAGTATTTCTTCAGTATATGGTAACTATCGTAATAATCAAGAACAACTGGCCTCCAGACCCAAACCAGAAGTGCAAGACTACAGATCCCAAACAGCATGTTGTGGTCAATGTGCAATCAACTTCAAAAAGAAAAAAGAAAATGTCTGGACAGAATGACCTGCAGCTCACTGAGTTGTTCAAATGCTTTCGTTAGAAATAAAAATGATAACGATTCAAAAAAATCTGCCAGAAGCAGTCAAGAGGATATAAATTAAGCATTATCCAATATCCATACAATCTCCTTATTCACACATACACACACTCTCTCTTCTGGGATAGTAGAGTTAAGCCTGACTATTTTGTACTTAAAAGGTTAACACGCCTGTTTTGTGAGTTTGAACCAAGCTTGCCAGATCAGCAGATGGTCCATGATTATGATTATGTGCATCAATAAAATGAATAATCTTTAACAAAATGTAAATTTGACTTAACTCCAGGGTTTAATACACAAGATGGACTTTAACCCACTTTCCTGTCAGACTGGAGAGTATGATATTTTAATGCACTTGAAATGATGAAGCTTGCCCACCACGTCCCAGATGAATCTACTTAATACAACAGCTGTATTCTTTCCTTGCACAAAGCATAGAGCAGCGAATTCTCTGATTCACAGCCGATCGGTCTTGTATTACTTGTTCTAAACTGTACTTGTACTATGCCAACACAATCTCGATACTGTATTTGTGTAAGGAGGAATTAAGACATGGGAAAATGAATGAATCCGGGAATGAATGCATGAATGTCATAGAGCACAACAGTACCTTCTGCCTCATTCATCCAATATTTATAACAGATAGGTGCAGTTCTACACTTGTTCACCAGATGTACTGGGAGTACAACCAAAGGGAGAGCAGCTAGGAACTTCCCTGAAGAAGCTAGGAGACCACTTGTGAAAATTCACATTTACAACCTTATTCATATTTGTATCCCCATTTGAAAGAGCTAAGTTTGGAAAAGACAGAACTGATACAATCAAGCCTTACTTCAACAAGAAAGTGGGCAAAGAGAAAAACAGCAAGTGGGTTGGTACTGTAGCAAGTTAAGTTTGTGTGAAAATGTTGGAAAGGAAATTGGGTGAGATTAATGTACTATGTCTACCTCTCCCTCTGCCACATTAGCCAGCATGAACTTCCAGTGGAAGCCACAGAATCCTTTCATCGGTCTACTTATCAGCTAAAAGCACTGTTTACCCTGAGACTTACAGCACCGCATTTCCTGAAGACGCACAGATCCACTTGCTCGCAGTCTCATGCGTCCACACAGCAGCTCACATCATACACTCTCACATCAACATTTCCGATGGGGAAGAATCTGCAAGCATGACTTACCGTGCCCCTTTTAGCCTTTGTTTTGCATTTCATAGTAGTCACATGAAGCAGGTGATGATGTTGAGGGAAATCGAGGTGGGGTAGGGTAGTCCAGTGTGTTGCTGTCGCGTGGAGTGTATGTGCGGGGACACTGTGATATTCAAGGGAGCCGCTAAGCTTTTTTTGTAGCCTTTGTGTCATTCACTTAACGACCAATCTCATTAGCTGCCGGGGCTACAATGGGCTGAATTATTTTCTGTGTAAATACACCACATGGTGACCCTCAAGGTAAGACCTCTGAAGGTCTTTTTAATCACATAAAAGATGGATTCCCCAAAAAATCTATGACCAAAGAATGAACAGATTGCCCTTAAAAAGAATGAATAAAACATTGGTTCTTAAATATTCAGGTTAGGACTAAACTTAACATAGTCTTGTATGAAAAAAAAAAGTATGTTTGTTGACATGTATGTATGTACAGTATATGTATGAATGTAGGTATGAATGTATGTACATACAGTATTGTACTGTGTAACATAGTGGTATAATTATTACTAAAGTATATAATGTGCACGGTATATGCTTACCATATGCATTATGTTTTACTGTATGTTTGAACAATTCTGAAACTTCACATAGGTAAGAATATTAAAAACAAACTAGGAGGAAAGTTGAAGTGAAAGCCTGGGGAAATGAATGGCCATCAGACATAAAGACTGTACAGTTAAAATGTCTGTTTGACACATTTTACTTTCTTTCCTGCCATTTCCCTGATGCTGTGTTTCTGGTGCAGAACTATAATTCCATGCAAAATGAATTATTGTAAGTACTTGAAGTCATGACAGCTGTCCATATGCATTAGGGACATGTCTATGGGCCAACTTGACCCTTGTTAGAAAACAAAACAAAACACAAAAAGAGAATAGTGCAGCCTGGGACTGCTGAGCAGGGTCACTGGAGATTTTCCAGACAAACGCTGCACAGGGGAGGAGAGGGGAGGAGGAAGGACAGGCTCAGAATCTCATTTTAACAGACCGCACACAATCTGGGCTCCCACAGAACTATCTCTGCCTGACCGCTTTCTATTTATCCCTTATCAGTGTTTACCAACCGCTAGTTTTCTTTCATTCACACTGTGAGGCAGTTCTCTTACTATCAGTCAACAGCTGACACCGTGGAACAGCCTCAAAGGCAAGAGGAAGGGATCAAAACTAAACCAAAGCTGTTTAAACAATACAACAGAGGAAATAAATTCATAAATCCTAATTCTTCCCAACCCACAAGGGTACAAGCAGATCCTTTATAGTTAGGCCAACAAACAGAACCACAGCCAATGAGGTACATTACAATCAAGGTAAATGCTGAAATATATTTTGAAAAAGACAGGGGGGAAAAATCCCATGTTATTGTAATGAGAAAAAAGACCCTTATATCGGCTACTCGCTAAACGTATACATTACATTTCTTCATGAATCTTAGAAAAACACACACTGTAAATGTTGACACATTAATGTGAATTTCCCGCTACGGGTTTTCAGCCTGTTATTCTAAAGGGCATTTTTTTATATATATAATTCTAATGCATTTTGATATTCCGTTTACATTTCAGAAATACATATCACAAACTGAGCCACATCCCAATAGTCAAATGGACTCAAACTAACCACGCTGAATCCAAATGTACATTGCTGAACATAATTGAAGATTTTCTCATTTAAATTTAATTTAGTTACATTTGTTACTATACGGCAGAATCATAAAGTTTTATCTCATAGATTTTTAGGAATATGTTAGTTGATACTTGCTGTACAAGTATTTGACTAAATAATATGAGATATATAAGATCATTCAACGATCACTTTAATAAAGAAATAGCATGACATTTTATAATATATTGTGTCTTTAAATAGAGTAATCACACTTTTCAAATAAAAAGGGGTATTATTAGGGCCCTGCCCAAAAATATGTTATAAAAAACAAGGTTCTTAAGCGTCAAGTTCATTTGTCTGATTTAGCCTTACTATTCAGTTAGGCTACAATCATTAAAAAGAGCCTTGGTTTTCTGAAATACTCTTTAAAAGTTAAGTAATTAATTACATTTATCCTTTCACCAGCTGTTCGACAGCAGATGGAACATTTCTGAAACCTTGTTGAATAAATCCTCATAATTCATTTTCCTGGATTAACTAAGTGAAGTTTGAGTGGTGGAACAGGTAATACAATGCATACTGGGTGGTCAGTGAACGCTTTCTGCTTACTTCATTCCTCATTGTATTCACCCAAAGAAAGCTCACCAGTATTTATTTCAGTGCTAGGTTGTTTCTTTAAAAAGTGAACTTTTTTCAATGATAACTTAGTTTCAATCTTATGAGAAAAGAAATTGTTGACTCAATTATGAGTTCATCACAAGAAAGGAAACCATTTCTTAGTCTTGCTCCCCAGATGCTGAAGGACTAAATGTAAATGTACATTCAGATTATGGTTGGAGTTTATGCTTGAATGATATTCCCATTCCAAAACCTTTACTAATCATATTATAGAATGTTATAGTAAAATAATGACACTAAACTTTGTAAATGTGTACAGATCATGTTTGTAACCCTTTTGATGAACGGTATTGCCTTGGCTCAAGTCAATAGAGACTTTAGTCGGTACCATGGACAGTTCCTGTTGCCACACAAGAGAACAGGCAGAGATAGGTAGCATTTCCCTGTTGGGTAGCAACTGAACTAGTGTCCCACTGCTTGGAGCAGAAAGAGGACTAAATGTAAGTGGTTGGAAGAGGAGTAACGCCTGTTTCTTATCACTTCTGCACCATTGGATTCTGTTGGCTCTGTTGGGGATTAGAATAACATCAAAAGAGAGCCTACTGCCATGGAAGTTTGTACTTCCCTATATTCCATTTCTCGAACACCTGGGATCTTTTAGTTTGCAAACTTGTAAAATGGTTGTCTGGATAATTAACTACAAGATTTGCTGTATGTCTTCATAGTTCTTCCACGATAGGAAGAAAAAAGATTTTGGAGTATTTTGTAGCGGATGTACTGTGTATTCCAGCAGGACCATGACACTACAGATGACAGGCATGATGCTGTCGTACTTCAGTTAGAAAGGCCAGAACAGCATCACACCCACACAGCCTGTGAGGAATATGAAGCCGCCAAACATGTTTAAAAGAAGCAACTGAAGAAAATGTTGGACTTTTATATGAATAATCTTATTATAAGCTAACACAAGGCCTAAATAAAGACCAATATATGGATGGAGGTGCTGTTCTTGCCTCCTAAATAATTTTCTTAAAATCTTAAATTGATTTTTATAAGTTCTCTGCTAGCATGGGATAGTATAACATCCAAATATATCCATCTTGATCAATCTATCTATCTATCTATCTATCTATCTGGGAACTATATACTAAGAGCTCCTAGTAAATGATAAACTTTTCCAACATTAATCGCTTCAGCTAAACCAACAGTTACCCTGGGGACGTGAGAGTCTGGTGTCTCTTTAGTTTGCTCAAGAGTAAGGTTGTCCACAAAAGGTGTACGCCACCAAAATCTCTATTCTGAACTAATGATGACTTGGCTATATTTAGGACACATCAAATGGACCATGTTTTTACAGCAAATATTTAAAAAGGTTACAGCTGGGTTATAACCCTTAATAACGATTATGGGTCAGTTCTATAGAAACAACCCTGTTCCAACAACAGAAAAAATCCTGAATCTGTGAGTCAAAGTTGAAGTGCATTAGGACTCTGGTAGTTCTGTGTATACAGCTGTCACACCAAAATCCGCCCACAACCTGACGATGCTTTGTCTTCATAGACAATACTGACATGTGTTCCTCTAAGACTAGCTTATACTCCATACAAACGCTGTGAGTTTAATTTAGGTAGACAGCATCTAATGTGATCTGGATGATCAAATATAGGTCATGCTTCTTAAAAACAGTTTGAGACATTTAATCTCCTCTAACTGTCTGAAACCTGGACAGAATCTGCACTATTTTTTCCCAACAAGTGATATGTATTCTGTTAACAATGTAATTTCAATCAACTATAATTTCTAGACATGCATATTTCAACATTTTACAAAATGTCAAAGCTACGGCACTTGTGAAACAATCCAACATCAAAAGAAAACAGTCATTTACAAGCAGATAACTTGAAATCACGGTTAGACATACGACATTTGATGATTTCATCGAACAGCAGCACATAGTCAGACACCCCAAAAAATGCCCATCTTCCGCTTTCACAGGTCAAGCCTAATCTCAATGACAAGAAACACTGACCAACACTACAGCATTAAAAGAACTCTGACACAAACCTACTTCTGTGATCCCGAAAGTTTGATTTCCCTCCAGTGTGTTGATGGCCGAGCTGGTGCTGTGGCTTTGAAAGGTAGTCCCCAGGAATATGACATACTGTGCCTTTGACAGCCTGGAGATAAGCACCTGCGTTCGGGTCCCTTTTTACGTCACACCTCCCCATTCACAGCCCTTCAACATGATGCACATTTGCACATCAACAGGGACCAACCCCCCCACCCCCCCCCCCCCCCCACCACCCTCCACTCTCCTCATTCTACTCCCACATCCGCAAAACACACAAACAGGCGCACAAGGAGGCAGATGCACGCGTTCGCTCCTACACACACACACTCACGCACGCACAAACCCAGTCTTATTTGTGCACAATCGCACGCGCAAGTGCACGCATTGAAATAGAGAGGTGCGTAACATGCACACATAAGCGTGCACACGCACAACAGAAATGTCTTAATTTATTTTTCTTTTGGTACATTTTACCCCCTTATTTTCAGCTTTTAAACTTTCCCTTGCTTTGTCATAAGACTGGGGCATATGCCCTCCCAAGCTTCCCATATATCACTCATCATGCAAATGAGAGGGAACGTCACTCCTCGGCAGCAGATGGCCAGGGATGATAACAATGGCTCAACAGACCAGTTTCAATGTCTGCGACTTTATCGCTACGGCAACAACAACCGAAGTATATGTCATGGAAGCCTTGCCGGTTAATTTGATTTCCCCCCCCCCCACCCCCTCTGTTTGTTAGTACCTGTCTGTCTTTTTTATATTTTTCTCTCTTCAACTGTTTGAAGGACAATCTTTTGTCTGAGACCTTTTCTGTTACTTGAGGACAAGCTATCAGTAAAAAGCAGGGACCTGGAAATGATTTTTGGTGACTAAGTAGGGCTGCTGCCTAGCAGTTATTTAAGTAATTAGGTGTAATTCCTCCCTGTAGGCCATGTTAGCCTCCTGAGTTAGCTCATGCATTAGACAGGCCTGGATAGAGAGGGGGAAAGAAAGGAAGAAAGGGGCCCCGAGACATCACAAATGCAGCTTACAAAAGCCCCAGCCGCAGTGATGTCACCTCGCGTCCTGCTGACTCCTGTTAATACAAGTCCCCATAGCAGAGAGTAAACAGTGGAAGCGTTTAGCAAACAGGGCCAGATTACAATGACAAAGGCAGCCACACTTCTGGGTGGAGCCTGGGGCATGGGTGGGGGTGGGGTGGGGTGGGGGTGGGGGACTTGAGGGAGGGGGGCATGGGAGGCATGGGGGTAGGGTGCCACAGCTTAGTCCTTAAAATAAGTGATATCCATAAGGGGCCTCTTGGAGATCCTACCCCATCCCCAGCTGATGGTAGGGGCCACCCAAACACGCTTATCTCTGGGTTATGTCCCCCTCTATCTCCAGGGACTGACGTGTGAACACAATGTGTAATAATGTATTTTCAGTGCTTTTCTGTCATCTGCACATTTGGTTATGCAAGGCTGGGGACTCAAAGATGGGGCATATCATTACTTAAGGTTTGGCAGTTGATCATCACCTTGGTTAATACCTCATTTGAAAGTCAAATTCGTAACTGTCTTCAAGAGCCATTTCATGGTACACACTAAAAAGAGACCATCAAAGAGGATGGTCATGCTCCATGTTTTCTTTCACGTGTTCTTTATGATGGTTGGCAAAAGAAATTAAGAAAAGGTCTACATGAGCATCTTTTGAAATGATAAATGCAGATACTTTATTTGCTATTGTGGACAGTATCAGATGAAGGATTAACAAGCAGAATTAGTTTGAGGATGTACTGATTACTCCATGTTTCAAACCCCACAAAGATTCAAAGCAATCTTTACAAAATGTGAGGAAAATGTTGAACAGGGTGATGGGCAGTCAATGACACTGTCACGCCAGCATAGCAAATGGGATGGTGGGGGGGAGGGGGGGGGGGGAATGGACATTGTCTTCTTACCAATACACATGAATTATGCCCTTGCGAAAAGGTTTCATTCAAGGCCATCATAGTCCATAAACTAGTGTTTTGTCAAATTATTTCATCAACAGGAAATGTGCACATAACTGGAGTGAGCTGGTGGAGAAATGACAGAGTGGGTTGGATAAAATGATGTGTCAAACAAAGGTTCACGTTTAAAAAGTCCTGTTCATGTTTGCAGAAAGTGTTTGATTGCATTTAGAAAAGTATTACAATGGGTCACATCTGTGTCTAAAAGCTTTTTTCATTCTGCTGCAAATTATGTAAGCAAAGTGAAATGTCAAAGTACCCCACTGTTTTGAGTACTGTATCAGCCTCTGTGAATCCTACACAAATATGTATAATGTTTTCCAGAATTCTTCTAATGTACTGTAAGATCAGAATGTCACCTATATAAGACCAACAAGTGTGTTTTTTCAAATACCAACTAGGCAACACTGGGCTAGTTTGGCTTCATATGGAATGCAATCAAGTCTAATAGAAATGAATATTCAACAATTCATTACACATGACAGATATGTGAACTTGGCTGTGGATAATTCAAAATAAAATACTTTAAAATTGGACTAAAACAAGACAAATACCTGGTCAACTCTTTGTGTTGATCGCCCAAACCCCTTGTACTCATCCCTCTGCCATTGTGCAACCACTTGATGCCTTGTTCATCAGTGAAAGTCACATAAAAGGGCAGATTAAATTTTTAAAATCTATTTGCATATGCAAATTAGGCAACACAACATAAGTACATGTTGTTGATATGGCTCCAGGATGCATAACTATCTGTATGTTGATGTCAACAGACAGTGAATACCCCTTTGAAAATCTGGGATACATCTTTCATGGGGATCATTATCTGCAATGCACCGTGCTGTATCTTTCTTGAAGAGACGATTAGAGCGACCCTTCAACCCTAACCCTTCGGATGGACTTGTGTGGGACCGTGACAACCCTGCAGCATTGTGTCATTTGGAAGCGCACACAATCAGTCCTATCCTATCGCACATCCAATTAGACATTCTTTGACAGACTTGAATCCTATACAATCGTATGAAGTTCTAACTTAGACATTTTCCTACTTGCTACAGGAAGAAATCCCCCTCCTTGACCCTATGCAATCTAACAAACAAACAGTAGTTACTGATTAGCATCGTGTGACCATGTGGCAATTCAATTAATTCGAATAAAATAGAACAAAATGGCCTTCAAATTATATCCCAAACACAATGAAACGTCTCTGTGAAATAATGTCTCTATTATGCTCACATACAACTACCTACAATACAGTTGCAGTCCATTATGTTTTGGTGCTCTTTTGAAGGACATTTTCACGCTGTGGAGAGCGCTAGATCTTCTACCCCACCTGTTATTACCATCGCTCCATGCTCAGAAAGCTGCACTGGAGGCTGCTGGACATAGTTAAATAACCACAACATCTGTTTGAATAAATCAACAGGAGCCGGGCTAAGGGCAAAATCATATCAAACAACTACTGGTTTTAATCAACTATCCCCACTGTCTCCAAACATATTTAATGCCATGGATTTAGCAATATGTCCACTAGAATATATTCATTTTAAATTAACGTGTCAGGTAGTGAACAAGGCAAAGATTCAACCACAGTCACTCACAATTTTTCATGATCGCTCCCTGTATTTCGATTAAGAGAATACGTTTGTGGTGCAAGCGTTACGTTGGATCTCAGTTAGGACTTATTTATCAAAGGTTCATGTGTAACAAACACCTCTCGCTCCCCTTTCGTGAGCACAACATGTGTTTAAGAATATTGGCCAAACATACAGCTTTATTATCTTCCTTTCACATTTCCACATTCAAACTTGGATCACTGAAACACTGCGGTCTGGGTTATGATTTGGTCTTGACTTGGCTGAATGTGGCTCTCTGGGGAGCTGGTCTACACATCTCTGACAGGCAGACAGACAGACAAAGAGGCAGACACACCCACTAAAGCTCAGCACAATGTTCACCACAAACAATACTAACAGGTGGGTCTAATGGGTTTTCTAATGACATTACTGATGAGAGTAAACCATCTAGACATTGATGGCAATGAAAAGCACCACTCCCTCACAGCTGACCCTACTTTACTGTAACCTCTGGTCTACAGAAGAAACTAAGTGACAATTCTCTTGTTTGTTCCTGAAGGTCAGTCTCATCAACATACAAATATGAAATCTAGAGTTCATCAAACACAAAAGGCGGAAATAATGTCTTGCGTTTGTACTTTTTTGTTGACAAAATCAACAACTCAAGTTCCTTTCAAATATCACCTACAACAGTTTGCACATCAAGTATAGTTCATCATGACTATTCAGAGATGTACACTTATTCCCACACGTAAAAGAGAAAAAATAGCCCATTAATGTGGTTTACAATGTTTTGATTGCACCCAATACAGGAAGCTTGCTGGTATGAATCAAGATGCAAATGCCCTTTGAGCAAAACAAAGAAATTGATTATGAAGTAAGTTTTTTCAACACAAGTAGCTTGCTTTGAGTGATTAATAGGGTTGGCCATTGATTTCCTTTTGTTTAGATCTTTGTTAACTTTCTGGAGACACAATTATAATTTGTTTCCTAACAATAAATCCAATCTAGCTCGTGCAAATTAAATCTCCCAACAGGCTCTTCCGAGTTGTTTTACATTTCAACTGGATAGTTATTACAACGCACTAAATGTAAATGTGTTTGGTTTTTGGTTTTATTCAACATTGTTGATTAAGTCTTGTTTTCCACCAAATCTGAGAGGGTGAGCACCTTGTGAGATTGAGGAGGGCGGTTTATAGACAACTAGAAGACTTGTCAGTTCAGCCATTGTTGTCAGAGGTTAAGACTCCACATGTTCACAAACAATCTGTATCCTATGCAAGAACATTTTGATGAGCTATCTATGTAGCACTTACATATTAAGGATCTGGGGAATGAAAGCGGTTTCTGTCTTTTTTTTCTCAGGGAACAACTATTGTTGATATTTTGAAGCGCACAAAAGGTTTTTGATGTCTTCTGAGTTTCCTCAATACAATGCACTCACATCTAGGTATTTGCAACTCGTATGCTCCGATTGCTGTATTGAACAGGCATTTGGCGTATTCTTCTGATTTGGTAACTTTATAAACTTCCACAGATTCAGACATTTATACTTCCTGATTTCTCGCATCATCTCTCCAAGATAGTGATAATACGATTTCTGTGTTTTTTTGCTGTTGAGAAACAAACTGGATTATGAACAGATCACTACATAAACAGCTTTCTAAAAGGAGGCAGCTATTTTAAAAGAGGCTGAAGAAATGCAAAGAGGGATTTAAATTTTAATTTGAATTTATTCCAGCAAGTGAAAGGTTCTTTTGAGAGGGGATTTCAGCAAAGATGATGGTATTTAAAAGTGATAAACAAGCATCTAAACCTCCAGTGAAAACCAGTCATTTTTCTTCTTTCTAGTGTAGGGGAGGAATTGGGATTGCTGTGGTCACATCCCAAAAACAAGAATAAGTAATAGTTGTAATTAAAATGTAAATAAGTTAGATCCATTGAGATATTTTAACAGATTGCATCATAAATCTGGTCATTAACACAATATCTAGACATCTTGATATACTGAATGTAGTACAACAAAGCAAATGGAGAATACATAATACATTGTGTTGATGTGAACTCTAACTTGGATTGGATACATGAAACTGAGAAGTAGGTACTCTGTTTTAGAAGGCTGTGGGATTCATTCTTTTCTTTTGACGGTTCATCAAAGATTACTCTCCTTCAATTACAAACGTTATGAACCAAAATGACAACTAAACAGTCAAATGATATATAGTGTGGCTCAACTCAACGCAATGTCAGCTTGATAATGCCTCTAATCTCAACTGGATGACCAGTAAACTTCTGTGAAGGAACCTATGCCACACAAAAAAGACAAAGAGTTACATCATTTTGTTGTATAGTTAATCCGATCATGGACAGTGTCTCTGCATTTGCTATCTTCGGAAAACGCCAGCAAAGGCGGTAAGTAAACCCATTTTACAAGACTCCCTCACAAGGATCCAGTGCCAGTATCAGGATAACATTTCACACAGCAGCATGGCTCAGTCGCATAACCTAAGCAGGCTTAGGAGAAAATGGAACGCTATAAAGTGATGCACTTTCTCCCTTGTCCTTCCCGGACGTTTGGTTCCACATACACTGATGGCCTTTGTGAGATTCAACATATCTAGAAGAGAAATATCAAACCTGTAGCTGGTCGCACTGCTAACTGTTACCTTAGGGTTACAGTATGCAGTATGTAGTTAGAGCTGGGAGTTGGTAAAATGAGCCAGTGGACATGTGCACCTGGCATTCTGCATTATAGCCTGGCAACACTCCTCCCTTATAATTATACTGAACACACAGTAATTCATGGTTGGGGGTGAAATACGAAAGCTGTCCTCTGAGACAGCCTGTTTTAGTGGCTACGCAGGAGAGATCCTATGGAGGTGCAGATGGCAGTGCCTTTGATGCCATTTGCAGAAATTACACAAGAAGGTCTATAGTATCTCTTCCAGAGCCATAATGCAGTTTTTTAGGAATTACATTAGTAAGACAAATATTTCCACATAAAATGTTGAGGCATTTTTTGGACTTCCTATACTGTAAAGTGTATATCACACACCTTCATAGTCCCACAATTGCATGTTGGGAAGGTAATAAAGGATTTTGGGGTCGAAGGGCGCTGATGGTCTTATCTAAACAGCTCTCCCTGTTCTTACTTTGTCCACATAGGGGTGCATTTGGACAGTGTGTGGAACCTGTTCACACTCTTTGGACATGGTGCAAACACTATTCTTTTTCTCTACAGTAAGGTCACATTAATAAGAATATCCAGTTGGGGTTTCTATGAAAGACAAGACCGCATCCTTGAATCCGGTATTGCAGTTTAAGGTATTGTTTTCGAACTGTTCATTGAAATGTGTCATATCTGCATTACGGGGTATTAGGCTGAAGGCATGCATCATTGGAACATACCTACAACACATCTCTACACAGTACAGCTCTACACACTCTGCAATACATACCATCACACAGTGAAGCACTATAGCTACCAGAATCTAAATGAAAAGTAAAGTTTTGCCGCATAAAAGTCACGTAGGAGCCACATTAGCATGTGAAAAGAATAAACAGGAGCATTCTCAGTTACACACTCCACCTGGCTTCTAACCAATGTCCTTGTCAGAAGTCCACCCACTGCACTGGCGTACACTGAAAGACCTCCTGGGGAACACAGTGACCATTCACTGGGTTCTCTCTCTTTCCCATGCACCTGTGACTGTTTTTGTGTTTGCTATTTTTTGCTTTGTCTTTTTCTGGCAACGCTGTATCATCGGAGACACACTTTCCCTCAAAAGGAATTCTCCTGCCCAACAATGTGGTTTGTTTGTTTCAGTGGATAGGCAGGCCAGAGAGTCAAATGGAAAAACAAGTCACAGTAATAATTAAAATGGACAAGAGAAAAAAAATAAGCAGAGACATGGGTTGATATGTATTGTATGTGATGTATGAAAACGGACAATACTTTCTCCAAGTGGTTCCTTGCCTTTTTGCGATGACTCACAGGTGCAGTTGGACAGGTTCTCCTCCTTGCTCTCCTCGGACGGCTCATCCGGCTTCTCCATGGTCCTGGACCTTAGAGAGCTGCGCCTCCATTTTCCAAAGGACTTTGCCACAATCGCTTTGTCCGCTCCTTTCATTGTTTCCTGTAAAACACATTTACAGCATGACTTCCCAGGTTTATCCCTCTTGTGAGCCATCTGCCCCCTTTTCTGGCTCCCAATAAACCTGGGCTCATCTTACCCAAGCCCAAAGTAAGAGAGAATTAGGGAATTGTATGCACATGCATCATTCTCTTAAGCATTCCAGAAAATGTTGTGATTGCCCTGGCATCTTTTAGAGAGTGCATGGACATTGTTTCCTCGCTTGACAGTTTGCAGTCCTGTGTGAAGAGGTCTGCGTGTTTAGAACAGTATTAAACAATAGCTTTCCCCCCCAAAAAAAGTTAACATTGAGTTGATGAGAACTGTGGCAAAAACAAACATATTTGCCCATTTAATCCAACTTGAAGGAAATAAAAATAGAACATTATGCCCTAATTGAGTGCTGTACAGTCCACAAATACTATTACAAGGCCGATCAGGATTAGCAGTGGAACATACCTAGTTATCTATCTCTGAGTGCCAAGACTGCTAGCAGTGGGCAACTAAATTTCAAAAGCTGGCAAATCCAGTTGTCTCCTAAATACAGAAAGTACTTAAATCCAGAGCTAACAGAAGAAAAAGACGGATAAAGGGTGCTCTGCATATCACCGAAAAGCTTGTGCACTTTTCAGAATCACTGGCTAGGTTAAACAAATATGCTAAGTACAGATCAAAACAATCCTTTGATCTGCAGCCTAGTTTCCAGAGGAATGGCTTGGCTGTTGTTGTAAATAACTTGTGTAAATCTGTACCATTTGCCTTCAGGTAATATCAAAAGTGCCAGGGATTCATAAGCAAATACCTTGTGGTTAGGAAATAGATCAGATAAAAATCACATAAATATTTTAGCTACAGTATACTGTACCGTGGCTCGTATGCATTACATGCACAGGTTACATGATGATTGTACCAGTCAGTGTACAGTAGATATATTTCCACTCAAACATTATGGGAGGCTTGGCTGTTGAATTAGATTCTACCCTTTTCCATTCTGTATTGGTCAAAAATGCTCCTACCTCCTGCATCCCAGTCAGGTCAAACACAGTGTAAAACATTGTGTCAAACTTCATACAAAAGAGGCTTGAAGAATTAGAATGCAGAAGCTATGCAACTTGCTGACTAACTTTGCCCTCTGTTTTGATCGAGCACACAAAGAAAAACGCTGTCCATTCAAAACAGACGGCATAACTCTTTTCAGAGAGGGGGGACCGTGAACAAACAAGGCCATGTCCTGAGCTGCAGTCACTTTCCCATCAGGCCCACACAGACCTCGGTGAGGGCCACTGGCCCCTGGGACGGGCTGACACCACTCTCAAGAGGCAACAGTACAACTTTTGTGCAAACTCTCCTCCTCTGAAACCATTTTTTCTTCTCTCCCAACTTGGACAGTGTGCTTTTCAGTTTAGCAGCTGGCTTTTTACCCTCTACCTCTGCTTCATGTTCTTATTGATGACAAACAGTCTTTCAGCTACAGTAAACCTTTTTCACCCTTTTGGTTTTTTTTCCATACCAACGGACGTACATTATTTTATTTTTTTTGCATTGTTTAGTATTATATTCAAATTAAACATTACCTAAATGTGAGCTTTACCTACTGTAAACATCAAGCTAGCATGCAGGCTCAAAAAGTCTACCCACAGTTAGCTTCAGCCCACTTAGCATGCTATTAACCAGCATGCTAAGTTGAAGGAACAATAAGGTATCATTTCAAATTTCATGCCAAAAGTAGAACATGCTTTTTAGGTGTATTACCCTTTGCTTGTAACAGGGTGTTTTTGGACAGGCGATCAATTCCACACTGATCGATTGGCCTTCTTTTGGTTGACTAGGCTGAAAACCCAAGAGGCTATGTGGGAAATTAAAAAAAGTTTAGTTGAGAAGCAGTGTTCTGCCACAAATTACAAACAATTCAATGTGAAGTACAAAGGAAACTTTAAGACCAAAAAGATGCCACTGAATCCTGAAAATTGAGGCCTTGAACAGAATGTACCATATTCTTGACCCTTCTGCCTCAGATGCTTGCTGTATGGAGCTCAAAACTGGACGGGAATTGAATTGCTCAGTAGCAACTTGATAGATGGCAGCCACTGTCGTGAAGTGGTGAGAACGGCACATATGCATTATAGGAGAAAATTGTGAAATGACAGATTCCGGGTGTGATACTGAGAGAATGACTAACTAATAGGCGGGGTGCTCCAGGCTGTTAGCTTTGAAAAAGCGTTTTGCACATTACTTTATCTTGTCAATCAGATTCCTGGAGAGGGAGAGGTGACTGATAACTTGAATTAATTATTGTCTTATTGCATGTGTTAGTTCATGTTAATTAATGCCTCCTAATAACTTATCATGACAAGTACAACGTGAATATAATCCAACAGACCTCCAGTCAGGATTTCTTCATACTGTATTCGATTAATTACTGTCATAAGCTTTAATATGCTGTGTTTTATGGAGATGGGGCACTTAATCACTCAAGTCATGGGATACTCTCAATGCTTTTGATCTAACTAAAAGGGTTGCAGATGAACATCATACCTCTAGAATGTGATGCATAGTGAATATTGACATTTCACAACCACAGACCATCAAAACAATTTGATAAACCTAACCTAGTCTGAAATGCAGACGACGATAGAAAAAAACCCCTCTCTCCGACGAGAACAGAAACAGCAAGAAGTTCTAACAAGAAAAAGCCTGCCAGGTGGCGAACTGGCTGCACCAACAGAACGCACAATCTGTCTGCTTCTCCTTCCAAACCATTGACAGCTGCCATCACCAGCCTTGCACACTCACACTCAGTGTCTCCTCATCTCTCTGCCCATCCCTCTTTAGTGTTTCCTGCTAACCTCAGAGACTGGGTCACCTGGCCCCCTGGACGCCCGTCTGTGGGGCCCTGCTGGCCCCCTGGAGACCTGCCTGCATGGGGGGGAGGTGAAGAGGGGAGGGGAGGTGAAGGGGGGAGGTGAAGAGGGGAGGGGAGGTGAAGGGGGGAGGAGGGGTGAGGGAGGACTGTTCACCCAGGGTCTAGCAATCTTGTAGAATTATACAAAGCAAGAGCACGCTTTTGACCTTCTAAGTCATAACTTCCCAAAAAATCATGATCGGATTCATTTTTGGTTGCTCGTAATTTGCGCCCATTACGTACTGTCACTCTCGGGGAAGGTGCATTACAGGAAAAAGTATATTTAAATACAATTGTCCTCTGTAAGAAGAGTTTGATTTGTGTATATCATGGACTGAATTTAATTGTAACCTTAACTAATCATTGCACATCCACAATGCAATGCTCCTTTCAATTTCAGTGTCAACTTCTCAAATCAGAGAGCAAACCAAAATATATGGAGGCTCAAATGCACAGTTTTCTACCCCAAAAGCTAGCATTGCAACCAGGCTAAAAATAAAACCTGGCAAAGTTGTTCTGATCCCTTATTGGTCCCATAGTTTGATTTCACATTTAGCATTTGCATTCCCCTCCGCGTAAACATTTCATTCTTCCCCTCCTGCAGTACAATGAGACTTGAGTGACTTTGGCAGCAGATTTTGGATCGGTGGTCCTGAATCCACCAGTGTATGTTATCAGCAGGTAAACAAGCTTTCGAACAAAGCCATAATGGAACTGCAAGCGGCATAAAGAGGCTCATCTCAAAAGCTATACAACCCATCAAAGCTGGTGTCATTTCCTCAACACTGCAAAATGCATGGCTGTTAGTTACAGTTTAAATCGGTTGCCTATTTTCAGACACTTCAAAACTATTTGTATTGATAATTTACTTGTCAGTAAGCAGCTAGATTATCCAAATAAAACAACAGCTTTTTAATGTTTACTGGGTTCTTTGCTGTTTTGTATTTAGAGGGGGAAATGGAAACGGGTGTCATGCACTAAAATCAATGGGATTTGCGGTTAGGTATTTGAATAATTTGTCTCAATTCCAAATGAAATAGTTCCCTGTATATTTGAGAGGATTACTCATGACTTTGAACTTAATGTGGAAATTATTTGAGGATCCCTTTAAATGCACACAGTAGTTAGGCTATATCTTAGACTCTGCACTCCAGATAAAAATCTTGTTAACCACACATTAGGATGTTCCTTACCAAACTTTACACATATTTGCCTTAAAGGCCCGACACAGCTACACATATAAACCTACGCACTTGCTCCTCAGTGGAGACGCCCCAAAGCCTCTTCTCTCATATGCTGAATTATCTTCATGGAGGTAATTAACTACAAAACTGTGCCATCAGATGTAGATTCCCAATGTGAACCCAGTAAAAAGCAGTACATTTTGAATTATCCATATTTATGTGGATATGTGTTACTAATAGTGACATTATGTTTCTTTTCCAAGTGCGTAGGAAATCTAAAATACAGATATTGCCTCCTCTCACATATTTCTCAAACGTTTCATCACACGTTAAATCTGGGTCTGGGTTTTTTACTAAACCATTCACCCAGTCGAGGGAAAGAGGGCACAAGAAAGGATAAGATATGAGACATGTCTGTTTGGTTGTCATTCTGTTTAGGTGAAGTTCTCTGCTTGGTCTCTTCAGTCTCTGACAGGAGATATGTAACCTAATCTCCTTCCCTAACCCCATTCTTAGGCGTGAATGGGGAATATATGATGGCATTAAGTCGATTTACTCCTTGGTTTGCAGTTTCAGCCTTAATGCTTTTGGTTCTTCGTCAACAGACTCGTTTCATTTTTGATTTAGAAAAAATCCAAACGTTATAATGCTCTTCAATTTATTTTTATTTATCCATAATTTTGAGTTCATGCATATATTTGCTCCATGAATAATACTTGTTTATTTTCCGTCCTATCTAGTATGGTGTCAATGATGTGAGAAAATCGAATTGAACTTGTGTATTATCTTGAAATAGAGAAGATATCAGGGACAAAGGCCAAGATCTGAGACTCTGAAATTCTTTGTGGTTTCTCTCTTTCACATCATTTTCTTGATACATACATATTACTACATCTCTCTAAACCTCCATTGAGTACTTCAAACACATGATGACAAGTAAAAGGAATCAGAATAGGGCACTTTGAATTGCTTTGCACATGCCATTTTAAAGAGACAAGGATTTCCCTGGCCTTTTTATAGTTCAAGGAATCCATGTGACAAATGAATGACATTCTTTTATATTGAGTCAGGAGAGCCTTCTTGTTGGTTCAACTTGCTGCAAGTGATGCTGAAAACCACCGGATGCTGATCTATTGATCGTAAATCCATGATAGGCCACAAGTAGTTGGAATTTAGTTTGAAAGGCTACAAGGCCTTCTTCCGTATATTGCCCAGCATGCATTACAAAAACCTCTTGGGCAAAAGGATGAATATCAGGTCAGTTGTAGAAAATGTGAGGAAGTCTACAGAAGGTATCAGTCGTAAAGTGATATTGTGTGTTGGCAAGTTTGAAAAAAATCATAGGCGGCTGTTGTAGTGAAACAAGCAAGGGACTAAACATGGCACAGCTAACCCACTGAGCCTGATGAGAGTGACTCCTAGCAGCACTGAGCTCAGTGGGGGGTTGAAAACATTTACACTAAGAGCCTGTCCAGTGCACATGGTTGATGCCTGCCAGCCACCTCGGTATCGAATGTTGTGTTGCATATTTTGTCATTCAGGCCGGTCCCGAAATTGTAGGAATCACACCATCAATTTATGAAGAAGCCATCCAAATGTGACACCAGGCTTATGCTAAATTGAGAAAATAGAGCTAAACATTGTTAAAACACCCCTAGACCCACATGGTAGAGAGCACTCGGCTGAGAGCTGCGATGCTCCCCGCTGTGAACTGGGAAAGTGATGTTGGTGCGCTTCCCCTTCCATGAGGGCCGCACCGTTCTTGGGTCCTGATTTGAAGCCTTTTTGAAGTCTGTTTT
The DNA here is from genome assembly GCF_963692335.1 of Osmerus eperlanus. NCBI lineage: Eukaryota > Metazoa > Chordata > Actinopteri > Osmeriformes > Osmeridae > Osmerus > Osmerus eperlanus. The sequence goes on from NC_085033.1 coordinate 2,866,867, forward strand.
CTGCGACTGCGTGCCAACATTAGCTAATGCTTCCACAAAAGCAGAAATTGTTTAAATTGTTTAAAACGAACATTGTTTTCACACTGACTTCTGAACCATTTCTCACCCACAATGCTACAAACTAACCTTTTATTTAATTCTCTAAATTATTTTGTTATAATTAAATTGGAATGTCCTAAAGCTTTAATTTTTCTGGAAAACGGTAAATGTAAAGAAAAAACTTTTAGTCAGAAAGCAGTGAAATCCGTATTTCCTGAAAGCCCCATTTCTTTTTCAAAATTGGCAGGTGGTCACTGGTGTAATGAATGAGTTGCTTGTCTTGAGGAAGCAGTATTCCTTAGAAGCATTTCTAAAGGCATGTGATTTACATAAATGGAGTTTCACTGAAGTCTTCAATTGTGTCTATAAAAAGGAGACTAGCTTTACTTTTGATGGGGCAATGACCAAGTATTACAGAGGATGGCATGTTTGGGATCAATCCTTTATTGTTTCAAAACTCTAAATTCTTTTACAATACAGTCATTTGTTACTTGTGTGATTTTGATGGATATTTTACAATGTCATCAAATAATGAAACACAGTCACAAACAAAGTATTCCTTTCTATATATCAGTATTTTACGATAGTGAGAAGTTTTGTGCTGTTATATTTTTCAAATTTTTCAACCTTTTTTTGACAGCACAATTCCTTCCCTTTCAATCAACAAAAGCATTGTTTTTTTGAAAGTGCATTTCAAGGATTGCAATAATGACTGCTTGCACCAGTCAGCCAAAATGTACATTTTAGTATTAACAGGAGGGCCATACTGTGTTGTGAGTAACAAACAGCCTTAACTACATTTCCAACTACAACATTTATCTGTATAAGTAAATCAAAGAAAATATATATGCATGCCATGAACATTCCTCCATAAACATTTATAATAAATGTATATTTTCATTTGAATTATGCTGATAATGATACAGTATTTTCCACAAAAGGACAAATGCTGATAATGATAACTAATATATAACATCCAAATACTTTTTTTTTTTTTTCTTCAATGTACACGCAGGTATAATGGCTTTATGCCAGTGTTTAGGGCCATGCCCTAATAAGGTCATAGTATTTGGTCCACAATAACATATCCTCTGGAAAAAATGTAAAATAAAAAATAAAAATAAGGGAAGAGTGTGCTCTAAAAACAAAGTGTGATCTTTAACGGAAAGCCAAGATAACATGATTAGGATCTTCATTCTTTTTCAAGTTGATAAGTGAATTATGATGTGAAGACTCCATCAGATGTGTAATGCAATATAAATATACATTTGAGCTCCTAACTTGACTATATTATACTTTCTTGTTCCATGGTACAGCTTTCACTCTGTAGAACTTTGTGCCCAGCGGAACCTTGAACCTGTTCTGAGCCTGTGGGGCAGAGCATGTGACACAGTATATTAAAGTCCTGGCAGAGCACGCACACACACACGTTCCACATGGTAAGACCAGTACATGAAAATGCAACTGTACCTTTTTTGCCTGACAATATTCCTTCTCCATCACTTTCCCAAGAACCCATGGCCGCCTTGTTGTCCCTGATGCTGGTGGAAACACATACTCATTAACTGGAGTTGACATATTAACAAAATTGATTTGAGTATAAGGGATCCAAAGTAAAAAGAACAACAAACAGGAAAACATACTTCTTACAACTTCATAACTAATAGTTAAGGCCAACTGGGTACCTAACCCAAAATGAATGGACTGCAAGGTGCTCTTCCTAAAATGTTGTCAATCTCAACATATTTATGTAACCTTTCACTACCTAAATTACAGCCATAAGCACCGCATATGGATTAAATAGATTTCAAATAATTGAACTGATTGATGTGATTAACTTCGTTTTTAAGATAACTTGTAAAAAGCACAAACTTTTCAAGGGACAATATTGTATATGACGAAGGTCCGGATATTTAGGCGTATTTTAGACTTTCTGGATTAAGTCTCACAGAATCGTGACTATTTTTTTTTTTTTTTAAAGCCAAAGGAGAATGGGTATCTGGGTTGGTCTGCAACCGACCTGGTTTGAGGTCCAGTGCAGTGAGAGACTCTGAATGAAGGAAGTAGAGAGTGGGACCGACGGTGAACAACACATAGTTGTCGTGCCTCTCATCCAAGATGATGAGGACCAAATCGCCCACCTGGAAACTGAACCACACACACACACACACACAAGTAATTGTGTTAACAGAGGAAATATCCTAAAGTGCTTGTTTGGTGTTTTGTTTTCCCCCCCCTCAGTGTAGTAACAGCGCAATACCAAGTCATGTTGTTCAAATTTATTTTACTGGTGGTGTACACTGAGCACTCACTCTCTGATGGCAATCTTCTCTGAGTGCCGTGATGACACAGATGACATGCTCTGAGACATCTACAAACAAAGAAAGGAGTGCGTCGGTTGATGTTGACATTACCAGTCTCATATTACAACAAATGTACAAGAAACAAACTCTGCTCATCACAACTCAGCACGTCAAGACCTACAGTTACTGGACTTTAATAAACACCTCTCAGCGTACATCTGCTTCCCTGTGGAACCACACATGCCCATACATTCACCTACTCAACCAGTGACATTAAAGCGAGACCCTAGTCTCTCTTTAATAGATACTTTCAACACATGTTGAAATGGCAGTTGTGGCTCTATGTTCCTTGCAGGGAGAACAGTAAACTGTCTGAAGTCAGTCCCACTCAGACTGGGTAGACTACCGGCCAGTGGTGACACTAAGGTGCTACCGCCATCTAGTGGAGAGTGTGACTACCTCCCCTGCCTAGAGCTAAGAACGAGGCAAATAAAAATGTTGACTTTCAGTAGACATTCAGCTCTATTGTCAATACAAATATTTTGGTTGTTACATACAAAAACACAAATGGAAAAATCCAGTGAATTGTGCACGAGACTGCAGGTCACACAGGCTCAGAATACCTACCAGTCTCTGATTGAGGCGTTTGTTTTCTTCTTCCTTCATATGTAAAGTCTACAATAAAATCAAAACATTTCACAACAACGGAATGAGCTAGAAGTCAAAATAACTTTTGGGACTTAAATATATAGATTACAGCTGAGACAACTTACCCTTTCAAGTAACAGTATTCGTTGTTTCTCTTCTGACATCATTAGGATATTATCACTAAACAAAGGAAGAGAAGGTGATAATCCAACCGCTGAAACTTTGATTTTTGAACAGGATGAGCGAGATATGCACAGATTTTGGAGGTGAACTTACATGACCCTATCCTATCCTGCCTTCCTCTCATCTGTGCTGACTCCCCCATCTTTTCATCGGTCCTCACTGCCCATATCTGTCAGGCTGACTTCAACAAGCACTTACACATCTTTTCTTTTACACTTGATCTAGAAGCATCTTTTAATGGGTAGGTTATGTTGTTGAGAAGCACTTTTTGTCATATTTGCCGAAATTAATTTCACGTCCTGATAGCGTCCAACAAATGTAAAGGTTTGACCGTAAAATGAAATTAATCCGACATCTGTGGGCGTCGCAGGACTGTAATAAAACACCACCAATGATTAAGGTCCGACCAGCACTAATTATTTGACTGCATTCGGACCAAATGCAATGATTGGACGGTCAACTTGTCTGTCTGCCTCCTGAAAGTAGACAAGGCAACACATACATGTGTTTTGGAGGTGTGTATTTGAAGGGAGGGGGTGGGATATTTTAGTTGTAATCTTTTCTTTGAACTCCAGCTAAAATTGCTAGGTTTGCAAAATTTGCCTATCATGACTTAAACTAACTAAAGTATTAACTATTTAATCCTACTATACCAAAAACGACACTACTTAGCACAAAATACTGATTTGTGAATGTGCTGTCCGGCCAGCTTGTGAATAATAAAGTTTGACTGAGGGAGGTAGGCTCTTGTGCACTCTGTGTTTATTGGACCGGGGGGGGAGGGAGAAGGGCTTTGGGTGATGCTCACTGTACGGTCACCATGCTGGCCTCCACTGCTGAATCCACCTTGTCCTCATCTCTGATGGCTGCAACAGAAGCCAGTCTGTCTGGGTCAGGGAAGGGCTCCGACAGGCAGGCCTCAGCCCCGGCCGCGGCCCCGGCAGACTCCATGGTTAAGGGGTTAGGGGTGAAGTAGGCCGAGGAGACCAGGGCGGTGTTGCGTAGCCGGTTCAGCTCTTCCTCAAGCTGTTTCTTCTCCTGCATGACGCTAGCTCGGTCCTCAGACAGAGTCTCAATCAGACCTGCCAAAACACAGCAGCACACACACCAAACCAAAAAACTGATCAATACAACTGGAGAGGCACCAGTGATTTGATAAAAAGGCAAGTTGAGACCGTCTGGAGAAAAGAAGGAAAAAAAACTGATGCTCGTTTACACAGGGGGGGGGATAGTAATTGAATCTGATATTTGGTCATATGATGTCAGCCTCGATAATTCATCTTTCCAACACAAGAACACCAAAAGCGCAACCGGAAAAAGACGATAAAAGGGCATCTCAAATGAATGGGCGACCGACGGCTCCAAAAGTCTCACACTTCCGCTGCTGGCCATGGCATGAACACTATATACCTTTGTCCTTCTCCTGTTGCTGGGTAACGTTTCGGAGTTTCTCCGTGAGCTCGTTGATGATTTGCTCCTTCTTCAGCTTCTCTCGCGTCAGAACAGTGTTGAAGTTCGTCTGAGGGGACACAAGAAAAGGCTTTTTGTCACCTCCCGGCTGATGAAGGGGAGAAAAGAGCAGCCACATTGAGTCACAGAGGACACGGCCTCACTGACTCAATTACGGAGTGCCTCTGCCCCTCTGCCCCTCTGCGCTGCAGTTTCTGAGTGACAACCTTAAGATGATGTTGCTTCAGAAATGCTAGTATCAGCCTTGTGTATATAGCCAAGCCAGTGTAACTCACCAACAGACAAGTACTCTCTTGTCATATAGTCCATAAAGTATTATCTCTACGTAACATATTCGACACAATTATTCTATGTGGCGACGTGGTAAACGTGTGATTCCATGGGGCATGACATTTCCACCAACAACGTGATCTAGCGTTTGTCCTATGGCAGGGCCACACTCACCCGTGTTCAAATTGCCATTATGAATGCTTTGCAGCTCGCGCAAGGACATGAAAACGCTCTCTGTTGTGTAATTATGACATGCCCTGCCCCACAAGCCCCCATGATTATTCCTACTGTATGACTGTCTATTGGTGACTTCGATGACAAAAGATGCCCTGTGATTAGGCTGCAACTTGATTCTCCCACAGGGACAAGAAAGTTTCCTGCCTGTCTAAGAGAGGACCGTCCATGACCGAGACCCACCTGCTGCTCTGCTATGAGCGAGGTCTTCAAGTTCTGCATCTCCTCGTTCTTCCTCCTCTCCAGAAGCTCCAGCTGGCTGTGCAGCGAGGCCGTCTCCTGCATCAGGCGCTCCTGAAGGGCCGAGTCCAGGGAGAGGGGGGCCCCTGCCCCGGCCTCTGCCTGCAGGGCCAGCCCCGGCGCCCTGGAAGAAACACGCAGACGGCAATCAAAAATACGCCCAGCTGAGAAGGGAACTTGGATCTGACACGCTGTCTAGACATGGAACACCTCAAACAGAACTGAACCCCGGAGAGGCAGTCCGAGGCACTGCTCTGTTTGTGACACCCGTTTGCATGTCAGATACGCCCGAGGGCCCGGACAGGGACTCCACATCCCTGTTGGGTCCTGACGCCCTCCACCTCTCACCTCTCCGAGGATTGTCTTTCTTGCAGCTCGTTTTCAAGTCGTCTAATTTGATCTAACAGTCTCCCCTCTGTCTCCTCCTTTTGACGCTGTAAGTCTTTAAAGGCATCTGGTGATGCGGTCTTCAAGGCCTCCTCTCTCTCCACGTACTGCCGCGCTGCGTCCTGCTCTAATCTCTTGGAGAGCTGGTGGTTCTCGGCCTGCAAGTCGCTGATAACAGTCATCGTGTGTCGCTCCTGCTCCTGCAAGCTCCTCAGCTCCTCATCTTTATCTCGGAGCAGAGCCTCCGTCTGTTGCTCCAGGTCACGGCGGAGCTTCTCAAGTTTCTCCCCGTGCTCAGTCTCGGCATCCCGGGCGCGGCGCTCCAGCACGGACAGCTGGTCTCGGAGCAGGGCGCTCTCCTTCTCCTGTCGGTCCACCAGCTCTGAGATGCAGTGGTCCTTCTCCAGACGCATCAGGGCCCTCACCTCGGCCAGGCCCGCCTCGTACTCCTCGTTCCTGGCCTGCAGCTGCTGGTTGAGGCCCGCCAGCTCCTCGCCCAGAGCCAGGGTCTCTGCCTCCACGGCGGCCTTCACCGCCCCCGCCCGCTCCCGCTCAGCCTCCTTGCAGAGCACCCTCGCGTCCTCCGCCTCAGCCTTCTTGAGGGCCAGCTCGGCCTCCAGGTCGCCGGCGCGGCCCTCCAGCTCCGTCAGCCGGGCGTCCCTCTCTCCGAGGGCGGCTGCGTGGAGCTGGGTCACCTCGCCGAGCTTGGCCCGGTTGTCAGCGAACAGGCCCTCCAGCGCCTCCTGGTTCCGGGCAGTGAGGTCCTCCAGCAGGGCCTGGTGCTCCCCTCTCAGCCTGTCTTCAAGCTCCCGCAGCCGGGCCCGCTCGGCGCCCAGGAGCTCCTCGCGGAGCTTCTCCTGGACACGCTCGATCTCCCCGTCTAGACGTTCCAGCTGGACGGCCAGAAAATCCCTGGAGGAGACGAGGGTCTGGATCTCCGCGGCCTGCTCGCCGATCTTCTGCTCCAGGTCGTTCGCCCTCTCGGCGAGGCTCGTCTCGGCCTGGGCCCAGCGCTCCTTCTCCCCCTCCAGCTGAGCCAGCTCCTTCTGCTTGCGCTCCAACAGGCCCTCCAGCTCGAGCACGGCCCGCTGCACGTCCCTGACGATGTTCTGGTTGAGCTGGTTCTCCTGGGTCAGGGTGAGGAGCTGCTCCTCGTGGCCTCTCTGGAGAGACAGGAGCTGGCTCTGGTGCTGCTCCCTCAACTCGTCCTCGCGTCTCTGTCGGATGTTGTCCACCAGGCCACAGACCTCCATGGTCATGGTCTTCAGGGCAAAGCTGAAGTCACGCTGCTCCTTCAGCACCAGGCCCCGGAAGCGGTACAGGTCGTCTTTCACGCTCCTCAGGTTGGACTGGGAGTCCTCGGCGGCCGAGCGGTACTTTTCGATGCTCAGCTTCAGGGCAGCCATCTTGGAATTCTCCCTCTCCAGCGTGGTGGTGTCCTGGATGCGCTTGCTGTCGATGGCGTTGATGACCGACGAATACAGGGACTCCACCATCATCTCGGGGCTTGTGGGGTCGCTGACAGGCTGGGGGGAGGTCAGATTCTCCTCGATCACAAACTCGTTGACGGCCGACATGAAGTCGGATTCTGGACTCTCGGCCAGGGAGTCCAAGTCTAGGGAGCCTTGTTGAAGGACAGGGTCCATGTTAGGGTGGCCGATGGTCTCAAAGTCGAAGGTCTGGGCGTCAATGCTGTCCGGGGAGAGGTCCTCCTGGATGGTGGGGACGGGAACCGGGAGGGGCTGGCAGGGGAGTCCCTGAAGACTGAGGGAGGTGGGGGTCTTGGAGGAGGTAGAGGTGGCCGGGCCCGGTGTGCTTTCAGACCGCGGGGTCACGGCTGTGGATCTCTGAGCACTCTGGCTACACGACGCCTAGAGGAACAAACAGTGAAAATATAGATTTTTTTTTATATACCCACATACCCACACACACACATTCTCTCTCCTTTTTTCTTTCTTGCATTTGTGGTAATACGCGATAGGCTACATGAGTCATTCTGTCTCCAGTTCTCCTCACCCTTTGTTCGCTAAGCAGGTCGGTGATGGTCTGAGACATGTCGTCCATGCTCTGTGCAGCTTGGACCAGCTGGTGAAGCATATGCACATGCTGGTTCAAAGGCTCAAAGTCACAAATGTTTGGAACCCTGGTGGAAGACAAAATACGACAAAAACATCTAATTTTCCCTGAGACCTAACTGACATGATTATATAACTACGGTAAATGATGACATGTACGACTGTGACAGACTCCTACCTAAGGAAGGGCTGCACTTCTGTGGGACAACAGGTCTTGAGATACTGCAGGTCGCCAAGGGAGATGTCTGGAAGCTCATAGTCAAACCTCCTGGGCTTTCGTGTCTACAAAACACCAGAGACATAAACAAACCAGGAAGAAATGTCTAAACACGGATGTGAAGTGAACCCCTGATGTGACGTTAGAACACTTACACAGAACGACGTTGGAGGCCAGGAATCCAGCCCTCGAAACAGGCGGTTTCTGAGAAAGGACCTCCCTGAGAAAGAAGAAAACGACAACGTTGTTTCGGAGAGCTCAAACGCTGGTGGGACATCATGTCCTGTCCTTAAGCACGAATGCACGGCGGGTGTCGACATTTCAAAAGGAACTTACTGAATAGCTTCCCGAACGTTTCCCTTTTATACTTTTCCGCTTCATAGAGGCGCTTCCCATCTTTTACTAGAGCACTGGCCCACTGAAGAGAGAGGGAGCCCAAAACAAGGAGATCATCCCACAGGTTAAGCAGGTCCTTCAAGACAGTCTCACAGCAGACCAACCACCACAGACCGGCCCAACCTCATTGTCTCACAACACCCATATTGCAGCGCCACCAGGATCCCCCCAAAGGAAGACAAGACACACACTTCATGCCACACGCGTTGTGTTAGCCTCCTGTTCTGACCTGTCTGTAGTGGCCTATGAAGATTTTCCTCCTGACCACCTCCACTACAGCCAGGCAGTACATCTGGGGCACGGTACTCAGGGCGTCCACCACCCGCACCCTCTCCAGGAGCTCCGTCAGCAGCCTCAGCAGGGCCTGGAGCTTCTCCCCATCCTGGTCCGCGTGGAGCATCACGTAGCAGCACCATCTGAGGCATCACAACGAGGGAGTTGGTTAGCTTAGCAAACGGCGCTTCTATTCCACCTGTTTATGTGTAAAGAAAGTTCGTTGCGATGCTCAAGGCAACGACTTCACAGAGAACTTGGAGCTTTCAGCCCCAGGTGGGAAACAGCTGCTGTCTTACTTGAGACGAACTTGTAGGTTGTTCGCAAGCTCCTGTTTGGCAGTGGTGCACTTCTGTTTGATGTCCAGTAGCTTCCGGTGGTTGGTCAGCATGATCATCAGCTGGTTGGCGTGGCTGAGGCATAAGTCAGGAAGAACCGACGTATCCTTAAGGTTTTCAGCCCGCTTCTGATTGGCCAGAAATCCCTGTTATCGGACAGATATTGCATGTTACTTAAGTGATGATCTCAGACAGGAAACGTGATTGGGGTTTCCAATGTTTCTTTGTTTTTCCTCGCTTTGCTTACCTGAGCAAGTTCCTTTTGTTCGTTCACCAACTTTTTACAGCTCGCAATCATTTGGTCTAGCGCGTACAGCCTGTCCTCTAGGCCCTTGATAGCCTTCATGTTCTGATTATCCAGTTTGGCAATCGTGTCACGACATTCTGCTAAGAAGGGTTGTATGATCCGTGGGTCAAGCTGAAAGACAACAAAATGAATGACAATAAAGAGAGGTCTATTTTCTTTGATAACTTTCACGCACACCGACATCAAGGCCAGGGTTCATGGAGACAAGCACAGAGATAGGGGCCAATGTCGTACGCTCACCCTATTGATAGAGTCAAAGCACTTCCTGACGACTGATTCGACGTCATTGGGCCGGTCTTGTACATTGATCCAGTCCAGCAAGGTGACGTTGAAGGAGGGAGGGTTGGCCCTCTCCGGAGCATCTTCCTCCTGCAGGGCTGCCCTCAGCCCGCTGCTGTCTGTCATATCATTGGTCTCCTGACCTTCGCTGGGCCCAGGTGGTGTTGTCCCGGGAGCAGACACACAGGCAGGTCGGTTGGAGCTCCTCTGGGACTCAGAGGGGCAGAGGACAGAGTCTGTGGACTTGTCGTCCTCCTCCGTCTCGTCGGAATCCTTCCCTGGGCTCGAGCTAGACTTCTCAATGCTTTCTCTGTAGCTGTTCCGGGTCAAACACTCGAGCAGCGGAATCTTAGCCATGACTGAGACTGCTGTCCCCAGTCTTCAAACAGAAAACATCACAAACACTGTGAGCTGCAAATTTTGAGTTTTGTAAGTTTCACACTTTCCCCAAAAATGCAGCAAAATATTAATTAATCCAAACTGCCAGACAGATTTTACCTGAACAGTTCTGCTAACTAACACGAACATTTTACTTGACTGTTAACACTATATGGGGAAATAGTACATTAAACAACCATTTGAATAAAATTGGACAATGTGAAATACATATTTCATAAGGAGATAGTTACTTAGTGAGTTTCAATTTGATGTCCTCAAAGTCCTGTTGATAATTAATGTACGCTGTGTCAAACTTCCAGAGTAGCTTCTGATAAGACAGGGTACAGTCATCCAGGTTAGCCATGATGGCAGCCCAACCTTGGTGTTGGAGGTGTTCATCGTGAACCAGGCGTTCACAAAAGGAGCAAAGTTTCTTGGCAACTTCAAACATTTCCTTTGAGAGATAAGAGGTGTCAAATGAAGCAGCACATTCCAAAAAACTAATGAAGGCCTAATTAAATTATAATTTTTAATACACCGTTACTTGTGCCCATTGTCAATGAAAATGGGGAGAAAGAAACATTTACCACAGCAAGTTGTGTTCGTGAGGCAACGGTGTGAAAGACTGCCGGCATCATCAGGGACTCTTCCACCTTCAGCTCCATCTCATTCTCAACTGAGAAAGTAGTCTTGGGAATTGTTGGCGCCCGATCACACAAGATCATCTCTTTGTTGAATAGGAATATGGGGTTGGTATCCTGGAGGAGTGGAAAACATTTATCAACACCCTTTCTCCGAACAATTAATTCAATCAGTCACAAAACAATTGGTTAACATATCATTTTTTTGTAAAGTCACTGTACATTTAATCAATATAACTTCATCATTAAGCATGGTGCAAACTTACAGTGCCAGCACTGTAGCTGCAGACCCGCCTCTCAGCAACCATGCACTCCCCTCCATTCACAACCAGGACTTGATGTTGGGTTGCTATTTTATACTTGACCTGGATGGCATGTTTGAGGTCCAACACACTAAAAGGAACACAAGCACACGCTGGTATTTAAAAACATACATTTGGTAGTAGTTCCTCAGACGTCAGCTATCTGACAACCATTAAAGATTAGTATTCTGATAATGTAGTAGTTATTTTTATTAACTATTCTCATAGGAACTTTTTCTTACGTTTGGACAGCAAGCTCAGTGTCAAATGTCAACGTGCTGCCGTTGTTGACCTGGAACACGTACAACTTCATGTTGAATCCTCCAGATCTTCACACTTCCCTATCGTATCAGTCATTCAAGACCACCCTGCAGAAAACAAGTTTTAAAAAAAATGCTACTGTGATGTAAAGAGCTGAATGGGGGCTTTGTTGTCAAATTGGTTTTGGGACATCGTGATAGTACTGTGCTCCACGTGTTTGGGAATAATTCTGAATGTTGTTCTAATACAACATTCAGACAGCAAGCTACGTCAGTTAACCCTACTTGTACTACCTAGATACAACTTCCCTGAACCAAGTTCAGCATTTTGGACACATTATCTGTGTCTGAAGTAGTTAATTCTAGCAAATTCAAAGCTGAATGCAACCTAAGCCACTTAGTAACTCTTTCACTAACTAGCTAGTTAGCCGCTACGAAGCAAGCAAGGGCTGAGTCATGTTGTTGGTCAGATGCTAGCTACACTACATAGCTAGAGCTAGCTACCAAGCTAGTTGACACCTTGCCCGACATCCATAACGTAATGTAAACAAGTGCACAGGTTGCCAGTTATATACCGCTACGCTAACTGAGCTGGATAGTTTATGAAAAATAACTAGCAACGGCAACAAGCAAATCAACACTTAAGCTTACAGTAGCCTAACTCACTAACATCGTTAGATTTGCAATTATAACCAATTTGTCCACGTACAGTGCAGTGGAACGCCAGTTGTGCGGGTGAAGCCCAAAGGCCTGATAGTTAAAGAGGCTTTAGGTTATAGGGTACCATCTAATCTAGCATACCCACCAAAACGTTAGCATTACCTACCAATGTAAGTAGCTAGCTAGCCATCTAGCTAGAGCAGAGGTCAGTGGACAAAATATATGGTGCTGAAGGTATAACTCCAAAATTAGCCACCAGAAATGTTAGCGCTAGCACGGTACAAGCTAAGTAGCTAATGAGACAAACGAGTTGAACTACTATTGACGGTAGGCTACCTTGTAATAAAAGCTAACAGTACCGCATTATCTGGTGTTTGCAAATGTTAACTAAACAGATTACTCGTCACTTTGCTACAACTAATTTTAGTTATCTAAGACTGACAACAATCGTGCGAGCAAACGTTGGATGATGTGGTTTGTAAGTATCCACGACATAGGCGTCTTTAAATAATACCCCTCCCTAGGCTAGCTCAGACTAGCCGAGCCCGATATATCTGCCAATTTACTTGTAGCTAGGTTCCCGACATGATGCATTTCTGACAAATGACAACTCACATGTTTGGTGAGGGCATGAAAACATTAAACATGGTTCTAAGTGAGTGTCTATCCAAACGAAACTCTTACCTCTCTTTGTTTACTCTCATCTCCCCAAATGTCTCTTGAAGAGCTAGCAAGCGAACTTGCTAACTAACATGGCTAAGTTTAGCATACATGGACCTATATGGCTAGCGATAAAGACGCTAGCTGGAAAACATTATCTAACTAATTATGTATGTGGTTAGACGTCAACGTAGACAGCTGTCAATCTGTAGCTAATCTTCAGCTAGATCGATGCATGTTACTCCGTGGACACGGGACAGTTCGAGGGCTTTGCCATTTGTCTGATCACGGACAATTCCTCTTCGTTCAGGATTGTGTAACCATGCTAATGCATAGCTAGCTTGCTAACACTCCTATCTGCAGCTGTCAGGGATCTCTCTGCTGTGTTTTGTTGTTGTCGTAGTCGTCACTGCACAGCGAGGTGCATTCTGGGATAAGGAAAAAATATCATGGCAGTTTTGCTGCAACGTGAGAAGGGGTGCGGTTTAGATGTCAATTTGTTTGCTGCAGATGCCCTCACTTTTATGAATTTATTGAGATGCACTTTATACTTTTATTCAACTGTCTTTGCCTGCAATATGTGAGTTATTGGCAGTGGCACAACGAAAATAAATCAATAGAATAGTCATATTGAGCACATAACTTAAAATGTTAACTGTAAAACGAGTCTGGACAATGTAAACAGGTTCAGGATTCAAATGCCTATTTAGTAATAAAATCTGATAAAATATGGTAAATGGGCCTATGACTTGCCATGGTGATTGCCCTTTGTAATCCCATGTCCACACTGGTGGTCAAACGCTGGTAAGAGACTCAGGGTGTGAATGTAAATTATCGGTGTGTGATGTTCTAGCAGGTTCAGAATTCATTAGGTTCCATTGAATGAGTTACATGGAGAATATGTTCATGTAGGATGTGTTAAGACAAAACGAAACAATATGAAGCAATGAAAGCTGCATCAAGTGCAGAAAAGTGAAGAGCATAGTGACAACGTCAGACATATTCTACATGTTCTCTTGCTGATGAATCAAAAAGTAAAGGTCAGAAATTACAGTGTGCCACCGATTGAATTAAACATTGAGATCCAAAGTCCATTTAAATGGTCCGATATTTAGGAGCTTATTAAAGATGTATACTCAAGTTTGGCCACTTAAAGTGAGCAGACAGCTCTAAGATTTGTAATTAGTCACCATCTCTACTATGATCGATAATTCAAGGGGGTTTCATAAATATTGCCCCTCAAGGCTTTTCATTCTGTGCCATTGAACCCTTGCTGCTTACATATTTATGACAGCTCCCAGTGTCTTTGGGTATGCCCATCCAGATTATTGCTGACACACTCAGGAGCAATCAGCAGAGTGAGAAGCCTATTAAAGACCAGCAGCATATCACACAGAAGCAAAAACTTTCGTAACTTTTTTAGGGTTGAAATTCCAATAACGTGACTGTTACAATTATAGGGTGGGTAACATGGGGGTGCATATGTGTAATGCTACTGGATAGTTGAAAACAATTATAATAGTTAGATATATCTTTCCTTGGCCAGAGTCAATGAGGCGGTGCTGTTAGGAAGTGTGAACTGTGAACTGTATTCCTAACAGCTTGTTGTATATTTGGCCAAAACCAAAGAGGAAAACCCTGCCGACTTAATCATATTCCTCATTCATTGGACACGGCATGGTCCCAGAGAGTGTCGCCAACACTGCCATCTGTCAGGATATAAATGGGCATAAGACTTGGCTGTGTGGTTTTCATGAAGAATAGTTTATGCTATATGCAGGCCAATCTACAGGCTGTGATTTCTTTCTTGGTTTATAGTACATATAAAATTTATTTGCTTTTACACATCAGAAAATAATATATCTATAAATAAAAGTCACTTTAAAAAGCCACACAAATATACACAAAGCTTCTAAATATGATCTATATTTACCTCATCCTGGTTTGAAAATTCAGCAGTCATTGAGCCATCTTCAATATACTTTTAAGCAGTTACTACGATAAAAGTAACTAGATCAGCCTACCAAGCATTGTTTCTGAACACATTCTGTGAGTAAGTGTTTGGCAGCAGTATGAATTAGGAATGAATATTTCTGGAAAATAGTTCCAGATTTGGTCACCAGATGGAGGCAGAAGGCTGTGGGTAACACAGTTTGGCTTCGGCTGTGATGGTTTTTGCACAAATTGTGTCATTTCTATGTATTGTACAGACAAGTATGCATGTCTGGAATCCTCATAATCTCTTCTGGTAACCAGGGCAGTGGAGTTTGCTTAAGGCCCCATACAATACTGTTACACAAATCTAAAATGTAGAACTAAAATATTTTCGCATTTTAGCCTAGATGGTGTTTTTGAATGTGTGGTTTTCTTTATTTAGAAAATTAATTGTACAAAGAATTATGGCCATCAGTCTTTCAATTTAAACATCTCCCTGCAAGAATTTAAATCCAATTTAACGTGATATTGAGACATTTCTCATGAACATATCCCTTTTGAATTGAGTTGAAAGCAGCGTGACAGCTTCAGTCATACTAATTCTAACAACATACAATTACTAAGTTAACTGAAACATCATTTGTGTAACCAGGGTGAGTTCATTATCAGACTTCATGGATGATGATTACATTTTGGGAGTTAGTACCTACTAATATAAAGGTCCAAAATCAAGAAAGAATTAGAGGGACATTTCTACTTTCTACTACATACAATGTTCTTAATTTTATATAAACCTCATTCATTTTTCTATCTGGGTTTTACTATCTATAATCAATGTTTTTAGAATGTACAGTATGCATTTTAAATGTATGGCTCTTTAAGCCTAAGTATTTCATGCACATTATTGTTTAGTTCTTATGACTCATTGGGTTTAAATAGAAATGTCCTTTTTCTTTACGCAGCGAAATGTTCATTAGTAAAACATCTACTTAATTGTGTTCATGATTAGATTTAGCACCCCAAGGTGTAATAACAGTACATCACTGTGAGTGTTTGAGATATGGTAAGGGTTTTTCAAGTTTTAATGACAAACAGGGGATGCTGAAAGTATAATCACAATAATATATCTGTGAATATTCATAACGTAATGATTTGTTGATGTTTTATACTTAAATCTCACGAACGCAGTTAACAAACAAACATGAAACTAAAGTATACATAGTAGACTGTATACAGTATACAGAAATGAAACTGTGATATAAAGTTTGGCTCAGAGTTGACTGACTTGTAAAGTAAAAGTTGGTTTGTGAATTCACACATGAAGTAGAATATGAAGAATGAAGTAGACCATGTCGTAGCATAATATAACATATTCGCCAACGAATTCTGATCATGTTGTGATCAGCAAAGAACACAGCAGTAAAAGAATGGGTGTTGTCCACCAGTAGATGGCTCTATCTCCCAATTATTATGCCTGACATCCACCTCTTCCTGATGCCTGTATCTCCTATTCATTTGTCTTCAGTCACTGGAGAAAAATGCGAATCTGTCTGCTGTTCAGATATTTTTTTAGATGATTATTTTCTCTGTGTTGGCCTTTATTGAGAGAATTGTCTACACTCTGACACACCAACATAAGTTAATTGTTGATGCCTATTTGATCAGTTCATCATTTTACGACATACACATTGTTTGTGCATTGCATGTCTTAGATGCAATTAGAGCCTTTGCGAAAAGTTACATTGTCTCCTCTAATTCGACACCTAGAAACGTAATTCTAGGATTGTCTCACATCAAGTCGGCAATACAATAATCAAATCGTCAAATACATAATAGGTCTTTAGCCTATGTATGGATGTTTTTGCTGGTTGGAAAGGGATGTGTGCGCTTGTGTATAGGGAGGAGGGCGTGGTGTGGGTGTGATTGGGTAGGGTTATTTTTGTATATTCTCTTATTAGACCAATTATTTAGTTGCATAACAACCAGGTATGTCATTGAAATTATGTGCACGTTGTTTTATTCTTTCCTCGCACACGCGCCCAATCGAATTACACCCTCCCCCATCTCAAGTACAATTACGTGATGGGTGACGTTTCAGCATGCGGAGGAGGGCGCTGGGCAGGGACCACTTGGACCAAAGAGTACTGAACGCGATCTCGTTTTAACGCAGTAATAACGCATTCAGTAGGCAGTGGACCAGGGCGCCTTGCCGAAGCCGAGCCCATTGTCTCCTTTATACAGAGCAAGTAAGGGAAACCATTCGATTTGACCATCAAAAACAAGCGGATAGCCCTGAAAGGAGTCTCTACTGACAGGCATTTCGGTTTGCGAGCCACAGAATAGAGCAGGACACGTATTTAGGGCATAGTGTAGCCGATAACGGAAAATGAATCACAGTCAAGTTTTAATAATATGAGAAAGAACCGCGTTTTGTTGAAATTGGCGACTAACTATTAATGCTTCTGCGCCGTTTCGCTTTCAGATCTCTGGTTCTCACGGACTGCTTTTGATCATCGTTTGAAATCCTAAAATCAGAGATATTCCAATTGTAAAGAGTTAGTCTTGTAACCCAAGATGAATTTCCAGTCGGGTGTCCCAGTATCGGTGTCCGGTATCTCGCAGCAGTCTCAGCCAGCCATGCCTACTCCAGGCACGGTCCCCGCGCCCGTTCCAGTACCAGTTCCCCAGTCCATTCCGTCCCAGTTCGGATCCGGATCGTCTGCAAGCTCAGGGGCGGGCCAGTTCGGTTCGGGGACAGTATCAGGCCAGGCTGCTCAACCCGGCCCAGGGTCTCAGTTTGTTTTGTCTAACTCGGCGGCCATCAGAGCTGAGATCCATCGGTTTGAGTCGGTTCACCCCAATATTTACGCTATCTACGACCTGATCGAACGTATTGATGACCTGGCCCTTCAAAATCAGATCCGAGAACATGTGATCTCTATTGAGGGTAAGTATGGAAAATGTAAAGCTTGTGTGTTTTCTGTAGAGTGGTCACCCCCTAGTTGGTGTCATTCATGGTCGTGCCAGCTCCTGTGATGGAGAATGACAACAATGTCGCAAAACAGATTGTCAACAAACAATGCTTTGGCTAATCAGGTTAAATCCACCATAGCATGTTCCACAGAACCATAGCATGTTCCACAGAACCATAGCATGTTCTACAGAACCATAGTATGTTCCACAGAACCATAGCATGTTCTACAGAACCATAGCATGTTCCACAGAAAAACGATACATAACACAATTCACCCGGCACACATTTGATCCTGCATGCTAAAACTTTAGAACCAACACAAAATACAAATTCAATGACAGTGCATTGCCAAACGTTTTTGATCCTTGGCACCCATGTGCCTTGAACATTCTGCCATGCTCTAAGTATCGCAACGATCAACATACATGTGCTTGTCTCTGTGGTGTAGGCCTGTTTGATTATGAATATTGCAAACGAGTATACCTTTGAAATGAACATGTGCCTCCTGTGGTTATGATTTCAATAATATTTGTATTAGTCTCATTTGCTTTCTCTGCATGTAGAAATTCTCTCACCTAAGATAAATAATGTGTTAAAATACGTCTCTATCAGGGAGACTTTATGTTCCAAATTCCTTCAGACGTGTTGCCTGAATAGAAGTGAAAGGCAAAGTATGTGGTGACTGTTTGTCTATCGACAAAAATGTCTGCATACATGCCTACTTTGAGGCATGGCACAGGGGTCAGTGCAGGGACTTCACTGTTCATGAAGCACGTGTCAAAGTGCCTGCCTAAGACATTAGAGTAACAACGACATATTTCATGTGACTTACAACTCAAGCTTATGAATCAGTATAAGATTATACAAAAATCAATAATCACTACAGGGTTATGCTGTAGCTTTTCATTCTGATTTGAATGATGTATGTTTATGTACCACATACTGGCTCCATAAATGTGCTTTTAATAATATAGCCTATAGTGTTGACATTGAATTTACATCTTGTTACATGACAACTTGATTACAATGGAACCACAAGTCAATTAACTCAGTGATCGTGTCAATACTTATGTTGTTACTTGTTAATGTTGTTCTTTAGATAGCATCATGTGGTTTGGTTGGTTTCAGGGCCAACCCGTCCCCTTCAGCCCCTGAAAGAGGTCAAGTCTGTCTGTCTGTTCTTTAGCCTCTCTTTATGTCAAGATAAACCATTGACTTATCGAGTCAGGGCTTGGATATTCTTACAGTTTAGGCTGGAAGGAAATGCACTGGTTTATTTGAATGCAAATTGTTACATCATCGTTGTAAGGAAGCCATGCTTTTATGTAATCGCTTGATAGGACAACACTAGAGCCTTTTATGTGTCTTCTTAAAAGATGCAAGCATATTTGTTTTAATGAGGACAAGCAGTAGCTTGGTTCACTGCCAACACAGCGCCTGACTCAGATTCCCATTGTTTTTCCATCTAAAAGTCATTTCCTATGATCATTTCTGTTGGTGGTATTCCGATGCGCCCCTGTGTTTTTGCAGCATCCAAAGCATGCTGCTGCGATGTCTCCATCTTTTCAAGCATGACGGGCTGCAACAGGAGGCGCTGCACTCATATTCACCTGAGCTGTAGGGCTGCAGATTCCCCCTTCAATCTTGCATCATCGCAGGGTCTCTGTTGCTAAGAAACTAGTGGCTCATGCCTTCAGTTGAGAATACCAGAGAGAACATTAATTTAAGAAACAAGCCCTGCCCTCCATCCTTTCTGCACATGCTGGTGTCTGTGTGGATCATTATGAGCTGAGACGTATGTATGGTCATTCTCACACTCATGGACAAAATCCCAAGGGAAGACGAATGAAGCGCTCCGTGCCGATCATACCGAACGCTAGGTTAGGCTGTTTTCCATACCTCTCCCGCTCGCACTATTTGATATTCACATCACTAGTTGGTCTCAGCGAGCTTCTTTTTTTAATATACTGCAGTCACTCATAGCAGGAACGATGGAGGGATAGATTTATTTCATGTGATGCCCATTGTAGGTTCATCAAAAAGCGATCTACAGGTTATGAAAACCACAGGGTTTGCAAAGACACACCGTGTACAGTAAATGTCATATTTCTTCTATCAGAATGATGAAATAGTACCAGACACATTTCTGGTAGCATGATAGGATGATAAGCCGAGAACATTACTAGAATCGTTGGCTCTCAAAGGCTGAGCAGTATCTGTCAAAAATGCCTTGCAGGTGCACATGCACTCTGGAGGATATCTAAATGAAAACGGAGATTTAGGTCACATGGTGACCCTCATGTATGATTATCCATTTGACAAAATGGCTCCTTGTCCCCTAGCAGGGATACAGAGAGGGTGAACAGGAAATGATGTGCAGTAGGATCTACCAATCAACTCAAAAGCAGTTTGCAAACAGCAGGAAACAATGGAACATGTAAAAACTCCAGTTTGACTTTTGACTTGATCTAATCAAATAATACATTAGTGATCTTAAATGAACTGAATGAAATATGGATGGAACCACACAGATGGACTACACGGGCGAGATATGTGATGCTGTATCATTTTTGGTCAAATGATAGTATTCAGCTGCAGAGATGGGTTTTCATTCAGGGGTAAGACCAAATTGGAAGTGTGAATGAGGTATTTTTCTGAACTAGATTGGAAGCTAAGAAAAGAGTCTTGAAGATGGAAGTTTTATTATTCACACCTTGCATCCTCAGTGGAGTTAAACTAAATTTGATCAGGGGTTTGCCTGAAATACGTTGCTTGGTTAGTGGTAGAGAAAAGCATCTAGATCATTGAGATACAGAGGCAGCTGCTCAGATTGTGATCTAATGTGATGTAGGTTTTATTTTTAGATAGTCTTTCCAGTGTGGAGTTCTATTAAGAAGAAAACTCTCTCTGGGAATACTCGCTTTTATATCTACATACATTTCTGCTGGTTGTTACCCTGATTTATGTTCTTCCACCATACTTCTGAAGTATTAAACATAATTAGGTGGACCTTAACCGTATTACAATTTGTAATTCTTCATGTTGTTGACGTGTCTAGTTACATGATGACATGGTCATGATGTGTCAGACCATTTTCATGAAACACAGCAACCATGAAACAGCTGTTGATTACATATGAAATCCCAACTCATCAACAAACAGAATCCCAGGCCTCAGGTGTCAGGTCGGGGACCGAGACTCATCTCCTGATCCCAATTCTACCCCTCTGATTCTCAGGGAGGCTGTATGAGGAGTTGAAGCATGGGCTAACAAGCCTGTACTCACTTCAGCATTGACTAGAGCACAATGAAACATTGTACACAGAGCTGCCAGCAGAGACGACACAGAGAGATACGGAGGACACACACGGGACCCACGGGAGTCTACTGGCAGTGTAGCACCTAAACAGAACCCCCTGGCACACGCTGATTTTATGCATCTCTCCACCGTCAATTACCTCAGAGAACCTGAGGCCTCCAAGACCTCACAAAAAGATAACGGTGACAATAAGTTGCTGTAATAAATATGGTAATAGAAGATTGGTAATTATTCGCTCCCTAATAATCATAGAAATGTAAAACTATTCGATTAGTGTGGGGGTCATATGGCTGAGTGGTTAGGGAGTCGGGCTATTAATCAGAAAGTTGTTGGTTCGATTCCCGGCTGTGCCAAATGACGTTGTGTCCTTGGGAAAGGCACTTCACCCTACTTGCCTCTGGGAGAATGTCACTGTACATACTGTAAGTCGCTCTGGAGAAGAGTGTCTGCTAAATGTAATGTTTTTACCAACTATGGCAGACATGTAACTGGGGTTATAAAATACTGTTTGCACATCACTGCTCTCAAGGTTATGACTCGGGTCAAGTAGAGCACTCATTAAACATGCATTAAGATCATATTAGAGCCATTGAGGATTAGGATGAAGGCTAGTCATTTTTTCTCATGTTCAGCTGCTGAGCCTAAATAGGTCCCCTAAGAAGAAAATATTGCCCAGAAATGATTAGACAAAGTGAGGCTTCAGACCACATCCATGAGCAATAGCTTATACCTGTGGTTGAAATAATGGCCTGAAACAATTAGCATTGAAAATTACTTAGCATTCATCTGGGATGATTAAGGCTGGTACATGATTGAAATGATGGATACGTATGGATCCAGCACAGGCCATCTTTCCAAAATCAAGATAAACACAGGTTCATTTTCAGTGTGTCTCTGATACTGATAGTAGATTGTAGACACGCACTTATTGAAAAGCAGAGCAAGGGAAGTGGGCCAAAGCCCCCACCTGTGTGTTTCTCTTATGAAGGCCTCTCCTGATTAATGTAGTTTTTTTTGTTGTTGAGTGTCTCAGTGTTTACAGATGGTATCTATACCTTAGTGAAGCCTCACACGTAAACACATCTGCAAAGCCTGGACTCAGCCCTCTGTGGGTGCATTTCACATGTACTAAAGTCAGACAGAAAGGAACTTCTATCTGAGGAAGACTTTAAGGATTGTTCCTTTACAGTGCAGCAGTTTATTGTCTCCCTGCTGAACATTTTTGTCAGTTCCTCCTCACCTTTTCCTTAACAATTACAGTTTGGATTTGCATGTCTTTCGCAATCAGCCAAAGTCTTTCTCACTCAGTGAAGAGGAATAGGAACAAAGAGAACACCAGCTCCCTTAGTATTCCGTTAGTAGTTTCTGGAACCTGTTCATATCGTACGCTCCAAAGGCAGTGGTACCAAAGCGCCCTTTCCTTCAAAGTAGTGGAGCCCTACAGAGCTCCACATTCCCTCAGGTGATGGAACATAGATTAGATAGAACACCTACAAGGTATATGACACTTATGCTTATGTCACTCACCCTTGTGGGTATTGTTTTTCTAATAAGTGTGGTTGTGGTTGCCAAAAAAACCCTGTCAGAACAGAGCTGGTGTTGAACAGCACACTGCTGATGGCCTCGAGGGAAACCAAGGCTCAAATGAACCGAATCCCAGTTGCAAATGGTTTGTACCGCTCATACAGCAAGGTCAGTCGCTTCTGTTCTATGTCAGAATACTGTCGGCAGTGCACTTTCACTGGACAGATGTGTGGTCGTTGACAAGACTTGCAAACGCTTGTCACTCAAAAGCCCCATTGTCTGGCAATCACCCTCTTACAGTTCCCCTCGTTCTCCCGCGTCAAAACGCTCATTACTTCCCCATTCAGTTGAGGCCAACATTGGACTGGAGCTTTGACCTGCACCCGTCAGAGATGTACCAGGCTGTAGAGCTACACACAGGGCATGCGCCCCAGGGGTTGGAGGGCTGCCGTTGCAGTGGTTTGTCTGTCCTCCTCTTCACTGCTGGGCCACGGCAAAGGCTTAGCGAATATGACGCTATCCTCCAGAGCAGAATGGCCTCCATTGTTCTTGGGAACAAAGACTCTCTCTCCCTCCCATTGGTGGACAGTTGAAATGTTCCTCTGGTTTCGCTTGTGTGGGGGTGAATGGCCCATGTTTTTATTTGGTGGGGGGGGGGGGGGGGGTAATATGATCTGGTGCCTGGTCTAATTGAAATGCAGAAAAACTTTTTGGTGCTGTCCTCTCCTCTCCCCCCTCACATCCTACCCCAGAGAGGCTGCACCCTGGAAGGCTTGTGTCTGACTGAATTGTGATCACTTAACTCCTTTCATTCAACCTCTCTGCCAGTGGGTCCTTTGCAGATAGTTGAGATAGTGGTCAACCTCATTTGTCCTGTTGTGCGACCGGTATTAACGTCATCCAGATCCCATCACTGAGGTGCTCGTCTTTCCTGCCAGTGGGGTTTGGGCTGGAAGCAGATGGCCACTGGAGGAAGGGGCTTTGGAAGGCAGTGAGTGAGCAACAGATGGAAAGGCGCATATGCCTCCAAGTCCCCTCAGCCTGCCAGCAGTCCTGTGTCTAGCTGCAGAGATCCAGGCCTCCAGGATGGGATGGTGGCCTCGGTGGAGAGGGAACAAGAGGGACGGGCCTTGATCTATTCCCCCAGAGGAAGAGGAGATTCGTACCGTGGCAATACTGCCCCGCGAGGCACACATTTCCCCTGTTCATTAGAACAGGACGCCAGGCATATGTGAGGCCAGGATGTAGCGTAGTATGACAGCATGCACTGTGACGGTGATCGCACGGGGAGTCAGGAGTCTGTAACTCCCGCTCCTTGAAAGCCTATTGAGGACGCGCATTCAATTAATGAGTTGGTGGACTAAGGAAATGATATCCAATTTCTTAACGGAAATTATAGCAACAAGGGCATGTCACAGTGTCTGTGCATCAGTCAGTCCTCAAGGACATGATTTAGGTTTAAGTGTTGCCAACCCACTGTGGTAAAAAGAATGACTACCAGCTTGTGTGTTGATGGGCTGAAGACAGGGCTGTTGGAGGGTGCAGTATGAATGGAGTTTGCAGAGGACGAGGTGACATGAGAGTGTCTCACAGGCTGCCAGGCTTATTACAGTAACACCTCATTGCTTTGGAGTACACTAGAGATCTGAAAAGGGCCTGTTCTCATTTTAACTCCCTGTGGAAATATCAGGGAACACATTGGCATGAAATGATAAATCTGTTTTCTTCAAGAAAGGAATAGGGCCTTTTATCCTTTTAGTTTATCTTGTTTCCACCATGGCCAATGGGCAAATCCCTGTGACATGTTTGCCATTGGACATTGCCAACACTATTTATGTTAATAAACTGTATAATGCAATGCTATATCACTTTCAATGCAGTGAAAACAGCCCAGTGTTATTCCTGTATAGGTACATGGTGTAGTGTAAGTTGGCTTGGTTCTGTTATCAGATGTGAGTCCACTGTCAATGCAGCTTGTTTAACACATGTCAGAGTAGAATAATCACGCAGGTCCTACATTCCTCATGTAGGTGACGTAATGTGGTGTTGACGCTTCAGCACTGTGGCCTTGTGTGTGCTACCTTCAAAGGGCTTACTTAGGCAACATTCCATGGATTAACTAACATAAACACAACATTTTTTTTCTTTCTGTCTTTACATGCACTGGATATCCTCACAATATATTGTACTTGATAAATAGGGTTTTAAAAAGATAAACACAAATGTGTGGCCCTGGTATACTTCCCTGTCCCACCATTCTAACTGGTATTTGAACATTTGATTCATGTAAATGAGCAGTACTTCAACCTTGAAGTCCTTTTCCATGGTTCCACTCTGATTTGTGTCTGTGGGATCTTGGCCTTGTTCCTCAGGAGTGTGGAGACTGTGGAGTGGGGAGAGACTGTGTACTGGAGAGACTGTGTACTGGAGAGACTGTGTTCTGGAGAGACTGTGTACTGGAGAGACTGTGTACTGCAGAGACTGTGTACTGGAGAGACTGTGTACTGGAGAGACTGTGTTCTGGAGAGACTGTGTACTGGAGAGACTGTGTTCTGGAGAGACTGTGTTCTGGAGAGACTGTGTACTGGAGAGACTGTGTACTGCAGAGACTGTGTACTGGAGAGACTGTGTACTTGAGAGACTGTGTACTGGAGAGACTGTGTACTGGAGAGCATGTGTACTGGAGAGACTGTGTACTGGAGAGACTGTGTTCTGGAGAGACTGTGTACTTGAGAGACTGTGTACTGGAGAGACTGTGTTCTGGAGAGACTGTGTACTGGAGAGACTGTGTACTGGAGAGACTGTGTACTGCAGAGACTGTGTACTGGAGAGACTGTGTACTTGAGAGACTGTGTACTGGAGAGACTGTACTGGAGAGCATGTGTACTGGAGAGACTGTGTACTGGAGAGACTGTGTTCTGGAGAGACTGTGTACTGGAGAGACTGTGTACTTGAGAGACTGTGTACTGGAGAGACTGTGTACTGGAGAGACTGTGTTCTGGAGAGACTGTGTTCTGGAGAGACTGTGTACTTGAGAGACTGTGTACTGGAGAGACTGTGTACTTGAGAGACTGTGTACTGGAGAGACTGTGTTCTGGAGAGACTGTGTACTGGAGAGACTGTGTACTGGAGAGACTTTGTACTGGAGAGACTGTGTACTGGAGATACTTTGTACTGGAGAGACTGTGTACTGGAGAGCAGGCTCTGTGAAAGAGTCCACATGGAGGAAGTGTAATGTGACCCCATTACTGTTTATTCCCCCGTTTCCTGCATTCCCTGACTGGAATAACCCAAAGTTGTTCCACTACACTCCCCCTGGCTTTGACCCGGCACCCCAGTCATGCGGTCACAGACTCACCCCCATGTGTACCAGCACTGTAGGAACATGTTGACGGTGCTGACGGAACTTCAGAAGGGTTTCCAGGATGGGACGTCTGTTAGCACTGGCCGGTGCAGCTCCCAACTGGAGGTTTGGTTTGTTTCCTGTTGAGGTCCGTCATTGGCTTCATGTTTTATGTCCCAACTGGACATGAGCCTCTTTTGGCCTGTACTTTTTTGACTTTGCTTGAGTAGTTTTACAATAACATACATTGGTTGCTATGAACCATTTGTATGGACTTGAACATTTTAATACTTTGATGCATTTATAAGGCCTTGCTTCATCATATGGTGTCTTCTAATTCGTTACAAATAATACAAACTTGCTCAGGGCTACCAATAAAACACATCCTGAAAACAAATGTACCCATAAAATGTATATATACTGTATAATATAAACATATAAATATATACTGTATATACATTCACAATATGATGCATTGCAGCTGTAATGCTTTTTGCCTTTGACTTATTCCATGTTGGTCTCAGCCTATGGGTAAATTCTATATTACTTCACACACAGGTGGTTGCAGGCTAAAAGATTGTTAATATATTCTCAGCTTTTATATTCAAACAGCTAAGACCCATTAGTTATGCTGGTGGAACGCCTAATGACTGCAGTGCTGCAGCTTCTCAGAGACAGATACATACATCATGGAAAAGAATGTAGAAAGGACTGTGCAGCATGCTAAACAAGTAGACCTACTGGCAAAAAGACAACACATTTTTCAAAAGGGATCAGCTTAATGTGACTAAAGGGAGAAACAAACAGCCATAAACAACAGGAAAGGACCAGGAGGCAGTGTGAATGGAGAATTGAGCCAAGTCATGGCCACAGTTATTAGTTTTTTTCAATTGCATTGGCTCATTTCTCAAATGAGAATTTCCTTTTTTTTCTTCAAAACAATAAATTCAAATCTAGTTGTAGAAGTAGTTTCTTTTCACAACAGAGCTAAATTTCTTATTCATCCAAGCCAATACTATGTGTTTTCGCACAGTAAGTGCAATTGTATACAATTTGCATAATATTTACATGAACATGGCTTGCTACAAAATACTGATGAGTTGATTTTCAGTGAAACTGTCATACAATACTTTTTTTGTAAGTAAGTGATTTTGTGACAAATTATTATGTTCACTAACATGTGACATACAGTATGTAAAAATGGACATGCAAATGTGAATTTATGTTTACATGTAACACATTACTACAAAAAATATATTTACTAGCCTACATTTTGCAGAAGTGCAGTAGAGTTGCAATGTGACCGTGGTCACAATTGCTTACAGTTAAGTGAATGTTACCATAAGACTGTTAAAAATTAGCCAAAGCATTTGAGAAATCTAATATGAATGATCTCCTCAATATCCTGCTGGTTAGTAAGACAGTTACTATGGAGATTCGGTAACAGGAGAGACAGAATGCTACATTGTTGAGCAGTCCTTTCACACCAAGACAATTTCATAATTTTTTCTTTGATCATAGTTATCGTGTATCGTGAGGGGTTGGGGGTGCTTGTGAGGGTACAGTGACTGGTTAGTGGGGGGGGGGGCGATGGGGCTATTGTTGCCATGTGAATGGATGTTCCGCAGTGCCTACTTGGCAAAAAAGCATGCAAACCTTTCTCTCTCTTTGAAAGACGCTAAGCAACTCGCTCAGGGCCGACAGGATGCAGTTTTTCAACAGGATGACGAGATTCTCCTTATGGGCTGCGCAAAGAAGCTGGCAGCGAAAGTGCAGCGTTCAGCACCGACAAGAAAGCAGCCCTCAGAGGATGAGCTCCCCTCCATGTTGTGCTCTCACATGGGAGCAAACTGCTGCCCTCAGAGGAAAAACAAACATTCAAAAAGGTTACGTGAAAGAGAGAATGACAACACTTGCATTGAAACGCAGTGGAGCTCTGTAGCTGGGGGAGTCCTAGCTTGTGGTTCTTCCTGTGGTAAAACTGGCCTGACTATTGTCTCAGCCTGAACATGTTCACCACTGCTTTCAGACTTTGGACAATGGCATCCCTCTTTTACGTCAGTTTGCATGGTCATTTCTGAGGTATCGGCCTCCTTTCCCAACCCTGCCCTCTGAGTTAGCATTATAAAGGCCCTGCTTAATAAATGAGTATTAATGCCTGTGCTTGTGTGTGGATTGGTGTGTGTGGACAGGATTTAGAGATCACCATCATTGTTGTACTAGCTGAGCTGGACTGTTGTGAGAGAGAGGAGGTATGGTGATTACTGGTGCCTTGCTTTGACAACAATAGGCGGGTCAGATCACCCATAATGGATAGATAGATAGAGAGAGAGACATAGACAGACAGACACATAGATGCTAGGTTTGGAGAAGCCAGCTGAGTGGCATCTCAGTTTACTCGGTGCGGACAAACTGCTGTGTGTTTGTGTGAGTGTATGTAGGTGTATGTCTGAGGTGAGCCAGAATCAATCTATACTGAAGTAGCGGTAGGGGAAGCAAGGGCTTTCTACCTGCCTGCTTAGGTTACATTACAATGCCTGTTGTGTGTTCATTGCCCCGTACAGAAGCCACGTTGGTGCATCTCTATCCGTGTTTGAAGACGACGTGAGGCGGGTGGTGGGCGGGTGGGCGGTGGCGTGTTATGTAACAGCCAAGGAGCTGGCCAGATCAGCTCTGTGTCGGGGGGCTTCCTTGAAGCGTGAATTTCCCCTACTCTCAACTCCCCCTTCCTCGTCTGAGAGGAGGGCTGCTTAGTGGGAAGTGCCCCGGGGGGGTTCCAACGTAACGAGGCCTCGGCTGTGTTTCGGGTGGGGATGGGGGTGGGGCAGGGTTCCGTCTCGACGGCCTCCCCTTACACTACTTCCATGATGAGCCCAATTCTAACCACTTCCACTACCGACCCCCGCTCCCCCTCCCACCCTACCCCACCACCCGCCCTCCCTCCCACCCCTCCTCCCTTCCCTCACGTCGAGTTTCTGTTGCTGCCTGCCTGTCTGACTCTCTCTTTTTCCCTCTTTCTTTCTCGTGGGCTTTCCATGGCCTGGTTATCACTCCCCCGATCACAGAGCGGTGCTGTGATTCCTTTTGTTTGTGGCTCACTCTGGCAATCTTCCGCTCCGACACAGAGATGTTGTCAGATGCAGAAGGCCTGCGGGCAGGTCAGACAGCCTTTGTCGAAAGTAGCTGCTGTCTGTGTGCGAAGGGCTGTGGAAATAAAGCAGCCCAGTTATTTTCTTGATGAAAGCCTCTCACCTCGTCTATAGCCTTCACTCAGGTCAGAGACTATTGTTTTTTGAAAGGCATTACCATTTAAAAACAGGCCTCTTTATTGCTATGTGGCTTACTGAAGTACTGTACATGTGTGGGTTATCACGCATGAATAAAAACCTTGTCACCATGCATGTGTGTGTCGTGCACACAAAAATGGCAAATAAAAGATTCCACAGGAATCCATCTTCTTATGCATTCATATGGATCAGTGTTTTCAAAGTTTCTCTGTATCAATTGTGAAGTTTACCCTATTTGAACGTTGTAAAAAAAACATAGTTCCTTAAATGCAGCAGTTGGTTGGAGTTGAAATGCTTTTGTTGTTAGTGGTAATGATAACTTGAATGCTAGTAAATAGGCTTCTCTGGAGGAGAGAGAGGGTACAACTAGAATTCAATAGCAAAGCAAACATGGCAGGATTTTGGATACTTGAAGAAGAACCTTCACAACCCGTTACAAACCCTTCCATGCACTTGATGTTCTCTTCTTCTTTCTTCCATGGGAAGGTTTTCTTTTGGGGTGAAGCTTGAGTTTGGAATTTGAAACCGCCCTGACCCTCTTCTATGTTGTATGCTCACTTTAATTCACTTGACAGATGGAAATAAACATTGTCAATAGCCTTGACATTTTCACCAGCCATTTTGCTCTCTCGGGGCATGTTAGGACATTTTATGAAGGTGAATCAGAAATACTCTCTTAACCTTTAAAAAACCTTAGAGGAGGTGCACATCAGCTTGGCATATCCCCGCATGTACAACGCCTCCTGTCAGTGACAAGAAAAGCCCAATCCGAAGCCTGCAGACCCATCACAGTAGAGGCTTGTGTGATGTGGGTGGTTGGGTGGGTGGAGGCACAGTAATGTGCAGGACAGCACTGAGATGGAAATGTTCAGAGTTTCATGGGTTCTGTTGATTGGCATGCCTCGTGAGCCTCCACTTCTGTAAATGCGTGGATGCAGTAGGATGTATTTCCTGACAAGGCCCGGGTCCAGATAACAGCAGGGAGGAGAGGGGGGATGAGGACCAGCCCAGCATCTGTTTGTCAGACTATGTGGAAGACAGTTGAGGACAATTCTACTCTACAAGACATTGGGCTCTTCCAAAACACATTCCACACTTCTTTCTTTCCACTATCCGGAATTCTTAGCTGTCCATTTATTTAAGTCTGTATTTGGACAAATACAAAGCGAATTAAAAAGCTAAACAAGAAAGACAATCTTAACACACAAATATACACAAATGAAAGATTCATGAGACCCCTCAAAATATAATGTCAAGCTTTTTAGCATCTGACAGAATGCCAACCTTATGGGAACGTTTACATGATAAATCAGTTCTTGACAGCTTGCAACACTTGATGTTCTCATGAATCATTCATATTATTCTTTTGAGATACTACATTATGCAAATTGGATTTAATGAACTTACTCTGAAAAAATGTTGCACAGAGGAAAAGTAAACTGTAAAACTTTACCAAATCAAAGTAATGTGATGTCCAATTATTATTCTGCTGGCTTTAATGTCGATGTTGCCTGTCCATTGATTGATGTTCTTTTCTTTTTCCACATGTCCTTCCTTCATCACCCTACTTTGATGGATGCTGACCACTATCATCAACATCAAACTCTGAAGGTAAGTCCCATTTTGTGAATATACAGTAGGTACTAACTCTGCACAGTGAAAACCCATTGAAAACCCACCTTAGATACTACAGGGTCTCCATCCAGTGGAAAAGACAATAACCCCATTATAAATGAAATAGGTGGCTAATATGTAGATAGTACCATCCGATATATATATATATATATCCGGTTGATATGGACAGCACTCGAGGATTCTAGATTGGTGCTGTATGGACGGTTTACCTTTTGCGTGTCGTCTGCTGACCTCGGCAGACGGAGAGCTGCTTCCTCATTAGCAGCAGCTCAGATTGCCAGCTGTTAAAGTTAGGATTCAGAGATCTGGCTCCCGAACTGAATATGTTCTGGATCCTCACTGATGATGCTGACATTTGGTGAAGCAGGGGGCCTACATGAGGTTGCAGCCTCGACAAGCCCGAGGAATACTAATGCTTCCATTTTTGGAATCGTCCTGTCCCGTTCTCCCTCGGCCTTAGTCCGCCTTAATTGAAATGTGTGCGAGGCGTCAGCCTCTGCTCGAGCCGTCAGCCCAATCATCCCCGATGACTCGGACGTGACGATGTCGATGATTGCTTGATGACTGCTCAAAAGAATGAAGGGCAAGACACATGTCCGGCGTCCTCTGAGACACTGCTGCACCTCCCTGGTCTTCTCCCATCCAGGCTGCACCTCCCTGGTCTTCTCCCATCCAGGCTGCACCTCCCTGGTCTCCTGCCACCCAGGGTTTGTGGCACCCTGCTCTGCCTGGACAGCAGAGGAGGAGGGGGTTGGTGTTTTGGGGGGTTGGGTAATCATGATGCCGTATTAGGAGGTCTTAGGGCTGGAGGGGGAGTGCTCGGCTGATCCAGCACATGGTGTCTGCTCATACCCAGCGTTTCCCCCCGGGGCTCCCAGATGTTGGTGCCACCCCCTCGGCCCGCCTGGCCTAGTTCTCCAGGCCCACGGGCAGTGACTGGCAATTTGTCCAATCCTCCTGTGTTTTTTCTTCTTCTACAGGTTTAAGTCAGCCGTGTAATTACTGTGTACTCTCTAGCTCCGCTTGGCTGGCAGAGAGGGCGTCCTCCACGGCCACGCAGGCGCTGGCTCTCTGATACTCTCTAAGCCCTCTGAGCTCCCACCGAATCAGACCACAAACCTCTGATCTGAGCATGCTCAGTCCACTCAGTGTTGTGGAACCGGTCAGGTATTGTAGTGATGACCAGTGAAAAGGTTTGTGGACCATAGAAAAAGTTATTTCTCGATTAGAATTCGTAGCCGAGAGCTTGAAAGAAGGTTTGAGGTGGCGTGTGCTCCGGGCTCAGGGGGAACGTTCAGTGAGGAGGTTTTCCTCATCCACTTGGGTTTTCGGGGTGTTTTCTTTAAGCTCAACACGATTGCTCATTAAGCCGACCCCTCACGCACAGGCTCCTACCCCCCACAAACACACTCTAGTGATTTCCGCAGCCTGGATAGCAACATAAGTGTCAAAACAGCAGGACTGGACAACACCGCACACTCCCAAATGAGCACAGTTTGACTGCCGTTTTGACTGGGGCTCTGTAACCTCTGTACATATTTGTCACAGTGTTTATGAAGCCCAAGTGTTTGAAGCCCTTCTGTTGAGATCCGTACATAATTATGTTTTTCTCATGCTCCTCTTGCATGTGTCTAAAACAGTCCTGGTGCTGTTCCCCAGGAGGGCAGTCCTCTGCTGTTCCCCAGGAGGGCAGTCCTGTGCTGTTCCCCAGGAGGGCAGTCCTGTGCTGTTCCCCAGGAGGGCAGTCCTGTGCTGTTCCCCAGGAGGGCAGTCCTGTGCTGTTCCCCAGGAGGGCAGTCCTCTGCTGTTCCCCAGGAGGGCAGTCCTCTGCTGTTCCCCAGGAGGGCAGTCCTGTGCTGTTCCCCAGGAGGGCAGTCCTCTGCTGTTCCCCAGGAGGGCAGTCCTGTGCTGTTCCCCAGGAGGGCAGTCCTGTGCTGTTCCCCAGGAGGGCAGTCCTCTGCTGTTCCCCAGGAGGGCAGTCCTGTGCTGTTCCCCAGGAAGGCAGTCCTCTGCTGTTCCCCAGGAGGGCAGTCCTGTGCTGTTCCCCAGGAGGGCAGTCCTCTGCTGTTCCCCAGGAGGGCAGTCCTGTGCTGTTCCCCAGGAGGGCAGTCCTGTGCTGTTCCCCAGGAGGGCAGTCCTGTGCTGCCCAGAGCTCCATCAAGCTCTTTCTTTCCCCTGACGCAGAATAAAGCTCTCCACTCTTCATCTCCGGTGATGAGCTGAAATGTCATTCCCTCAAAATCCATTTGTCATCTGTGACAACAAAGAAAAAACAATAACACACGAGTGCCAGAGGAGAGGTGGGATGGAGAGGAGAGGTGGGATGGAGAGGAGAGGTGGGATGCAAACGACTCGATCGTCGTCGAATGGACTCACTTGGAGTTTGATCAAATCCCAATGTCAAAGGCAATCACGGCAACAGATGACTGACATTTTAAGAGTGGATAAACCGGGATGGCTATAATCAGGATCTGAGGTGTCCTGTGTGTTTTAGCGCTTAGTAGCCGTCGTATTGAGTCATCCCTGACGATCACGCACGATTGCTGACAAAAAGTAGTGAGTAAGACAGTGTTATTTATTTATTTCCTAATTTTTCACGGGGCCGACCCTTTTGCCTGGCCACCAGTCCACCCTTCCTCCGTAGCCTGTAATGATTATGGACTCACAGTCGGTGACAGGGAGACATGGGTGCTTGAGACGGAACATTCATTCATCGCCACCCTGCAGATGCTCCAGATAAGTGGCGTTACGTAAGGACTGCGGCGCATACATGAACAGAGGTGCGCTGAATCAACCTGCTCGCAACAGCTCAGTCTGGGTGAGCTCCCTGCGTGGTCGGACACCTCCTCCAGCTCTCCCCCCACTTCTGTCTCTCTCTCTCTCTCTCTCTCTCTCTCTCTCTCTCTCTCTCTCTCTCTCTCTCTCTCTCTCTCTCTCTCTCTCTCTCTCTCTCGCTCTCGCTCTCGCTCTCGCTCTCGCTCTCGCTCTCTCTCGCTCTCTCTCGCTCTCTCTCTCTCTCTCTCTCTCTCCCCTGTCCACACTGCTCTGTCTGTTTGGGCCGCTGGGACGGACAGGGGTTTAAAGTGAAGGAAATGACAGACAGTTGTGGTTATGTAGGTTATGTCATGTCAAACACTGCCGGCTTTGGATGTTTGCTTCCATTTCTTTCCCAGACCTTTGAGTGATGTTGAAGCACTTAACTATGGGGAAAGTACGACATGATAACGATGCTTTCTGCAAATGACTTAGTTAGGTCTGTCTCTATGAGAATATTTACTGGGATACTCAAATTTATGGCAATTGAAGATTTGCCTCTTTTCTTGTCTCAGACAATATATTTGTATTCTGCTGTTCGTAAGCATTCTTTCAGCACCATGTAACAAAACTTTGGCTGGAGCACCCTTCAATATTACTCCAGAAGTTGGAAAATGGGGACTGACGCAACTGTTTCCACGCTAGTCAAGCTTGATGTTTTGGGCCAGAGGATTCTCTGTGCCAGCCTCTGAGTGTGAAATGTTCTGTGCCACTGTCAGCAGACAAACATATGTGTGCACACACATACAGTACCAGTCAAAAGTTTGGACACACTTTTGACTCGTACTGTACACACACACAAAGTCCAAATGTTCTATATCTAGCTTTTTCTAATACTTATGTTATCACCATGACATACAGGACGTACTATCAAACTGGTGTTGTATTCCTGTTACACAGACTTGGAGACCTGTTATAGAGATTTGAAATGAAGGATTTTCTTAGTAAAGAAGGGATTTGAGAGGTCGTCGTTAAACCACATAATCTGTTCAAAACTGCCACAATAGGATTGGACAACTTAACAGTATCACTTTCCTTATGTTAGGCAAGTATATTGTTAGGGATGTCCATGGTCAGTAGCTTTACACCCGCTGAATTTGAGGTTCCTTTGAGAAATGAAAAGGGAATTAGGTTACTTTCTATCAATCATGATTATTTATTGAACATGGACAGTTTATCAATCATGACCATCTCAAATGGTCACTGTCCTTGTAGGGTCACCAACCACCACTCAGCCTGTGACCATATGCCTTGCTAACGCAGACAATAAACACACAATCCTATCAGAATAAAACCACTCTTAATACATATATACATTTTACACATACAAGCATAACTAAGAGAAATTCCTTATCAGTAGGTAGACTATCACCAATCATATTCTCACTGGTGTTTATGTAATTGTGGCCACAAATGATCCTGCCAAAGCTGTGGGCACAAACATGAGCTAGGCATCGTGCTGAAGAGTCAAGACCCAAGAGCATCCGCTTTCCCTGGTCCTGTTTGACGTAGGAGGAAGAGGAGGAAGAAGAGGAGAAGGAGGAAGAGGAGTGTGGGCTCGGCATGTGCAGTCAGGAACCAACCAGAGTCATCACTCAGTTCCAAATCTCTGCTCGCTCGCCCGCAAGCCCGCTCTGCTCCAGTCCAACCCCCCCGGCAGGGCCATCTGGAGAGGATGCCAGGGACTGGCCCAGTGGCACCACCACACTCGCGGGCCTAGGACGGCTGCCAGGCCCAGGAGGAGAGTCCTGGAGGGGGGGAGAGGGCTGTGTTCCAGTGGAGATCTTGCTGTCCTGCGCCCTCGCTCTCCCCGGTGTTGGACGCCAGCCCAAAGTGCTGACGTGGACTGTCACAACCTCGCCACATGACAACACCCAGATCATCTCTGATCCAATCATGTTCAACATGGCAACTTGAGCGCTTCCTGTCGGCGGCGTGGTCACTGGCCCCGTCAGGGCGCCACACACTGCGAAGGCTTCTACACCACCTGACGTGACGACACCTCTCAAAACCGAATAGGAAGTTTGGCTTGTTGTAATCAACGGGTAATTATTCTGATTGGGTGCTAATAATATGCAATTTTTGGGCTGGTTTTGTTTGGGAATTAAGAGGTCCCTCCTCCTATGCTGTTAGCTCTTCATTTGGAGCGGTTGGGGTCAGCTCCGAGGCAGTGAGGTCCAGTCTCTGCCAGCCCTGGTCTCCCAGGAGAGTGCTCTACTGCTGAGTGTGGTGTTCCTCCACTTAATGAGAGCACTGGCTACCTGCTGCCTGCTCATAATGAGATCCAATATATGCATGTGCGTGTTTGTATCTGTGCAGTATGCGTGCTTGAATGGACATATAGGTGCTCTATAGTGCGTGTGCACATGCGTGTGGATGCGAGGGCACATCTTGGCCATCACCATTTCCACTGGGCCTAATGTGTGTCTCATCTTCCATGAATGTGCTTGATTACTCCATTCTTCCTCTTAATAAAAGAAAACACGTCAACTTCCTGTTACTGCCACTATGATTTTCTCCTATGCCACTCATGTCATTATGTTCAGAACACGGCATTGGAGATGTTACAGACACGGGCTGTGTTTTGGTGGCTCCTAGTACCCTGGCTTTCTTGTATCTCTGATATAGTTAATAGAGCTAGCCCATCGAGCCCATCTACCTCGTGTCCAACTGCAGGCTAAAGTGCCCTCTGAAAGCCAATGGATTTTCCGAGCCTGGGAGAAAACAGACATTGTTGATAACTGGACGGTGGAGCGGATATCGTCCCACCTATTCTCCTTCCCTGTTGATAGGTGTCCGACCTGGATAGCTGTCCTCCATATTGTTTTTTAGCCATCGTACCACATCAGTGTTCTGAGGGGAAGATGGGAGGGAATTAGCAGGGGAAGGGACAAGAGGAGAAGGAGGGCAAGAAGCTATTTCCGACTACTGGACCCCAGCCAGTGTTTGTGTGTGTTCACAAATGAATGGCCTTGACTGCGTGCCAGGTGTCGTCTCCCCTGAGAGGAGCTCGTCATGGCCACTGATGGACGATGATGGGATCCTTCCCCTCTCCGTCGGATGGGAGAAGCGGCAACCCCGGAGAGCTCACGCCGTGAGTCCGACACGTAGCCCGCTCTCTGACAAACCTACGTTGAGTGGTGTTGTGACAGCCGCGCTCTCCCTTTCCCCACACAGCATATGCTGCTCCACCTCACGGCATCATGGGACTTGAAGTCTTTTAGCAGAATTGGTGGTGGGAAGTCGGAACTTGATTGTTTTGGGGTTGTGGAGCCTGGCTATTCACTGCCGTCATATGGCGTTTGTTTTGTATTTATCGTCAAGTGTTCTTTTCGCAAAAGATTTGAAGTTAGGGTACATAGTTCCTGTCATAGTTCCAATTTAAAGTGGACTAAGTTTG
This sequence comes from Osmerus eperlanus, assembly GCF_963692335.1. Classification (NCBI taxonomy): domain Eukaryota; kingdom Metazoa; phylum Chordata; class Actinopteri; order Osmeriformes; family Osmeridae; genus Osmerus; species Osmerus eperlanus. The sequence goes on from NC_085033.1 coordinate 2,903,657, forward strand.
TGGCCTAGCCGTTAGTATACCATCAGGAACCATGGAATCCAAAGATGTGTGCTTTAGTCCCCTAGGAGAAAGTGTGAAAACACTCTTTTCTTGACCACATTATCATTGATATTGTTGCAATGGCCTGCGGGACAAACAGTGTCTGTCTTCTTTTAAGAACCTGCCAGCAAAGGGTCTTTCAATATTTCAATTGTTTGTAGGCTTTGCTGAGGTAAACATTGTGCTCATTTTCCCATTAGAAAGACACAAATGTTACCTGTTTTTTCTGAGGCCTCTCTCTGAACTCTAGCCTATGCTAATCTGGGTCTGTGTGTGTGTGTGTGTGTTTTGGTGTGTGTGTGTTGGAGTTGTTTGTCAGGAACGCAGTATGGAGCAATGAGCCTTGTGTTCCTGCTGTGCATCTTTGGTCTCTCACTGTGAAAGCACTTCCGTTCCTGCACACGCACACACACACACACACACACACACACACACACACACACACACACACACACACACACACACACACACACACACACACACACACTCTCTCCTCTCCTCTCTTTCTCTCACTCTCTCTTTCTTTCTTGCTATTCCTCTCTCCCACTCTCCCTCTTTGTTTCTCTCTCAGTCTCTCTGTGTTCTTTCTCTGTTTTCCTCCCTCCCTCTCTGCCCCCCTCCACCCCCTGTGCTGTGAGGGGGGACGGGGGCGGTTGTGCAGTGTGTGTCAGCAGCTGAATACAAGCTGGAGGAGGAAGAGGAAAGAAATTCACAAAAATGGTGGATGTGTTCGTATGTCTGTGTCTTTGCATTGCATCTCTGGGAAAACCTCCAACCGTGACCTTGTAGGGCTGTATGTTGTCTGTGTGCCTCAGCCTCTTCTCTATGGGAGCTTGATTTGATGTAAGGCTGCCTTTTCTTTAGTTGTCAACATTGCTGCTGTGCGGTGTTCACTGAGGACTACGCAACAGTGGCACTGATGAGGGCAACACCAGCCTCCAGTGGAAGTATGCGTGTGTGTGTTTCAATGTGAACTTTTTGTGTGTCACACCCTTCTGACAGCACACTAGCATTGATGAATGCCTCATCAGCCCCCAGCAGTAGGTTCACTATGCCACATACACACACGCACGCACGCACACACACACATACACACACACACACGCACACACGCACACACACACACACACACACATACACACTAGAGGTTTTCTACTTCTTTCTGCCGTTTGTGATATACAAGTCCCGGACACAAGCAAAGGGGCTCTACGATATTAGCATGGTCCATCAGTTTAGCTGTAAGCATCTCTGATCTAAATGTTCTGCTAATCAGAGATGGCTGCCTCCGGCTGAGGAGGAACATTAGGCTGTAAGTCTGTGTTCAAAATGAGACCACTGTGGACAAACAAACCAGTACATCCAGCTTTCGCTTTTCTAGTCAACTCTTTTGGGTCCCCCCCCCCCCCCCCCCCCCCTTACAGTATGTACATGGGCACACATGGGAGATCTTGTATGACACATCAAAATGCAATGGCGACGGGTTTGAGAAATCTATTGTCATCATGGTTTCGATGGTGTTACAGTTAGTAGTGAACATAATACTGCCTTTTGTCCCTTCATGGGCAGCACAGCACGCAGCAAGACAGCTACAGTTGAGTGTGCTTCTGAGCATTCAGACCAAAGTAGTAGAATGACGACAAAGGGTGAAATGGATCAGGTCCTGTACACGAGTGTACACGGGTGATAAGTATATCAATGAATGGATGAAAAATACACAATTGAACAAGTGCAGCGAAAAAACCCGAATTTTGTTTTCACACTCAGACAGATTCAAGTGTGTTGGGGTTGCCTAGGCAACAGGTTTGCCGGTGGAATGGATTGGACGAGTGGGCGTGCAGTCAGCAGGGGTTTGTGGGCTGGTGAGAGCGGAGGCTGGCGATTGGCACATAGAGTACCTCACATGGGTGTCCATTGCTGGAATCCCATTGCTGCCCTATGGACGGTGACCTTTCTGACCTTTTCCCACTTGCTGGGACTTCATCGGAGGGTCACAACGAGGTGACATGTCAGTCCAAGCACCTCCACTATTGTTGTGCTCGGTGGGTGGGAGTTTGTATATCGCATGTCAATGGCGACCTCTCTGAAAGGCCTCGTTTTATTTGTTGACAGTGCATCCCCCGAAATCTTAATCGTAAACCTTAACCTATCATGTGAGCTGTTTGAAGAGAGCCTCGATTAAGTCTTTAAAGTTACTTTCTCAAAGAAGCATAACCTGCTTTACTCATACCACTGTTTCCTTTCCTATTAAGGTTTTCTCCTTCAATTCTTGAGAAATAATACTACATTGAAACATCTGATACAGGAGAAACCTGTTGTTATTATGTGTGGTGAAAACAAAGATGGTGGTTGGAAGGAACTCCTCTTAAGAAGGCACAACGCCTCCACACCTCTCCTGGGTTGAATGCTTGGAGACCTTGAAGAAAAGACCCTAGAACATTCACCACAGGTTAGCCCCTCTGCTAACCAGTGGCTCAAACAAGGTTCTTATCTCTGGAGTCCTGTAAGACTCTTAGAGCCTGACTGAACATAAGACTGGCAAGCATTAGAAACGCCGGCAGTCAGGGGGCTAGTAGACATCACTGCGTATAAATATTGTATGTGTGACACGTATAGAATGGCCATCTGATCTGTGTTCCACAGATAGTCCACGCGTCCTCTAGGTATGGTTAACCATGCTGTATATGCTTGCAGATGCTGTTTGTTTCTGGATAACAGGGATATCGGCCAATGCACGCGACTGATATCCATGAAAAAACATTATGGCTCACATGACAAGTGATATGTCGCTTTCTCTTATTTGTTTGCTGCCCCTTGCTGTCTCCCCTGCCATTTTGTATCCAACTTGTGAGAAGGAGTGGAGAGGAGAGGGAAGGAGAAGAGAGTAGAGTAGAGGAGTGGAGAGGAGAGGAGAGGAGAGGGGAGGAGAAGAGAGTAGAGTAGAGGAGTGGAGAGGAGAGGGAAGGAGAAGAGAGTAGAGTAGAGGAGTGGAGAGGAGAGGAGAGGAGAGGGGAGGAGAAGAGAAGAGAGTAGAGTAGAGGAGTGGAGAGGAGAGGGAAGGAGAAGAGAGTAGAGTAGAGGAGTGGAGAGGAGAGGAGAGGAGAGGGGAGGAGAAGAGAGTAGAAGAGAGTAGAGGAGTGGAGAGGAGAGGGGAGGAGAAGAGAGTAGAGTAGAGGAGTGGAGAGGAGAGGAGAGGGGAGGGGAGGAGAAGAGAGTAGAAGAGAGTAGAGGAGTGGAGAGGAGAGGGGAGGAGAAGAGAGGAGAAGAGAGTAGAGGAATGGAGAGGAGAGGAGAGGGGAGGGGAGGAGAAGAGAGGAGAAGAGAGTAGAGGAGTGGAGAGGAGTGGGGAGGGGAATGGAGGGGAGAGGAGAGGGGAGAAGAGAGTAGAGTAGAGGAGTGGAGAGGAGTGGGGAGGGGAATGGAGGGGAGAGGAGAGGGGAGAAGAGAGTAGAGTAGAGGAGTGGAGAGGAGTGGGGAGGGGAATGGAGGGGAGAGGGGAGGAGAGAGGAGAGGAGGGGAGAGGCAGTCAAGCCTTTAGTGTGAGGAGGCAGCTAGCTGCGTGGGCCACTGCCCCAGTGATGAGTCTCTTATGTAATAGATGTCACTCACCCGCTCTGGGCATGGGGATGGAACAGCCTCCTGTATGCTGGGCTGGCAGACTTCAGAAGAATTACAGCCGCTGTTCGGTTAGTTTTATGATTGTTAAGACTTTTTTCTGCTCACTTTTTGACAATCTCTACTACGGGGTGCTATCTGATAGTAATTAGACTGGTATTGCTTGCAGCTGTCATTATGGTACGGCATGACTTAGGCAGTTGTTGGTTAGCTGAAATATGCGTTGTAATTATGTTTTTTTCCCTATTTGGCTGAGAGGGAATGATTTGTTTTATAGTTCAGTAATTTTGTGTTTTCTCTACATTCAGTAGGCTCAGTCTGTTCCACTGTGGTGCATGAGACACATTGCCAATTATAATACCCTTACAGAGGGCTGCCGTACAACAAATCCTCACAGTCAATTAGGATAGCTAAAATAAGTTGGTAAAATAATATGTTCCAGAAATGTCTTCCATCATGATTGTCCTCAGAAAAAAAAACATGCAAATGTGGATTCTGATCAATTCCACACGGTAGAGCAACAGTGACACCATCTGGACATGGTTTGTCACCACAGGCACAGCACAGATACGGTTCCGTTTGACCTCTATCTGTTGTCGAACCCTCTGTCATGCCATCTACACGCCCTTCTCTCATTTGGGAAGCGTGGGGAGAGGCCTTACAGCAGGACACAAGGAGAGAGACAATTATAGACCCACTGCTGCAAAAGGGAGCTTCACGCAGTTGCAAAAATAGAATATGTGTGTTGTGTAGTGTTCTGCTCTGTGCGCTACGTGGGCAGAGCTTATGGTGGGATTTATCTGGATCTCCTCCGTTTATTGTGGCAAGGCAGTGCAAGGCAGTGCTCAATTGTTGGCTAAAGTCAGATTATCTATTTGTTTACGCTCCGCAGCTGTCCTCTCCTCCGGGGAACCTGCATCTGAATCGTTACCATGTTGTATTGTCTCTGGGCCTCTTGCATCTGCTGCAAGTGTCACGAAAATACCCCGCCCTTAAAAACAGAGACGCTAAATTCATTGTCCGGCAGGATGGTATTTTCCTGTCAGATTCGTTCAGAACGATTGTGTCCTCACTGACAGATATTCGTGGGGTGGGGGGTGGGGAATTTATAGTTTACCCTCAAGTAAAATATCGTCTTTGAGAAGCACGGGAAAGTTTGTGACATTGTTTATTGACAGTTGCTATCTGCCGGGGCATTGGCCTTTCGGTCCCCAATTTCCAAAGGACACATTCTTACAAAACAACCATTTTCAAAAGGGAAAATGTCACTAGGAGTCCCTGTACAATCTCTGTCATGTTATTGACTGCAGGCCTGTATGTGACAGTCCCCATTTGTCACACCCCTGTGGTTGATCTCATAAGAGAGGGTTCATGCACTTCTGGTCCTAATGCTGTCTAGCAGCAGGAGATGTCGAGTCACCTGTGAAACTAGTAGGCACCTCCGCTCCACACCTGAGGAGAAGATAATTAGGTCCCTTCCACCCACTCGCATCTAGGAATAGAAACGGTTGGATGAGTCAGAATAGGGTCGCAGCCCCACCATCACCACCAGTTCAACCAGTATGGACCAAATCTGAAGCTAATTACTGAGTCCTTTTTTGTTTGACGTCAAACTAATACTGCGACATACTATAAACAGTTTGTAGGCTTGCGACTAAGGAGCATTGATGTTTGTTATGTTGAGAGACAACTAGTGAAGTCGATTTTTTTTCCCCCAGAGAAAAGCTTACAGCAGAACAGCAGTGTCAGAAGATACATAGTCAGAATCACCTTAGCAGCGACACCCATTTTCACACTAACTGGAGTCTACACAATAGCTGCAAGAGACAGGCAGGGTAAACATAGTACAGCATGACTAAGCCTTAGCACTGCATCACGATCTTGCAGTCATGTTATATGGATACATATAACCTCACACTAGGCCAATAGGACATTGATTCATAACAGATGACCCCCTCATAACCTCTCAAGGGTTTCCTCATCAATATGTATTGGAATCCATTACCATCTAGGATCACTTCCTTGTTCCTGTAGTTGGAGGGCTTACAGCTGGCATTATTACTGTTGGAGACAAATGAAGGCAGATCTCACCTGAACCTGTCCGGGCTGGACAGCATGGTGAACCTCCGTCTTAGAAATCCTCCTCTTCTCTTTCCCGTCTACACGTAAGGTAATGTCTGTTTTTCACAACAAAACATTAGGTGAGTATGTGTGCTTATGGTCTCATAAATGATGCCCCTTCATAAAGCGGAGAGAATGCGTCCAAAACTGAGAACATGAAAATGCTGTTTGACGATGCCTCTAACAATTGATAGCTTCTACGGAAGGTCTTAAACGAGTAACACGTCGTAAGTTCATGCCTTCTTGAATGAGTTTGTACGGCGGCTTCAATTGAACCTTCTTTCATCTTTACTGAGGGTGTCCATCTTTCCATCTTGTGTGACACGGATGATCGCAGCCTTTAACTTGAGGTCAGTGGGCATCTGGAAAGCGTACCTTTCTTAATGGCTAACTACCTTTTCAGCCCTTTTCATGAGTATTGCATTAAAGGGTTTGCAAAGCCTCGGTATGTCTTCCGTAGCACGAAGAAACAGCATCAAAGACTCTGGCCCTCCTGGTCGCTCAGAGTGGTTTGACTTTTTCGGCTTCGAAAGACTTCAAGTAAAGACTCATTTTCAGTTGTGGGTTTTTCTGTCAGCTTTACCAAAGGTTTTACCTTTCTTTGAGCTTAACGCTACTGCACCTTCTGTTCACTGAGACTGGGACACGGAAACTAGAAAAGGTTTTTATGCTAGAAACAGCTATGCAATGGTGTAGTGCATACTCCTATCCCTGTATGGCAGAGGGCCAAACCTGTTAGCCTAATCAGTCCTGATAAGGTTGGGTCTTGGTTTATCCTGGGTTAGGTTTGGGTGCAGGAGAGGGTATCTTCGTGGGCCTGGGGCAGTGACGCCGGGCAGTGTGCAGCTATGTGGATGATTATGAGGCATGAGACCAGCTCCCCACCTCACCTCTCATCCCAATCCCACCTCACCTCACCTCCCCACCCCACCTCACCTCTCATCCCAATCCCACCTCACCTCCCCACCCCACCTCACCTCACCTCACCTCACCTCACCTCTCATCCCAATCCCACCTCCCCACCCCACATCTCATCCCAACCCCTGGCTCTCACACAAAAGCAGCCTCTAGCCGCCTGGAATCAGCACCTTTATTTTACAAACTGGATAGATCCCAAATTAGCTTCTCCCAAGGCTCCTGTTTCCTTTCTCTTTTTGGTTGGGAGTTTTCTATCCCTGAGGGTTAGGGTTGTATGTTGGCGTTGATCTCAGTGTCGATCTGCAAGCAACACTAAATCCCTTGTTGTGACATGAACGAAAATGGATTCAGTTTGAAAGTGGAGGGGGGAGGGGGCAATGACGTCATGGCAAAGCCTGGCTCCGGTCCTTTCTGCCTCCCTGGTGCAGTGAAGGTGAAACGCTATCCATTGTGTCTTAACACACCTGTCTTACGAAGCGCAGAAATAGACCAGTGCAGCGGTGTTAGCCCTGGGGGGGCGGGGGGCGGCTCCACCACGTGACCTACCTGTGGAGATGCCAGGGTAAAAATAGACCCTGCCCTCCCCTGGGTCTCTGAAGAGGCGGTACAGAGGGCTTCCCCTGAATCCGCTATGTCTGCAGTTGTTTATTATGCTAGATTACATAACAGAAGCCCATTAGGATACATTGTCACTTGAAGGTGCCGGTATGTACAATGCAGATAAAGTGGCTGGATCTCTATGGCTTGAGGTGGTAGTTCTACTTAATGATCTAGAAAAGGCCTCCCCTCTCCCAGGACCCCCCTAATTCAGTATTCAGCGGTACGGAGAGAGGGAGGGAGGGAAAGGAGGATGTAGAGAGGAAGGAGGAGATAGAGAGCTCCTGGAGGAGAGAGAGAGCTCCTGGAAGAGAGAGAGAGCTCCTGGAGGAGAGAGAGAGCTCCTGGAAGAGAGAGAGAGAGCTCCTGGAGGAGAGAGAGAGCTCCTGGAAGAGAGAGCTCCTGGAGGAGAGAGAGAGCTCCTGGAGGAGAGAGAGTTCTGATCTCATTTCTGCTGCCTAAGGTGGTTTTCTCATGGCCCAGCTTCAGTTCTCTGCTCATTAGCTTGCCTTTCTCCCTTCGGATTGCTCCAGGAAGGACAAGTTCAGTGGATGTGTGTTCAGTGTCTGTGTGTGGATGTGTGGGTGGGGGAGTGTATGGGCTTGTGTGTGTATGTGGGGGGTGTATGTGTGTGTGTGTGTAAGATAAAAAATCAATTGGTGAAAAGTTACCAGGGATTCGGAGATTGGACCCTAGAGTAGGTGTAGGAGGAGATGACACTTCAAATCCCAATGAGGCATTCTGGGTAGACTAAGTGGCTTTATACGTGCCGAGCATACGCCATCACTAGCAACAGTCTCCAGCAGCTGAAGTTTCCAGTAGTTATACAAATGTGGATCCACTTTGCTCAGTGAAGCCAAATCCCTTTTTAGGAGGCAATGTGTTTTTCAGTGAACACATGGAGGTGGAAATGTCACTGTAATATTGATGAACACCAGTTACACCAGTCTGTGATGAACACCAGTCTGTAATGAACCAGTCTGTGATGAACACCAGTCTGTAATGAACCAGTCTGTGATGAACACCAGTCTGTAATGAACCAGTCTGTGATGAACACCAGTCTGTAATGAACCAGTCTGTGATGGACCATTCTGTGATGAACCAGTCTGTGATGAACACCAGTCTGTGATGAACACCAGTCTGTGATGGACCATTCTGTGATGAACCAGTCTGTGATGAACACCAGTCTGTGATGAACCAGTCTGTGATGAACTAGTCTGTGATGGACCAGTCTGTGATGGACCAGTCTGTGATGGACCATTCTGTGATGAACACCAGTCTGTAATGAACCAGTCTGTGATGGACCATTCTGTGATGAACCAGTCTGTGATGAACACCAGTCTGTAATGAACCAGTCTGTGATGAACACCAGTCTGTAATGAACCAGTCTGTGATGAACACCAGTCTGTGATGAACACCAGTCTGTGATGAACCAGTCTGTGATGAACACCAGTCTGTGATGAACAGATCTGGATGAAGACCAGTCTGTAATGAACCAGTCTGTGATGAACCAGTCTGTGATGAACACCAGTCTGTGATTAACCAATCTGTGATGAACACCAGTCTGTAATGAACCAGTCTGTGATGCACCATTCTGTGATGATCCAGTCTGTGATGAACACCAGTCTGTAATGAACCAGTCTGTGATGAACCAGTCTGTGATGAACACCAGTCTGTAATGAACACCAGTTTGTGATGAACCAGTCTGTGATGAACCAGTCTGTGATGAACACCAGTCTGTAATGAACACCAGTCTGTAATGAACACCAGTCTGTGATGAACCAGTCTGTGATGAACCAGTCTGTGATGAACACCAGTCTGTGATGAACACCAGTCTGTAATGAACACCAGTCTGTGATGAACCAGTCTGTGACGAACCAGTCTGTGACGAACCAGTCTGTTATGAACACCAGACTGTGATGAACACCAGTCTGTGATGAACCAGTCTGTGATGAACACCAGTCTGTGATTAACCAATCTGTGATGAACACCAGTCTGTGATGAACCAGTCTGTGACGAACCAGTCTGTGACGAACCAGTCTGTTATGAACACCAGACTGTGATGAACACCAGTCTGTGATGAACCAGTCTGTGATGAACACCAGTCTGTGATTAACCAATCTGTGATGAACACCAGTCTGTGATGAACACCAGTCTGTGATGAACCAGTCTGTGATGAAACAGTCTGTAATGAACAGATGAACCAGTCTGTGATGAACACCAGTCTGTGATGAACACCAGTCTGTGGGGACTGCTGAAGCGTGGGGTCATTCTGGATAAGCCGAGCGCGGTTATTGCACCAGTCCCATGGCCCTTCTGGTCTGTGACAGGGTGGATCCTCCAGGGAGTCCTCCTCAGGCAGCTGTCTGTCTCTGCGCCCACCTTTGAGCGCCCTGTATTGCTTAACTCTCTTTGGCACAGTGTCTCTGCTTCACCATGAAATTGTCTATATTCTGACACCACCCAAGGGGAGATGTCTCTCCAGTCCAATAAAGATAACTGGTCAGCTTTTGTAACCGTTTGATAGCAGAGGGTGTAACTCCAAAGTGGTTTTTGCGGTGAACTCGTTGAGATTTCTTGATTTGTTTCTCAGCTGAAGATGTTTCCTGGGAAAGGGAGAGTGATATATTGTTTTGGTGATTGTCAGTAGATATTAATTGGTTTTCTCAGTAAAAATGCATCCATGTCTTGTTCTCTCCTGTCTTGTAAATGTTCCACTGGAGAAACATCCTGTTTCGTACTGTTTATCCCTTTCAGCTGTTTCACTTCCTCATTAAATGCCTCCGATCCCAGTTAAATGTACCTATTCAGGCTATTTATTTTTGAGATTTTTTTTCCGAACTGCGTGTGAATATACTGACATTGCTTGCTTGGTTCAGCTCTTCTTCTGTGTTCACCTAGCTGGGATCCCGAGTGTGTGTGTTTTAGGCAGTACCAGCGTTGACAGAGTCTGCAGGGCTCTGGCTGACGGAGCAGAACCACTGCCTTCAGCATTTTGTCCCACCCCACAGAGGACGAGATCTTTTTGACATCAGCGTCTGAATTTGATTACAGAAAAATACAAAATTGCTGACGGCACAGATGAAGTAGAGAACTGGAAATAGTAATAAAAAAAGAGAGATTGCTTTATTACAATGCAGTTATTTCCATTTTCTATGGATAGTCCTTTGGTCCTTTGGTTTCTCGGAAGCCGATTTCAAATTATTACCTTTTGGAGGGAGAGTTTCAATTATGCCCAACTTCCCCAGTTTTCGTAATTTGCAGGACAATGATCTGGACTAGTTTAATATCATCAACCTGTCACATTAAGAGGAACAAAGGAAAACATGCAGGGGAGCCTCCCCCTGTATCCAAAATCCTGTATCTGCTCATTTTTTGCCAGGAGGTCTTTGACCTTTGCCAATGTCACATAGAGTTGTAAAATTAGTTTTACATATTTGGGGGGGAAATAATGAAACAGAGAACATGTGTGCCTGTCCCATAAGCGCAATGATGTTCAAGTCAACTCAAAATGTGTTTTTGGCCTCGAGGACATGAATCTGTGACCAATGGAGCTGTCACACACTGACTGAGTGGATACAGATGTTTTCAGCAGCCTTGCCAGCCTAAGTACCACTCAGCTGTGCTCTGATCTGGAGGTAAGCCTGTGTCTGTCTGGACTGGGACATGTTCTCCTTCAGAACAGTAATGCCATATCATTCAGGGGGCCGGAGACGCTTAGTTTTATACTGGAAAATGATTTTGATGTTATTCAATTTCACGGTAGTGCCTTGCTTAGCTGCACGAAAAAGATTTGAGATGTTCCATCTGTGGTAGAGATAGAAGGAGTAAACATCTGTTGATTTGGTCTCTTTGATATTCAAATATCATTAAAAAAACGGCTGTAGACAAAGTTATTTATATATTTACTGAGCTGTCGTCTTCTGTGATGCGGCCATCACTCATTCTGGACCGTGTAATGCTTTCTAACTGTTCATGCCAGTACCATTAGTAGGCTCTAAACTGAAGGGTTTCTAAATTGTCAGTCACCTGTGGAATTCATTCAGTTGTACCTAATCTGTTGCTGCTCTTTCCAAAATAAAAATAAAAATGTACTCTCATAACTAGGACCAAGACTGCAAACAACATTCAATGTGCTTTGTAGCCATGATGCATTTGCTAATCAAACCACCTACATCCTACACATGTCATTCCTATATACGATTAGATGATTAGTAGATGATTTGGATTCCTTATTATCAACCATCTGTTTTTTTGTTTTTGTTTTATTCTCACTGGCGTGTTCTCAAATTTCAAATCAAATCAAATTTATTTGTATAGCCCTTTTTACACGCAAGCATGTCACAGAGGGCTTCACATATGCCCATAGAACTGCCCCTCAACCAACCTAAACCCTCAAGGAAGACAAGGAAAAACTCCCAAAAAACTCTCAACAGGAGAAAAAAAAAATGGAAGAAACCTTGGGAGGAGCAATTCAGAGAGGGATCCCCTCCTCCAGAGACGGTTGGTGGGAGAGAGGAGCAGAACACAGGCTAAACATAGTCATACAGTGTCGATGGGTTTTTAAAACACCAAAATCCATTATTCAACTTTATAGATGTAGGACAGGACCGGGAGACTCGCGACCAGGTCCAGCGTTGGCTGACCGACGACCAGGCAGGTGCTGACAACTCAAACCCCCCACACCACAAGGGATGTGTGTGGGGGGGACAGAGAGAGGAGAGCAGGGATTAGAGAATGCCAGGAGCAGCTAACAGTTACAGTCATAATAGAATGAGATCCCCACCGGTCAAGTGTGGACTGGTGCAGCAATTTAACAGAGCAAAAAAGGGGAATTTGATGCAACCCCACACACCAAGACAGCGACAGCCCCCCTCATTTGGAACATGAAATCTGTTCCAGGGGAAGAGAACTCTAAAATAAGTTATACTTAAAGAATAAGGATGGAAACAACCCGTCCCCCGTTGCCTCCAACTAGTAACATACTTACCTTTAACAGTCGTAGAATTGACTAAACAATAACGTTTTTAACCTAATTTTAAACGTCGAAACAGTATCAGACTCCCTAATTGAGACGGGTAGTTTATTCCAGAGAAGAGGCGCTCTATATGAGAACGCCCTACCTCCAGCTGTTTTTTTCTTAATTTTGGGAACCACCAGATAGCCGGCATCTTGAGATCTAAGTGTCCTTGCGGGGCAATAGGGTGCAAGGAGACCGGAGAGGTACAGTGGTGCCAATCCATGCAGAGATTTTTAGGTTAGTAGTAGAACTTTGAAGTCAGCTCTGGCTTGGATAGGGAGCCAGTGTAGAGAGACAAGAGTAGATGTTATGTGATCAAACTTTCTTGTTCTGGTCAATAGTCTAGCAGCAGCATTTTGCACCCGCTGTAATTTTTTTTGGTGGGTAATTGGGAGGCCAGAGAACAACACATTGCAATAGTCCAATCGGGACGTAACAAATGCATGTATTAGTTTTTCGGCATCATCCTTTGAGAGAAATGTTCGTATTTTGGCAATATTACGTAGATGGAAAAATGCAGTTCTAGTAATTTGCTTAATATGGTACTCAAACGAAAGGTCTGGGTCCATTGTGACTCCTAAATTTTTTACTAGCTGGCTTTGAGAGACTTTGACGCCGTCTAGGTCTAAGGTCAGATTGGAAAAATTATTTCTATATTTTTTAGGACCGAAAATTGTGGTGGAGACGAAATCCAGACTGGAGAGGTTCATAAAGCTGATTTGAGGAGAGGTGCTCAGTGAGCTGTTGTGCCACAGCCTTCTCTAAAATTTTGGAGATAAATGGCAAATTTGAAATTGGCCTGTAGTTGCTAAGACAACCTGGATCCAGGTTTGGTTTTTTAAGAAGGGGCTTAATAATAGCTTGTTTGATATCGTTGGGGACTTGGCCAATTACAATAGATTCATTAATAATACTAAGCATGGGTGGTCCAATAATAGGGAGAAGTTCCCTACAGAGTTTGGCAGGGAGAGGATCGAGAAGGCAGCTAGTGGGTTTCGAGGAGTCTATCAGCTCGATGAACGCTTCCATAGAAATAGGGTTAAAGTGAGTGAGAGCCTCAACATGCAGCATGCTTGGTATAGGGGAAAGTTCAGTGTTGATGGCCACTCCTCCAGGACTAGTCTGTAGTTTGTCCCTTATTGCATAAATTTTTTGGTCAAAGAAATCTAAGAAATCATTGGGAGAGAAATCTGAACTAACACAGAGTGTACTTTTCTTAGTGAGATTTGCAACAGTGTCAAATAGGAACTTAGTGTTGTGTTTGTTCTTACTAATCAACCTAGAGAAATAATCTGATCTGGACCTGATGAGGACTTGCTTGTACTCCATTAGGCTGTCCTTCCAGGCCAGGCGGAAAACCTCCAATTTAGTGGTACGCCACTTATGTTCTAGTTTTCTAGTGAACCTCTTAAGAGTGCGGGTTTCCTCTGAATACCATGGAGCCAGTTTCTTGTCCTTTCTTTTCCTTGGTTTGAGAGGGGCAACAGAGTCTAGGGATAGCTGAAGAACCAAATTCAGATCCCTCGTTTTAGTATTTAAGGATTTATTTGGGACGTCAAGGACTTCTAGTGCAGCGGGTAGAATATTAGCCAGTTCCAGAGCTGTGTTTGGGGTTATGCAGCAGCTAGTAGAAATATTCTTAGTGCCTCCAAGGCTCTGGCAGAGGTCCATTTTGAAGGTGACCAGACAATGGTCTGATAATATAGGATTGTGGGGGTGGACAATGACGTCACTAATCTTGATTCCCCGCGTGAGAACTAAATCTAATGTATGCGAGTGAAGATGGGTAGGTTTGGAAACCACCTGAGTGAGACCTGTGGAATACATTAGAGCAGTAAAGGCCTTACTTAAAGGATCTTTTGGGTCATCCACATGAATGTTAAAATCACCCATAATCAAGACGTTATCAGTATATGTCACAAGATCAGCACTAAAATCAGCAAATTCCTCCAGGAAGAGGGAATACGGGCCGGGGGGCCGGTATAGAGTAACTATACAAAATGAGGGAGGGGGGCCAGGAGTAGTAGCATTATTCCTTTTTAAAATAGTTGGTGGTTTCATGCAAATTATTTCAAATGATTTAAAGGTATTTACAGATTTTAGGCTGAGGTTGAAGCTAGCTTTATATATCATAGCAACACCACCACCTTTCTTTGATACACGAGGGATGTGTGAGTACGCAAAATCCGGAGGCGATGCTTCATTCAGGGGGGAATATTCATCAGGTTTTAACCAGGTTTCGGTGAGTCCAATCATGTCCAGGCTGTATTCAGACATTAGATCATTAATCAAAATGGCCTTTGTGGATAGAGATCTGATGTTTAGGAGCCCAACATTCCAGTATGGGTTTTTGGTAGATTTAGACGTAGATAATACTTCAGAGAGGGCGGCACTGTCATCAGAAAACTTAGTAGGAAGAGCAACGGGGGAGCAAGGCTGAATACATATTAAATTGGGATAATTCCTAATACTTGAAGGCCGAAATTTAGAGAAAGGGCGGGGGACCGACACAGTCTCAATGGGAGAAACAACATCAGCAACCTCACTGACTACACTACAAGCTAGGCTATCGGGCCCCCAACAGCTCACAACATACCTATCAGACTCTCTAAGAGACTGAGGCCCGGCTTGTTCTAGTGAGTGTCAGGCCTGCTCTAAAATAGCTTCAATATTCCTAGACAATAGAAAAGCACCTCTCCAGCTCGGATGGAGCCCGTCACTTTTCAACAAGCCAGGTTTGGCCCAGAAACAAGACCAATTATCTACAAATCCAAAACCCTGTTCTGAACAGAAGCGAGCCAACCAGCGGTTAAGAGAGACAAGTCTGCTGTAGATCTCGTCAGTCCCCCTAACAGGTAGTGGGCCAGAGACTATTACTCGATGCCGACACATCTTTTGGGCAAGGTCACATGCCCGAGCTATATTAACCTTCGTGACCTCTGACTGCCTTAGCCTAACATCATTGGTGCCGACATGAATGACAATATTCTCATACCTATCATAAGTGCGTGCGCCATGTGCCTTAGCTTGGGCCTTTGCCTTAGCCCTACTGCTAGCCAGCACCCTGAGATTAGCTTCTATGTCGGTAGCTCTGGCCCCAGGTACACAGTAAACTGTCGCTGGTTGCTCCAATCTAATGTTACGAGTGATGGAGTCACCGATCACTAACGTCTGAGGAGTCCCACTCCCACCATGCTGCAAAGGTGAAACCGGTGGGGCTAATCTTGAGTCCTCCCTAGCGCTAGGACTCCCTGCCAGTGATGTTGCGCCAGTCGCATCTAAAGTTACTAGCATACGTTCTTCCTCAAGCGACTGAACGCGACTCTCTAACAGAGTCAACTTTTCGAGCAAAATGACACATGTAGGACAATGTGAGTGGGTGTGAGACATTATAGTTAACTTACGTTAATAGTTAATGCCAGCCAGGGAAAAAAATGTTCTAAAAGTAGCCTACACAAATGCTCCCTGTTTCAACACGGCAACGTTGTTGTAGCCAGTCAGTGTTAAGATGAACCCTATATCAGTGTTAAGCTGCAGACTGTGTCAGTGTTAAGGGGGCCGACGCTCATGCAGGAATGATTGGATCCCTCCTGACTCCTAGCAAGGGGTTTGAGTGCTGTTGTCAGCCCCATAATGAAGCTACCAGCTCATTGTCTTAACACGCGTGGGCAGCTCAGGAACAGAGACAAAAGACAGAAATTACATGGGAGCCTTCCTGCATGCTCTTCTATTCTGGGCCCTCTCTTTCGTTCGCATAGAAGCCTTGAAAATAGTGGTCAGAGAATGGAGAGAGACAGGCATGTGTGATTTCTAAAGCTCGGAAGCATCGCTGGTCGAGAGAAAGGGAGAGCGGATCTTTTGTCAATGGTTGCTGTCGTCAGGACAGCCTTGGAGCCATGAACAGTTGCATAACATCTGCGTGGCTTTGGTTCACATAGGGTCACACTCTGTGTATGAATCGCTTACAAAGGCTACCACACACATGTTTAACAGTAACCGATTCCTATGTATTATGTAATATAAAATGCTTCATTGGTCTTTGTATTCATGTTTTAATCAGTTGTGTAGTAGTCGAAACCATGCCTCTGTCCAAACTCTCTACCAGTCCTCTACTTTCTCAGACTTCAGCTGATGCTCCTGGTTGTGAACAGTCACTTTATACCTTGAAGAGTAAATATCAGGCCTGCGATGATCATCATTATTTCTTGTCTACTCAGGGTTGAAACCTCAACTGTTTGTGTGAAGGTTTGAATTCAGAAGATGACTTCTCATTCCCACACCTAGCTATGACTGCTTTTCGAGGCTCGTCTCTGGGTCTCTCCAGCTCCTCTAAGAGGCTTTGAAGCGGGGGTTGTAGTGGAGCTTGGAGGACTGGGAGCCTCCAGCCCACGCAAAGCTGCCTGTGAAAACTGTGCATCCGAAGATCCTCCTCCGTCTTCTGGCTGGGCTCCTAGTCATACTCTGTGCACGCGTGCAAACACACACACACACACACACTCATACCCACGTTCACACATGCACACCGCACACATACACATATACGGACACGCATTCACGCCTGCACACCATACACACACGGGCGTGCGTAGGCACCCTTACCCACATTCACACATGCACACCACGCACATTCGCACATGCACACCTCACACACGTGCACACATACCCACGTTCACATATGCACACCTCACACGCGCACACACAAACATTCACACAAGCACACCTCACACACAAACATACACTCACGCACCTATTGTCATGGCCAGGAGTAAAGGAGTTTTTGGCCTTTCTGTTTAGAAACTCTGTCGTGCTCTCTTTGAAGGGATAAACATGATTGTTCACCTCGTCCAGTAGATTGAAATCCAAAAACCAAGCTGTAGATGATTTGCGTTGGGGTTCATTTACGGTAAGGACAGAGGCAAGACCCCTTCTATGCAGTGCACGCACTCACAAATGCGTGCACACATATGGTCAGACGAAGCACGTTTCTGAGATAGAGCACAGTCTGGAATTTTCTCTCTCCTGCAGCCTCCCACAGATGTCCTCGAACCTATCATTTTCTCTGCAGTGGAGGAATTCTGACGTACGTTCATTGCTGGTGCAGCTGAATTTTAAAAAGCTCCACTCCCACGCTCGATACCACTACTGCGAGTCTAATTATCATAAACTTCCTTCGCTCTGTAGACTCTTCTCTCTATCTCTGTTTATATTTCCTTTGACTTATTCATGTGCCCGGATTAATTCTGTATCAAATGCAGACTGGACAGGAATGCAATAGGAGTGTTCAGTGTTACTGTTTAAATGTAGTAGGGCCACTGTGAAATCAGTGATCCACACCTCTGTTGTTATCTGTCTATTGAGTATTTGTTCAGGGACTGAACATTTCTGGTTGCTGGTGATTAGTGTGTGGGTGTGGAAGGTGGGTGCAGCTCTACTTGGGTTATATGTGTGTTTATTTGTGTGTGCTTGTGTACTTTTTTGTGTAACCTGTACCTAAGGATAGCCTATGAAATTACACTTGAACTAAATTCATTTGTTGACTTTCATCTCAGTTGACGCTTTACCTGAGGTAAAGTGATACTCATTCAGGGTGTCAACAGTTATTCATTGTTGTCAAAAGGCACAAATATTGCTGAGCAAAGTAAAACTGACCTACAGTAGGGAAATTGAGAAAACACTTCAAACATGTCATAGTAAGGGATAGCATGTACTGATCAACACATTTGCACTGTTACACATTCTGATTATATCTATTTAAGGGGAAATATTTGAGATCAAGGTAATACATCTGAAACAGACCATTTGAACTATTCTTTTATATTCAAACTGTGATATCATTGGGCTGATTTTGCTCCAGAAGAAGCTGACTGGTTTAGCGACAGCTAAGGGTTGACTCTGACCTTCTCACCTTCTGTGCTAGTAGAGTGGGAGGGTCCCATAATCGAGGTATTCCAAGGGATCCTTTCGAGGGATTGGCCCTTAAAAAGGTATTGACACTGTCAGTCATCTTGGCTGACAATTCAACATCCACGTGGACCACAAAAGCAGGGAGAGATGCATGAGAAAGTCCTGTGAGGAAGTCACCTGTCTTTTCAGACTAATGACGCCCACTCCACCCCCTACCTGATTTATTTATATCCCTGTATCTTTACCTGTGCCCTCATTGAATGTGACCTTCAGTCTTATACAGTGAGACTTAGTGATTATGATGTCTACAGGTTCTGCTCAGAGCCTCAGGCACAGTTTCACTCTAAAATTCCAGAGCCTTCCACTTCCCTCCACCTCTGGTCTCTGGTGGGCCCAACCTACTGAACGGGCTGGTCATCGGCCTCCCAAATGCAAGGCTCATCGCTAAATAGCGTGAATAATGCCCTCAAACTATCTTCTGTTTCCCTTTCCACTTTATAGTAACGCGCAAACACTCGCTCGAACACTTTCTGTGAAAGGCTGACACCCACGGAGGTGGTACTGGGTCCTGTGAGCTCTTGTGAGTCTGTCTGCTCACGCTGACATGCAATATGGTGAACTGAAGCAACTAATTGGCATGGCGCGCACTAGTGGAAATGAAGGCAATTATTGACTGTGGTTTTCTGTCATGTTTATAGGATAGCGGATGAAATCTGGGTTTGTCAACAGACGGTATACTGCTATAGCGAAGGCGAACATGATCAGCCATCGCCTTGGCGACAAAGAGAGCCACGAGTGCACACCTGGCTTTAACAAAGGCAGCGGGGATCATAGCGAGCGTGACGTGAGGGCTTTGACGAATGGTCTCTCCTACTAGCCTGCCGCTGGTATCAGAGGAAGCCGTCCTTCTCACCTACTCTTCTCTGTTCTGTCACTGGGGCTGTCGCTGCTTCCTTCAAGTGTTGAGAGCGCGTCATCCTGTCTGTCATACCACTGCAAACCAAGTTCAGTCGTTACCCCTTTGTAACCCTCCTCAGTGTTGCGTCTGAGTTGAGGTAGTTTGTTTTATCCTCCTTCTCATGGTTGTTGTCTGTCTATAGCGGGGCTGCCCTTTTGGGTTTTGCTCCAAACCTAATCCTTCACATTCTTATAGTTAGCTTGTCGACAAGCAGAATCGGGTTGGTTACAACTGGGGTTGGAGGGAAAGCCTAGAGGAGGGTAGCTCTCCAGGAACAGGGTTGGACAGTCCTGTGATGCATCCTTTGTTAAGACTTGTGTTGGCAAGGTCAAGGGCCTGTGGCAAGGTCAAGGGGAAGAGTAATTGATAGGGCCAATCCTTTAAACCACCAGAGATGTGATCTGCAGGAACTGTCCAGTGTAACCCACATCCAATTGGGTTTTCACAGCCTTTCTTCTCAGACAGAGATCTCAAGCCGATCTTGTCTTTGGGAGCTTCCTATCTCCATGTTCAGAGTGACTACCTGCTGCTACCTTTGTGTTGCTATCTCCGAAAACCTTGTGCCTGCTTTACAATCTAGACACATCCTCGCGATGCTACACGGACTGCTAAGTATGTTAGTGCTTGCGTAACACGGTCCTTTGAAGAGTAGTCCGTCCACAGTTATCCAGTAGTTGTAAAGTTGTAGCTGGAGCGAGAGTGGAGTGACTGCCCCCCTCTGGAAGAGACATGTACTGCATCTGCCTTGCAGTTGAAGATGCAACGTGTTGGATTATATCCACCCTAATTGAATTCAGTGGAGTGAACACGGCAAAAGAGAGAGAGGAAAAACTCATTATGGAACCGTAATGAGTTTTTCTATAAAAACTATTTAATTAGACCTGTTCTGAATTAAATGTAGCCATTATTTCCCTACAGATAGATGCTGCAAATGTCTCTCTCCATTCCCAATCCAGCTCGTTTCAGATAAATTTATTTCTGACAGGTTTCATAATTGAGCCCTAACTGTGCTATGAAGACTATCTTTAAATATTCATTGTCTGGGATTCCACCAACAGATTGTGGGTTGTTTTCCAAGAGTAATTATCAGTAACTGAAATGTCTAAACAGTTCTGAGAAATGGTATAAAAGTGTGTGAATCATTCCACTTTGTCTTATATTACTGGATTTTGTTTCCAGCACTAGCTTTACTCGTTTTTCTGTTTTTACCTTTGTCTAATACACTACCAGTGCAATGCCAGGTAAAGATGATAGTCATGTTTTCAAGGAGGCCATTTTGCCCTGTGCTAAAAGTTTGGCGGTACATATCAAAGAAGAACGATCTCAGTTCTCCATCTGTGCACCTTAAACATGGGCCCTCATACATCTCACCCAGACGAGTCACCACAGAGAACACAGACAGACACGCACCCAAACAGGAACATTACCTCCTTCTGGAACCCCAAACAAGCCAAGCCTGTTTTTCAACCGAATTCTCAACCCAAGTTTTTTTTTGGGTGGGGGGAAAAAAACAACTTCTCCAACTGCTGTTCAGATAGTATTACAGAGACGAGGGCTAGAGGCAACGTATGTACCAGTCAGCACAGGCGGTAAGGGAGAGAGGGACACCAGTCAGCACCGGCGGTAAGGGAGAGAGGGACACACAGAGGCTCTCTGTAGCACCCGGGAACAGGAGAGAGATCCTATCACTGACCAGTGCCCTCCACTGGGCCCATGGGACAGTGGATTAATTCTAATCCTATCAGTGCCACTTGGATAGAACCTAGACCAGCCCTCCATGGGGGATTACAAGGAAGACGCGTCTCCTCTCTGCACCTGACGACTGAACTGTCTAAGACACACTTCCTCCCGAGGTTAGTGTGCCATCTAGGACACATTTGTGTGGACGTCTATGGAACTGGAATCGAATCTCAGAGGACAAAACATATTTTTCCCGGTCTGGTAGTTGAAGAACAAATGTTCTGTTTGCGAGGAAATTATAGAGGAGGGAAAATAGCTCAGAAGAATGAAAAGCCGGTCTGTTGGTCATTTTGAAACTTTTAAGAGAAGTTGATGTGAATATATTAAGGGGAACTTTTTAAGAGCATAGGAGGACCATTATGCTCTGCTTCGGGGGTCGCAGGACGACCAGACACCATCACATTCAGTGGAGCGAGGATGACTGTTTACTGGATGACGAGCCTCAAGTCATAACCAACCCTTGCTACCTGGACTCAGGTACACAGGAGCTGAGTCACACACACTCAGACACAACACACATCACACACACATACATAAACACATGCACACAGGAGTACATCATGACTATCAATAGCACAGATAAACTTTCTATGAGTCATGCTGTAGTTTAATCAGCAACTTTTAGCAAAGAAGTCAATACATTAAAATAAACTTTACTATACTATACTGCACTGTACTGTACTGTACTATTACTATACTCTTGTTACCTGGTTTTGTTAAGGGTGTAGTGGGATCTTAAGCAGAATTCTTGTTTAAAGAAAGTTAGCTTGAAACATTAGCTTTTCACTGACTTAGCCCACATTTCCTTGAACTTTGCTTTTAAATAGCAATGTCAATGAAGTATCTTTCTACATTCTTACACAATTACAGATGCTACCACCTCTTCATTTCTTGTAAATGTTCCAGCTTTTTAGTGAACTGGACTAACGGATGCTGTTAGACCACAGATGTGCTTTCATGTGAGAAAGGCCATGGCTGGCTAGAAGTACTAATGTTTTCTGTTCTCTCTTTCAGTTCTATACTGAGAACTAGCTTACGCATATCTCTTATTGGGATCTAGTTGAAACATCGTTGCCTCAGTGATACTTCTCTGGTATAGGCATTCTAGTACATTTTCCAGGTGCTACCTACCATATAGCTGATCCCTGATCATCTTTTGACATCCATGGCTGCTCTTTTCAAATAGCTTTTATTTGATCTTTTTCTTCCAATGTAATGTAAGTATTTGTCATTGAGCAGTTGTCATTGTGGTTCATTTGACAGTTCCATGGGTGTCTTATGTAGCTGTGTTGTGTTGATCGTTGGGGAATTATTTTCTTCACAGCCACATGGGGGCAGTGCTCTTATCTGCGCCACACGTTAACTTGGTGTCCTGTGGTGTTTAGAATTGGGATTTAGGCTTGACCTAATTGGTTAGATTTCTGGTCCGCATGCCTTCTTCAGAATGGCTTCAAATGGATTGGACCAATGTCTGGTTGAAATGAGTTTTGACAATGCATAAAACTGGGATGTCATTGGAAACAAGATTATTCACTATAGTGTATTTCAGTAACTGTTTTTCTCAAATTGTCAATGTACCCCCAATGGTCCTGAAACATTGTTTGTAATTATGGACAGTGTCATTTTACATAATCACTACTTCACACACTGTATACGGGAAGTATCCCATTGTTCATGGCATTCAGCCATTCCTGGAATTCTTAAGCTATCTCCAATTGGGAGTACTTAGAACACTTTCCTATCACGATGAAGGATTGTCAGATTCAGTGACATCTCTGTGAACGTGTTACTCTCACACAATTACTTCTTGAATGCCTTTCTTCAGGTAGAACATTTTCTCTCCAGTCTTACCCTTTCAAATCTATCCAACCCACCTGTGTGCAGCCCATGTGGTCTGCTTTTAGTAGAGCCTTGGATTAGCGGTGCTTTTAGAAGTAACTAAACCCCGGCTAAATGAAGAAATGATGCCAGTTCCTGGCATTTAACCCCCTTTCACACACACACACACACACACACACACACACACACACACACACACACACACACACACACACACCTTGTTACCTCTCTCTCTGTATCTGTCTCTCTATCCTCTGTCTCTCTGTCTGTTGAGCACAGGGGGAAAGTGTCCCCTTTCATTCTGTGTTCCCTCTTGCTTGTTTAGTTGCAGCAGAGAACTTAATGGTGAAAGACTGATATAGAGGAGTAAGACAGAGACATAGAGTGAGAGATCGAGAGATCGAGAGATCGAGAGAGAGAGAGACAGAGAGAGAGAGAGTGAGTGAGAGAGAGAGAGAGAGAGAGAGAGAGAGAGAGAGAGAGAGAGAGAGAGAGAGAGAGAGAGAGAGAGAGAGAGAGAGAGAGAGAGAGAGAGAGAGAGAGAGAGAGAGAACGAAGCCCCCTGGCACAAAGTCTGCTTTCATAAGAGTTTGTTTGGGATCCCAGTCTTTGTTGACGAGAGCAGTAACGTTCAGCTCACTCTTCCCTCGACCCCGGAGCTCACGTCGTACATTTGAATCTCTGGAGAGCGGGTGAGCTCAGGAGAGCCTCCGGGGAGAGCGTGTGGAACACCAGCCGGCCCCTGGAGTCCACTCCTTGTTTTCCATGCGTCCTGGGGACTGGGAAGCTGCTAAAAGTTCAAACAGACACACTCCCTCATGCTCGGCACGGCGAGTGCTCAGAGATTAGGGGGTTTGTCTGCACCGCCGGCAAAAGAAGGATAGCTCACAACTTGCCAAGTAGCCGAGAAGGGAGAATGTATCAGTTTTTCATTTGGTGCAGGTTTCACAGGTATGACAAACATGAGTTGGTTTGCTCCAAAGCAAACACCGGCAAGGCTGTTGTTTCAACTGTTCTCACGGGACAGGTAGCGGGGACTGAGGGGAGAAGGAGAAGCCTGCAAACGCCATCCAGATGCTCTTGCCGGGCTGCTGAGTAGAAGACTAAGGGGGAGGTTATGGAGGTGGCACCGAGGCTTTGCTCAGGCTTGTTTGAAGTTGTTTTCTACGTGTCAAAGGTGAAGGATTATGCCTGAAGTTGGAATGCAGCCTGGTCAAGAACTCAGAGACCAGCAATAAACAGCACTGGTCAAAGAGTGGGTGTGTTAGCGTGCGTGTGTGTGTTGAATGAGCGTACGGTGTCATGCTACTACTGAGCAGCCACACAGAGGATGCTATCCCCCGGGGAGCGGCTGTGGGCCAGCAGCAGGGGAAGACGGTGCACCACGTCTCCGTCATCCTGAATGGGGGCCCTGGGGATGAGCTTGGGCCCGGGCCAGAGACGGAGCAGGGGCTGGGTCAGGTTGATGGCCGTCAGCCAGGAGAGAGCAGCCGGGCTGGTGCCCAGGCCCAGGGTGCGGAGAGCAGCCTGGGGCTGAGCAGGGCAAGGCGGGAGTTCGGCAGGTGGCCCTCCCTGAGCCGCACAGGGAGAGCCATGAGGAGGAGGGAGGAGGTCGTAATGGAGGAGGAGGAGGAGGAGGAGGAGGTGGAGGTGGAGAAGGTGGAAGGAGAAAGAATCAAGACGGACCGGTTTCTCCAACAGCCTTCAGCTACCTCAGCTCAGCCAGTCGAGAACACGGTGCAGGCTAGAACAGAGGCAGCCACAGCAGCTCCGGAGAACCAGACCCAGGTGCCTACAGAGACTTCTTCTCCCCAGACTGCAAGCCCTCTCATTGGGGAGGATGGCTGGGCGTCGGGCCACGGTTCTCTGGCGCGGGTCGTACTGCGCAGGCCACCCCAGGAGGCAGGCCCACTTAGCCGGAGAACGGTGAGCATGTATGGAGCTCCAGACAGGCAAAAACGTAGCTCAATAAGTGATCAGGAACGACCGCTGAGAAGACCCAGGAGTGTGTGCATGCTTACAGGCCCCAACACAGCCTTGACAGAGTCCGGGCCCCATCAGGCCTCCAGCGGGGCTGGGTGTCTGGATCCCACTCAGCAGAACAGAACCAGGAGGGCTGAGCTCCGAGCAGTCGACGGCCTCAGGTCCGTCGTGTCCCAGCGGCCCGCCGTCCCCGAGCAGGCAGGGGCACCAGGGCTCCGCCAGAGGGGCAGTAGACCCAGGCCCGTCAGCATGACAGTGCTGGAGCTGGGAAAGAGGGGCCTTCACGATGAGCTGGACAGCCGGCCGGGGGGCGAAGGGGCAGGCCTGTTCAAAGGTGCCTTCCGCTGGCGGCTGTTTGGCAGAGCTCCCCAGGACAAGGAGAGGGAGAAGGACAGGGGCGATGGAAGGGACAGGGAGGCCGCCAAGCCCCCCAGCAACCCGGGGGCCCCCAAGAGGACCCTGAGCTCGCTACGGCGGAGCCTCAGCCTGCGTATCAGGAGGAGCCGTCCAGTCACCAGGCCGGAGGGGCCGGAGGGGGGAGCAGAGGGACGCTCCAGGACTCACAGTATTGGGGAGCAGACGGCTCTGCGACCCTTCTCCTACCTGACCGGGAGGACCTTGGGGGAAGGGGAGGAGGAGGGTGGCGCGGGGACGCAGTACATTGAGTACCAGAGCAGAGGGAAGGTCAAGGTGATGGAGGTGCCCCTCTACCCAGCCAAACTGTCGGCGAAACCAAGCCAGGAGGAGCCCAGCATGTGGCAGCTCATAGCCAAGCGCTTCAGGAGAAAGGAGCAGCCACCCAATGGCACATGTGAGCCTGTCCAGCCCCAGAGCAAAGAAACTGGCAAACATCCACCGGCAAGGAATATAAAGCCCCAGCCGGTTGCTATAGAGACAGTGGCAGGCATTGACTTCAACAAAGGTCAAGGTAAGAAGTCTTTCTTGTGAGGACTCGCAGACCCTGCACAGCCCCTCGACCACTGAACCAAAAGTTTTCTTTTTATAGTTCAAATGATATGGGGTTTGCACTTAGGGAAAAGGCCAAATGAAAAACACATGGAGACTTGTAGGTTTGGAAGATGTTCAAAAGCTTCGTCTCTTGTTTGAAAGAAGGAATTGCGTTTTAGTCGGTTAGGTTTCCTACTGTAGCAGTGTTTGCTTCCCTCAATCAGGGGGAAATAAACAACAGAAAGCCGCCTTGCATCAAAAGTGAGCAAGTGAATTGGTTCACAAGAAGGACTGTTCTTTGCATTGTGTTTTTGTGTGTGTGTGATGAGAAACAGTCAAACAACATTGTTCAGTCAGTGCCTGTAACCCAGACACAGAAGCCGGCAGGCTGGTAATGCTGCTGGCCTCAGAAAAAAACAGGCTTAGACGCCGAGGCGGGGGCATTAAAGCAGCCAGCGCCAGTAATGGGATTCTTTTGGCAGCTAGCAGGGCTAAATTAGGAGGGCTTACATACTGTAATGATGGGGAGCAGGAGACGTCTTAAGCACCACGTTTGAAGGTTAGTGCTCCGGGTAGCCATGGCAGTGCGCTGTGGCGGTGTGTTCAGTTACCAGGAGAAGCGAACTGGAAGAAGCCATAACTTGGAAGCTAGCTGTTTGAATTAGCTGCCTTTCGAACATGTCTTACAAAAGACGCATTGTCTTGTTTGTTGTGAGTTGGTAGACACCAAGCATGGATGAACCTTATTTCAGAATTAAGGAATTTGGAGCAAATATACTAGCATTTTGGTCCACCAGGTTATCTGGAGGTCACTTACATTATCCTAGGACCTAGGGACACCAAACCCTGTGTGGTGTGAACAGTACATTTAGTGATATTTGTTGATTGTATTCCACTGTGGAGTCAGGTAGTAGGAATGTAGGTGTGCCGATTACGCTGACTGAAGCCTGCTGTTCAATGCCCAGGGTGGGCCGAGGCGCCTGTTACTACCTGCCTCAAGTGTTTGACAAGCTGGCTGCAAAGTAAATCCCAGGCTTCTAGTGCCTTACTGCAAAAACACAGACGCACAGGTGTGCGCGCACACACACTTTTTTTTTTAAACTGTGTCATAGACAGTTTTTTTTATTATCAAAACCACCAACCATGGATACTAGCATTGCTATTCGTGTAGCAGGCCAGAATGGGCTGTGCTGTGGTTAAGATCAGTGATGAGTATGTTTCTCTCTAGTGTTTTCTCTGGGAGTGTAAACCCACACCGGGGCTGAGGTGTCACGCCCCCGGCCTCCCCACCCCCACCTGTGGATGAACAAAGCCATTCCTGTGTGTCAGGCCAGTGCATGGGCAAGCAGTGAACCATGTGGTCAGATGAGGGCTCTCTGGAGTGGAGGAGAAGGCCGGGGGTGGGGGTGGGGTGCAGGGAGACATGACACAGTTTTAGTTTGACTTATTCTACAACCGAGTAACCTGAACACTTGAATTCCCTTTGGGAGAAATGCATTCAAGTTGAGCTGTAGTCAACAGTGCACTCCAGCCCCCTGGGTCTTTCTCCATAGGCTGTTAGGCTGATAGACGTTAGAAGTTCTAGAAGGTTTGGATTTTAATGATGAAATGGCATAGTAGACTGTGTTGCATTGTAGTCAACTGGCATCATGCCTTGCCTCGACTTGACATAGTTCCTCCAAGTTTGTCAAGAGTCTCTGGCGTGAGTCAGACAGTTTGGTCTTGTTTGGTCGGTTTTGTCTTTCATCCTATGACTGACTGAACATGCATTCGCCAATATAGAATTCAGCATTCAAGCATGCAGCTTTCTCTGTATCACAGCCGAGACCTTTCTGGTCTTTAAATGTTAACTGCACTTTGTCGGTGTCTGCCCTTTCCAAAGATTGAGCGTAAAGTGAGTTCATATGAAAGATATAGCTACTGCATTTCTTCGATTCAACGCCGCCATCAAATAAACGCCGCCCTCGAATAAACGCTGCATCAAAAATGAACATTGTGTAAAAAACGCCGCCCTCAATTAAACACTGCGCCAAAAAAATCTGAAAACGTTTTTTTTTTAATTGGTTAAATTAAAACACAGTATTTATTACACAAGTAAATCACAAGTGTATTATAATTCCCTTGAAGCACTGGCAGACACAAGTGGCTTTCTTTTTACAGGTTTGAAGCTTCATCTCCAAATCCACCGTGAAAACTAAACCCACAGTAGGGCCTATAACAAGAAAATAAAGACCACTTTAGCTTAATATGAACATACAATGACATGCGTAGCATGTAAATACCGTTCACCAAAGTAAAATACAGACACAAAACAACATACCTCGTTGGCTGCATGCTGTACACAAGGGAATAAAGGTGTCCTTAGATCGCTAACATCCGATAACTACCTTAAACTTTTTTTTTTTTTATTAACATTAGCTACTTCTTCGAATACACATATTACAAAGATATAACAGCAATCGTACACTAGGGGGTGCTTGATGTAGAATTAAATTAAATTATTGAAAAGTTTACAGGTCCTCAAAGTTTTCACAGCTTTTTGCTTCATTGAGAATTTTATTGAAACAAAATAATGCTCAATTTCTTTCTTAAACGAAATAAAACAAGGCTTTTTACATGAAAACTGACATTTGTGAATATAGAACTTTGCCATTAATATAATAAAATGTATCAAATAAACCTGATCACGATTGTCTCTACAGTCCTCTAAATTAAAAGACCGAATACTAAGTGTTTCCACATCAAAAGAAATTGGTCTTATCGGAGCATTAAATTGTCCGTGCTTCACTTACTGTTAGCTCGTCGACTCTGTCACTCACGAGCATTCCAAAAGACCTTCAAAATAAATGCACTGCACTCTTACCAAATAAAGTCACTTCATAATTAATGGGGAGTCAGGTGGCTGAGCGGTTAGGGAATCTGGCTAGTAATCTAAAGGTTGCCAGTTCGATTCCCGGCCGTGAAAAATGACGTTGTGTCCTTGGGCAAGGCACTTCACCCTACTTGCCTCGGGGGAATGTCCCTGTACTTACTGTAAGTCGCTCTGGATAAGAGCGTCTCCTAAATGACTAAATGTAAATGTAATAATACTGAATGCAATTATATAATACTAAATTATGACATTGGTTGAAAACAAATGATACATTATAATACCGTAATGTAATTGCGACAATTACATGTAGCCTACAAGATAACGAGGTAGCTGACTTCACCTGGCGAATTCGCCTTTCATCAACCCCAAGTTCGCGTGCTACAGATCTGTTGCTGCAGGTGAGTGCTTTCTGCACAGCTTTCTGTTTCTACACAATGTAGACACACACGAGGCTTAAATTTTATACTAGACTTTGTGTTTGACCTCCTTGTCTATTCTTTGTTTGTCTATGGCCGCACTGCAGCTGCAATGATCTAAATCTCTCTTACTAATTAAACGCCACCCTCGAATAAACGCCGCCCTTGAATAATCACCGCACCAAAAATGATCATTGTGTAATAAACGCTGCAGCATTTATTCGAAGAAATACGGTATATGTTTATTCACTTCCCCCAGCAAGGTCTCTCGAAGCAAGCCAACTTCCCTCCAACTTATAAGGTTTACTATTGTGACTAAGAAAATGTTTCACTTCGCAGCAAATGGAGGGAATATACCCTAACACTCTGATAATGCCATCCTGCCTGCTGAGAGAGTGGGAGAAAGGGAGACAGAGATGAGGAAAGAGGGAGAGAGACAAAGGGAGAGTTGGATATGTTGTAGACCAATTGAGTCACCGTTGTTAATAATTGAATATGACTTCAGAATCTTCCACTGCAAATCCCTGCAAAGGCATCATTTTTCTTTTCACTCTGCAAGACCACTTGAGACGTCTGCTACAGTAGCAGATGAGACCTGCCCGCTGTTACCCTTCTCTCCAGAGAAACGGTTTCTTAAAATCAAGTTATCAAAAGTTATTGAAATCGTATGAATTCAAGAGGCTGGGGTAGGACCTGGTTTTCATTGTGTTGGCTTAAGAAACATTTTCCCTGATCTGTTTCGAGTACGACCAGAAGCCTCAGAGGATCTTGGCCTGTGTG
Organism: Osmerus eperlanus; assembly: GCF_963692335.1. Taxonomy (NCBI): domain Eukaryota; kingdom Metazoa; phylum Chordata; class Actinopteri; order Osmeriformes; family Osmeridae; genus Osmerus; species Osmerus eperlanus. The sequence continues at coordinate 2,933,404 of NC_085033.1, forward strand.
TGTTATCAGTTGGGTCCATGTCTGCACATTGTTTGGGGGCCAGAGAAATTCATTTTCATTTCTTAAACTCTAATTAGTCTTCCCCAGGGCAAATAAAGGTTTGGTCAGACACGGTTGTCCAATCTTTTTCCTTGGAAGAAATCAATACCAGGCTACGGACAGCACAAAGTTGAAATTCCTGCCTGCCAGTTCTTCATGGAATCGGTCGACACAGACTGCCTTAGGTCTGGTTCAGCACTGATTGTTTTTCATTTATCCTCCAGAGAGAGGTGACATTCTGCTGCTCGGAGCTCGATGGATCATGATAACAGTTGTGAGTCGCACGCAGTTAAGCGCTTTTTCTGAATAACCCTATAGAGCACTGCAAGATAAAGCAATGATTCAGGATGATCACGCCAAAAGGGAGCCTGTCTGTGAGAGTATAGGCCAAGTGTGAGGGAACAGCAGTGAGTAGCGAAAGCCGTGTGGTTTACAAATTAGGGATGTAAAAATACTCATTGCGAGCTAAATTCTCCCTCTGTAATTGTTTGGACAGTGGGAACGGATCTCAGACCTCAGAAACGAGGGGAGGTTCAGACCTCAAGGTTGCTCTCTCTCCTTCTGGAACGGACTCACACCCCCGTGCTTGCACACCGACACACGCAAGCACCTACGCACTTCTGTGCACGCACACAGACGCAGAGGAGCCAGAGAGAAGGGTTTTCTGCTCCTTTTGCATTTTCCTTTCTCCGAAATTCAAGAGGGGGGCTAATCATGCCTCCACACCCCAGGATGGAATTGTAACTGTCATTCGAGTGGACGTGAGCAGTGAGGTGAAAAGCACGACAAACAAGGCTGCCATGCAGTTTACCCTCTCAGAAACAAAGGCACTGGTGTCCTCTGTGGGTAAGGCCTAGGTTGGGGCTTATTTTGTTTCTATAGGCATTCTAGGTCACTGTTGAAACAAATGATGTCATGAAAGCCTCATAAACATCAAGTAGTTTTATCATTGGACGACGCTTGCTGTATCTGATTGGTACTGATTGGCCATGCCATATGCTGCACAGAGTACTTACTGAAGATGTTAAGGAAATATCACATTATTGGATAAAAAGTGGGTTTCTTGTTGGGGGCAGGATCCATGGCTGTGAAATGTGATGCCAAGTGCCTGTTTTTTCACTCCTATTTTATTTCCTGCCGTTGGAAGATGGTAGATGATGGGTGCTGTTGTTATGGACAGCGGAAACACAGTGTCCTATAAGTGGACAACTCAACAGAGACCCAATTGTGAAATGATAGCCCGAGATGGCCTGTATATTTCTGACCTTCGGTCCATTTGTGCCATTAAGAAACAATGCTGTGGTCTGTTACATCATAATGTCAGTAACATGAATTAAAGACTAACCAGTGCCTACATCCTCTAGGATCAGCCTATATATGATCAACAGAAACATTTTCCAATATAATTTGCATTACAAATTGGATTATAATTAGATTTAAAGAGCCGAAACTCTCCTCCATAAGAGCAGGAATATACTTTCCATTATGCCTGTAGTGAATGTCACCCGCCCTCACACCCTCTCCAACCTGAGGAGCTAAAGAACACTGCGTGTCTCTGCTCGTGTTCTGACTTGTTCAAGGAGAGGTGTCAAAAACCAGTATAGAGTCTGAAAACTAGGCTTGTAAAACAACAGTCCTCCTAAAGAGGAAGTGGGAGAACTCCCTCTCAGGGAGACCCCTCTCCCAAAGGCATTTCCATCCGGCCTCGTTTCAACTTCTGCAGGCATCCAATATAAGTCTCATTAGGATGTCTGCATTGTGTGTACAAAGTAGTCGAATACTGTGAATGGTTTCTCTCCGGTTCACTTAGTGAATCTGTTTAGGTGACATGTAACAGAAAGTGAAATGATTATACAAAGATGTTCAGGTTTTTCTGTGTTTCGTTGATTCCATGTACTGTTGCTCTTGTCGAGATGAGGGTTCTGTGGCGGCAACAGTCATATTCACTTTAAAAATGCCTCCGTGCTTGGTGCCTCAAGTGATCTCTGTTATGGTGTAGACAACAGAAGGGGAGGGGGACCACCTGGTTTTGTAGCTTGTTGCTTGGAGATAGGGTGTTTGCCCCCCTCCCCCCCCCCCCCCCCCCCCCAGTCAGAGATGGTATCTCCATAAGCGAGATCAGCAGGTGTGCTGATGGTGTTAGGTAGGACTTGGACCTAGGAAAGTGGACTTGTGTGGACTGGGTGTTTTGACTCATGCTGACACATCACCACTGCAACCTCTCTGAAGAAAAGCTCTCCAGGTTTTGGCTTTCAATGTTATCTTGAACTGACCGACTTTCACCCCTATAATTGTTGTTATGAAGTGTTTTTATTTCTTTATTTTTGCTGTAATTTCTCTTAGAGCCATGATTATCCAGTCAGATGTTCTGTTGTGTCGGGTCAGGCCTGATAATCTGTGACTGTCAGTTCAAGAAGCCCCGGCAGGCTCATCATCAGATCTGGCCTCGAGGCTAGACTGAAGAATCAAATTGCTGTAATGCACCATTGCTTAAAAAACTGCCATGAATGACAATTGTGAATGAGGGAGTATTCCATGGTAAACAAACCAAAACCATTGTCCCAGATGAGTCAGAGTGGGTGCGTGTTGGCTCCATGCTTGATCAGAAAATCAACTGCGATATTTGACAGGGATAAGGTGTAAACAGAACACTTGCCCTCGGATGACCTGACCATAATAGTGTTTGTTCTCTCTCCCGCTTCTTTCAGATTCCTTCGTCAACAGCCAGGAATGGACATTGAGCCGGTCAGTGCCAGAGCTCAAAGTGGTGAGTATTCAGCCCCCCCCCCTCAGAGAGAGCGTCACATTTAGCATTGGATTGATTTAAATGTCAATGGACTGAATGCTATATGCATGTTAAGCTGTGGTTTGTATTTTTGCATGGAAGAACCAAGTATAGAAATTGGCTGATATATTCCCTGTCAAGGGGGTGGGTTATTTTTAATGATATGTGTTGGCATGGAGAAACAGGATGGCTTGCAGCAGGCCTTAGAGATGAGTGACAGTTTTGGGCTCGACTGGTGACACGTCCTGGACCCCATCCATGCCGGTGCAGCAGATCTAACCACTGCCAGGCTCTAGGACACCATCAGAGAATGCTTGACATCAATCACATAACACCGAAACAAAATACCTCACGTCAATACGACCATGTCCATAGTTGGTTATTTTGGTGACAAATACAGGCATTTGAGCTATACAGTTTCAGCGTTCTACTGTGGTGTTGCATCACGGGATCCTTAAGTGAATATACAGTACTCCTCTTTGACAGAGAAACAGGCTTCTAGTTTTTATACTTTCAGACACACTGCAAGCTGTCAATTTCCTTTCATGTAGCCAATGTGTTATTTGCCGTACAGAGGGGGTTTATTATCTGGACTGAGCAGCAAGACAGAATTAACCCTCAGATGAAGCACTTCATATTTTTCCCTCTCCCAACAATGGACATAATTGGAAAAAACACTGAATCTATGGTAAATGATTTATCTATAGGGAGTCCCTCTCACAAGTGACACTGATTTTTGCAGACTTTCCAAAGACTCTACCTTTCCTGAAGCCTTCAGAACATTTCTTACTTGCACATGCATAATTAGGCCCAGATCTTGAAAGTGCCCAAGACTAGAGTGGAAATTACTAGCAAAATTCCTGCTTTCATCTACCTGAGCAGTGATGAGTCAGCAAGTTCCCTTAATGATGGCCACAAATCAGCAGGCTACAGAAGCTTGTTACCTTGAACAGCAACCCTTGTACTTCCGTTGTACCATGTTAGTTTGGACTCTCTAAATCAGAACACTACTGGACACATGCCTCATCCTCATCTCTGTTTCCTTAACCCCCCCCCCCCCTCCCACACTTTCCGCACAATATAGTTAACCCTACATCCAGCTTTTCCCAAGCTTAGGAGATCTTCCATAGCTCTCGCTCCCCTGTAATTAAAACCATACCTCACTCACTCTACCACCCACCGATGAACTGGGGGAGAGGGGGGTGGTTTGAGGGGTGGGATGTGGGTGGGGGTTGGGCAGGAGAAGGGTGTGGCCAAGCCTTTGTTTTTCACAGACAGGGCTGGCATCATGCCCCCCCCACCCCGTCCCCACCCCCACACAGGATACAGGAATGTATGCCCTACTAGACACCTGGACAGAAGGCCTGAAACAGTTACATGTCACAGCACTATTTCCTTCATCTTTAAACCTCCCCTGTGTGACAAAGTCGATGAAAGTAAATGTAAGGCTTTTACCTCTATCTCCCTGTGCTCTGAATGAAGCTGAGTGTTCATGTGGTGTGCGGTTTGTTTTTGCAGGGCATCGTGGGAAACCTGTCCAGTGGGAAGTCGGCCTTGGTCCACCGGTACCTGACAGGAACATATGTGCAAGAGGAATCCCCTGAAGGTGAGGCACAGGTGTCACACCACCTTTAAACACTCGTCAACTCAACTGTACTAGACAGACACCTTCAAACTGCTGCTATAAATATGTGTGGCTGTCACTTTAAAAACGAATTCACTGTCAACCACTGGTGAAATACTGGCGAAAAACTCCCCTGTTGGTTTTAGTTGTGGCAGGTTGTTTTAGCTTGGCAATAGATATGCATAAGAAGGTACACAGAATCCAACCATGTGCAAGATCTAACCTAATGATACGTTGAATGGAGTGTGTTAATAAGTATGACACGCAGACTGGAAAGACAGGAAGGCAGCACCTTATTAGTGGCATAACTTTGATGTTTGGGGGGGGGGGGGGTTCTGTTTGTGTTGTTATTCTATAACAGGAGACTGTGTCGGATTATCTCAAAACTTCTGGATGTGGAAGAGAGATGGCAGGGAGATAATTGGCTTTCCATCCGTTTAACGGTTTGTTTTCTCCCCACTGTGAAGAGAGTGCTGGAGCACAGCCTCAGCAGTCACAGAGGGTTGGGTAGAATTCTAATTCCAGACACATCAAGGTAACACTAATACCTCGGCTTAAAGATCAAATCCTACTAAAACCTCCATTTTTGAGAAGGGAGATTTTTGTTTCAGACCGCAAAACATTTGACACCTTGGGAGTTCTGAGGTAGTATGAGAGGGCATGACACAGTTTTAAAGCAGAATCTCCAGAGATACTGGAGAATACCGAATTTTTCTTTTCGGCAGCGTAGTGATGAGTTTGACCCTGGTTGGACTTTGAGGTAAATGCTTTTCAAAACTCTAAGATGTTTGTGAACCCTGGGTTATAATGAAGAACTTTGTAATGTTTCTTTTTGGTGCAATTATTGCAAGTATGAGACATGGAGCACATAATTAGTTCCTGGCATTTTGCACCACAGAGGGGGGAAAATCCTCATAGCTTAATTAGTCCTTGAGAAATCAATGACAAAGACGCTGGGAAGCAGAACCAGAGTGTTGTCTGTGTAATTAAGGAAACATGCCTTTTGTTGCTGCATTTTCTACAGATGGCTTGCAAGTAGCTTCCAGTAATGGCAGTAGACGAGACTTTCCTGAAGGCCTCAATCTTGTCTGGGTTTTATCCAAAACACAAGCTAGATTTTATGACAAACTTCCGCTGCCAGCGAACAGCTACAGTACCTGACTTCAGAGGGTTCAGTGTGACTGTTTTGTCTCATTCTATTTGGCCAGATTTTGTACGTGTGCCATTGCTGTGATATCTGAAAACGTACTGGGGTGTGTTTCCATGGCAACAGCGGATGGAGCTTCGATGGATTGTGGCTCTGTGTCAAGGTCTGAGCCTTGACGCTAGCTGTACATGCTCGCAGCGTGCTAACTGAGCCCACCTCACACTGCAAATCCCAGACTTCCTCTTTGATCAAGCTGGACAACAAGTTCAGCAAATAGACAACCTGTTTTACTTTTCTCCCGTGTCTGGTCAAAGTGATTAAGCAAAATACATCTCTCATTTGAGCTGTATAATAATTAGTGCCTTAATTAGCCTTCGTCTCTGTTTTGGGGCGTCCAACTGTACAGATGGTTGCTCTTCAGGAGATGTTTCAGGGCTCTGGAAGAGGCTCACAGCCAAACGACTTATGTAACCCAGATATATACTTCCACCCACATGCTATTTAAATTATTTAGCTGTAGACCTTATAGTAACATATAGAACAGGCTATGTTATTACAGTACATTTCTAATACTTACTCTACCATTCAGACCCTGTAATCTAGTGTTTGGAGCTGACATCATCCCTACTCTCTGATGCATCACTAGGCAACTCAGAATGGGGGATGCCCAGACATATGGCGACGTTGTCATCTCAATTCTCTTGAATCTCCATGCTCTGCTACTTCAATAAAAGAAAGCTGGTCAAGCCTCTGTCGATGGATCTCCCTCTCTCTGTCTTTCTCTCTCTTTTTATCTCTCCCTGTCTTTATTACCATCCAACTGGTGAGCTGTTGGACGATCTGGGAGAATCCCGCGTTGGCCAAGTGTGTGTAGCAGGGTGGGGGGAGTGGCCCAAGTGGATGAGTAGTGCAAGGTAAAAGTCGACCCTGGGACCTACCCCAGAAAGACTGCAGGGCCATTCATGTGGCCCCTGTTGGCCCCTGTGTGAAAAGAGATCTATTTCTTACTGGATACCACGGCCCTCTGTTCAACAGCCTCACCTTGCCCTCTTATATGATAGAATATTATGAGTACTTGAACTGATAAGTGTGTGATTACAAAAAAAGGCTGTATTTACTTTGTATTGACTTGGACAGACTTTTCAGCACTAATGCGTGTGCTTGGATTACAGTACTTCACCCACAGTCATTTGATATGCATTATAAAAACTTTTATGTAGCTACTGTAGTTCGCAGTCCTACATTATTTAATATTACTGGAAAATTGCTTTAAGCGCGAATGCCTGAAGTGCATTTCTCTATTCAAAATGCTATGTTTTCATTGCCAGACCCGACTCTTCCTCTCCCAAGTCTCTCATTTGAATGTTTTTAATCTCTGCAGGATCTTAAACCATCCCTATGACAGGCAAAATCCAATTTAGAGGTACTCCCATTGGCCGTTGTGTTATCTGCAGCCAGCTTTGCTAAAGGCGATGAATACGAAGCAAAGTTACAAGGGAAAAAGAAAGACAGAAAGGGAGAAAAACTGACTCTATAGTCGCTCCTTCATCTCCACTGTCCCTCGGACATAAACTCAAGACTGTTTAGGATAACGACCGTATTCTTTGCTACTCCCCAGGGGCGATTCTAGGATCAGACCTTTAGGGGTGCTCAGCCCTCAATGAGAATGTGACATATATACAGTGCCGTGCAAAAATGCTAAACCCCCTTGCTAATAACAGGCATGCAAACAGGTCAGGGGTAAAAAAGGTGAGAAGGATACGGTGAACCCCCGACCCTCTAGGGGGGTCCAGGGGCATGCTCCCTCGGAAGAAAATTTATTAAATTTTAAAGTTAAACGCATGAATCTGGTAGCCTGGCTCTGCCCTCCTACGTACTTCCACTGAATTTTCATTTTGCTTCTGTACTGTGTCTGGGCTTTTTGTCAGATGTCTCCGGTAAACTTTTTACCGGTCCAATCAGCGAACAGAGGGAGTGTCTGAGAATTATGACGTTGATGTTGTGCGCTAGTTTGAGTTGTAGTTCCGTAATGGCGGCAGAGAAAGATGCGAGCGAAACCATTCGGCCATTGTGGAAACGCTGCCGAATATCCAGACGTTAAAGCCGGAGCAAGAACAATCTTTGATCCCCACGGGGTTCGTTTGATTTTCCAGCTAGCTCCGTTAGTGGTGAAGGAGTTGGCTAAGGTGAACGTTACCGATTGGTTATACCAGATCCAGAGTGGCTCTGGGCAGATCCAATAGTTTTAAACTTCAACAGAGTACCCGCCTTCAAGGAAGTTAACGCTTGTCAATGGATTGAGCCCAGACTCTCTGTACAAATGAAATGTACGAGAGTCTGGTTAGGACCAGGCTATGAATCTGGTGCACTTTGAGAGCAAAATTAAGAGGCTAGATATATGTAGAATCTGTGCTCTTGTAAACAATGTCATGTTCTTTTAACCATAAATACATGTTTTGTATAGCATACATCATAAAAAACAATTAAACAAATGGGATTACCTGTGTTGAACTACTTAAAAAAGCAAAAGTCAAAAGCATCACTTACTGTAAAGCTAACACACATCAATATCATTTTTAATATTGCATTAAAATTGTTTCTACTAGATGATGTAAGATGGGTCTGTAAACCTCTCCCCACTCTGCCTCTGATTGGCTGTGAGGTTTAGGCATTAGGAGTGACGATTGGTTCCAGAGCCAGTTGTAAAGTTGGGAAGCAAGGGTAAAATGCTGTGTTGGCCACGGCCACTACCCGCCACACCGCTAATTTCACTGGATAACAATTAATACATGTATGTATTATTATGCAAAAATTTAATGAATGAAAAAACTAAGGATGTCCCTTTCTTCATGAAGTACCAGCATCAAATGATAATAAACAACAATAATTTTTATTTTTTTATTATTATTATTTTTAGTGGTGCTGAGATGAAATTATGCAATAATGCTTGAGCACCCCTAAAAAGGGTCTAAAATCGCCACTGCTACTCCCATCATCTCTCTCTGTCTGAGGGCCACAACCATTCTGCATACCCTTATCAAGTCACAGTAAGCTAGATTCAGCCTCACGCTGAAGCTAATGCGAGCACCATGCTAAGCGTGCTGCTATAACGCTATATAATATTGTGGAGTGGTTGATGTAGAGTGTTCTCGTGGTCAAGCTGATCGTGTGCTGTTTGTGAGGAGGGGGGCTCCACTCTGACTGTAGTGTTACAGAGCCGGTTCCCCCGGCAGATGTGCGTTGGACATGCTAAATGGCAATTTCCCTGCCCCGTAATTGTCTCCATAGAGACTCAGTTTCCTCCAGCATATGGTTCCTTTCGCCCAGACACAGTCAGCGGGTTCAGCGGCCCGTGTGCCGGATCTCTGCAAACTTTTGTATTTATTTTATCAAAACTTTTATCGTATTGGAATCTGAAGCTGTAATGCGATGTACAAATTGGTGATGTCTGACAGACTGTGCACAGTTCATTCTCAGAGTCAAGGCTGTGACTATTTGCAGGCATTATGCAGACGTATTACTGTGCCAGTGCCAGTCCTTTGCCGGCAAGGCTAAGCAGATGGGTTCACACTTGCCTATTTGTCTTACACACAACACATACTAATACTGTGTATTAACATTAGTGTCTACAGAATTTTTGTTCCCCAGCTCATCCTTGGCTTCTCCTTCTTCCCTTCTTCCTCAGGCGGACGTTTCAAGAAGGAGATAGTGGTGGACGGACAGAGCTACCTTCTCCTGATCAGAGATGAGGGTGGACCCCCGGAGCTACAGGTGTGTAGACCATGCTAACCCAGTGTGTAGACCATGCTAACCCAGTGTGTAGACCATGCTAACCCAGTGTGTAGACCATGCTAACCCAGTGTGTAGACCATGCTAACCCAGTCTGCTCGGCCAGTTGATCCTACCTCAAGCCTGAAGGTGCCGATCCACTGGCCGCGAATCGAGACGAAATTCGCCAGCAAGGTTCCGCTTCCCATTAATTTTCAATGTACGTCACGTGACATGCCCCGCAAGACTGTGGCCTGTGGTATGGCTAGTATGGAAGGCCGTTTGTGCCAAAACCCCAAATTTAACGTTCGTGTACAGACGGCATATTTAACCGTGTACAGACGTCAATTTATGTTGTCTGTACGCGGACATTTTTAATGTCAGTACACGTTTAAAATTGGGTGCTACCACTTCATTTGTTTCTGAGGGGAAACCAGATAACGATCATTGCAAGAGAGAAAACCTGTCCCCACTCAACCAATTGTAATTGAATTAAGGTCGAATTAAAGATTAGATTAATTAAGAAATAGGCTAATATAAATTGACAGTGACATTATCAACAACTGTAGGCTATTTTGTAATCTACGGGTTACTTACTGAGAAAATAATTAAGCTTGTATACTATATCATATTCATATTTCAAAAAAGGTATACATTTAAGATTGCTAAAGTGCCCACTAGATGGCAGTGTGAGAGCACAACTGGTAAAGGCCTCTGGTCAATATGATGTGTATACCCACAAATAAATTGTGGCGCATCAGAAAGCAAAATAACATTACAATAAAACAGGTTAGGAATACACAGGGTTGAAGACAGCTTACAGAGTATCCTTATTCAAGAAATAAAACACAGGTAAAACCCATGGCAATATACAAGTAATATCCAACACAGGGAATGTACAAAATACTTTTATGTAATTGAGACTATATGAAAATGTACAGGGTCTGATTTTCCCCCTCTGGATAGTAGGGGTGGAACGGTACACTGAAGTCACGGTTCGGTTCATACCGCGGTTCAGACATCACGGTTTGGTACGAGTTCGGTATAACGGAGGGAAAAGCAAAACAAACCAGGTTCCTCTATGAGTGAATACGGGCGCATTGAATGTGACATGTAAATTCTGATTGCGTCAGTGATGTATATGTATCTAATGGCTGGTTAAGCACTGTAGTTAGGAGAAGTTGGACAGTTTTTTTAGTCTCGTTCCAGTGATTGGCACACCTGGGTGATGGCGTCGGATATTTTCATATCATTTAGCACACACCAGATGCTTTATAATGCGTTAGCATGTTAGATGTATTTCCACTCACATACCCCACAACCAGTGACGTGCGGTGATGTCAGTAAGAGGCTCAGCACTGAGTTTTGAAAGCCAGATTACCTAATTTATTGTTAGGTTAATATGTTTAAAACAATAAACGCAGTAAACAGTACAAGCAGTAGCCTACAGCGCTGACTGTTAACACAGCCACATAGCCAATCTTTTCTTCATACCAGTCTGTTTGAAACGATCAAAAACATGTTGTCCCTTTTGCTGCAGTAGTCCATCTAGGTCTGGCGTAGACCTCCCTCTTGCTATTAACTCATGTTTTGAATAAAATCGAGCTTGGAGAAATTCCTCAACTCAAATCGAGCTTGGAGAAATTCCTCAACTTCCTCAATGATATCGGCAGACACTGCTGCTGTAATTTTGACTCGAATTTTGCGGGGATTACATTACATTTACGCATTTAGCAGACGCTTTTATCCAAAGCGACTTCCAAGAGAGAGCTTTACAAAAGAGCATAGGTCACTGATCATACCAACGAGATAGCCCCAAACATTGCGAGCAGCCAAAACATGAGGCATACATTGTGAAAAACCAAATAAGTGCCAAAGGGAAGAACCATAAGAGCATGCAGTTAAACAAGTTACAATTAAACAACATGAAACTCAAAAAGTGCAAGAGTGTACATGTAGAAAAATAATCAACAGTAAAATATTTCACAGCTAGCACAAGAATTTAAAACCGTTACAATTAACCAACAAGAGCAACAAGTCTCTCAATAAGAGTCATTGTGATCCTGGAGGAAACTAACATCAGGTCCAGCCAAGCATTCCTAAGTGCCGTTGTAATCCCGGAACAAGTGCGTCTTGAGCCTTTTTTTTGAAGGTGGGGAGACAGTCAGTGTCCTTGATGGAGGTGGGGAGTTGATTCCACCATTGGGGGGGGCAGACAGGAGAAGAGCTTGTGTTGGGACCGGGCGCTCGAGCGGTGGGACCACCAGCGGGTGGCCGAAGAAGACCGTAGGTGGCGTTGACGCTTACAATGTAGCTGGTGTAATGACGTTAGCTGCGCAAATGTCCAGTAATATCTTGTTTTTAATTGATCAATGTTTGATACGTAACGTAGGTGATTACTGGCATAACATATTTACGTGCAAAGGCACAGCAGAGTTGTGCTTTTCAACGTACATGTTGAAGAATAGAGGATCGAAGTGCGCAAGTGAGTTTTTCGCTTGTTGTCTGCAGTGAACGGACAGTGCATGCTTATTTTACAATTGTTTTTGTATTTGATTATGCGTAACTGCTACATTTGTCATCGTCAAGAATAAACAGTAAAAATACAAATACAAGTTTATTAAATAAAATGATTTAATAAACATTTTTACGTTTGAATTTTGGCAGGGTAGGCAGTGCCTACCCAGACTGCAGGTCACTGCCCACAACTGCTGAACAATGCCGACACACAGTGCTTGTCTTATCCACCACTCTCTCGCCTGTAGTCTAAGTGAATGGGAAACCAACATTTTCCCAAACTTGCAATCTTAAAGAGTCCGGTGGGTCCTCTATCTCTCGTGGGTCGCCACCACTCTCCATACTCGTCCTGAGTGCTGCTAGCTATCTCTGACTCACGGCGGCGCCAATCAGAGCTTCAGAGCTACAGATTAGATATCCTTAAAGAACACGAGTATCTAACAGTAGTTCCGCATTACATTAATTAATTTGCACGCAAGTCTTATTTATTTTTATACCGTGTATTCTCCTTGTAATTTCATGCACCGAACCGTGATGCCGTACCGTACGGTTCAATACGAAAACATGTACCGTTCCACCCCTACTGGATAGGGATGGGAACCTAGGCTATAGAGGATAGAGACCTGTGTTAGTCAGAGCATGTTTGAACAGAGTTGTAAATTAGTGGAGCAAGGAACAGAGTGCCATTAATTAAACCCAAGCAAGGAGCGCACATTATTAATGGCCCAGTGTCACAGACATGGATTAAACCTGTAGTCCAAAAGTAAGAGAAAAAGGACTAGTCTTAATCCATGTCTGGGAAACTGGGCCATATCGGCTGTAAAAACAAATACAGTATGTAACAAACGTGTACAGTTTTAATCTCCATGCCGCTATGTTGCATTGGCTGAGCAGCACCTTTGGCCAGATATGGTGCATTATTTTGCCTATTTGGTAGGCTATTGAATGTTTGAATCCCCTCTGACCATACATGGGGCATAGCGCACACATCGTTTTTTCACTCACACTTTGGTGGTTGTAAAGTTTCCGCACAAGTTCCTCTCCCACACACAAATGGACTGTCCCAAATAGTAAATGATAGCTATGTAAGAGCCCACATGATCACAGTAGGACTATGTACAGCCTAGCCCAGACACTACGTCAAAAGGGGGGTGGCTATGTTGGTTCCAGCGTCAAAAAGGGGTGGGCATGTTGACGCCAACCAATAGCATGGAAGCATAGATGGTCCAAACGTGTACAGACGTTATAAACGGCCGTGTACAGACGACATAAATTGACGGTTAAATATGCCGTCTGTACACGAACGTTAAATTTGGGGTTTTGGCACAAACGGCCTTCCATAGGCTATAACGCGGGTCAGACAAACAGGCTGCCTACCAAGAGAAGCAAATCCTGTTGTATGCGTTTGTTAGGGCATTTGTGGACGAGGAACAAAGTATGTTACCAGTCAAAACAAAACTATCAAGCAAAACACAGCTAGCACAACAAGATGCTAATCCCAGCTCCACACCTGGACACTGCTAGTAGCTTATGTTTGTGGGGTGGATGTAGTTCATCGTTTCTTTGCTGTTTATACAATCTCAGTGCCCGATTTAGCAGAGCTCCAAACCGGGATCCTAAGTAACAAACTAGCTTTCAGGTTCCAGCCCAGACACTAGTGATGGGCATTCCGGCTCTTTTTCGTGAGCCGGCTCGTATGGCTCAGCTCACCAAAAAGAGCCGGCTCTTTTGGCTCCCGAACGGCTCTTTAAAAAATACATATTTTAACTATGAATTTGACTATGATGGGTGTGAAAACAATTTGAATTAAATTATGAAATGAAATCATACTCGACCGTAACCACATATCTTTAAAAATGCATTGATTTGTCATGGCTCTCCTCCGAGTTTTGACTACTCTCTGACTGTGTGAGTTGGCTCGGCCCTCCCTCATGCAGGATTGACAGGAACAGAATGTGAGGATGATCGTGTGCGCCTTTAAGCCTACAAGTATTGTTTTGTTGTTCTTTGAATTAGTCAATTATTTTAAATACGAACGACCCATCACTACCAGACACTCATTGTATATGGATGAGCCTGGGAGGCTGTATTTCTGCCAACACCCGTCCCCTCCCCGGCTCCCCCCAATTCTTAAATGTGTTTTGAGGGTCCACATCGCGTTGATTAGGGATACACAATGTTGTTCCTGGCCTGTAAGGTCCCAGAGGAGTCCGATTGAGTAAAAACCGCCTGACGCTACGGCCTCCCCTCAGAGCCAGTGACGGAACAGTCATTGATACCTGGCCGCCCTGCCAGCACTGAGTTATGCTAGCATTACGCTAATTATCCCCTAGATGAGGGAAGAGAGACGGCTTGAGCTCGCTCGTCAGATGCCTGTGTAATTAGCGAGGCATAATTAAAGGCCTTCATTGCATTCCGACTCGCGGGAGGCTGAGCAAAGCTATGACTCGGACGCTGCTCGTTCACTCGGGGGAGGAAATGGGATGGGGTGTTTAACGCTGGACGACACCAACCTTATTCTGCTTGAGGGAGACTGACCACATCGTTCATCCGGTTGAGAGTTTCACGTAGCATGCTGGTAAAGCACATGCACCTACGCGCTGGATAACTGAAGACAAGTGGATTTCTGCAACAGGGTTTTATATTACCCAGGAAACTGGTGACAAACACAGTAGGTGTCAGGTCGATAAGAGCATTGCTGCGGCAATGCTGCCCCCTCCTGACCAAATATGGAATCTTTAGTCATTTCCTCCACTGCCAGATATGGTAAAAGTGTTGTGTTTTGCATATTTATATCCCGACTCCGAAGGTAATTTGAGGGTGGTTATTTATTTAATTTGTAGTTCATTAAGGTTGACTTATTCATGTGTCAATTTAATTGAACATGAAATTGCTTGATTATTAATTTTCAAACCCTTGGACCCTGCCTTTCCCAGACAATTCTGGTTCAGCTGATTATTAAAAAGAATTGTCCTTTTACTGTGAAGCCATCAGAAAAGCCTTTATTTGACCTTGCTCTGCTTCAGTTCTTTCAGTATAACAGGAACTGGGTTCAGACAACAGAGGAGATACCGCTAGCCATGTTCTAACCGGGTTCTGTATCTCCAGTTTGCAGCCTGGGTGGATGCCGTCGTGTTTGTCTTCAGCCTGGAGGATGAGATCAGCTTCCAGACAGTGTACAACTACTTCCTGCGTCTGTCCAGTTACAGGAACACAGCGGAGGTCCCCATGGTCCTGGTGGGGACGCAAGGTGACCTTAAAAACCTAAAAAAAAAGACATTATTAGCCAAGATGGGCCTCAGTCTGGAACACCGGTTTTGTTTTCCATGCAGAGTTCCTGTGACGTGATAAGGAAGAGAGTCTGACTGGATGAATATCCGTGTGTGACATTCTGTAACCCCCACCCCTCCACCTGACCTTTTCCAGATGCCATCAGTGCTGCCAACCCCAGAGTAATCGACGACTCGCGGGCCAGGAAGCTGTCCAACGACCTGAAGCGCTCCACCTACTATGAGACCTGCTCCACCTATGGGCTGAACGTGGAGAGAGTCTTCCAGGACGGTGAGAGGGCTCTGGGAGGCCGAGAGTAGCGTAGACCAGGCTGGGGAGCCAACCACTTGAGCTGTGCTGTTTGACAAGATGTTGCAGGATGTTGACACTGAGGTAGTCAGAGTCGAGGCTCTCTCCGAGATATTGAAACGATCTGTGAGAACTTAGAGCTATGAAAGCCTTCTCTAAATTGATCAGAACATACTGAGGCTGAAGTGTTTGTGACAAACAAACTCAAGTAAAGAAATTGAGAGCTTATGCCAGCTCTTGGTTATGAATAACTGTTTGCTTACCCTGCAGGAAGCACCACTTAAAGCTCTTTCTTTTCAAACATGTTTGGGTTTTCGAACGCTCAAACATTTCATCATCTCTTTACAAAACTTGTGAATCCGTAACACAGCCGGTATCAGCATGCTCACGTGGCCTCTCATCCACTGGTGCTGCTCAGGCTTGTTGTCCCCCCCCCTGCTTTAATTACTTCCTCAAGCTCCATTTGAAATGATTAAAAGACGTTGAAGTGTTTGCTGTCTGGAGGATGCTCGCTCTCTCTGTCCCCGTCTGTCTCTGTCTCTCTCTCTCTCTGTCTCTCTCACTCTCTCTGTCTCTCACTCTTGTTCTGTTTTTGTGTCTCACTCTTTCTGTCGCTCACTCTTTCTCTCTGTCAGTACGCTTCCAGCTGTCAACCCAACCTGAACTCATCTCCCCCCGCCCCCCTGTTTCCAGAGCGACACTCCGTCTGCATGGAAAATTAGCCCCCCCTACCACTCCCACCCCATCACCCCCCAGGAACAGTGACAGGCTCATTTGATTAACACTGCGCCGCACATCTCAGAGGACAGACGACTTGTTTTGGCGACATCGTCTCACGTTATTATTTATCTCCGGGAGACGGGGAGGCAGGGTATCTCCCGAGACTGGTATTGGGCCTCCTTCCCGTATGTCTCTGTTTACCCAGTTGGAAAACAAATCACCCTGCGGTTGTTTAGATAATGCACTAATGAACCAGTTCTCCACTGGCGTGTCGATGTGAGATTTACCCAGTGGATGAAGTGGGTTTCATTCACTTGATGATGACGATGATGTGTTTTATTCCCTCAACACAGTGGCCCAGAAGGTGGTGGCCCTGAGGAAAAAACAACAGCTGTCTATTGGTCCGTGCAAGTCCCTGCCCAACTCTCCCAGCCACTCATCGGTCCCTTCTGCTTCCATCCCCTCAGTGCACATCAACCAGGTAAGGCCTTGGGCTGGGTTCCTCTAAACCAATGGGGTGAGGCCTTGGCTGGGCTGGGCTGGCTCCATCTAGACCAATAGTGTAGGGACATGCTTTAGGGTCAGCAATGATGAAATTAACTTAGGTGGGTAACGTTAGCACTACAGCTTAGCAAACAAACTATCGTGATTCAACTCAGCCTCAGTTAGCTCTAGCTATCTTGCTGTAAAATAGATCTGGACAAACATGCATCTTGAATTGTAGATTTACATGACAACATGGGTTATTTATTTGAATGAAACACAGTCAGGAACATGTAATAAAGCCCCATTGCCAATAAACTAAATCATCACACATTCTACCGATGCTAGGATACGTTAGCATTGCTAATAACTGTCAGCGACAACATAATACTACAGCTTGCGGTTGTGATGAACATAAGATCGGAACAGCACCTCTTTTCAGCAACAGCTTCATAGAAAATCATGCTTTACATTGTCCCAGATATTCAAAACTGTCATCGGTGAAATAGTTAGAGCAAATGTGTAATTGAGGGTTGAACTGCACAGGGATCTTCTCATAGACAAACATCACAGCCCGTCGAGTGTTTGGTTTCTTAGGAAGACTCTGAAAAGTGTCAGCATTCCCTGTACAGCCTGGAACACTGCATTTACCACCGTAATCCATTTTCAATATGCTAGAAAAACGTTCTTCTTTGTAATTATGTGGAAATACACAGAACAGCACGCAGCAAATTTTGGGGTGTGACAAAGGTACAGACTACAACCAAAAAAGGTGAAGCCACCAAACTGACGTCAATTCGATGGCTTTTTGAAAATCTACCGTTTTACAGCTACATTTTTTAATTGTGAGATTTTCATAGGAAAGAGGTGTCAATGGACTTTGGGGTTCACTGTATGTCCATTTTACCCATTGAACTGTCGTTAATCAACTGTGACAAGGTAAATTCGCTTCTGCAATCAATGACCCCTTTAATCATATTTGACATGATACAAAGTAAATATCAGTTGATGCCTATTTCAACTTGTTGTAGCAGTTACCCCCAACAGAATGCTTTTCATCACAGGATGATGATGATGATGATTAAGATGACAAAGAGACTTTGACTGCTGCCGCAGAAATGGATGCAGAAAAGCATCCAAAGTATGGTAGCTACTGGTAGTTCTCTCCCCATGTACTTTTAGTTACAGGCTTGTGTGGAATTGTCAGTTACACTGACATTATGAGAATAATGAATATAAAAACGATTTGCACATTCTGATCCTGTTGAACAGAGCATGGATTCTGAGTGCATGTCCACGGTGTGTAACATTAGCGATGTAAGGGCTATGAGAATGTTGCTAAAATAAACTATGGAGTGTGACGGGAAACGGTAACGGTAATGTTAACTTAGGTATTCATCAAAGAATTAAAGCACATCGAATCGTGGTTTTATAATCCTCTCCCGACTTATAACTAAGCAAATTCAATTTTGTTCGAGATCGGTTGGCTGAACCAGGAAAGGACACCCCCATGACTGCCAACTGTATCAGGCTCAGAAAGTGGGAGGGGACAGGTAGAAATGCAGAGTTTGTTATGGAAAACCTGCTAGCGAGCAGGTTAGGTCCACAGTCAGTTACCATGGACACTCACCAAAAGTTTGCGTTACCTCTCTTTCTGGAATGGAAAACCCAGAGTTAGCCTCATTTCAGGGTTACCCAAACCAGGGTTTTCACTAAACCCGCTTTCTGGAATACCCCCAGGTATCTGTCTTTTCTGTTTACCGGTTTACCTGTATGTGGAACAATAGTATCCTTGTCTTTATGGTCTGACCTGGGACCCTGTGGATTTCTATTCTGTACAAATTCACTATCTCTCTTGTTCTCTATCTCTTTCTCTCTCGTTCTTTCTCTCTTTCTCTCTCTTGTTCTCTCTCTCTTTCTCTCTCTTTCTCTCTCTTGTTCTCTCTCTCTTTCTCTCTCTTGTTCTCTCTCTCTTTCTCTCTTGTTCTCTCTCTCTTTCTCTCTCTTGTTCTCTCTCTCTTTCTCTCTCTTGTTCTTTCTCTCTTTCTCTCTCGTTCTCTCTCATTCTTTCTCTCTCTTTCTCCCTTTCCGTGCATCTCTCTCCTCTCCTCCCCCTCTCCCTCTCCCCTGGGCAGGCGGCTAACGGCGGGGGCGTGTTTAACGACTACTCCTCGTCCGTGCCCTCCACTCCCAGCATCAGCCAGCGGGAGATGCGCATCGAGACCATCGCAGCCTCCAACACGCCCACGCCCATCCGCAAGCAGTCCAAGAGGCGCTCCAACATCTTCACAGTAAGTATGCGGCAGCTGATGCAGAGCAACACCCATTCACACTACTAGAGCCCCCCCCCCACCCCCTGCCAGGCACACGATGTCCACCAGGGGGAGACAGGCAGATCACAGTCCACCGAAGCCGCCCTTCAGAGGCTCCGCCGCAGGCACAAACGCCTGGCTTCACTTCATACAAGCAACACGATGGACAAAGGAGAAAAATAATGATAACAATGCGGTTATTTCAACCTGGGTTGTATTAGACCCACGGAGAGAGAAAAAAAGCTTCAAAAAAAATGCTTCATGTCCTTACTTTTTCTAAAGCAAATATCAAAGCTAAGCACTGTGGAAAAAAAGAAGAAATCTCATCTTTCTCAATCTTCTGTCTCGTTTACTTTACCGACTGGAAAGTAACAGGGAAAGTAAACGAGACAGAAGATTGAGAAAGATGAGATAAATTCATCTTTCACACGATCCCCTGGATCCTTTCTCTAAATCAAAATCTTCGACCCCCCCCCACCCCTCTTATCTTTACTAGATCCTTTCTTTGCAATGACCCTCACTGTGGAGAGAAGGAATGAGACGACCCTCCCCGCTCCCCCCCCCCCCCCCCCTCATCCCTACCCAACCACAATAAACAAAAGTGAGGGCCAGGATTTAGACTTTGCTGTCACCACTTAATAATGCATGCTCAATTTTGTCCCCCAAATCCCCGATTCCCCCTAGCTAACGAACCAGCAGATCGACCGAAGCTTGCTCTGCTCCCCTTCTCTCACCCCTACCTCTCACGGCCCTAGTTGATCCTCCAGCCTTGTGTGATGTACTGATCCCTGCCATAGTCGCCCCCTTTCACCCCGTAAACCTGTCAACTGCCCCTGCTCTAACCTCTGCTAAACCTTTGATACCCCTTGTACTAATCTCTGCTGTCCTCTCCTCATCTCCTCTAACACAGCCTCCTCTCCTCATCTCCTCTAACACAGCCTCCTCTCCTCATCTCCTCTAACACAGCCTCCTCTCGTCCTCACTAACTTGTTCTCTTCTATCCTGACCCCGGCCTCCTATGCTCCAAAGCTTCCCTTTCTCACTTCTACACCCTCTGTCCACCTCGTATCCTTGTCGCCCTGTCTCAACCTTGCCCTGAACCTGTCCCCCCTGCATTAACCCTGTCCTCTTGTCCTAACCCTATTCTGAACCCCACCTCAGCCATGTCCCCTTCTGTCCCAACCTTGTTCTAACCCTAACCATCTCCTAACCCTATTCAGACCCTGTCTGTGTTTCCTTACCCTATCTCTCTCTCTCTCTCTCTCTCTCTCTCTCTCTCTCTCTCTCTCTCTCTCTCTCTCTCTCTCTCTCTCTCTCTCTCTCTCTCTCTCTCTCTCTCTCTCTCTCTCTCTCTCTCTCTCTCAGCTCTCTAAGCTCTCCCTTCCTACCCCCAGCCCTCCCTGTCTACCCTTTCCCCAGGGCTGTCTGGCTGGCTAGTTGGCTGGCTGGCAGCGTCAGAGCAGTTGAGGCTGTGTGCTAGCTCCCCTTGTTCTCTCCATCCCCCCTGCTAGGTAGTGACTAACCCTGTCCACCAGAGAAATGAGCCTCTGCCTGTCCGCGTCATGGAGGTGCCGAAGCACGCCACCTATCCCGTGTGGGTGCCGGAGTGGCAAGCCGAGCGGGAGTTTCAGCTCATGACCTTCTGAGGAGCAACGAGAGGGGTCAGGGGGGAGGGGTGTGGTGGTGGGTGGGGGGGAGGGGGGTGTGGGGGGGAGTGGCTAGGTGGGGGAGTGGCTAGGTGGGGGAGGGGAGTGGCTGGGTGGGGTGGGGTGGCCGTGAGAGGCGACGATTGAGGGTTTCAAAGCAGCAGTTTTGGTTTAGTTTTTTCTCCTCAAATGACACTTCAAGATCACAGTAGGCCGAGGAGAGGAAGTGATGCAATGTTCTGTTCTGCCGTTTTTCTGTTTTTTTTTCTCGAAACCGAGAGAGTTCGAAAGTTCGAAAGTTTGCCTTGTGAAAGATCCACTGTAAAGACTACCCCTGTCTCGCCTTTCATCAATCTTAGCTCGGATGACTCCCTGAACAGATAGCAATTATTCACACACACACCATGCAGTACTTCTCCAAAGCTCTGTCTGGCAACATATCGTTTGCTAGTCAGCATTAATAAGCCCATGATATCCACTTCTGCAGTATTAATTTGGACCCCTAAAATGTTTGATTCAAATGTGGAGCTTCATGTAAAATGGAGAATACGCCTTAATATCATTGATCTGGGATTCATTCAGATACCACAACACCATTGATAGTGTCTCACCAACAGTTCTTGAGGAACAATGTATTATTTCTAGATTTGCATACGCAATCTGATTCAAAACAGTTTGAAGGATTTAATTAACATCACTCTAGTTTGGTATTATAGAGGCAATAGCATTTTTCACTTCTTGAAATGCCCCAGAAAAGCACAAAACCAATGTAGGATTATTATCTAAGTTATGGCCATATGAAAAAGTCTGATTTTACAGCACTACCTGACCTAATTAGTTCTGAGGTGCATAGGACAAAGGCAGCTTTTCATTTGATATTATTATTTCCGATAATTTGCCTCAACTGTTTTGACCATTATATAGAGAGTTAATGGTTAAAGATGTCACATGATATGGATAACAATAGGATTTTTTGTGTGTGTAACCATTACCTACACTACTAGTACAACTCTGGTCAAATTCTTCTCTTTTTGAAACTTTTTAGGGTTATTTTTCTTTTCAAAGGTCCTAAAAGCTTTACTCTGAAAGATGTTGGTTTGTCATCATCTTCACGAGTCAGTCTCACAAGCCATGATCATTTCCGACGTCTGTCATAACTATCAATGGCCACTAGGTGTCAGTCAAATACACAATCTTTTCCTAGTGCTTCCATGGTAACTAACCTCAACAATATTTTCGGAGGTGTTTTAGGCTGTTTGTCCCTTTGGTGTTTGCAAGCACGGTATTGAGGAATTTAGAGGAACTACTTTTTTCATTTCCCCCCCACGTCACAACTTCTAAACGTCATTCGCATCAACCCTGTCTGTCTAACATGCAGTCCTTACGTTTTTACTGGATGTCCACCAAAAAAAAAAAAAAAAAAAAAGAATAACCATCTGATATTTGTTTCAGTATTTACAGATTTGTGCAACTCGTTCCAACCTTTCTTCAACTAAAAGGGCTTTCCAACTCCTTCCGAATTAGAAGAGCTGGGTGATAACAAAAGTTAACATTGCACCCCTCAAATGAGTGTGCCCCCCCCCCTTTTTGCCCTCCATAATGATAGAGGACGTTTGAGGAAGTGTCCTGCTACCCTAGTGTCCCTGAGCATATGGGTCAAACATCACAAGTCAGAAGGGGGTGCTAATGGAAACCCCTAGAACTACGTGGCTAAAGCTACCTAACGTCGGAAGCCGAGTAGATTTTTGGAGTTGATCGCACACGCTCAAAGCAGACTGTCTAATTAACCCATTAACTGGGACACCAAGTAGGTACTTTTCTCTGCTGGACCGGCGACCCCTCCCCCACCCCTCCTTCCCACTATACCCCCCCCCCCCCCCCCATGCGCCCTTGCGTCCTTTGCCCCCACCTTCCCACGAGTCATACAAGAAGTGTTTGTTCAGTCAAGCCACTCCTGGACCTATTCTCCGACCTCTTAAAGGACAGCCCCTTACATCACACTGCCTTCTGCCACACACAAGGACTCAAGGACTAGAGGTGCCAAGTACATTGCATTTGCGTTTAAATCTCATAACTTTTTGGTCTTTTTTTTTTCTTTTGTTTTCACGGAAAGTCTTGACTGGACTAAAAAATGTGGTATGTTTATGGGTATGGGAGCGTATCAGGAGTAATATTAGGTAGTTTTATGAAGGCCTTCATAAAAATCAGAGTAGGTTTTCAGGGCGTGATGGGGTTCAACCAACGTAATAATGAATGGAACTGGTTTGCACCGACTTGTATGAATGTAGTTTCAATAATTTGATTTTCTTTTAACTTAATTTTCAATTCGTTGTTTATTCACACCTCCTTATTTATATTTATTTACTTGAATTTAAGTTATTTCCATTTAGGGTTGGTATGAAGATTATGAAGTATTCCATAATCGCTTTTCTATCATGAAAGGATTGACAAATTATAGACTGCTGTATATCTTGTATTGTATTTTATTTACAATGGTACTCTATTAAAAGTATATTATAAACATATATATGAAATATATGAAATAATGCCTTTATTGTCCATCCTATATTTTGTGGGAACTGCAATGTTTGGCTCAATCTGTCAAATATTTGGAAGTGAACCTGTGACTTAATTTGTATGGTGTCTGTATAGAAACAAAAAATTATAACTATAATAAAAAAATGAAATGTTGAAAAATATAAACCAGAGTTGGTTTACTTGAAGTCAGACTCTACCTCTCTCCATGGCGACTGGGCATGTTTTCATCCTGTTCTGAGTGAGACCATAACAGTCCTGTCTGTCGCTTTGAGTGAGAGCCTCTGTACTTCATCTCTCGCTCTGTGTTTTGGGGGTGACCTGTGTTGCGTACACTAAAATGTTGCCTAATGTGACAAGCCGTCTACTCTTTGACCAAGACTTCCTCCACAGCCTAACCCTGAAACCTGAAATGTTTGTGTGGTTGACAGTTGTTGACTCTGTTGTTTTTCTGACCTTGTCAAAACGTCTAACCCTAACACCTAATGGTCTAAAGCGATGTTTACAGAATGTTCCGACAAGTCCTTATAGGTTATAGATGTGGAGAAATGCCACATCAAATCCAGTGTCCTGGATAGTAACTTTTCTTCTCCCTATTTCTCCTGCTAACCTCCCTCTCTTCCCTTTGATGGTTGACTGGTAAAGCTGTCAGTTTATCTATGCAAAAGTCCAGGGTCTTGCTCGGACCTCGCAGGGTCCGACCCTACTGTCTAGGCCCAGTAGGGTCTGTCTAGGCCCAGTAGGGTCTGTCCAGGCCCAGTAGGGTCTGTCTAGGCCCAGTAGGGTCTGTCCAGGCCCAGTACGGTCCCATCTGGGCCTGGGACAGAAGGAAGGATCTCCGTATGGGTTTCAGGGCTGAGTCATGACTCGATGTGTGGTTGTCTCCTCTGTGTTGAAATGGTGCTCTGTGTCTAGTCTGGTCCTGGTCTGGTCTTTAAGTTCAACTTGCACGTCAGTGTACTGCTGTTTTCGTTTCCGCTGGTCTGCTTGTTTGTTTCTTTTTTGAGCTTTTCCTTTTTTGTTGACTTTTCCTTTTGCGACCGTTTGAATCCACACCACCTCCTCTACCCGAACACACTCCCACACACACACACACACACACACACACACACACACACACACACACACACACACACACACACACACACTGAGCCCTTCACCCTGATCCCCACACTCACTTCACACACACTCACGTCCCATCTGCACTCAATCCACCCCCACCCCAGTCACCATGGTAAGTTCCTGTTGTCGATTGACTCTCTTGTTTTCTTGCAGTCGCGGAAAGCCAGTGATCAAGGCAAGAGCACTGACAGTAAAACTGACAACATAGGCAGTGGAAGAGCTATACCAATCAAACAGGTGAGTGTCTGTCCACACACACACACCATTCTTAATTTAAATGGTACCAATATACATTGAGTGCCCATACTATATATGTTTGTCTGGGTTCATTAGACAGACATTAAACTCCAGATTAGAAAAGACCCTTTCCTACCACTAGATGGGGATATAATGCAGCACTAGAAGGACATGGAGAATTGATTGGGATTGAGATTGAAAAAATGAACACCACTGAGATAATTTCCTTCCAAGTATTTGTATGACGAGCACTTAAAAGGCAGTTAAGATGCAAGGTTCTTATGATTCACGTCTAATGGAACTTGATGAAATGAAATAATTCACAAAACGTTTGGAAACTGCTCAACATTCCAGTAACTAAAACAGGTCTGTGTAACTTTTCACATGTGTTTTACATTTTTTGTGTATGATATTTAGATAATTTATAACAAGGTACCAAATCCTGTATCAGAGGGAAGGTCACTTTCCCAGGTAGCAACATCGGGAGAATATAGTTGACACAATTCTGTTCACTCCTGATTGTTTAAAGGCCTTTCAACAAGGTCCAACATCCTTGCATCACAACAAGGTCCAACATCCTAGCATCACAACAAGGTCCAACATCCTAGCATCACAACAAGGTCCAACATCCTAGCATCACAACAAGGTCCAACATCCTAGCATCACAACAAGGTCCAACATCCTAGCATCACAACAAGGTCCAACATCCTAGCATCACAACAAGGTCCAACATCCTAGCATCACAACAAGGTCCAACATCCTAGCATCACAACAAGGTCCAACATCCTAGCATCACAACAAGGTCCAACATCCTAGCATCGCCCGTCTAAACCACACATCATGAGAATGGTTCGGGGGTGAATGTCCTTCTGAAAGGGATGATCTGTGGTTCTACATGGCGTCCTTTGGCCAGTTGGGTTGTTAAGGAAACCAAGGCCAAGGGTTCTATCCCTCTCTGCTCCTCTATCCCAGACTACATGTATCAGCCTTCAAACACCACTACATCAAATAACAATATTACATTCAGCCCAGGTCTAATCAAGGTCATGTAACCACCCCCCCCCCCCCCACTCCCCAGAAAAGGTTCTGAGAAAGGTTCACTTAAATCTTTCTTTAACATTCTTAAACCAAGTGATCTGGTGTGTGTTACATGACTGATACATTTCAGTGAAAATATCCGTTTGGAGTAACTGTTGACTTTTAAGGACTATTAAGGAAAGAGAATGATATTGTAAAACCTGTCCCCAATCAAGACCTTTCAAATGGATCCCTGTCAGTTCTAGAGGTGACAATGATGATCAGGGATAGACCCTCATGAGCTGCTTGGTGTCATTGGATTAGACCCTCAGCGACTTAGACCCTTAGAGACAGGTGAGAGGGAGGTCACCCCCCCCCCCCCAAATAAACAAACAAAACATACTTACTTGGAAATCTCTCATTCTTCTAGCCAGCCTTTTCAATAGAGGGGCCATTCTTGAACAAGAGATAAGACCAGCTTTAAGACTTGGGGTAGGAAGGGAGGGGAGCCTGTGTGTGTGTGTGTGTGTGTGTGTGTGTGTGTGTTGGGGTTGGTGGAGGGGGCATTAAAGAGCAGTGGATGACCTGACCAGTCAGATGCACATTCAGGAAGATCAAAGAGCCAATGTGAGCTTAATTACCCACCCATTGGGAAAATTACACACTGCCTGCCCCCCCCCCCCTCCCCACCTTCCAAACCCCCCCCCCCCCCCCACCTCCTCTGTTAAAAATGATAAAGAAGGAACTACAATACACTCACTGCCAAGGGGTGGAAGGAGGGGGGGGGCGGGGGGTGGACTGTCCACACTGGGCTTTTCTTCCTGGCCCTCTGCCCGACCCCCTCCCCTCCACAGAGCCCGACCCCCTCCTTCTGCTCTGCTCTGGGCTGTCACAAAGGCCCGGCCCATCATTCAGCCGCGTTGGCAGGATGCAGCTTATTTTTTTCGAGGAACAGGACAATGGAGGGAAAGCCACTTATCTCCTCTGTGGAGATATGACGATGGTCTGGACGCAGAGTGTACGTCTGAACACCAGCCTGCTTCCTTATGTCACACAGGCTGAACATGGTCATCACGGTTGTGTGTGTGTGTGTGTGTGTGTGTGTGTGTGTGTGTGTGTGTGTGTGTGTGTGTGTGTGTGTGTGTGTGTGTGTGTGTGTGTGTGCATAGCAGAATTCCTCTTGACTTTAAACCGTGTACGCAAAAGCATTTTTTTTCCTTGCTAATTGAACTAATTAGAAGAAGACATATTGCTGCAGCAGTTAACATATGGCCTAAATATATTTAAAATTGGACCAATAATTGGTGCTTATTAGAGTCACTTGCAACATATTTCTTTGAAGCAATTGCAGAGAAAATGTGGATAGCAGCAACAGAGACACTGTAAACCTTTATTCCCCAGTGATGGTATTGATCTCCGTCAAAGCTCTGATGAATTTATGTACGTCCTCTCTGATTGAATTTATAGATTCATGAAGGCTTCAATACGCACTGGAGATGAGAAACATATTTGCTTGTAAAACATGCATTATGCAGTCACCATGGGCCCCGGGACAATATCATTTGCTTTAAGTGATCACAGGGCTGTTAAAAATGTGTTAACAGCTTTTTTATTGACTAAATCATGAACAGTATTTGTACAACAAAAATATTTCACATAAATCCGCTGTTTGCTTGAGTAAAACCCCATGAAAAAATATATAATTATTACTCCGTAATACTGTACTGCAGCTAAACTTACAAATAGCGCAGGGAAAAGCTACTGCAAAGTACTACAATGTTAAGAAGAACATCCATAAATATCTTTATAGGGACTGCTAATCAGTCTTTATTTCAATCACTTGATCAAACAAAGGTGTATCCACCTGTAGGTCCATGTGGACTCCCCAGTTTAAAGGCCAGTGATCAGAGTCCTGCCCCCCCTCTCCTTTACAGGATTAAGATGATTGTCGGCTAACAGCCTGGTGCCCAGGTCACCAAGGGTCAACTCCTGCCTGATGTGTTAATCAGGATTATAGCCCTGCAGGACAGGCCAGGCTAGGAAAACATTTGAAGGTCCCTTTTAACATTCCTGAACAACACACACACATATACTTTGACTGTAATTTACAGCACAAATACAGCCATCCCCCTGGCTTTCACATTCACTATAGCTGGTACCTCATGCAAATTCTCTACATGGACGCACGCACACACACACACTGTTCTCTCTCTCTCTCTCTCTCTCTCTCTCTCTCTCTCTCTCTCTCTCTCTCTCTCTCTCTCTCTCTCTCTCTCTCTCTCTCTCTCTCTCTCTCTCTCTCTCTCTCTCTCTCTCTCTCTCTCTCTCTCTCTCTCTCTCTCTCTAGCTCTGTCTCTCTGTCTCACTCTCATGCTCTCTCTCTCTCTCTCTCTCTCTCTCTGTCTCTCTCTCTCACACACACACACACAGGCCTTGGCTGGAAAAGCACAAACATCCCCCTCTTAATCCCCTAATTAAGCGAGCCCCTCCTCAGTCTTTAGCCCCAGAGAGCCCCCCTCCCCCTCCCAGCGTTTGGCCACCTCCAGCCGAGAACCTGCATTGTTTTCTGTGGATTCCCTAAGCAGATAAGGGAGGTTGTGAAGATCTGAAGTGGCCCCAGAAGATAAGGCAGGACAGAGGAGTGAGCCTGGTTTAGATCACACGCCCTAATCCCAGGATTTAGAAGGTCCTCCAGAGGTCAGCTCGCAATGAGAATGGAGCTCGGAGGGAGGTCTAGCAAATTGGATTGTCACTGCTCACTTTTTGAGTAGAAAGACTCGCGGAGGGGCAAGGCTCTATCAAGCTCTTACTCTGGAATAGGATGGCGCAAGAAGCCATGGACATGAAGTTGGTTGACTGTTTAAGATAAAAATACTGACTATATATGACAGAACCATGCTCCCGCACTTTATGAGAAAAGATCACTTCATCAATGAATCACCAGGAGATGTGGTGTTGCTTATGAGGATACTTATTAGTTGTTAATGATTTACATATTTAGTTATTTATTAGATGCTTCACTCCAAAGCCACATACAGGGGTAGTGAGACAGAAGCTACAATGTCATCTGTACAGTAATCAGGAGAGGAACCTGTTTGGGGTGTGGGACTCCAACCCACAATAGAAATCCAGCATTGCGGAATCTGACTCAGCTTCCTTAGGCTGAGCGGGATTCAAACGACCACGATCCAGGAAGAACAGCGAGATCCCAGCAAGCTACCCAGCGAGATGACGTCCTCACCTCAGGTTGTCCTCCTCTCTCCCTCATCCAGGGCATCCTGCTGAAGCGGAGTGGGAAGTCCCTGAACAAGGAGTGGAAGAAGAAATATGTCACCCTGTGTGACAACGGCCTCCTGACCTACCACCCCAGTCTACATGTGAGTACACCTACCACCCCAGTCTACATGTGAGTACACCTACCACCCCAGTCTACATGTGAGTACACCTACCACCCCAGTCTACATGTGAGTACACCTACCACCCCAGTCTACATGTGAGTACACCTACCACCCCAGTCTACATGTGAGTAGACCTACCACCCCAGTCTACATGTGAGTACACCCACACACATGTCTGGGCTGCGACGGAGACCATGAGTGAGTGTGTGTGCGCATGTGTGTGTGTGTGTGGTGGGTTATAACAAAGTAGTCACCCTGAACGCGGTGACATGCGGATGAAAATACAGCTCTGATGCAGAAAAGCTCTGTTTTGCCTTAGAAGGTCACGAGAGAGAAATATATTTCCCCACAATTGGAGCTTTTGATACAGTCACCCGACAGTGTCCGAGCAATAATATGACATCAGCGCAAAGGGTTTTCTATCTAAGTTAACTTAGACGAGTTAGCCACAGACAAGGTAGCTTCTACTGTATTCAAGTTAGTGAGCTAGCGACTGAGCTAATGAGAACGAGAGGGAGGTGTTGGTGGGGTGTCGTGGTCATCTCCGCCCGCCCCGTGGCGCCCGGCAGTGGCGCTGGGTTAATGGAGACGTGGCGGCGGCTGTGCTGCGCTCCCCTTGCTGCCGTCCCAGCGCCGCGCCGGCTTGTATTTATAATGGCGCTCGCTGCGTGACGGCAGGGCCTGACCGGGCCGGCTCATCCATCTCTGTCACAGCCCCGCTGGGACGCTAATGCCTCTTAAACACTCTGCTGCCGGCGGACAGCTCAGGACCCCCCCCCCTCATCCTCCCACACCTTAATTCTCCCTCTACACCCCTTCATCCTCTTACGCTTGCATTCAAACGCGCAGGCTCGTCTTGCCATGGGTGTCTTGGCTAAAGAAGTCACAGTGAGGGTCTCAATGCCGCACTGACGGTACACCCGTTGGCGTTTGCAGGGCGTGAGCTACACGTCCTCGTGGGAAGCCGGAGGGTTTCTCTCGAGCCGCAAACGGTGACTCGACGTCACTGTCACGGCGTTGTTCGCACAGTAGGCTACAGAGGTTGAGTCTTAGCCGGTTTGGCAGGTTCGTCCGTTGACTAGACACTGAACGCGCTCATTCACCTGCTGCTGCTAACGGTGCAGTGCCGATGTATGTCATTGAGTAGGACGAGCAAGACGTCTGTTCCTCCTCCGGGAGGGTCAGAGCTGTTTCAGGTCACCAGACCAGCCTGGAAATGTTGGCTCCTAGAATGTTCTAAACACCTGAGGGGCAGAGGTGAGACAGGAAAGAGTGACTGCTACATTAGCAGCTACACGCTCGCCACCATCTTGTGCGCCAGAGCAGGGAACAGGAGACGGGAGAGCGCGGGGGAGTCAGACAGGCGAGGGGGGCGAAGAGAGCGAAGGGGGGGTGGGGGGAGAGGGAGAAAGGTAGAGAGAGGATCCCTTTAATTCCACAGTCAGCCAAGCCATCCACACAATCACCTTCTGTTAATTCTATCTGCTACATCAATTAAATTGTTTGTAGAAACTAATTGAATGTGGCTTAATCACACATCTTAATAGCTTTGAACGCTTCGATCTGGCTGTTAATTCCAGCAATAAAATGAAATGAGTGCGCTCACTGGGTAATTAGCGAGGAGGCTTGGGAAGAAATGAGTGCTTTATGGCAGGGTAATAAAAGAGAGAAGCTGGCGAGAAGACCGTCGAGGCCGGGCAGGGAGGAGGTAGAGCACTCCTCCGGCACTTTCTGCTGAGCCCAATGATTTTCACCTTGGCTTACCCCATTTGGGGTGGCCGGCGCTCTAATCCAAATAAAACAGCCAAATTAGAGGAGAAAAGGGAATGAGAGTAAAAAAAGAAATAAAATGGTTGTGCATTCATCAAGCCAAACGCACGTTGTCGTATTTCTGCGTGACGGCGTGGGCACAGGTGATGTGTAATGGTTTCTGGCGCCATCATCTATCTTTAGCTATCAGGGGGTCTTAAGACCTGTCTGTGTAATGGCTGGTGATTAGGGGATGCAAATAATGTGTCGCTCGTAGGCAGGTCATTTGGTCACGTATGTCCAATACGCTGGTTTCACTGCTCTATATACTGTCCATGGAGTGCCTTAGAAAGGTTTCGGTGCATTGTTCGTGTGTGTGTGTTGCAGGACTACATGCAGAACATACACGGGAAGGAGATCGACCTGCTGAGGACCACGGTGAAGGTTCCAGGGAAGCGGCCACCCAGGGCGGTGGCCACCGTGGCCCCCACCGCCAGCCCCAAGACCAACGGGCTCACTAGAGACCGGAGCACCCTGCAGCTGGGCGTAGGAGCCACTGGTGAGAGCTGCTCCCTCGTCTCTACAATGGGGGGGGGGGGGGGACCAGCCAGCCCTGGACTGCTGGGGAGGGGGGGGGGGAGGGGGCGTTCAACCACCAAAGAGCACTGCTCTGCATCTACTACATGATTCACTCTTGATTCATTCCGCAGATGTTTTTATCCATGTGCATTTAGAAAGAGGCATTCACGATTTTCCCGATATTCCCCAAGGTGGGACGTCCCAAGGTAAAACGAGGTGCCATCTGTTCAGGTGGATGTTTGCTTTATGACTGTAACTTCCTGTCAACCGCAGTGGAAACACGATTTGCTTTCTTACCTAGAGAGAAACCTTAAAGAGACCTAACTGAAACTAGATGATCTACGTTCTACAAACTATCTTGAGGATTAGCAAAGCGATTAGAAAAGTCCTCTGATGGTTGGTGTTTAATACGGTCTTCCTTTGATAATCAGCACATTACTGTACATTTTGAAAGTTGGTCCCTATGAGCCAATTATGCCCATTTATGATTTTTCATTAATGCAAATGAGCTGTCTTGCTGTATACTGTACATGCAGTGATGACTTGATGAGTGCTTTTGTGCAGACTATTAGTTTCTCAAATGACTAAACAGGGAATTTTACTTATGGTTGAATTTAAATATCACAATTGCATGTTACTAAAATAAGCCAGAACATTGAATATGCAGTACATTGGTAGGTTTCTGAATTCTGGGTATCTCTATCTCGATCAACCTTACATCATTTGATAAAACCAAGGTTGGAATGTCACAGTTACATCGAGGGCACGTTATGTGTCCAGGCTGTGTCACCTTCCTACTCAGGCAGTGACAGATAAGAAAAAGCATTGCTGCTTATCAGCCTCCCTGGCTGGCTGGCTGTCTGGCTGGTTGACTGGCTGGCTGGCTGGTTGACTGGATGGTTGGCTGACTCGTTGGTTGGTTGGCTGTCTGACCGGTTGACTGGATGGTTGTCTGACTGGTTGGTTGGTTGGCTGACTGCCAGTCCAGCTGAATGACTGGTTGACTGGATGGTTGGCTGACTGGTTGGTTGGCTGGCTGACTGCCAGTCCAGCTGAAAGACTGGCTGGCTGACTGCCAGTCCAGCTGAATGACTGGCTGGCTGACTGGTTGGTTGGCTGACTGACAGTCCAGCTGAATGACTAGCTAGCTGGCTGGCTGAGTGACCATGCAGAGTACTGCTCTGGCAGACTCAGGGAGGCGAGGCTTGTGATTGGATTCAGGGGTCAGGATTAAGAGTAATTAATACTAATTAGCACGGTAATCACCAGAGGGAGTGGGTTTCCTCCATCGGCCACGGAACAACCTCTCAGGCCGCCACTGCTGATTGGTGGAGCGGCGGTAACGAGGTATCAGGGGAGAGCGCTTTGGCGTTCCCGGCTGGACCTGGACCCCGTGTCTCTGGGTCGACCTGGCTTAGTCAGACGGACTGAAGAGGCAGGAGTTTACCAGGGGACGAGGGGGACGGGGTTGTTCCGTCCAACCCAGTAACAATTAACCTTCAACGGGTTAGAGGAGAGCCATCAGACCTGCAGGGGGACAGAGGCATGGAAAGGAGGCCACACCAGGCTTGGGGTTTGGGGGGAGGGGGAGAGACCACAACAACAACAACAACAAAAGGAATTGTCCGTTTCCTAATTGGAGCGACCCTGACGCTCCTCCGCGTCAGCTGCAGTTGCCCGCTGGCGTTGCACGGCCCGCTCACGGAGACAGACACCTTGTGACACTCTGGAGATGTTCAGCCTCCCTTTTATTGTAGCGTCAGGGAACATTACGGGAGAGATTTGCGTTTATCTTCACTTAGGGAAGAGAAAGGTTACAAATCACAAACAGGCCTCTATCCTGTTTGAGGACCCTCTCCTGATTATCCTATCGGGAGTTTGATTTCATTAGACATGCAATTGATGAAGGGAACAAAAGGGTAATTTTTCATTCATGGCGCCTGAATCACAAACCCCGTCTGTGCCTTTCGTAATTCATTCACTCCTTGGATGTGAAGACCTTTATAATCACAGGGGGGACGAGAGATGGAGCGAACGAAGGGAGAAAGAAAGAGAGAGAGAGCGGGGGGGGGAGAGAACGAGAGAGACGGAGAGTAAATGAGTGAACGCGTGTGTCCTGCGAGTGTGCCGCGCGGCGCCCACGTTTAATTCGTTTCCGTCGGTTGCTGAGCGGAACCGTTTTAAATATGACCCCCCCCCCCTCCCCCGTTAACGTTGCATCCCGTCGTGTCACCGGCGACAGATACATCGTATCAAAGTATTAATGGGCCCCATCAGTTTTAATCAATCCTGTGGGTGAGAGAGATCCATTTAGAGAAAGGCGGGGTGGGGGGGGGTACTGCTCTGCCAGTCTGAATCAGCCTCCTGTTCAGTTCTGCACACCACCAGTGGGCCACCAACTCTCTGAACACTGGGATGGAGGATATCTCTGGGCCCAGCACCCCCTGTAAGTGAACCCCCACGTGTAGGGCATGTGTGAGGGATTTGACATCTGTCCATCTGCGCGCGGGTGCGCATTGAAACTGTATTGGCGTGTGCGCGGAGCTTGCGAGTCAAATTCCCACCACGTGGAGGGGGTTTAGGTGTGTGTGAATGTGTGTTCGGAGGTGTGTGTGTGGAGACGGGGGGGGTTATGCATGTAGCAGGGATGGACGGTGATGGCGATAGTGATGGCGGTGAATTACACGGCCCCGGTGTCAGATGATATGTGCTTCTTCCCTCACATTAGCATGAATGCTTCATTATCTCCCTACTTGTACATAATGGCAACAACTCCAGGGAGGGGTCAGGCATCGCCACGGCTCATCAGCCGCCTGACGCCGCGGCACACACAGAAGTGAGAGGCAGGCCTAGGCTGCTCCACGCCACGCTAATCCATCGCCTCTACTTAGCACCCAGGCCACACATGCCCCGCAAAACATACTACACCTTCACTTATCTCATGTATGCTCCTGGATGTTGCATATGGTTCTTTTTCTCGAGGTTTGTATATTGGGCTGTTTGACAAGTTGTTGGTGTCACCATTTGAATTGGAATTGACAGGCATAAAGGATGGAGTGGATGTATTTCGGGGGGGGACTTTGAGCAAGAGATTTATTTTAAGCTTGCTTTTTTGACATTTCTATGGCAATTTCCTCCTTAACGACTTGAGCATTATTGCAATTATGGTAATTGGGGTATGATTGTCTCACCAATGGGTCTGTATTTCACCTCCACCTACAAACGTTTTTTCTCAGACATTACTAGTGGAGAATGAATGGCTGGAGATAGCCTCGGGTGATAGAGGTGAGGTGGACTCTTGAAAAATGAACACAGACATGCTACACTCAGTCTGAGGAAAACCTATAGACATTCAGATGTGAACGGCACATTGTAAACATTTCTGAGAAACCAAGAGTATTGGAACTGCCTAATTCTGGTACACGGACATAGAGTCAGAGTGGTTAGTCAGGCTGTGGGGAGCACTGCTCTTTCTTCTGATGCCACAAGCTGATTATTGCACGGCTATAATTACATTATCCTCCCCTTTATGCAGGAGTGGTCTGTGAAGACTAATTGATAGAGCCATGTTTAATTCATTAATCATTAGCATCGAATTTGACAATTAGAGATGATTGTTGAATTTTAAATATGAATCCAAGCAGGGTTTATGTTTTTTTTTATATTATTATTTTTGTATCTGTGAGGGCCAAGAGTCAAACTTCATAGCAAGTTCATGTTTTTTTCCTGGAAAATCACTGATATATTTAAGTGCAGTGTGTAATACTGTGTGTAATGAATGTATTTTAGATTAAATTTGTCTCAGCAATTATGTTTGCAGTGTTATTGATTGTTAAACTAAACATCAGAAATACATAGTGTCCATTTAAAAACGGTTGAGTCGGTTTAACTTGAGATTTTTTAGTATCAAGTTGCTAGTATTGATCAGGTCATGGCCAACCAATAATAGTCTGCACCAAGTAGTATTAAACATTTGTATTTTTATTCTATGAAGTTCTAAAATCTTGTTCCCTTTTCTCATCATTTATCTCTCACTTTGCTCTCTTTTTCTTTTCTCTTTTTTAAAAGGAGTTTCACTCACTCACCCCCTCACCATTCTCTGCTCTGATTTAGGCAAGCTAATTTAGCCAGCACAGCCCAGCATGGTTCCCTTGCGCTCTCTCCCAGCTCGCGCTGTGATTCTGTTCTCCCCCCTGTGGGACCCTAAGATTAATATTCCCGGGCCCAACAAGATAATTACTGATACTAATTAGACATGATTATGTGAATTTGATACACTTAGTACTCCAGCAAATGAGTAGGACGTATTATCCTAACAAGGGCCTGCGCTGTTTAGTTTGCTTTACACACGGCACACCATCAGAGTTATTGTTACCCCAATCAGAAATGGATATTCTCCGGCTGTTTGTAATTATGAAATAAAAGGCCTTGATGTATGGTGTTAATCAGTCTTAAATACATCCATTGTATCGTACAATGATATAAATCAAGGTTTTTATTTCTTTTACCAAAACAAAATCTTTGGCTTTTAACCTGTCAGATTTGTAGTTTTTTTTCTCTGAGCGAATGAAATTGCATTAGATGCCTGATTAATTATCAGCTATCTACGGTCGTATCTGGGAGAACATACAGATAGTAAATGGTTCTCTTTTAAAGCTGCTCAATAATGCCTCATAAATAGTGTTCCACTCCCAGATGTGATGTACTGTAGCTCCTTCTCTCATTCTTGAAATCCTTGATTTAAGACAATGAAGTTGTAAAAAAAAAAAAAAAAAAGAATGATAACAACATAAAATACTAAAATGTCAAATATCAAGCTAATTTCTTTCTGGCGAGGCAATATTGACTATTTGAAGGTGTTCTCGTCTCCTCGGAGCAGAGTTGTAGCTGTAACTGGGGAGTAGTTTGGTGACGCTGTATGGCGAGAGCAGGAGGGAAGGACCCCACGCGGTGCAGCCTAGCCCATGAATTAGTAAAGAGAACCGGGCATCCGTGGCTCGCCTGATTGGAAGTCGGGGAGAGAGCGCCCGCTGACGCCGGGAGAGATGGATGTGGCAGTCAGAGGGATGAGGCGAGATAATTAGCGTTCCGAGTGTATCTTGTTAATTAAGGGCTAATTAGAGGCAGAGACAGAGGGAGAGGAGATGTGTGTGTGTGTGTTTGTGTGGTGTTCTACACATGTATCACAGAGATGAGCACTCTAGGGTGGAAGGAACATTGTACAACTATACCACCATTACCCCAAACATGTAGCGGGTTACCAAGAATAGAGCTTAGGAATATTCTATTGATATTAATGTATTGTTTTCTTAAAACATTACCTAGACTGCTAGCCAGCTAGCCTACTTGGTTTATTCAGTGCCCTGCTAGTGTTCAGCTAGCGTAGTTGAATCATGTTTAAATCCATTGCCCATGCAATGGTGTCACATGGGTTTCTCTCAACCTGCTTGTGCCTGTGCAACGTGTAAGTCTAGGAAGGTGCACAAGATGATGATGCATAACTTCATTTTAAAATGTATTTTCCTTTCTCTTTTTCTTTCTCTCTCCATCTGTGTCTCTGTCTCTCTCCCTCTCTCTCCCTCTCTCCGTGTCTCTCCCTCCCTCTCTCTCCGTGTCTCTCTCTCCCTCCCTCTCTCTCCGTGTCTCTCTCTCCCTCTCTCTCTGTCCGTGTCTCTCCCTCTCCCTCTCCATGTCTCTCTCCCCCAGGTGCCCCTCACTCCAGCAGCAGCACGTCTCTCCAGTCGGGGGTGTCAGTGGGGGGCGGCCTGGCTGGCTTCGGGGGCAGTAAGGACGGCATGCACCAGCGCTCCTTCTCCGTGTCCAGCGCTGACCAGTGGAACGAGGCCTCCATCAACGCCAGCGCCAGCTCCGGGACCGGTGAGCCGTCCTCTAAAGACCCTGTCCCCCTCTTCTCCTCCATCCTCTCATCTCCTCTTTTTTTTTTTCTTTTTCTTCTCAGTGTCGTTTTCTCCCAAACTTTCCTCCTCCATTTGCAACGTCTCTCCACCCAGGTGGAGCCAGATTGAGTTGCTAAAGTGGAGGTGACAGGCTGCAGCTTGAGGTGGTGTAGCTAACAGAAGAGGAGCAGAGCCCTCTGGAGGGAGGGAGGGGGGGGGGGCAGCAGTGTTGTACAGACCCTCGTCTTGTTCTTCTACAGTTGGTGGGCTGGAACGAAGCTAATTTTCATAATGAGGTCATCAGGGTCGCTGATGGCCCTGACCTTTTCATCTACTGTTGTCTGACTGAGGCTTGAGGACAGCGCTGGGAGATGGAGAAAGGGGGGGGGGGGTTATTTTGCCATCCACACTCTCCTTCGCTCGCTTCAAACACCCCCCTCCCTCCCTCCCCATCACACTGCGCCTTGTCAGCGCACTTGAGTGAAGTAAAATAATACACTTGCCGTGCATGTCCGCTTTTTCGCTCTCGCTCTTTCTCTTTAAGTCTCTCCTTTTTTCCTCTCTTTAACTCCTCTCTCTCTTTAGCTCATCTCTCTCTATGTCCCCCTTTAACTTAGCTCTCTCTTGCTCTCTCTCTCTCTTTTTAACTCCTCTCTCTCTCCATCTATCTCTCTTCCTCTGTCCATCTCGTACTCACTTCCCGAATAGGAAAATGAATGCTTTTCGAGGGCACCATTCATCACCAGTTATTTCCCTCTCTTTGTGGTTGGCAGTAAAAAAGCACTTAAATGCACATCAACAGAATAACAGTCATTTCCATGCATGTTTGCACTCTGGTAGTTCTCATTAGCGTGCCGGCGTCTCCCCCCCCCTCCCGTGGGTTCCCAGGGGCCCCGGCAGTTTAAAGAGCGCTCTTTACGAGCGCTGCTGGAGTCCAACGGCACGGCCCTCGTGGTTCGGCAGACAAGCACGTCTCTCATTTGGAACTGCCAAACGATCAATTCTGCCTGGACGCAGGCATTTCCATCACCCCCTACCCCTCGCTCCCATCAGTAGCACGCCCAAAGCAGAATTACTTAGATTCGTGGGGTCCTCAAATAAATGAGCGTGTGTGTGAGAAAGAGAGAGATAGAGGGGTGTTAGTGTGTGTGTGTGTGTGTGTGTGTGTGTGTGTGTGTGTGTGTGTGTGTGTGTGTGTGTGTGTGTGAGCTTATGTATGTGTTTCATGTGGTATATGCTAGTGTGTGTTGTCACCTGTATATTTATATTTGGAGTGTGTGTCAGCTTGTGCAAGCCCACACATGGATGAACAGTGTGTGCCCAGTGTTGGATAGAATCAGGATTAAGTTACTAAGTGAAGCTACTACCCAGACTTAAACAGTACTGTGTTTGCACCCTGATGCTCAGACAGACAGACAGACAGACAGACAGGAGGAGCTGGTTATGGTGCAGCTACAACAAAAAATCCATGTCCTTGTTTGGTAAACTGACAATTCTTCATTTTATCATAGCTCATTAACCATCATCCAGACCACAGTTCCACAATTTCATTTCTTTCAATTATTTTCATGCTTCTCTTTAAGGTAACCACAAATGAGCTCAAATGAGCTGAGGACAATATTATAGAACTGTCTGCCCAGTGATAGATATATCACCAGTTCTTTGTTCTGGCAATCTCATAAATAACTATGTGAAAATGCCCAAAACGCTACAACAGTAGAAAGCGCATAGACATGAAAAAATAAGACTCTTTTGAATGTTTCATTTGAGTATCTCTGCCATTTGCATTACCTCCATACAAATGGAGGCTCCGGAAAGATGTAGTGGAGAATCTGGTTATTCGCGCTGTGATGTGGTGTGACTAGTGAATCAGGTAGCATAATACCTGATTGAAATGTAAGCTCTTATCTTGCTTCCTAATGGGGCCTCCTGTAATCAATAGAGGGTGGGCCACCATGACAGAAACTCATGTTTTTCCATTTGAATAGACTTCAACCAAGCCCAATCACTCCATTATCCTTGGTGAAGGTTGCATGCTAACATAAAATGCGATTCAGAGACGCCAAAAAAAAAAAACCCCAGCAGATTGATGATATCCTCAAGAACGAATGTGTCTTAGCCAGGTAACCATCTCCATATTATTTAAAGGCTGTTCTCATTTGTACACCTACTGAAATAAGACAGAAGCTGGAGAGCTACATCTCTTGAATATTGAACGCAGCTTTTTTGATTAAATCGCCGGGCCCATTTTGTCTATTGCTCGCATTCATAAGACACCTTATCTTAAACTAGGGGCCTCTCCTGCTTGTTAAGCTGCCTAGCTCTCCTTGGCAAGTTCCAATCTTTACTCCTGAATTAAAAACAAGGAAGTGAGAAGACACCCACGCAATGTGACATGCCCGCAAATGACTGTAGGTACATGACAGAATGACCTCCCAGGTGAAGGTTTTGTCGCAGCGTACGTCACTAACTGCGTACGCGCCTCACATCCTAGCTCCCTGGTTCTTTGCTGGCTTCGTGTGTTGAACGTGTTTCTGCGTGGGCTGACTGGTGTTGGCTTTGGTAGTCGAGCACACAGGTAGCCTTCCCCCTCAGGCTCCGAGTCGCATTTCTGGAGCCTTCTCTGCCCTCCTGCCGCGAGTGGAGAGTGTGTGAGGAGTTTGATTTCCGCGGCGGGCCATAATGAAGTTTGACATTTAGTTTGGTGAGAGCAGCAGAGTGCGATCAGGCCTTGATTAGTGCAGACTAATTGAGG
This sequence comes from Osmerus eperlanus, assembly GCF_963692335.1. Classification (NCBI taxonomy): domain Eukaryota; kingdom Metazoa; phylum Chordata; class Actinopteri; order Osmeriformes; family Osmeridae; genus Osmerus; species Osmerus eperlanus. The sequence goes on from NC_085033.1 coordinate 2,973,313, forward strand.
ATAATAAGGGGGAGGCGGTGATTGTTTCTAATTTTTGCCATGAATTGCAGCCGTTGCTTTTGATTGAGGACAGTGCTGCCGTGTCAAGGGGCCTGGCCAAATCACAGTGTTCCGCACCCGGAGCTCCTTGAATTACAGCGGAAAAGAAAGCTCTCCCCCTCTTTCTCTCTCCCCCTTTTTCTCTCTCCTTCTCTTATCTCCCTCTCTGGTTCTCATTCATTCTCATGGAGCCGACGGCAGGGCCAAGAAGCTGTTACCGGTGGCAACCCCCTCTTTGTCTCGCCCACAGTCTTCATCGTGAAGCAGGTTTAAACTGTCATTTGCACGACGGGAGTGTAATGCTCTGTAATCACAGGTTAGCCCGCTACCTAGCCTGGTGCCCAGGAGAGGCTGTACTCAGCCGAGTGGGGGAGAGAGAGAGAGAGAGACCCCCTCATTGCACACGCTCCCAGAGGGCCTCAGACGGCGGTAAGCGTAGGTTAATAACAACGTATTGAACTCTGGGCTCCCTCACACACCTCCGTCTGAGAGACTAGCTGGAGACCAGATCTGAGCCTTTTAACTGTTACCTGTAACCCAACCCTGAAGATAGGGGGTCTGGAGAAGGGAAGAAAATTCCAGAGAAGCTGGTGTTTATGTCATGGAGTATGAGTAGGTTTTGGTCAGATGTTGTTACTCATTAATATTTAGGGCTGGCTGCAACCAATGATTTTACCACTTTGAATCGTGTCCCTTTGTGTCCACCTTTTCCAAGGCGGTATTACTTAAAAAGAGCTATGTTTGTGCCACAGACAAAGAGCTGGTCGAGGCATCGTGTTGAAGTGATAGTAGACCCCAGGGGATCATTTTTCCACAACACCGAGGGGCATAAATTGATAATTAGACGTGTGTATGAAGCCAACCCTCAAGGCAGGGGGCAGCCCTCCCCTTTCACCTCAAGCGACATTAAACAAACGGCTGACGTCCGTTCCGGAGTTGTCGCCAGTCGTCTCTCAGAAACCTCCGCCATAAGGAGCGGGGCCCGGCTGGGACAGATGCTGGGGGTGGGGGGGGTTACGTCGGACCCCTGTGCCCCCAGCTGTCTGCGCCAGCTAATGACTTGTCTCTGGGGGGCTGTTGTAGGGCAAGGCAGGGAAATTAAAACAGACGCCGTCGACACGCCGGGTTCTACATGTGCGTCGGTGGCCTGCGCCCCGCCCCTACCCTCCACCCCCCACACCTCCCATAGAGCGGCAGCCTAAGCCATGTCGGCCAGCCCCAGACTGGCTTTAGCTTTATTGATCAGGCCCGTCCATAATCCTATTTTGTTTCGACGTCACTGTGCGTTTTCTTCATGACTGGTGTGAAGTGATGGAAGAGAGAATTCAAATGTCATTAATTACAAGAGCTAACAAAGATCAAATTATATTTTATTCCCATATTACCAATCAACCTTTAACCTGTAGATATAGACAGGGATATACTCCAACACCCATAATGCTGTACCGGTTCAGTTAACCGAGACACGCATCAAAGCTCAACAGTATAGTTCTTAATGTGTGTGTCTGTGTCGGTGAAAACAATTCCAGCCTATTACGTTGGCTCCTGCAGTATATTCTTGCCCACGCTTAAAGCAGCCAGCCCGGGGCTCTTTAAGGATCTCTAGTCTCCCTCCACTTGAACATCCTCAACCTCCTGCTGGGTTTGTCCCACTCATCCTCGACAGCCCCATCTCCCTAAAGGTAATGACCAAATTAGGCCTAATGTTGTACACTAGCTAATGGCACAGCTACCACATTATAGAATGCGCGACTGGCAACGACAACAGCAATAATCCCTGAGCCCCCTTGTCCTGGCTCTGCGCCCCTGGGGCCAGCACGCTGCACGGGGAAATGAATGGAGTTTGCCACACTACAATGAGCTTTTGATGGGAGACAATGGAGGGAGCTGGCAGCACCACACGGGGTGGGACGTGGAGAGCAATATGGGGCCCCATCCACTGGCCCTCCCATCCTCCATCCCTCCATCCTCCGGGCCCCCGGCCCCCCCCCCCGGCCCTCTTTTCTCCCAGATCCGTAATGGCATCCGCGGGGGGAGCGAGAAAAATAAAGAATGAAGGGAGGGGGGGGGGGGGGGGGGGGGGGAAGTGATGTCAAATGTCAGGAAGGCAGAAAGATGGCAAGCTGACAACCTTCCATCCTCCCTCCATCCCCTCCGTCTCCTCCCTCGGTGGGCCCACAGTGACGCAGGTTATTATCACATTTATAAAGTCACTTACGGGAAACCAAGCGGCCTCTTAGCCCCCTGTCACTCGACGGCAGCCCACAGAGAGGCTGGCTGGGGGCTAGCCTAACCAACCATTTGTTAGCTGAGCGCACCGTGTACCTGTTCCTCACCCACTGTCTCAAGTCATCCCTACCTGACTGACCTCCCCCTCCCGCCTGCCCCCCCCCCCCCCCCCCCAAAACACACACGCACCTTCACACACATTTTCTCAATCTAATGTGAAACTCTGTGTGCATCCATTATCATCCATAGGATGTGTACGTCCTGGTGATGTATTTATATTGGTACTAGAGGGAGTTTCTATTCTGCGTTTTTATGATTTTGGACTCCGAATTTTATGATTTGGATCCCCTGTGCATTCAACATACAGAATTTGCTCTACATTACATTATGCTGATGTTTGATCTAGTTATAGGTGTACTAGTTGATTGGGTGAGTTTTCCCTCCATGCTCACAGAATGCATGTGTCTACCTGTCTGTCTGCCTGCATGTCTCTGTCTGTAATCCAGCCAATGGGATGGGCGATGCCTCCACAGGCAGCGCCGGGGTGTGCAGCGCCACCAGCCCCAAGCTGGAGCCGCCTCCTTCGCCACACGCCAACCGCAAGAAACACAGGCGGAAAAAGAGCACAGGCATCACAAAGCCAGACGGGCCGTCCACGGGCAACGAAGGTGAGACACCGACTGGAGCTAGACAACGCTGTCGCAAAGTAACAACCCTCTCTCTCCACCCAATGACATCAGAGTCTTCTCCCAGGCTCATGTCTGACGGTCAGTTGTAATCATATTTCACCCAATATTTGGCTTTGCATCCAAGTGGCTGTCCTTGATTAGAGTGTGGTGTATTTGTGGTCAGCCTACCTGTGTTTTGCCCCCGACGGTGACGTCGTGTGAGCCAAAGAAGCTGTGATCCCTTCGTCTCAGCAGGGGAGGGCCATTCAACCCTCTGACCAATTAAGAGCGATTCTGTAGGCCCGATGATGAATGGAGCGCTTTAATTGGATGGCATTGTGAATACACAGAGTGGCCTCTCAGAGGCCATCAAACCGATGTCACCGGAGCAGGAATCAATCAATCAACATGATTAATAGGCCGCATCTTAACAACATTGGCACAGGCGTTTGGTGACGAGGTGTGGTATTTATTTTTAATTTATAAAATTAAAAGTATTGCACTTTCAGCGTGAGGCACTGACAGCATCTCTTGGACTTTGAGGGAATCTGTTGGCCGCTTCCTTTAAACACACAGTGTGGGTATTTGAGATCAAATGGATATTCCCAAGATTATTTTGGCCCTTGTTTCCTCTGTAAACTTGCTTTCACTTGCATACCATTAAATAGATGTTAATGGTCCAGGACTGGGACTATCACAACCACCCTGCTGTTGTAATGGGCCGGGGCTGTTGAGTGACTGATGGTGGACATTAGGGACTACGGGGTGAACAGTCACAGCGTACGGAAGGGATCGTTAGTGGACATTAGTCCCTCCAGATACCTCCTTTGATAATTGAGAGTACCCTGACTTCGGAAAATAGGCTACAATACCTAGCCTTCAGCCGTGGTTCCCAGCATGTGTCACTGTGTGGAACAGGTCGACTCAAAAGTTTTCTTTCCCATCAAAGAAACACATTGTTTTTCCATCCTTTCTCTTTCTCTCTTATCCCCCCTCCCTCCCCCCTTCCTCCCCCCTTTGATATTTTCTATTAGCATCAGCTTGTCTGTTCTGCTGAATGCCTCAGGAATACAGACATATTGCTTAAATATCGGAGTCAGTCAGCTGTAAGATGCAGGTTCTGTGTCTCAAAAGAAGGAGAAGAGGAGGAGAGACGGGATCCTTGAATAAATTGCGATCAGTTTATCTCATTTACGGGGCAATCAGAGCCCCGGAATGCAGGCCGAAATTGAATTTGAGTAGTTCTGAAGCATCATAAATCAAAGGAGCTGTGTGCGTTTTTAGGTGAGCAATCGTTGGGAAATGTTAGACAAGACACTGGTGAATCTGTTGCGCTAATGCCTGTAAACCAGAAACAGAACTTAGCAAGCTAAATGTTGTATGTCACAGAAATGTGGGAGACGCTGACAAACATCAATAGCGACAAAAAAAACAGATGGACGGACATGTAATTGTCGCTGAAACTGTGTCGTGGAGACATTTTCGGAGAACCGCTTCCCCTCAGAGGAAGTGTCAGCTGTGAACTGTGCAGCTTTACCCCTCGCGCTTTAAGAAACGCGACGTTGAAAGACAGCGCAAACGTTTCGCCGCGTCGACTGCCGTTGTGCGCTTTCACGCTCCGACCCAAGCGCCGATAACCTGCTCGCTGTCTGAGCTGTGCAGTGTAATGAACTTCTCATGTGCTTAAAGAGTGATGCAGGATGCATAGCGGGGCAACTGACAGCCTCTTAATGTGTTTCCCAGCAGCCTCCTTGGCGATGAGCTCTCTCAGCGCGCCGCTCTCCTTAAAACCCACTGGAAAATCGATGACCGATAAAGAGTTGTGTTCGAGGGGAGCTCCCATTGATTAATGCAGACTGTCAGGGAACGCCATTAACGTATCTTCTTTTTGGGGTGGAAGGTGTATCAAGTTTTTATTTTTTGTTTGGTAGGGTAGCGTGTTGTGTGAGAGCAGACAAGGGTAGAAGTGGAGAGAGCGAGTTGGATAATTTTGAGAGGTGAGACTTGGCACAGACTGGAATGGCTTTGGAAATGAAGATATTCCCATTGGCAGGATCTTGTTGGTGTGGGAGATTTAGGTTTGGATGGGTAACATTCTTAATTGACGTTAGGTTGCCAAGGTCTTGATATCTTAAAACTGTTTACTCATAGTAATACTAATACGTGAACTGACATGTTCCTGCCTGCTGTCACTCACACTGTAATCCCCTGACAGACAGGTAGCAGGTAACCCACTATGAGAGGCCCTTCTGTAGGTCTCTCCACCTCAGTGAGGTAATGGTTAACATCCTCTGGAGTCCAGCTGAGGATTAGAAAATGGAGGTTTAACTGCCTGTGCTAATGGTGGGTGTTTATCTCAATACTTTGTTTTGTCACTCCCAGACTCTGTCTCATTTCCCAAAGCTGTCCCTGGAGCCTCTGTTCCTGTAATGGCTCTCCTCGGCTTCAACACGGCGCTTCGCAGGGAGACAACGGAATAACAAGATTCTCATTTGGGCTCCATGCACACTGCCCACAGATACACGTATAATTGACCGTGTTTTCCTTTTGCCGTATCGCTAAGTGTAACTCCTATTAGGATTTTGTGTTTGTTCTAGGGTTTTTTCTTCTTCACCATCAGGTTGTTGAGCACTGCGTGTGTGTGTGTGCGGGTGTGTGTGTGTGCGCGTGCGTGTGCGTGTGTGTGGAAAAGTGTGAGTGCGGCTCCTTCCACGTTTCCGTGTGCGAGTGCGCGTGTCAAAGAGATGGAGAATGCACCCTGTCTCCGTGCTCGCCTCTCGGAGGTTGCTTGTGTGTGTGTGTGTGTGTGTGTGTGTGTCGTCCCCCCCACCTCCCCCCGAGGCCCCTGTCCCAGTAATGGCCTGCTCCTGATTGCTCTGATACAGGTTAGGAATATTGGCTTTAATGATGTGTAAAATGAGCAAGCAGCCGCTGTGACATTTACAGATGGCACCGCCTTGGCCTGTTCTTCCCAACTGCTCGTTCATTTACAGGAACGGGGAGCACTTGTTTAAGTGACCACCTGACGCGGGCCCCTACACAACACACAGCGGCAAGGCGGCGCACGTTTCGTACCAAAACAAAGTGTTGTGGCGCAGTGTCATCAGTTCAACCAGACATACACACACACTAGCTGTTGTACACACACACACACACACACTAGCTTTTTAAAGCCTTTCTGGTTGCCCCAGGGAGATGGATCTCACCAAGGTGCAAGTGGAGGGTGATAGAGTTGAGATTGAGGAGAGGCTGGCTGGCTGGGCGCTGGAGACGGTGCCGCTGGCCTCCGCCCTGAACCCCAGACTAGAGGGCCTCCGCCCTGAACCCCAGACTAGAGGGCCTCCGCCCTGAACCCCAGACTAGAGGGCCTCCGCCCTGAACCCCAGACTAGAGGGCCTCCGCCCTGAACCCCAGACTAGAGGGCCTCCGCCCTGAACCCCAGACTAGAGGGCCTCCGCCCTGAACCCCAGACTAGAGGGCCCAATCTGGGCTTCAGCTCTCCGCTGGAGCCCCTGCTGCCACTCACCAGAGCAGGGCAGGACCACCATCCTGTTGCGTCTAACCCTACGATGCTCCAGGGACGACATCATAATACAGTTAACGATAACCCATGACTGACTGATCATAGTACGGTTAACGATAACCCATGACTGACTGATCATAGTACGGTTAACGATAACCCATGACTGACTGACTGAGGGGGCTGTTCCAAGTTTGCAGATTTGTTAGTTAAAAGTGGGTGTTTATAGTTGTTTAAATGATGACATAGCGACATTTCTGAATCAAGGGCCTTCCAGGTTAGAATGGTCGTACTTTAGGTCAGTCTTACTACTAACCTTGAAAAGGACCACAGTATATTTTTTATGCACGTTTATACAAGCGCTTGCAAGGCAGCTCTAAACTAAACTAATCTAAACTAATGTGTTCACAACCGCAAAGAACAAATAGTTACAGTCAATGTCTGCCCTTGCCTCACTATTCTCCTCATCGCTCCCTTCCAAATGTTGGGCCTCTCTCTCCCCCCTTTGAGGTCCCTGTACCTCTGGCTCAAGGTCAGTGTGCCCCTAAAACTTCATCCATCTCTGACTCATCCACTACATGCTATGGCTATTGTCTCTACTCTAATCCACATCACCCATGTGATTAACAGTCACATGCTCATATTCAACCACTTCACTTGGGTCTTTAAGTAACCCTGTTACTTTAAAAACGTATATTCTAAGTATCAATTCAATACAGTAAAGCTTAGGAATGTCCATATTTGTCTTCAATGACATCCAGTTGGTTATTACACCTCACACATCTCTCTCTCTCCTCACAACAACATTACAGTCTTATCTCCATTTTATTATGCCATGTTAATTAAAGCAAATCATCTTTGCCTCGTTCTACCCAGTTGCCCCCCCCCCCCCCCCCATCACATTTAGATAGCATTCCTCCATATCCTCCCACTGGCTTCAGCTATGTTAATCCAGTTCTAATTGACAGGGACTTGTTGATTGTGTAGCTGGTAGATGATACGGTGGCGGGGGGTCAACGCTGATGTTAATGTGACAGAACTGCTCGCTCCCCAGTTAGCGTGGCGCTAACCTGACCTATTGGGTAGCATCAGGAGAGCTAATGATGCTAGCAGCCTGCCATCATGGGCAGCTGCCCGTTCCATAGCAGGGACACCTCGGCCCATCGTTCACGCTCATATCCTTGCCTTGGAGGAGGATGTGCTGACCCTCGTCATCACATGCCATGGAAAGGGGGATTAATTTGGTTTACGCAGTGCAATGGCCTTTTCAGTTGCCTCTCCTGCATTAAAAAGCAATATGCGATACTGCATCTGCTCCTAACGATGTCGCTGGTGGGGCTACGACACTGCAACAGAACCCTGCTCCCTTCACACCCTCTCCCTCCTCTCTGGTCGGGTTAATGTCCCTCTCCTCTCCTCCTGGTGGTTCTAGTACCGTACTCTTGTTATAGTACACATGGAGACTTGTTTTTGCCGTCCCCTCATCAGTTTATGAAGGCAGCCATTCGTTGCTTTTTTAATCTCCATAATGAAAGTGTTTTAATGCCTCCAATTTATTGCCTGGTCAGCCAACGAAATAATTAGCTTTGTTCAGGTTTTTCAGAGACGAAACCACAAGTGGAACATCATTGGACTCTAAGGAGAGACACACAAATTGAAGCATTTTGAAGGGATTTTGAAGGCCATCTCAGAGGTTTTTAATGTGTCTGTAAAATGACTACATTATTCTTTGGCGTGGTTTTCTCTGTATTGTTTTTTTTTTGGCGCTGAAGCAACTCCATCTACTGAGCACCAACTGCAAATGTCACATGTGGTCTGTGTCTCGAGCACCTTGACTCTAACTGCTTCCATAAACCCTCTTGCCCTGTACGTTTATATAAAGACCCTCTGAGTCCTGTATTGATTCTGTGACCTGTAGTCGATCTCACAAACTAAATCAGATAATTGAAGTTGGTGTAGGGCTAATTGGATTATAGCTTTCCCCCTGCAGTGATGGCCCTCCACTAGCACGTTGGGATTGCTCCATTAGTGCTGTCTGTCGGGCATCTGTCATCTGGCAATGTCTCCTGTGCCAGAGCGAGGTCATTTCTCCAGACAAGGAGACGGAATTGATTAGAAATTCCAGCTGTGATCATATCTCTGATGAAGCAGACCAGGTTATGTAATGATTTCGAGTGACAACAAGGAGAGGTTTCCGTGGTGAAATTGGTCATTGAATTGGACATCTGTTTCGTTTTTGGACGTGATCCTTTTGTGTGGCACATACTCACACAGTCACAGATGCCTGTTCCCCCCAAGTTTTTTTGTTCAAGAACTACACAATGATGGCTCTGTCTTTGATAAGAGTTAATACCAAACTTGTCCCACACGCACTCAAACCATTTGAAGAGGTACGGAGAGCTGTGTAGCAGAGCGCCATCTTCCCCTGTGAATATCCGCCTCCAGTCCTCTAAACATGGTTTATGCAAATGACGAGCGCTATTTGCATAGCCATAATTAGGTAATTACAAATCGTTTGGCAATGAGATCATGCATGAGCAGAGAACAGAGGATTTACATCACTCACATTGTACTGTAGCGGCTTAATGAATTGCCTCTAAGCAGAGGAGGCATTATGATGCCGTGGTATAGCATATGTCGTGTCAAAGCCCCCAGCCCATATGACAGGTGACATTTCCATAACGGCTGCTTCATCATCAGCAGTGTATTACAGATTAAACGTCTACATCCCATAGTTAATATCCTACAGATGTGCTCCTAATTAGGTTAAATAAACAGGATTCCTGGAAAAGGCATGTAAGAAATGAGACACTAACAGAAAAACAGGTAGTATAAATGCACAGGATGTATAAATGCTGTGGTTGTTTGTAACAACCAGTTATGCTAAGTGCATTATAGCACTGGTCATTATTTTCAAGGGTGCACAATCAGTTTTGAGTAGGGTTGTCCTCATCGTGCTTTAACAGGACATCCATGCCCCGACTATCAATTACATATCAAAGAAATCAACAACAAAAAATAACTTAATTCAAGCACTTGACCGTCTGCCTGCGTTTTTTGCGGCATTGTCCGTAAATAGCCCAGCCATTTGGAAAATTACAATTCTCGTCACACACCTCCAGCTTTTGACTTCTCCGTCCACCGTAATGTATCCCGAGCATCAGTGGGTAATTTGTGTTGTTCTGTTCCAGAGCAAGAGGAGTCGTTTGAGTTTGTCATCGTGTCCCTGACCGGCCAGATGTGGCACTTCGAGGCGTCCACGTTCGAGGAGCGAGAGCTTTGGGTCCAGGCCATCGAGAGCCAGATCTTCGCCAGCTTGCAGTCCTGTGAAAGCATGAAGAACAAGGTGGGCGCCCGCGCCAGCCAACACAAACAGAACCCTGAGGTCCACCTCAGCGTTCTGTCCTGTTTGATCTCTGATGACATGAACTCCATGCGCTCCACACGTGTTTAGTTTAAACACAGCCGTGCCGTTACAGCGTTAACCTGCGCCGTACCCCCCATCATCCAGCAGAGGGTTATATGTTGTCACACAGACAACCCCCCTCTCTCTCTTCTGTCTCCTGGACTGTCTGTGAGCCGTCACTCGTGGGAGGCTGTCTTGTCAGCCAGGTTCAGTACATTGTGGGGTATCTCTTATTAGGGCTGACAGACATCCCTGTGACAGGCTGTGTCAGCGTGCTGGGGAGACAACACCTCATTTTTACATTCCCCTCCCTGCCTCTCTTTCTTTCTTTCTGTCTCTCTCTCTCTCTCCCCCTCCCTCTCTGTCTCTCTCCCTCCCTCACTCTATCAGCATTCAAAGCCTCCCACCCCCCCGTTCCTCTCCTCCTCCTCTCTCCCCCGTCTGCTGGGATGTTTCTGACCTCCTGTCTCTGTGTCCTCCCCACAGTCTCGGCTGGGCAGCCAGAGCGACGCGGTGGCCATGCAGTCCGTACGCAACGTGAGAGGGAACAGCTTCTGTGTGGATTGTGATGCGCCCAGTGAGTACTGTCTCCACGCAATCTGAAACACCTCAGGGATCAGCGACGCACCGAGCTGTTGTCTCAAGCCTGCCTTGGGAGTGGTATTTGCGGTGGCTCACTGGATAAGGACGCATACCACATCGGCTGATGCCTTACGGCAGCGGCATGGGTTCGAATCCAGCCTGGGACCTTTGCTACATGTCTTCCCTTCTCTCTCCCTGTCTTGCCACATTTCACTGAAAGCTGTCCAATAAAGCATAAAAAGGCCTCAAGATTTGTGTTAAACCTAAAAGATTGCGGTACTATTTGTCTGAAACGACTTCCTCTCCCATCTCTCCAGACCCAGACTGGGCCAGTCTGAACCTGGGGGCTCTGATCTGCATCGAGTGCTCAGGGATCCACAGAAACCTGGGCACCCACCTGTCTCGCGTGCGCTCCCTGGACCTGGACGACTGGCCCGTGGAGCTCAGCATGGTGATGGCGGCCATCGGGAACGCCATGGCCAACAGTGTGTGGGAGGGGGCTCTGGAGGGCTACAGCAAGCCTGGCTCAGACTGCAGCAGGTCTGTTCACACACACACACACCTCTATTGTGTCTGGGTCTGTCATTGTGGTATAGCATGGGCCTAGATTTGAGTATACATCTGACAATATTTCAGTATACATCTGACATACATTTGAAAACAGCAAATCTGTCCCCCACACTTTTTTGCAGAAAATATTTATCGCCCACATCCTCAGTTTAAAACAAACCTTCGCCCCTGCAATATAGTATGCAATTGTTTTAGTTTAGCCTCTTGTCCTTTGATATATTTCTCTCTCTCTGTCTGTCTCTCACTTTGTTTCTATCATCTGTCTTGTCTTAAGACCCATAATTCACAGCGTGTCAAGTGTGACATCATTTGGAGCCTAGGTGTTAAAGGCTCCACTCCGAGTAAACTGAGCCTGTCACTTGGGGTATGAGTGTCACTCTGGTGCTGGAGACCAGGAACCCCTTTACATGACAGCCCCACCGGCCCTACGTTCTACCAATGAACCAGAACTTTCTCTTTCATCAACACATCACTGCTGAAATAGATGTCCAGTGCATTTGCAGGAAATGGGAAGCACCTCCACAATGATTTTGAATCAGTCTGACAGTTCACTTTGAACTAGGTTGTGGACAGGTTGAGTTGTACTTCCCCTCTGTACCTCCCCTCTGTATAAACCAGTAAGAACCCAGACCAGAAAATGTTTCAGTTTTGGGTTGTTTATCTCTGGTTGACAGGTTAGGCCAAGCCAGCCCGCCTGTCTAATGGCCTGGGATGAGGAGGTGGAGGTAATTAAGCAGCCCATTGTAGTGTTGGCCCCCCACCCCAGGGGCCAGGCCCCAGGGCTCCTTGCCTGCCCTGTCACATATCCATCACTGGGGGGGGGGGGGGGGATCGCTGTGCCTGTCAGAGAAGACAGAGGACAGCACTGTTCAGGTCATAGTGTCAAAGACCCAAACACACCACACACACACTGGGTCTGTCGTGCTGTTTGAGGGTTCGAAGTCTGCTTCGAACTGCCATCGCTTCAGCGGAAACAGAACCCCTCCATAGGGAACCATTGGAAGGTGATGTCAGATTAAGGTTCTAGATGTTTTGTAGACCGCAGACACATTTGAGTCGATTGTCGACAGGACGGCGTCCTATCTCTGTCTGTCTGGCTTGCCCACGGAGGTGCCGTCTGAATTGAGCGATGGCCCACAGTTATGTATCGAATGGCCAAAGCGCCTCGACGTCGACTTGATGAAAGATTATCGATGTTGATTCCTCTCCTTTCCCCCCGTCAGTCTTCCCTGAGTCGCCTCGGGGCGCAATGTTTTTCATTGTCAGGAAAATCTGATCTCATCCTGGGGGGGAGGAGGGAGGGAGGGAGGTAATTTCTTCATTCTCTCCCCCCCCCCCCCCCCCCCCCCATCAAACAAGCATTTCTCTACTTACACCCATTAACCCACCCTGGGAGGAAGAAACCACCACTCGTTTATCTCATGGTAATCACTGATTACTATGTTCTCCTTCTTTTGCTTGTCGTCTTGTCGCGGGCCTTGTTCTGGGGAATAAAAAACATCCGTCTCCAGCTTGCATCTGAAGTACATGTTTCCCAGGTCGTGTTCTGGAAACGTGAGGGAGGGACGTTGACTCACCTTGTCTCGCCAGGCCTGTCAGACACGTCCCGTCCCCCGCCCCCGCCGCCCCCCCCAGAGAGGCCCCGTGTTTTAATTGTGTCACCGTGTTGACGCAGAGCATCTTTGTGATGGCGCCCAGGCAGTCGAGCCGCTGCGTCCTCCGTCTGCTAAACATTAGTGACACCTAATCTAAACGATTCAGTAACTACCTGAAGATGGGGCCCCGCCGACTGATCGAATGTCTCCTGCTACACTAGTTTTTATACCTCATTTTTTGGTGGTGGGGGGGGGCTTTTAGAAATTTTATTTAAGATGCATTCATCCACAAGATTGGTTTAGCTTCTAGAATCCAGAATTGAGAATGGGGAGAATTCAACATGCTGGTTGTTGTGGTGAAGATTCACAGACGCTCCATAATAGATGTGGCATTGTCACTTTTGGTCAGGCTATCCCATATCTTTCCATATCTATGTTCAGGTGGATGTAGTCCTTTTATTATCTGCTGCACATTTACTATATACACTACTATACGTCAATGTGGATAAAACCGCCTGCTGAATGAATGCATGTAAATGTATATTCTGATATAACAGCTTAATAATATCACGCCAGAAGAGTTCAGATTAGATTCATATCTTGGATTACAATGTATGTTTGAAATTATTCATGCGTTTGAATGCCAGTTAGGGAGTGGGTCCATCAATAGATCATGATGACATAAATGACTCAGCTCACATATAAATGACTCAGCTCACATAAATCTCAGCAATCTCAGCAATGTCTGCAGTCAGCATATTGGTGGGGAGTTGTTCTTTTAATTAGCACCTGGCTGTCGTCGTGTTCTGCACGTCTTCTCTAATTGGCTGGCACGCTCGTGAGAGAAAATAGCGCAGACTGTATTAACTGGTACTGGGGAAGCCACTGGCTCATATTAACCTCAGACCTCACGGAGTCTCTCTCACACACACACACACACACACTTAGAGCACACACAGACCAAACCTCACGCGCACACACACACGCAGAGAGACAAAGACAGACAGGCGCACACAGGAAGAAAACACACACTTCCAAACACGCACATGCGCTCTCCCTCACACACACTCCTTCTCATTTGGGGCGATGTCCCGGAGCGTGGACGGATGTGGACGGCTATCCCTCACCGACGCGGGCCTCTCACTGTCACCCTCTGTGGGCTCGCGGTGCCCCGGGCGAGGGCCAGGTAATAGCTCTGATGAGAGCCCTCCACTTTGTTTCAGAAATAATTTGCCACTCTCACCGCCTGCAGGTCCCGCGCTGTAATAAAAATGAATCACACCGCTAACCTCTCCAGACCTCGGCCTGCTCTTTAACTCCTTCCTCCCTGGAGAACTCTGCGTGTGGCCGTGCTCCTCGGCAACGCGACGGCGGCGGTGTGTGTTACTGGCAGAGAGCGGAGGGTTCTCGGGCGGGGTAATGACTCTGGCGAGCTCCCCCCCCCCACTCCCACCCGCGCTCGCTCGCTTCCAAACCTCTGAGCTCGGAGACTCGCTGGCTACTCACAGGTTAGGGGGGGGGGGAGCGAGAGCGCCAACTCTCTGAAGAGGCTTTAGAATAGCTGGCCTTGCCAGGAGCCCTGGTGGAGGTGGGGGTAATTAATTTAGACAAATGAATGGCTGGGACCCCCTGTCCAGGACGCTCTCGCTTTCTCTCCCTCTCTCGCACACTTTCTCTCTTCTCTAAATGAAACCCACAGGTCAGTAATTAGTAATTAAAAGGGACACGCCGTGGTCACTAATTATCCACGTCACTGGGTTTCAGGGCCAGGTAGACAAGGCCACAGCTAGATTTAGGGAGCGTTCGATTCTGCTATATTAGAGCTGTGATGAATTCCCTGGCTAACGAAAACTCACCGTCGCGTCACCAAATAGGAGATGCATTCCGATGCAAAGTCAACTTCACGTTGAAGGATTTGTTTGGGTTAGGGTTAGGGTTAGCGATCCTCTGCATGGGTGTGTGCATGTGTGCATGTGTGTGTGTGTGTGTGTGATATTGTCTGGGTGCTTTGTGGCAGAGGGAAGGGGCAGTAGGGGTTAACAGTGAGAGCGTTTAAGGGTGTTAGTCTTGCTGGCACAAAAACACAGGCACTCCATCATGAGGGCTCTGACAACCTCATTAATGTCACAATATATTCTAGTCATCTCGCTGCCTGGGGCTCACAGATGCTCCTCTCATGGCCCCTCTTAAGAGAGGCCACTCCACAAAACAACCTTTTGATTCCAGTAGGAACGATTAGGTCTGTCTAGACCCCGCTATGGGCATGGCTGAAAAAAAACACCACCATTCGAGTCTATCCCCGAAATTCTGTTTCCTGGTTGAATTGCTGTGTTGTTGTAACCCCTAGTGCAGGATAAGGGTTTGAAACTGTACCCTGTTGACCATAGGGAGCCTTATTTAGCACTTTAACAGTTGTCCTTTAATGTGTGGCTCGCTCATTGCTCGCCCCTAGCAACCTTTGAAGCTCTGGGGCCCAGTTTTCTCTCTCCCTGTGTGTGTGTGTGTGTGTGCGTGTGTGTGTGCGTGTGTTTTTTTTTTTCCTTCTTTCCTCCTTCTCTCTTCCATTTTCTGTCCTCTTCTTTCGCTCCCAGCTTTTCAACATGGGAGAAGTGAAGCCGGCTGCATGGGAAGCAGTCCCGTACGAGCCGGCCGCCCCCACGGAGAGGCCTGTTTGGATTGCCCCCCGCCCCCCTCCCTTCTCAGTGTATCTATTTGATGTCTCCACCGTGAATGTTGAGGAGGGGGGGGGGGGGGGGTTGGTGGCCCTGATTGGTTAGGAGGGCCGGGCGTTGTCCCCGTTCTGAAAGACGGGGCGGCAAGGGATGGTGGGATGGACATCCTCCTCTTCACACAGGCCACTGAGGGCACCTTTACATCGGAGAGGAGAGGAGCGCACATTCCCCGGCCTCCCCTTTCCTCCGACGCCACGCCCCCTCTGTCACACTCTCTCTTTGCCCCAATAAATCCCCATTTGCCTTTTGTCTTTCAGGCTTGACTAATTACCCTTGTTTGTTCCTCTTTATGTGAATGCAGTCATGTGTTCTTGACTCTGTGGGCTGGGTTTAGGAGAATCATTCCGCCATTTGCCACTTAATTAAGTCAGGGTCAGAATCCATTGCTCAACTCGGGGCTTGGCGAGCCCATGGAATTATAAGGAGGCTTTTGTTTCAGTATTTTCTGTAATTGATGCTGCCAGGATTAGAGTGGACAGCACTTAAAAGCAAATGTGAAGTAGTATTTTTCACTTATTTGTTACCTATCTCTCTCTCTCTCTTTACTGTCTACCTATCTATGCTCCCACTGACTTGGGAAGTTCATGCTGCAACCAACTACAGTGTTCATAGTTCACAGAGACAAAGGCACAGATTTTCATTGAGCCCTCTCTGTCCCCTGAGCAACGCAATCATTTTGAGCAAGCATGTGCGCAAGACTGGGGAAGGAGGTGTGTGTGTATTTGTCTGCAAGCGTGATGGTCGTATTGTCTGTGCGTGTGTGTGTGTGTGTGTGTGAGAGGGT
This sequence comes from Osmerus eperlanus, assembly GCF_963692335.1. Classification (NCBI taxonomy): domain Eukaryota; kingdom Metazoa; phylum Chordata; class Actinopteri; order Osmeriformes; family Osmeridae; genus Osmerus; species Osmerus eperlanus. The sequence continues at coordinate 2,989,438 of NC_085033.1, forward strand.
GAGCGTCGGCTTGATTTCCTGAATCTCCCCCCGCTGAGAAAGTTCCCTCTCTATCTCCTCTCAGCCCCCCCCCCCTTCTTTCTCCCTGTGCTTTGACATGCTAAATCAGCTGATTTTATTTTCTTCCTCCTGTGGAGAGGAAGTGTCCTTTTCAAGGGTCTCGGTTTTCCCCCTGCCTGCCTAAAACCCTACCTCTGTTTGGATAGTTTTTTTTCTATTCCAAACAAAAGACGGAGGCGGGATTACCATTTCACATCCTTTCACACTCTACCTTTAAAGTGGCAGCAGTTGAGGAATTTGAGACACCACTGCCTGACCACTGCTCTTGTTTTTTCTTCAAAAACCTCTTTAAAGTTGTGTGGTTGTTTTTGGAACTGAAGTACCGGGGTACTGTGGGCTTCTTCTGAAGTATTTGGCCCCGGTCTTGTGGCGGGGGCTAACAAAGTGTCCTCCAGGCTCCTTTCTCAGACGTTGACATCTTCTTAATGGTTCTCCTCAGCCTTTTTGCTTCCCATCTTGGTGCTCACTTTCTGCCTCATTTACCTCATGTCACTTCATTGCGTTCTTTGGTTATGGAACCCCATTCAGTAGTTACCTTCCCGAAGCCAACTTTGGACAACTGCCCTCGGTGAATTTTAGGACCAATTTCAAATATTAACAAATACTGATTTGTGGTTCATTTCAAAGCAGAGATGTGCTCTCATTTTGCATACATCTGGGATTCCCAGAAGCAGAACTTTCATGTTTTGTGAATCAGTTTTCTGGACAGTAGAAGGAAGGAAGGCCAACACCCTCCTACCCTGAGCTATCCACAAAGAGCTGGGGCACCATTGATCTCCTAACAGGCTTGTCCACACATAATGACAGACTAGAGTTTGATGGAGGGCTCACACCATAAAACTGCTGGCCACTGCAATTGCCTGTCATTAGGACTACATTGTTGCTCTTATAGCCCCTGCAGTCTGAAGAAAAGACTTATTTGAACTGTGTACAAAAGGGAAAGGTAACCTTTCTCAGATTTGAATATACAAATTTCTATTCAACTGGTCCTCACTGGTGGTCATAAAGCTTTGAGCTAATCTGCAAACCTTTAAAAGGACGCCTGTGTAAAAGCTAATACTCAACAATTTTAGCGATGGACAGTAAGAGGTGGAGGTAACTGTTTTATCAGTAAGGCTAAGTGGCTTTATGAGCTTCTAATGGCTCTTTGCAGTTCATCAAATTCCTGGGCCGGTGCTGACAAGGTCTGGCCTCTTGTTGGACAGATAATTAACCCCTGTGACTGAGGCCGGTGCTAGGGCTGTGTGTGTGTGTGTGTGTGCGCGCACGTGTGTGTAAGATGGATCCTGGCGAGGCGTGAGCCTGGCAGGTGACATATGAGTCTGGAATGTTCTCTGTCTGAAGAGGGCAGGCTACTACCCTCAGCCAGCTGCTATCATGAGGTCATAACGAGAAGTGTCAGGGCTGAGGCAACTGTTACCGGGTTGCTTTCATCACAGCTCCTGGGATAGAAGAGGAACACGCAGACAGAACACACCAATAAACAAATCTACGACGATGACGGCGACCAAAAAAAAAGAAGTCGGCAAATCTTTGTACTATGTTTTCCACACACGCTGAACTGAGCCCTGTTTATTTTCAAGTTCTCTCAGCATAATTGAGTGATTGAATGAGGTGAAGTAGCGTGTTGGCTGTGCTTGTTGGTAGATGGTGTGAGTGGTGTAGTGAGTGATGTTGGTGCCCAAGCCCATGGCAGGGTCTCTGGGGAGCCTTGTCACTCTAACCAGCGGAGCCGCTGGGCCCCTATCAGCGGCAGCCCTCTTCTCTCTGTCACTCACCCACACACCCAAACAACGGCGCCTTTCTACTCCCCTTATCAAGCCGCCCACGGGGTCACAGGGTCAGCACCACACTGGGCATGCTCAACCATTCACGTATTGATTTAGAATATTTTCGACCCCTTTTTTTTTTTTTTTTTTTTTTTGGACAGTTTGTGTGTGGGAAGAGAAAGAAACAAGAGGTCAAGATTGAGAGCGATAGATAGAATTCGGCCTGGCCGCGGAGCGAAGGCCTTCTATTCTCTGCCTCCGGCTGCAGTTGAAGGAGCCCCACATCACCGCATCCCTCTCTGGCTGCCATTCAGCCCCATCGATCGGGCTCCGGGCCGGGCCACCCCTGGGGAGGCCTGGACCCACCAAACACGGAGCCTCTTTTGTGGCAATCCACCGGTTCAGACTGACGACTGACAGCACTGATAACAGCATGTCCCCTTCCCTCCTGTATTGTCCACAGCAGACATGCTCTGTTCACAATGTGTAACCTTTAGATAGCTGGCCAGACTTGAACCCTGCTGCCGCAGACTGTAATCAGCGGGAGGTGGGGTAATCGCTAGGAGAAGCATCTGGCTCTTCAGTGCTCCCTCATCTCAACAATGGCCTGACAATCAGGGACCTGGGGTCGCTCTCACTCCACCGCCAGAGAAAAATGGTGCTCATTCTCCAGTGCTTTTGGATCTGAAGAATAACTATTAGGACTAATGGGAGAAATCCCTCCACAGTATTCCGGTTAAATACGACCTATTATGTTAAAGCGGGCCCAGTTTCTGCCCGGTGCAGCAAACTGCAACTCATCTGTTGGGGCCTCTTTCTCCGTCCTCCCAGAGCCTCTCTCTCTAACCTGTCTCTGTTTTTCCCGCCTCCAGGGAGGAGAAGGAGCGCTGGATCCGGGCTAAGTATGAGCAGAAGCTGTTCCTGGTGGGGCTGCCCCAGTCCGACGTGCCCCTGGGCCAGCAGCTGCTCCGGGCCGTGGTGGAGGACGACCTGAGGCTGGTGGTGCTGCTCCTTGCCCACGGCACCAAAGAGGAGGTGAACGAGACGTACGGAGACGGCGATGGCCGCACCGCCCTGCACCTCTCCTGCTCCATGGCCAACGTGGTCATCACCCAGCTGCTCATCTGGGTGAGTCGGCGGGAGGGGTTGAGGGGAGATGAGGGTTCAAAGGTCAGGCGTTTGTCCCCGGATGGAGCGGGGTGACGGTTGATTTGGGATGGGGAGGGAACTGGAGGGGGTGGTTTTGGAAGGGATGGATGAACTTGAATGGTGCTTTTTGAAACTTCTTGGTGTCTAGACACTGACAGGGAAGCTCTTTTCTATCCACCAGGGACCGCAAAAGTAATTATAAGCTGTATTTCAGCACGTATGACGCTAGTCCACAACTTGGGTTTGAGAAACGCTGAACCAGACCTGAGTTTCTCTGTTTTTCAAGTCTTCCCCCACTGCCTACCTCACGGGCTTCTCTCCACAGTACGGCGTGGAGGTCAAGAGCCGGGACGCTCGCGGCCAGACGCCGCTGTCCTACGCCCGGCGGGCAGGAAGCCAGGAGTGCTCGGACATCCTGCTCCAGCACGGCTGCCCCAACGACGCCAGCGGCCAGGCCAACACCGCCACGCCCAACATGAGCCGCCGGAACCCCAACGTCAACAACAATGCCCAGTGCGAGCTCAACCGCAGCGTCAGCATCATGTAGAGCCCGGAGAAGGAGCGGACGAGTGTCACTCACTCTCGCACATACACATACACACACACACACACACACACTGTGTTCCATATACTGTGTCCCTCCTCCCCCTCCACCGTCTCATACTGTGTAAACTAGACTGTGTCAGTCAGAAGCCATGGACAGAATGCTTTTATTAGATGGCGAATGTTGGGCGTCTGTTTTTATATTGTTTTTTGCTTTTATTTGTTTGTGGAATTATCATCGCAGAGATGTGACAGGCGCAAACGATCATGATAAGCTTGAAGAATTTTGTGATTAAGCATCAACCAAACAATTGTCAAGCAGCATCCCTACGAAAAGCATTTTTTTAATGCTTGAATGTTTATTTTATGTGTTCCTCTTTTGAAGCAAAACCATTCTTTGTTTTTAGTTTAATGAGCACCTCCATTCTTTCACACGTCCATGCTGTAATGTAGAAGGACTTTCATTGTTTGGGAACTATTGGCTGAAGGGTACCACACATGCACGCACCAAGAAACTCATGTAGAGTTTAAAAGAAATGGGTTTGATCCAGAAATTAGGGCTCAAACTCTTGACATGCCATTTCTACCAAGAGGCACAGCAGGTCCAGAAGAACATTCAAAATGATTGAAATATTTTGCTTCAGAGGAAAACAGTTGAAATCATTTGACATAAAAGAGTTGATTGCACAATGCGTTGTGGGAGCAGAAAAAAAAAGTCATTTGTTCTTCCACCCTTATCGTGATCCTCTTGCAAATCATCCATGATTATAAGGGAATAAAGAGGAATACTGTTTTATGACCATCAAGCCGAATGGTTTTGTAAAGATGCCTCTTCAATCAAAAATCATTGAAAGGGTTGATTGAAAGAGGGAAATTGTATCATTATGACATCTTTGTTGAAGTAATTTTCTGACTGGTTAAAGTGTTTTGATAATTGTTTGACACAGAAACCCTATCCCCGTTTTCCAACCGCACACGTTCTGGAATATCTAATCTCCTCCTGTGGCCAAAGGTTTGAGATCGCTATACACAACAGCTTCTCCTGTTGTTGCTGTGAAACGTGTGGTACTATGTGTGCGTGGAAGTGTGTGTGTGTTCAGAAACCTGTTTGTGGACACTGTTGGGAGAAAAGGTAAATGCCTACAGTGGTTTGGCCTGAAGATTACAGAGCAAAAAGCTGTGCAGACCTGTACAAAGTAGTTCTTCCTTCAGTTTGTGGATTTTTGGAACTGTTGCCTCTCATTTCTTAAAATGTGACTTAAACTAACCCTCGAGCCCCTAACCAAGAATCTGTGTGTTGAGATTGAGCTCTGTCCTGAGATTTCAAGGGCCAAGAAGGGGTGCTGGGAGAAGTATAGATGACTTTACACTCTGATTCATCATGTGTTTGTGTGTATATATCAGTACTTGTCATTATAAACCAAGGCGAGGTAGTGGGATAACAGGAATATTGAAGTGGCACAAACATTTTCTTTATTTGCTTCTGCCATTTTGAGATAAAAGGTCAAGTTTACAATGGCACTGTTTATGTTTACAGAGCAAAGCCTCCTCGTATGAATTTGGTACATTGATCATCTACATGGTTTTGTTGAATCTTTCAGTATTGCATTTTTTAGAAGCTCTACAAAATCGAGTTGTGGTCAGTTAGTAACAGTGTGTAATAAGACCAAGGGAATTTATTTCCTTATTCTCTTCAATTCAACCAAATCAAATTCAAACTGAAAAGTCAACAGAGCTTGTAGATAGCCTTAATTTACTATGGTACAATATAGTTGTCCTTCTCTCCAGTCAGAATGGGTACAGGTGGCTGTTGGACCGACATATTTCAATTAGTTTGCTAAAGCATTTCAAGGCATGTCTGATGAGAAGTTCATATCGTAGTATGCAGTAGGACTACAACAACCTATGTCCGATTTCCCATATAAACTAAGAGAAATGTAAGAAACTTGCTTGACTAGAACCCTTATTCAATGCAAGTGATTCCCTCTCCAAAGACAGGATATACTGTAAGTGTAAATATTAGTTTAAGAAGCTCAAATTCGCAATAGCTGCAACCACGTACCACTGGGGACATTTTTGTGGACCGACCGACAGAGCAAGCTGCAGAGCGGCTTGTCACAGCAAGCAAGATGTATTCCACCAGACATGCACCCAGACAGCAAGATGTATTCTACCAGACATGCACCCAGACAAATACATTGAAATGGTTTTAGGTCTACAGTCACCATATTTGACTTGTAAACCCTTTTTTGGTATGTTGCTTAAAAAGGTTTTGCCCTTGTTTTTAATCATATTTTAGGTACTTCTGTGTATCTACATTATGTGACCGTTTGAGGTACTTTGTGTATAATGATGTACATTTGACATATTTATAATGCAGTATGTAAATATTGTTTTTTGTTTGTTTAATTTTCCTATTGAATTTTGTTTTTCTTTTTTTTACGTTCAGAACGTGAAACAAAGCAAAGCTAAAGAGTTACCCATTGTGTGCTTGGACGCTTGGCTGACTGTTGACCTATTAATAAACACTCCAATAAAACAATGCAGCCTTTTCTGGATTTGGGGAATAACTGTGTGAAATGTCTTCGTATTCACCCCTTGATATTCTATTTGGTACGATAGCTGAGATTACCTACTAATACTATGTTAGTATTCTTACTTTGAAACCTCTTTCTAATATACATCTTTACTTTGATGTACACACGTCCGTCGAAAGGAGTCCCATTCTGTTCTACATGACTGCATCTGGGTGTTGTGAGTGAGTGCTACGACCTGTCAAGGTAGGTCGGACCACAGGACTGACACATTTATCTGCCTCTGTCCCCAAGAGCCATGAAGGGCCATAAGCTGGTCACTCTAACATGCCACCCCACAGGTGTGTCACTGTGGAGAAGCATAGCCAGCCTGACCTGTTGGTTTGTGCGGTCGGGGGAGGGGGAGGGGCGGGCCACTGAGGCGTGCGAGAGGGCAGGGCTCAGACACTTCCTCCGCCAGTGTTTGGGGTAAGGGGGGGCTGCCCCCTTCGTTTCCTGCTGGCGAGGCCCCCCAAACAGGCTCTGAAAGAGGATTAAGATAAAGAGGCAGCCTCGGTGTCAGGCACAAGGAGCCGGCAGGGGGAAAGTGAAAGGTCTGGGTGTCGAGAAGAGTCAGCCCCACACTAATCCACTCTTTACTTCCAGCTAATCTCGGCACACACACACACCTTCTTCCTCCCCCTGTTTTCTCTCTCATCGCCTGCCTCTTTCTAATGGCTTGTCTTCCTCCTTCCTTGAGACACACCAACATTTACTTGTTACATGTTACTCTTCGGTGAATAAAGTGTTGCCATCGACATGTTCCTCTGTGATACCAGCGGGTTAAGCCATGCAGCTACAGTCAACTTCTATGCTGAATGCTACTGATAGACCTCAGGATGTCACCACAGATCCACAGACTGGTTTTTCCATAGCAGATGACTGAAAAGAGAGGAAGACTCGCAACTTGTCAGTTTAGATAAATGACCTCCCTGATTGCAGAGGTGGACACCTTGACGCATGGGCCCACAAGCACCTGTGTGTCTACATCTGCAAACCAGTACATCCATATTTGCAGAAGCTTGCTTGTCCGGCAAGGGACTACCCTGTCACACTTATGCACGGTCACTCTAACACACTACCCTGTCACACTTATGCACGGTCACTCTAACACACTACCCTGTCACACTTATGCACGGTCACTCTAACACACTACCCTGTCACACTTATGCACGGTCACTCTAACACACTACCCTGTCACACTTATGCACGGTCACTCTAACACACTACCCTGTCACACTTATGCACGATCACTCTAACACAACTACCGCAAAGGTATGCTCGCATAACGATTTGTCGAAAACCAAAGTGTCCGTGATTGCCTACGCTCTTTCTTCTAACATCCTTAATGTCTTCAAGACTTCACTTGTCCTCTTTGCCTCCCAGTGCCAAATGTTATGTCTTTTTTAGCCAGCCTTTTATTTTGACCTGCAATTATACAACGAGTATCTTATTTTCAGAGCTTCCTCCTGACAAGCCTTAGATATCCATTCATCAATTTCCCCTCCATCATGCGTGAGCAGCGGCCTAGCAGGCTTTCGTGTTCCACCCGACCCCTACTGACCCTGCGCTGGATCCATGTCTCTACACTCATTTCCATATCCTTGAACCTCTCGCTAATCAGTGGATCTCTCAGCGCATCTTTCTTCTCTCTCCTCACCTCCCTCCCTCTCTGTGTCTCTCGCGCCCTCGCACGCCTCGCTTGCTCCCCTCTCTCCACCCCCTTTCTCACCACCCCTCTCGCTTTCCACCTCTCTATCTGCCACATCCTCTCCATCCTCCATCCTCTTGTCCCTGTCTTTCCTTCTTCGCTTCTGTTGAAGCCCTCGTTTCTGTCTCTCTCTCTCTCTCCTGCTTTCTTGCTCTTCCTCTCTCTCTCATGCACTCTCTGTCTCACTCACTCTCTCCCTCACTCCCTCTTTCTCTCACACTCTCTCTCCCTCACTTGGTCTCGCCCTTTTTCTCTCTCCCCCCCCCCTCGGCTTGTGCGCTTTTCTCTGTTAATTTGCCTGAGAATGCATTAGCTGTAATGAAGGCTGAGGGCCGAGGGAATCCTCCAGGGTTCCATTAATCATCCCCCCTCAGACAGGCAACCTTGATTACAAGTGGCAAGAAATTCATTAGAGCCAGGCCTCTGACAACTCTTATCTCCGCCACTAGATCTGACTCATTAGGCAGCCAAATTAAAGCTATGATGGCCCTGATGAAACTCATCGCTTGTTTATCTTGTGCGATTTGATGCATCTGCCCATACATCACTGTAGCCTGAAAGTCCAGCAGACCCTCCCACGAAGTCAGACCTCCAGCCAGAGCACACACAAGCACTGCCCTACCGAGGAGGAAGAGCTGGCATGCTGTGTAGAATGAGAGGAGGATTGATTCAGAACATGCGCCTTACATGTCAATATAGGGTTTAAGTACTACATCGATTTAATGGATAGCCTACACTGCCCTAAGAATGAGATGAGCAGAAAAGTAACATGAATAATATGAGTGCACAACACAAGACTGCTTGTAATATGGCATCAGACAAATTCACAAAATAAGATCAACGAAACACATTACTTTACTGGTTCTGTTACTCTTAGTTGTGTGTAATCTCAAAAGCCTGAAATAGCTATTATACTGAGGCAGTATGTCATGAACTTGACATCCAGTATTAGTCAGTTCAGGGACCACTGGCTCACAAGACCATCAATCCTTACCTCCCCATCTAAGTGTGACAATCTTGATGCATGAGGCAGACACTAATAGATAACTTCATATTGCACTTGTGTTTTTATGTTATATTTTTATTGTTATTTTTGTTATTATTATTAAACGAACTGACAGTATTATCTTTTGGACTGAATGTTTACCTTGATACTGTCTAAAACGTTGGAAATAAATTTGATGTCTTACAGCTTACATTGAGTGAGGTGATTTCAATAAAATATAGGCATTATTTTATTCATGTTATGGTGAAGGAGATCAATGATGAGCAGTGACGATTGACGAACATCAATGAAGCCTGCCATGGCGGGCTTCTGAAAAGAGAACAGCTGAAGTTGTGTAGCGGTCAATTGTGTCCTTAATTATCTTCGGTAAGTACAAACCCGATAAAGAATTTAAGGGAGTCAAAAATGTATACTGAAAGATAAGGTTATGCTTTCATAGTGACACATTTCTCTCCTGCCCTGCATGTGGCCAAATTGACTCACATCAACAGGTGCCCCGTGTATTTCAAAGTGAAAACTAGTGCGTAGACACTTTACCTATGAACTCTGAAGTGCTCAGAGTAATAGTGCGGTCAGTTTTCAGTGTTAAAGTTGTGGAGGTGATGAATGCGTTGCCGCGCTATACATGAGCCCTATTTTGGCGACATATCCAAGAGATCTGTTCAACCCACATCCGGCTGAAGGGTCAGTTTTCAGAACACTTGAAGTCTTCTGTATACATTTGGCAGTGGTCACTGACGTGTTAGGAACCGTCCAAAAGCTACACATTAAACCACATGAAACCACTAGAACGATTATAAACTTCTTTTTTTAATGAATGTTAGACGATAAATGAAGGGGCTTCATTTCAATTTTAGCATCCAGAGTTCAATTATTGGATGATGAGATGTTCAAGCACAGTGTTGGTGGTGTTCCTACACCTGCGCTAACTCGATCCACTAAATCGTTTTGTACAAAAAAACATATATTGCATAAACTACGATTCTCAAAGGGAAGATTTGATCAGTATGCGCAAGAATATTATTAGTTTAAATCGTAACAATTAAATTAGGGTGAACTGAAGTGAAGGCTCTATCACTGTAAAATTGCCTCATGACATTTTTTGCTTCCTCATCCGACCAAATTTTGCAGGTGTTACTAATTAGCTAATTGATTGACTCAAGCGTTGCACTTAATAATTTTGCATATCCAAACAAGGATAATATTTAGGTCGACCTATAAATTGTCTCTCTGTGCAGAAGTTTCAATTAACTGCCACCGTACTGGTAGCATACCCTACCAATCTCTGTAGTCATCTCAGGTGTGAAATATAGCACGGAAATCTACCCAGACACCGACATCAAAAAGTTCAACTTTTTTATAAAGCCTATTTTTTTGCGTGTTCATGCTGCACGTAAAACACCTCCACACACACACACACACACACACAGTGTAGCTCCCTAGTCTCTTTTCTTAACAGTGATTGATTGTGAAGTTCATTACAATGTGTTGGATATGACCATTCTAATGGGGATCCATCACTCCACCTTGAGACAACATGGCCTCCTAAAGAGAGATAAATGACTGCTGCTGCGATTAACAAAAAAAGTGTTCCTCTCGCTTTTTCTTTCTCGACTGCTTTGTGAAAATCTTCATTTGTATCATGAAGAACAAAGAGCTGCTGGACAGGCATAAGTGCAATGGTTTTCATGCCTATTCAAAATGATCAATCCATTTGAATGTCTACCCAATCCATAGCGAGGAGAGAAGTAGGCCATGCGATCTTAGGCCCTAGTACGCGAGTTTATTCACCCATGATGATAATCATTGATTTACTTTATTTTCTATAAATAAACTCTAAAATCTTATTCTAAAAACACAATTTAAATGTTTAAGACGGAGCTTGAAATTAGACATCTCGTCTAATTTCAAACATCTCGTCCAATTTCAAACCGAATTAAGGCTCAAAATTGTCACTCCACTGATTGTGAATTAGGCCTATTTTATGGTATTGTGGCTTATGACAATAAAATGTTTTATTATTATATTGTTTCATATTGTGATTGGTGATGTTATTGCTCCTATTATAATTTGTATCAATACAATGGTAGCGTTGTTATTCATATAAACCCTTATTGGCCTATACTGTTTTTTGTTTTGTTATGTTTTGTTTTGGGTTTTTTGTTGACCAAAATAAAATAAATGCAGTGACAACAACAAATAAATATTCGGAAAGGTGAACTACCTTAGTAATAAGTGTGCTTACAGATGTATATTTTCGATATAAAATGAATTTATTACGTCAATATACTTTACAGTGTTACCTTGTTCGGTTACTTATTTCCTTCATATTTTTTTCCACGAACAGCTGGCGAGTGGGCTACAGTTCCTACAGTTTCCTATCAAAATTAACTGTGTAAGGTACATGCAAAATTTGACCAACAAAACGTACCAAATACAAGTGAGAATAGCTTTACTGAGTGAGTAAAGCACATGCAATAAGTAATAGAACATTTAGGCCCTACATATAAATACTTTAAAAAAGAATTTTTACAATCTTATTTTATAGTGCCCATGAGTGTCACTTGACACATGATCATATTTACAGATTTACAAAACAATAAATAAAACCCAAGCTTGGGTTATATGACAAATTGATTCCTCTGCCAGTAAAGTTGGTCCTCAATATCGAGTTTATAGAACATTTGGTGATGCAAAAGTGTAACTTGACACAGACCAAATTAATCCTTTTTTGTGCTTCATGCATTCAACAAACCGGCTGGGAACTTGACTAAACCAAATGTAATTTTCCCCTTCAGGCTATCAGAATAGTTCATGGCCTGCTCCCTTGCTCTATTTGTTGATGTTGACTCCTCACGGCAAACCTGTTGACGTGGACTGGAATGGGTACAACAATTTTGGGATTTCTCACAGGTTCTCCCGACCTGTTGTTTACGTTTCCGGCTTTGATCCTTTTCCACTTCGCCCTACGGTTCTGAAACCAAATCTTGACTTGAACCTCGCTCAGTTTAAGTGCATGGGCGATTTGAGAACGTTCAGTGAGTGAAAGGTATTTTTTACAATGAAATTCCTTCTCAAGTTCAAGTAACTGTTCGCTTGTAAAAGCTGTTCGTCTCCTTCGACTCTTTCCCGCCGAGTTTCCAGGTGGTAGGGGCTCCTGTGACCCAGGTTTGAGTTTGTTCTTTTGGGATAAAGAACCGCAGTTGTTCCCGTCTGAAAAACTCTCGTTTTCGCTGTCGGCGGAGCTGTCCTCTCTATCACTCAACACTGTATCTGCTGATTTCATGTCCAGTTTCTCATCGTCTGAGCTGTACAACTTAGTTTCACCTGTAAAATGAAAAAAACGTCATTATGGACACAGAAGTGAACTAGTAGCCTAATCAGTTTTTAGGCATATGTTTAAAAAATAAAGAGGTTCTGGTCCTGTGGTTTCATTCCATTTGTCAATCCCTGAACTAAATAGGCCTAAATTATATTAGAGCCTGTTATTATGGCATATGAAAGATCTATCGAATGACGTCCAATACTATTATTTTCCATTTCACAAGGGCCTACATTAATTATGCACTTGAAGTACATTTAAAACTGAGACTACATTTAAGAGCTACATGATTAATGTCACAATCCAAAAATCAAGTCTGTGAAACACAGTAAACTTGTCATTATAGTGAAATCTTTTCACACACTTTCGACAGTTATCCAAGTAGGCGAATATAAGTCAGGCACAATACAAATTTATTAGATTCATATTATTCTATTGGTGGGCAACAAGTCTCCTCAAAGCGCATATAACGATGCCGTACAGAAAAGTAAAGCTTACCTGAAATTGTTTGAAAAGTTTCTGAGAAATTGAGTAGGTCTGAGCCCTTCTCTCTCGCATGTAGCTCTTCTGAGTGGGGGCTTTCTTGCCTCCTTGTTCCTGGATCAGCACTTAATCGAGGTCCGGGCAGCTCTTGGGGTGGATAGAAACTGTCTGGCGGATCCGAAAAACTTGGCAGTGTTGTCGTGAGTGCAACCATAGATGGCATCCCCTGCCCCAAGCTCGCACAGAAAGTGTTGGTAAGACGTCCAGCGAAAGATGCCAACGGAGCTAGAGGAGGTATGCCAGATGGTAAAGGTGCATGAGATAATGCTTGCGGAATCACTAAGGGTCTGTATGGCATGAACATGGGATACCCCGTATAGAGCAGGTGTCCCGGCCGAGGTTGAGGAGTTCCTATTAATGAATCGATAGAAAACGCCGTCCCTTGGCCGCCTGGTCTCTGCATTTTTATGCAATTATAGTCTTTTACGTCGAAAATAGTCAGGCGTCCTTGCCCTCAATAAATTACTTCGACAAATCGAGTCAAGTTGTACGTCCTCTGTGGTATTATCCTATGCACTGGGCAGCTAGTCCGAAAGCTCCTCAGCTTACTGCGAGTTGACGCTGTCTTGTTTGGTGCCCACTCCCTCTCCCTATTTGTCACACACTGAGACATAAACACACACGCTCTCCCTTCTACCTCTCCCTACTTTCCTCCCTCTTACTCTGCCGCCCCCCCCCCCCGTTCTCTCTGTGTGTGTGTCTGTGTGTGTGTGTCTGTGTGTGTGTGTGAGAGAGAGAGAGAGAGAGAGAGAGAGAAAGAGAGAGAGAGAGAGAAAGAGAGAGAGCTTGTCGTCTGCAATACAAATGGAATGAAAGGGGGTGTTTCCCTGGGGACTCATCCATCTTCCTCAAATTACGCTTCATTTCCTTATTCAGCTTCTGACTTTTTGGCCGCCTTGAGAGGCGGTAGTTTCCCAGTGGATACCAAATAGATGGGTCGCACCCCCAGCCCTCCACCCCTTTTGGCCAGTCCACATGACTAGAAGTGGTGTGAGAGACTGCCTCAACCCTTCCCCTTCTATAATCGTTGACCACACCAACCCAATCAGCTATTATTAATTTTGATTGATGATAAGTAATTACTTTGGATTCAAGGGACGACATAAAACAACGATGCTTTTGTGAAAATGTTGGGACGGATGGCATCAGAGTCGGGAGGGAGGAGAGGCAGATGTTTCTCCTCTCCTGAGAGAGAAAAGCTTTTCAACTCCCCTGGGTTAAAACAATGAATTTGGCCTTCGAAAAGTGCGGCAACAATTATTCCCTGGAGAGAGATTTTCTGGCAAAATTAGATTAGGATAATGGGCATTTATGTGAGGTCAACGGCTAACCGAAGCTGAGCAGCTTTGAATAGTCAGTTTGAGTGACTTTCAACTTTATTGGATTCAACGTAAAATCTAAAGCATTTAGCCTACAAATCCGAGTTTGCTAGAAAGGCCCATTTAAAAAAATAAAATTGATCTTATTTAGAATTGCACATTGTTCCGATGTGTTTCATTTTTTATGAGTCCACAAAACAACGAATAGAAAACACTTTTCTCCTTTCTTTAGGTGTTGATTTAATCGGAGATCATTTTACCGTTTAAATGCCAATCCGTGCTGATGATGATTAGCCTCTATTGAGTCCTGGGGGCGCGGACACTCCAACTGGCCGTCTGATTGCATGAAGACATGAACATATCACCACCGACTCTGATTAGCAATGGAGGACCGGGCGATGCTAATTATTCGTATAATTGCAAATGACTCCATTCAGCAGCACCCCTCTTTGATCTATTGAAACCAGATAGCTTTCCTCTCCCGCTCTCCTCTCCCCCATCTTTTCGAGTGGACTTTATCTCTAAATGGAGGCTAGTCTACAATAAGAATCCCCCACATGGAATATAACCTGTGTTTAATACATTTTTATGTATTCAATTCCTTTTCCTTCACATTGTATATATTTTATATTATAGCTTATGCTACTTTCATTCTTTCATGTATTTTATCATAATTTTTTACAATAACTTATTATTATTAAGAAGCTCTAGAACTATTAGGCTATAGGCCTAACTATTATTTTTTTTTGTTATTAGGCTACATTATAATTAATTACAGGCACTGAATTTTTACAGAGTTTGAATATTATAGTCACGTTTTTAAATACTTTTTTATTTCAGAGGTTTGTGCTAATACATTAATCTGATACGGTCTGTTGTTGCCGTAGAAGCTGAAAATATCGTCCAACAAACTGTGACAGGTTCATTACCCAAGTCAGCGTATTGTCTCCGTGTCACAACCTTTTGTCGCAGGTTCACCATTCTTCTCCGAATGGGTAGTTGGTATTCAAAGCCTTATGCTCACTATACAGTCACACATGCCGTACATATGGCCCAACACAAAACTAGCAAAGCCTTTTAAAGTTTAAAGCAAAAATAAAGATATAAAGAATAGCCTAACAAAACATTCCATGTAATTGCATAGCCTTGTCATATCATCGGCTATTTGTGGTGTTTTGCGACTATAAGATATACATTCTCGTTTGATCTTTAATAGAATTATTTAACGCATTGACAATCAATATACTATATAAATGCAATTATTTACAATTGTATTGATAGGTGTATTACTACTCAAACTAAAGAGCCCCCAAAAAGTACATTCAATCAAAACAATAGGAATGGAGGCTGGGAAAAATTTGTGCCAAATGGAAGGAATTTCCAGGAATATTGTTGTCTTTTCATCCAAAGCCTATTGGAAAATGAAAACACAACTTTTTGAAAATGTAAATCAATTTATAATGATACAAATAGATATTTAAGAAGTTTAGTCTTAAACGTTTTGCATAAGATTTCCGTCTTTCCAAGTCTCTTACCAAGATAGTGGAAACTATAAAAATTGCTTTAGTTTAGGCTGTTTGGCCTATTACTATTGAACCGAACCACCTGCACATAATGCACATAAAAGTTACGATGGCATTAAAGGTGCGTTTTTCTTCTTAATAAATACAAAATGACAAGCATCCCAAAATTCAATCATCTGGGAAAATGCAGTTAACTGGTAATTTGTACCAGTTAACTTAATTTAAGACCACAGCACCCCCCTGTGGTACAAATTGGTTATACATTTCTTTGTTGAAAATGAACTTCCATGAAATTGAACGCTGTTATCTTCAAAATAGCCCCGATCTCTCTAATCAATTAAACAATTAGCATCCAGGTAGACAGAGGTGAAAATAACCAGTTCCGTACAAAACAAGCAGTGAGCTAATCTCTGATGTAGTTTATCATGGGGTGTCTTTCTCAGTGGACATAGTCCCTGGACTCCAAAAGCAGGTAGTTGTTGAGAAAGGTGGGAAGGTTTAGTTTAGGGACCACCTCAGTCAAACGACCATCAAGGAAGTTCCTCAGCTTCCAGCGTGCCAGGTGCTGAAGGGAGCGAGGGCTCTCTGACAAGGAAAACAAAGACTCATAGAACTCCTGGTGCTCCTAGGGGGAAACAGGACAACATCAGTGACACAAATTATTGATTGTGATTGTAGTGCAAAAATGTACTGGGTTAAAGGAACCATCAAGACCTCATGTTAGTAACCATATTTACATCTGTTATGACTGCTGGAGTCAGGTGGCTGAGCGGTTAGGGAATCGGGATAGTAATCTGAAGGTTGCCAGTTTGATTCCCGGCCATGTCAAATGACGTTGCCTTGCCTCGGGGGGAATGTCCCTGTACTTACTGTAAGTCACTCTGGATAAGAGCGTCTGCTAAATGACTAAATGTAAACTGCAAGTAGTTGAAAGAGTCATTAAGAGGACCACAGTTTCAATGAAATCTAAAATCTCTCTACACTATTTTATGGTTCAACAGTTACCTAAAAACTCACCTTAAAAACCTCAGGGGGAACAGCCTCCACCCAGTCATCTGTCACTTTGATGCGGGTGTATGCGTTTATGAGCGCCTCTATGGTACGTGGGGAGCCACAACAGTACTTTAAAACCTGAAAGATGCAGTCGATTTACAATCTGTCAGTTCACATCATGTTGAAGTTGGAAGGCTGCAAGGCCATAGTACACAAAGTAATTAAACAGTTGAATTAAGTTACAAATGAAATGAACAGCTCGGTCTTACCTCCAGGGGTTTAACTGGAAATTATGTAATTAGTGCTAATTAATCTCCTATTAACACTTGCCTAATTAGGAGTCAGGCATTTTGTCAAGAGCACGTGGGTTCAGTGAATAGTCTAAGAGTTTATTTCCCACTGAGAATGCATTGCAGTACGTGAAAACAAGCGGCGTATTGAATCTGAGTTGAATTTCTTCAGCACATTCTCTTCTGTACAGTGTGCTGTGCTTGCATCATTGGCTGTTTGATGCCAGGTTGATTAATCACTGGTAAACGCATACCTACCGGGAACCCTTAAATACTTCATAGAGGGCACACGAACAGCATGCAAAGTCAGTTTGAAATATTTGTGTACAATGGCGCAGGTTTGAACTGTGTAC
Source organism: Osmerus eperlanus (assembly GCF_963692335.1). NCBI lineage: Eukaryota > Metazoa > Chordata > Actinopteri > Osmeriformes > Osmeridae > Osmerus > Osmerus eperlanus. Next base: position 3,006,592 of record NC_085033.1, read on the forward strand.
AATGTATTCCAAAAGCATGGAGGCTCTCACCTTGGGCAAGGCTCCCGGCCACACCCGTATGGATCCGTGATTGAGCAGCGAGCGCACCACCCTCTCTGGCTTGTGGGAGAGCTTGTAGCACACCACCTTGAGGATGTTGTGCATGGGAGCTTGCCCCCCGTAGTCCATTTCGTTGACGCAGGCGCCGCGGGCCAGCAGCAGGTCCACCACCTCCGGGTTGACGATCTTACAGGCCATGTGGAGTGGAGACTGCTTGTCCTGGTCCACGGCGTGGAGGTCGGCCCCGGCCTCCAGCAGCAGGCGGCACACCCGGAGGTAACGCTCCAGGTCCTGCAGCTCCTGGGGGTGAGAGCACGCCGAGTTCAGCGGCGTCTTGCCCTCGTCGTTCTTCTTATCCAGCGCCGCGCCGTAGCGCAGATACAGCTCCGTGTGTCCCAGCAGGCCGTTCCTGGCCGCCACGTGTAAGGGCGTGTCATCCTCATCTAGGCTCCGCCCATTGATAGCAGCACCGAACTGGAGGAGGTATTTGGCACACCTGGATAATCCAGCTAAATTAATTCCACAGGGAATTGTCCAGTACAACAGTCCTAGTACTCAAACAGCAGGAGTTATTCCTAACAGACCAAGCATCATTATGTACAGTACAACAAGTCATTTTAAAACAATGCGTATCAAAAGGTGAACGAGCACTTACTCAATGGACTCGGGGCTGGTGCACATGTGCAATGGCAGGAGCCCGTCCTCGCTCAGCGCGTTGGCGTTGGCTCCGTAGGACAGCAGCAACTTGACACACTCGGGCTGGCAGCTGTGACAGGCCTCGTGGAGGGCGCTGCTTCCCCCGGGGGACAGGTCCACGCTGGCCCCTCTCAGCAGCAGGTGCCGCAGGCATTCGGTGAAGCCCCGCCCGGCCGTGATGTGCAGCGGGGTGGTCAGCTCCTGCTCGTAGGTCAACGACCACAGCCCTGCGGAGGGAGAGGGGTCACAGGCACGTCTGGTCACTCACCTCTGGCCCAGGAGGGTGGCTGTCATGCGGGCCTGGCTATTGTGTACATGGCTTGCTGGTAAAAAAAAAAATGCTTGGCAGGCCTTTAAATAAACATCTGCCATGATTGAGATGAACACCCGCTGATCATGTATGATCTATCAGGTTTAAACCTCGCAAATTATGTCCATATCCTTCTCTGTCAGATTCAGAATGACCAAAATGACCCACGCTAGAACTGGCCAATCACACATAGCAGAACTCCGAGCAGTCTAGGACCTACTCAGCCCTCTGTAGTTGAATCTGAAGTTCTTCCACTCCTCGATGTTGCTGGTGTCATAAATAGCATCGATAAGGTAGCTAAACTGAGGGTCATCCATGATGCTGATGAGGTTGAGGTCATCTCCCACGAGGAGACAGTTCCAGAACTGCAGAACAGGGCCCGTGGCCTGTGCTGTAGCTATGACATCGTTGCGGTAGTTCTTCGCTTGGTGCCGCAAGAAATCCATGCATATGCAAAGCAGACCCCTCTGTCAAGTGGAGCAATGACTTCAAACCACTGCCGACCGTTGGTTGTTTTTGTTTTGATGTTGCAGTTGCAGTAATGGTGGTGGTATCTTGTGGGTTTAAATGCTGTGCTCTTCTGAAGCCTGTTTGTCCTGAGGGGGCTATTTCAGGGAGGCACGGTGTTATATGATATTTTCGATGGCCCAGAAACCTTTGCCGGTGGCCCAGGAGCAAATTACCACTCACCGCACATGTAACACACTCTCTCAGACATGACCACTCACAGCACATGTAACACTCTCTCAGACATAACCACTCACAGCACATGTAACACATTCTCTCAGACATGACCACTCACAGCACATGTAACACTCTCTCAGACATAACCACTCACAGCACATGTAACACATTCTCTCAGACATGACCACTCACAGCACATGTAACACATTCTCTCAGACATAACCACTCACAGCACATGTAACACACTCTCTCAGACATGACCACTCACAGCACATGTAACACTCTCTCAGACATAACCACTCACAGCACATGTAACACATTCTCTCAGACATAACCACTCACAGCACATGTAACACTCTCTCTCAGACATGACCACTCACAGCACATGTAACACATTCTCTCAGACATGACCACTCACAGCACATGTAACACTCTCAGACATGACCACTCACAGCACATGTAACACTCTCAGACATGACCACTCACAGCACATGTAACACTCTCAGACATGACCACTCACAGCACATGTAACACATTCTCTCAGACATGACCACTCACAGCACATGTAACACTCTCAGACATGACCACTCACAGCACATGTAACACTCTCTCTCAGACATGACCACTCACAGCACATGTAACACTCTCTCAGACATGACCACTAACAGCACATGTAACACACTCTCAGACATGACCACTCACAGCACATGTAAAACTCTCTCTCAGACATGACCACTCACAGCACATGTAACACTCTCAGACATAACCACTCACAGCACATGTAACACATTCTCTCAGACATAACCACTCACAGCACATGTAACACTCTCTCTCAGACATGACCACTCACAGCACATGTAACACATTCTCTCAGACATGACCACTCACAGCACATGTAACACTCTCAGACATGACCACTCACAGCACATGTAACACTCTCAGACATGACCACTCACAGCACATGTAACACTCTCAGACATGACCACTCACAGCACATGTAACACATTCTCTCAGACATGACCACTCACAGCACATGTAACACTCTCAGACATGACCACTCACAGCACATGTAACACTCTCTCTCAGACATGACCACTCACAGCACATGTAACACTCTCTCAGACATGACCACTAACAGCACATGTAACACACTCTCAGACATGACCACTCACAGCACATGTAAAACTCTCTCTCAGACATGACCACTCACAGCACATGTAACACTCTCAGACATGACCACTCACAGCACATGTAACACTCTCAGACATGACCACTCACAGCACATGTAACACATTCTCTCAGACATGACCACTCACAGCACATGTAACACATTCTCTCAGACATGACCACTCACAGCACATGTAACACTCTCTCTCAGACATGACCACTCACAGCACATGTAACACACTCTCAGACATGACCACTCACAGCACATGTAACACTCTCTCTCAGACATGACCACTCACAGCACATGTAACACTCTCTCAGACATGACCACTCACAGCACATGTAACACTCTCTCAGACATGACTCTAACCCTAACCCTGTGTGGTATCACTGGACAATGAAATCACGTTCCATCCAAAGGTTACCTTCTTTTAATTTAAATATGTGAGAATACAGTATATTTTAAAAAGCCTAAACGCACACAAACTCAAGTTATAGATTTGGATTTATCCTTCTCTCAGACAATAACACACAGCTGTTACTGTGTGTATGCCATCATGACATTTGATTGGACAGCCATCTAGAGACAAATGAAGCACATGACTAATACTCTAACCTCTCACTGGCTTGAATGTTTGTTGTTGACTGGACCTATAATTAAGCCTATAAATTATGAATTGATACCCCCATGGTTGAATTCTGTCTCAGGACTATTAAATACAAAACTATTTTAGTATTATGGACCTAGTTCAGTAAAAGAGAAAAGTCTATTGGAAAAGGTTTTTCCACAACCCTTACTCTACTTGTGCTTGAATATATGTACGTTTACAACACACAACCCAACCAGTCCCTGAGCCACACGCTTCACATCTGATCTCAAATGGTCTTACCTCCCCCCCGGGCCACCCAGCGCATATCCCCTCCTTGTGGTTCGATGATGAGGTTGGTTCTGGCTCCTTTAGGGAATACGCGCTGCACAGCTTCCTTGTCCCCTGTATACAGAGCATTCTGGATGACCAGGTCGTGGCACACAGCCGGAGCCGTGGCAGTAACCAGGGTGCGGGTGACCCGCTCGCGGGCCTCCTTCTTCAGCAGGTATCCGTTCAACTGATGTGTGGCCAACTGCTTCCTGTACCGGTGCCTCTCCAGCATGTCCTCGTCTAGCTGGAGGGAGCGCAGGGCCGTGGGGCTGAAGACAAAACTGCCTCGCGACATTCTCGACTCCCGGCTTGTTCGGTCTGAGAGAATGACTGAATGGTGGAGGCTGGATGTAGGAGGCTGAATCAGGGCTTTGGGTCTCTGTCCGTCAGTGTATCTGAGTCTTGTCTAATGTCCACTTTCAGGCTCACAGGCTTGTTTTGATATTCAACCTCCCTGCAGAGCGATAGAGTGGTTATTTTTACACCTCTCACGTGGCCTCTTTAACCGCCGACTTCTAACCCAGTGTCACATTACGACAGACCTGACCAAAATCTACTAATGTTTAAGACAATTCATTAAATAAGCACAGACTCCAGATTGAGTCACAGTGCAACATGATATTCAAGTGATTCAGTATCCTACTGAATCTTTACGTACCATTCAGTTGCTTGACGGTCATGTAAAAATTGTTATTTAAACAATTCAATTTCTCCAAACTGTTTTTTGGCATTTTAGCATTTTCTTTGTCCAGATTCCCTTTTGCAGGCAACAGCTGCTTAATGATTTGACCTAGTGCATGTTATATGGTAACAAATATGGCAAGTGGGATTTGAAGGTCAAGTGCTCTCTCAGTAGAGTTTCAGTGGACTGTGAGCTCCCACTAGCTACCTATCAGTTGTGTTAGACATGGACTAGTGTCACAACTCATGAATTCATTACAATGACTTCTATAATTTCAAAGAAAATATACACAAATCTGCATACTTTAATACATGTCTTGGTTGCGGTTTTAAAATCCATCCTCGGCAGAGCAAAATGAAAACATGAAATCTCTGCAGCTCAGTGAGGCTGTATGGTTTGTAGGAGGTTTGGTTTGTTTTGCTTGGGCCTTAATGGACATGGCTCTCCTGCACCCACATGGTTCCTAGGTACATTAAGGACATCAGGCTGAACGAGTGGCCACCACTGTTTCTCCTCTACCCCACGGGTAGTGATATGATGGTGGAGGGAAGGCACACAATTAAGCCTCTTAAACCTACTTGCTGGGCATCTGACACACACATATCTTTTGAAGGATGGGCCTCCATTTTCCTGGACTGGCCATAATTTGTGCCCATCAGTACACTCTGCTCTCATCCCCTTCCACACGTTTTCCATGATGATGTTCAGGGGCGGTTTTAGGCACGGGCGGACCGCATTTTTTCATGTCAGTGGGGGGCGCACGAGCATAAATTAAATAAATAAAAATCTCTGCGCCGCGAAGCGGTTTTCTCTTTTCTATCATTTCACTGTGTGGGGAATTGGCAAATTGGCGCCCCCTTCAGGCAGCTGCAGGCACCCCTGCTTGCTGAGAAGGTGCCGTGCACAGAAGCTGTGTGAAAAAATGGGAGAGGGACAGACAGCTCATCTGACTGGGTCTCCCAAATGGAACGGACAATTCATAACATTATAAATATAGGCCTAAAGTTCCTGCACATTTTTGTTTTTTTTAATTGTGTGAAATGGCGAATTGAAAAAAAAAAGGGTATAGGCTAACTCTTACGTTTGTTAGCCTTTTTGCTATGATGCTTGCTATGCAACAACAATATTTCGGTTTTAACTCAACAAACAAGCGAGATAACATTTCACCATAATAGTGTGCTTTGCAACAAAACTGTTACAAGTTCAGTTATTATTTATTTTCATTATTTAGGTTAGGCCCTGTAATTAGCCAACGGAATTTTCAAATCTGTAGGTAGTTTCAAAGACGAACATTTGCTATTTGCTACAACTATATTTCGTGACAAAGTATAGTTTAACGTCATAACTAAAAGTGTTCCTCCCTTAAAGTTATATTAATATAGCATGTAATAACAGACATTTAGCGTGTAAAGGCATGTTTATGTAACCCTCCTATTATGTTTGGTGTCAATTTGACCCCAGGCTGTTTTAGCTGTATAGAACATAATCGGTCTTACCATAACAGCCTTTTGATTTCAATGGGGGAGGGGGGGGGGGGGGGGGCGCGAAGGGCGTCTAGCCCTGGGTGTAATTCAATGTAGAACCGCCACTGTACTGATGATGTTTGTAGGGATGCAAAGGATTTGCAATATGGAATCACGTTTTCTGCGCTGAGCATGTTCTGGCTAAAGGACCCCAAAGCCTAGGACTTCTTTGCTTGTCTCCTTATCTGTCACATGTTCCGTTTTCATATTTATCTTATCTATCTCATCTATGCATTTATGTTTGATGCTCTTAGAGTCCGAGGAGACTCTGAATTGAACCCAGGAAGACATCCTGATGATATTTAGTCTTTTTCCATTTTCAGTTTTTTTCTTTCTCATTTGAAAACAGACTCTCAGTGTATCCTCATCTGTACTTCAATGACTGTGCTGCTGGTAGGAAAATCAGAGGCATTTATTTCCTGTTACAGTGTTGGTAATAGATGGCACATTAAACTGAAGGCGTGTAGGAGTTTCAACTTTGCAAACACACATTACTAGAGAGAGACTGGGAATATTGTTTTGCTGCTGGAGTACATCCTTTTAAATGATATCCATAATGGGTTTATAATATGCATCTGGGCTACCTCCTCTCTACTTTGATGTCTTCCAAATGGCCCGGGTGTCATCAGGAAAACATGTAGGCACTTTCCCGCCTCATTGACTCCCAAATGTATTTTAAATATCATTCCTGGTAACGCAATTATTTAAAACGCTGAACTAAACACTTACTAATGGGGAAAAAGACAGTGACTTCGATAAATTCATTTCTCAAATGGTGGGCATTCATTTTTTTTTTGTCTCCATGAAGCGGGGACTATTTTCAACAAAAAAATTTTTTATTTCCAGTGGTGCTGTAGCACCCCCGGCTCTCATAGCCCCTGTGGACATGTTCAATCTCCAGTTTCCTCAAGTAGATTTTCACTTTGAGTTTGCTGCATTGTGGTCCACCTCCTCTGCTACAGTAGTTTCTGGACATTGAAAACAGCTAATGAGTCTGTGGTACTTCATTTCTGCAATTAGTCAATTAGTTCCCTCTGATTACCCCCCTCTTAATGCTGTTTTGAGTACTATGGCACACAGTGATACAATGGAAGCGATTAAACTGTGGACCTCCTTCCACACTAAGCAGTCATGTAATATCCTCAGAACATAATAGAATGTATTTAACACTGCAGTTAGCTTGCTGAATATGAAAAGTATATCGCTTTGAACATTTATTTGGAGTCATGTATGTATGAATGTACAGTACAAAGGAAAACTTCCCTGGAGATAAGAGTTCCAGGACAAACTTGCATAATTTGAATACCTATTTAACAGTAGTAATGCAAATAGAATTGAATGAAGAATTTGCAATAGTGACGAGAGGAGGACAGTATCTTTACTCAGGGTTGGGTTTTAGGGTCACTATTAAAATCAGGATGATAGATTAGGAGTTATAGGAATCTGTTTTTGCTAGTGAAGGGGAGTTGGGGAGGTCATTTCAATCACCCTCCCCATTCACTTTAACCTACTCAATAAGATTCATAAAGTGTCACCCAGTGTAGTATAATCTGACTGGTTGTACTATCTCTGAAAGCTCATGCTTGAGGGTTTTAATGGCCCACAGTCTGATGACCTATAATGGCAAAGGTTTTCATATATACTGCCAGACACTTTCCTCACAAAGGGTTTACACCATGACACCCCATACAGCAGTCCCTCTCAGCCTCACCCCTTAGCTCCAAATCTAAGGGTGCAAACCTGAATGGATTTATAGAGCCTTGAATTGAATGGTAGCTCAGTGCCATTCTGTGATGGCGTGATTACTACTTCTTCTGCTCTCCTGAAGCCCTAACCCTTCCACCTATAACACATTGTCCCCGTCGTGGAGGATTCCAATCGTCTCCTAACGCACTGATCGCCACGCAAATAGCCCTCTGCTTCATTATGACAATTGAGAGGTTCATATTTCAATCTAATAGTCCCTCATAACTTTAACCATCTATCACAACCTCATTTCATTGCGAGTGCAGTTAATACGCGCTTCCCCACCAAGTGGAACATTTTCTAATGATGCACTCTTGCACCAAAACAAGGCGAGCCCAGACACTGCATCAGTCACTAATGCATCTATCCATAATGTGTTTATAACACTCTCCCTAAAGGAGACAGCAATGACTACAACCACACAGAGGATACTGCAAGGGTGTATGCAGAGAGTGCGATACCACCGGTGGCAAATGGTCATGATAATCAGGAACAAAAACAGTGCAGTTAATGATGGGATCGCTCACGTGGTGATATGTCTGGAGATGTTGTGTCATTAGCAATGTATCAGGACCCGTCTGAAATGGATCGACTGCGATCATAGGTGAAGTCCCATTCAAGCACATTAAGACTGAATGCTTGACTTTCGGGTTGTTGATAAGGTTATAGATATACGTTCGGGGTGATATAAACATTATCCTAATCGGAGAGACCTCTATAACTTTGTCTTTCACACACAGATGGCATTTATTGACTTCCTTAGTGCTATTATCATGTAATCAAGAACTATTCAATAAACAGACAATTAGACAGATTTCCATGAAATGAAAACATTGGATAAAAAGGCTCTATATTGTTCATTCTCTTTACCTATTCTTCTGGTGTAAATATTAGCCATTTGAAAATGCACACATGGACAGTTTGATCTTGATCGAATAACCCTTTCCACACAACAAAGGTATTTTCGAATGCAAATGTAGGTTTGAATGTAGGTCAGTTGACTGGAGCAATTTGATTTTGATTGACAAGATCAATCAGAATTTTAGATCAGCATGTTCATGTCCTGTAGCTCAAGCTTTAGTTGCATTGCAACTGTTTTAGTTGAAGTGACAGTAGGAACCTAAGTAGGATTGGCGACTGTTGAATGTAGCATTGTATGGGTGTCAAATGAATGCAGTTAATATGGGTTTAGTCGTTTGATGAGTTGGCTGTTAGAGACTTCAGTGGCGGAATCGTTAACATTGTCCCACCTAGTGGTGAAAATGTATCATTACTGTTGATACAAGTTTGTATACGTGACAAACACGCTTGATTCAAGCCAGAAGCAAAAATATATACGTGAAGACAAGTTTCAGTTTTGTGCATTTATTTACCCCAAATAATCAAAAAAAAATGAAACAACTTAATTTAAATCAGTAGTGCTACTTCGGTTTGCCAAACTTTGTGCCATTGAAGGTAGGGCATTTGTAGACTTGGATATTTATTTTGAGCTAGTGTACTTAGTGACAGCTTTGGTTCCTTCAGACACAGCATGCTTTGCGAGCTCTCCAGGTAGCAGCAGTCGGACAGCGGTCTGAACCTCACGGCTGGTGATGGTGGACCGTTTGTTGTACTGGGTCAGACGGGATGCTTCTGTGGCAATTCGCTCGAAAACGTCGTTGACGAACGAGTTCATGATGCTCATCGCTCTACTAGAGATGCCCGTATCAGGATGAACCTAGGAAGCAAATAAGTTCTCATGAAAACACACAAAGAAAACTACTTGAAACTGTTTGTCGTTGGGAGCCCACCTGTTTCAATACTTTGTAGATGTACACCGCGTAAGTTTCTCTTCTTTTGGCCTTTCTTTTCGTCGTCTTTTTCTCGCCTGATACTTTTCCTTTCTTTTTGGTAACATCATTACTCATCATTGAACGTTTGTGTTAAGTTATTAATATTTAGTAGAATAAACATTGAGTTGTTGGCTACTTGATGTCGCACACTTTAATTGCGTGTCAATCACCCTATTTTGTAACACTATGTCCGGGCATCCCCACGCACAATATATGTCCACCAGTTTTTAACGGCTCATTAATTAGTTTACGCCCAGGTGGGGCTCAACTACAAGGTAATTGCCAATCAAACTAATTATGCATTGATACACAGGGGTGCGTCTGAATGTGTTTTGGATTCAATCAAACTAAAGCAGCGGGATACTATTGTGCTACATGTGTACTATATGTGCTACTTCCTGAAAAAAAGGATGATTAGATAATCCTCTATGCATGGGGCCCCAAACTACTTTGTGTTCTCCAAATGGTACTATGAACGCGAAGTTTAGGTAGTCCACTTGGTGTCGCACTTGCACTGGGATTTAATGCATGAACCATAATACATTGAAGTACTTCTATTGCAGTCCATGTAACTTTTTTAATTAATTAAACATAGCTTTGTTAAATCGCCACTCGGTACTAGCCTACTATAAAATGCAGGCTGGTTTACATTATTCGACTGTTCAACTATGAACATCCCTTGAAGGTAAGCTTTAAAAAATATTTTACACATATATATCGTCACTCTGGATAAGAGCGTCTGCTAAATGACTAAATGACTAAATATACAATGTATCATGTGTTAAATTACTATTGTTATTTTTAAAAACAGTTAATCATCATCACTATTAGCTTGGAGAAAAGAAGCACTGCAATATTATATATGAACTTTACTGTCTTACGAGTATTGATACAAGCATAGATACCATAGATTCCATGGATGAAAACAATAATGAACAATCTCCCAAGTGTTATACCAACATACAGCGACCAAACTATAACTCAGGTGAGTCAGGTGGCTGAGCGGTGAGGGAATCGGGCTAGTAATCCGAAGGTTGCCAGTTCGATTCCCGGTCATGCCAACTGACGTTGTGTCCTTGGGCAAGACACTTCACCCTACTTGCCTCGGGGGAATGTCCCTGTACTTACTGTAAGTCGCTCTGGATAAGAGCGTCGGCTAAATGACTAAATGTAAATGTAAATAACTGTCAGAGAGCAGTAGGAGGGTCTAACTGATAAAGTCAATCAATGGGCACTGCCAGCAAAAAAAGTGCCCATCATCATCTTCCACATGCTGTGGAGAGCCGGCATTAGATATCTTTTGATCCATAGAGTGCCTGTGCCGTCTAATTAGAAGCACCTCTCCCCAAACTCAGTTGTCCTCAAGCCCACTCATAGTAGATTGGTATTCTCATCCAGTATCCTAGACCCTGCGCTCCCACTAATTGCTTCTGGCCTTTTTCCTGGGCAAGCCTGCTGCATTCTATCAGCAGTAGAGCACCAGATTAACGCTGCCCTTATGGAGAACACGGTTCTATGCAAGATCACCCATGGCTGCCATAACCACACATGTAGCCGTTTCCTAGATGAGCAAGCGCTTGTTACTGAAGGGGGAAATCGTATAGGATTACCTGTCCCATGGTGTCATGGGTAAACATCAGAAAAGAACGTACAGTAAACAGTGGGGTTGATATGTTGCTGGTTAAGCATGAATCACCTGCTGATTATGACGGTCATCAGATTATGACAGTACCCAGCGATGCACAACTTGCTACCCAACAAATTTCCAATAATTAAGATCTATAATCATTTTACAGTCACTATGCATTACACAAATCTTCGGTCAAGGCATTCAGTGTCTTCATTCAACCATTTTGTTGATAGCTTGGCAAGTTGTAATACAGGTGCTAATAAACCAGATTAATAGAATAGCTTTCCCCCACTATCGATTCGAATGTTGGGTGGTGCACATCTCCTTTGTCACTAATCACTGACTCAAAACAAGGAATAGCTCCAAAAAAATTAGGTAAGATAGACCACTGGGAACATTTGGTGAGAGTCTTTCCTATCAAGCAAAGATAACACCATTCATTGCCTTCCCTAACTACTGTTGCTATGGATTTATAGATGTCGGCTTGGTATCCATGCTGATTTGATTTGTTACAGGAGACTCTCATCTTTCCTTTTATGTTCATGGGTTTCAACTGATCACGTGCGCTACTGGTTTCTACTCGAGGGATCAGGTTAACAGATTGTTCTTCTACTCCTCTTGTGTCCGTTGCATTCTGAGAGTGTCAAGGTGCTGATGGTACAGCATCTACAGCATGTGGTCTGTGTGATGGGATAGCCACAGCTATCGAGGGTAGAGTATAATGTCCTCCACGCAAGGCTCGATCTGACCACTATAATCTAAACCTGCAATCTTGTCACTGCATCGTGGGTGATGTTGCATGGGTGGCTGTCTCAACCCGGGTATCATGCTGTAACTCAGTGTCTGTAGTTAAAAACCCTGACATTAAATTGTTTTAGAGAAGGATATAATATCTTCTCTCAAGGCCAAGACATCTCTGTAAACAGTATAATGCCCACGGTACGCAGGTGTGTTAATGGATACGGTTGTTTCATTATAGATTGTTTCCATGTCTACATCTTATTTTCAATGCCAACGTCATTGACATCATATCCTAAGTAGGCAGATAACAGTAAAATAAACACACGGCACAAAACAGGCTGAATGAGAATACTGTCTGCCACCTCAAGGACCGAGTCTAAATGAACACTTTACCAGCTGGCTGTTTTTCATCAATTCTGGTCTAAAGTTATATTTTCTGTGTTATAAGATTAAGAGAAAGAGGGGACAAAAGGGAGTCTCTAAGCTGTTTAAGAAGTTCCTAGCCACGCCCAGGTTCTGGCTGAAGCTATGGAGAGTTTTCTTTTGGGTTTAGATGAATATGTTTGCAGCACTGAATGTGTGGAGGTTTGTGAGCGCTCAATCGATTACTGCTTAATGATGTCATATGTAAAGATCTTGGCAGGATATGGATACAGAAAATGAAATCCACCAAATTAGTGCACTGATGGAAATGCAGAATTATGTTTAAGATTGGCCTTTCATGGCAGGTTAGGATGTCCTGGAGTCCGTGTTGTCCACCCTTAATAAATTACTTGTTCGGGAACTTAGCCCAAATGCAGGCATTTTGAAATTTGTGTTCTACTCTGTCAGAGACACTGAAATACTTACGGGTGTATTGAATGTCACACGTTCTGACAAGGCCAAACAAGGCTAGTTTAATTTAGGTTACCTAACCAATGAACCTGCACCCCATCTGTTCAATGTCTGATTCATTATTATTTAATTGAATTTACTCTGCCCTGCAGCGACCCTTAGTAGAAACAGGCAGTGTAATATTCTTGCTCCTCTCTCAATCTCAATGAACATTGCAGTGGTTAAGTTATCCTTGAGTGCTGCCTCACTGGGCTGGTTGACATTGCAGTGGTTAAGTTATGCTTGGGTGCTGCCTCTCTGGGCTGGTTGACATTTGACTTGTCCTGTTGTACAGATGTGTGATGCCGGACTTAACTTCCACCCCCTTCTCTTTCTAAGTTAAGCTCTGTGTGAAGGGTGGCCAGGTGGTCTAATAGTTCAGTAGTGTACTGAACCACTAAAGCACAAAGCCAATAGTTGTTGCTTGTAATCGGGAAACAGAATAGAAACAATATATATATATATATATATATATCTCAATTTGCTAATATAAGCAATGATCATTTGGCAGTCTGGCATTAGTGTACCTGAATGCAGATGGAGTACAAATGTATTCTTAAGTGTTATGAGTATGAGGTAGAATTCTATATTTTAGAGGCCAATTATTCATACGCAATGTCACAAGTTTCATAACCAAACACATAAAACTGAGGATTGAGTGTGTCAACGTCTTTATTTCGCACCACACAGGTGGATTGGATTCCATTCTTGGTTTTTGAACAAATAGAATACTCGGGTGTCTGGGTTTCTGACAGCTTGTAGCCTCAAAAGAGGGGGTGCATCTCTTCCACCTCCCACATACAGTACTGTACAGCACCCACGTAAGTGATGCATGCCTAGGTATCGCGCCAACATGCTTCCCATACATTGGCTTTCATAGGAGAGGTGTTGATTGGAAGCAGGAGCTGGCTTGGTGGTCAGGAGTGGCTTTGTTATGTGTTGGGGAATATGGGTTTTAACTGGGAAAAATATGGACCGCCCTTTGAAGTACTTCCCATCGCTCAAACCACTGCACACGCCTTCTCTGCCCAAGATGTTGGATTGCAGAGAAACACAAGTGTGAACAGAGATGTGTGGAGTGCCAGTGTGGCACATGTGGCACCTCAGCCGTCTTGTCGTGTCTCCCTCATAGAACGTTTTGCAAATTGCATTTCTTTGGTGGCAATATCCGTTTGACATTTCTTTCTCTGAGAAACTGATGGACGAGGCGGTATTTTTGGTATCGTCTCAGTTTCTTGTTACAGTAGGATTGTGGCTAACGGTTGCTATGTCGTGTGTGCCTGGTTACTAGGACAACGTATTGATGAAATCCTCCTGGGTTGCGGTCATATCCTTGGTAATGCACCTATTGTCATGATAATGTGGCTTCGAGAGGTAGCCAATGAGTGATAATCTTTTTTGCTCTTAAGAGAAATTGAAGGGTTTGGGTTATAGATGTGGTGAACCTTTGACCCCAAATAATGGCCCAAGCCCATTTTTGGTCAAACCTGACTCCTATCGGTCAATACTCCTACACGTAGGGCTGCAGGCCAGTCTTCCTTGACTGGGAAAGGGGGGTGAGCCCTGATTCATTAACTCAGCAATACGCCACCCCCCACCCCCCTCACCCCCACCCAAATCTGAAAGAAATGAAATGGCAACATCTTTCTCCATCCTCTCGCAAAGTGCACACCCCTTTCAAGCAGAAGATCTTCAGAGCAGTGTCGGGTTCACATCCTAAATCAATAGGCTTCTTGAAAAAAACAATGTGTGGTTCATCTGTGTCTCAGTGAAAAGGGTAAAGTCAACGTCCGGGTGCGAGGACCGCATCCTTGCAATAAAGATGAAGCACACGCTCATGGTTCTGTATCATTACAACCTGTGGCTTTGCACTGGGTGATCGTTAACGCTTTGACGGCAGAAGACACACTCTGACTGTTGAAATACACTAACAGGACCAGAACACAAGTCAAGTTCCAGTCCAGAGTGAGAGGCTCCCCCTGTGAGCACAGACACGCAGGGAGAACCGCCTCCCGGCAGTGGGATGAATCCTGACTACTAAAGAGCGAGTGAGCAAGCGGGAGAGAGAGAGAGAGAGAGAGAGAGAGAGAGAGAGAGAGAGAGGGAGGGATGAGAAGAGCGAGCGAGAGAGAGAAAGAGAGAGTGTGGCGGCGGTAGTGGAAGAGCGAGCAAGCTTGCAAAAGAGAGCGAAAGGCTCCAGCCAGCAGAATATAAATCTGTGGTGTTGAGATCGGGGGGGGGATGACAAAGAGCTTGTGGTCTTCTTGAAGCAGCCTCAGTAGGCAGGCTGGCCGCAGGGGTGGTCGCGAATCACCAAAAGGTGGGCTTCCCTTTTTAATTGTGGATCAGCACGAGCGAGGCGGTGGAACCTGTGGAGACTGCGAACACTGGCTGTCAGTACAGAGGCGGGTCGGCTGGAGGTCTGACCCCCAGCCCCCCTCTCTCGTTTGCGGCCGAGACAAGAGGAGAGACACAGGGACGGGAAGGGGACAGCGAGGGATCTGTGAGCCATCTCTTTCTTTACCCCCCCCCCTCTCCTAACCACCCCCCATTCACAAATCCATTACATCCCATTTTCACGGCAATGTAGAGGCGTTCTCTCCCCCCGATTGGAGGAGGAAGGCTCCCATTGACTGCTGAGGCTTAAGCCCCTCTCTCTCCAAACGCCAGTCCCTTTTCATTTCATTCCATTTCCCATCTCCTCCTCTCCCTTTTCTTCACGTCCGTTCTCCACCCCCCCCCCTTCTAACCCTACCCCCCCCCACCCCCACCCCACCACCACCATCCCCCACCACCACCCCTCCATCCATCCATTTGTTCTGTTCATTGTCCCTTTGACACTGCTGAGGATTCAGGAGGCACTGCCTTTTGGTAGAAGTGGGTGTTTTTGGAGCTGTCATTGTGTTTAGTTCTGCTACAATAGACGGCTGAGCGCGAGTGAGCCAGCGAGCAACAGAGATAAGAAGAAGAGCCCGCAAGAGGAAGGGGAGACCCGGGACCTCAGGCACAGCACGCACATCCCGTGGAAGGTGAATTGTGATGAAAGGGAGAACCGAAACAGGGACTGACAAGCGTTTGAATATAGCTGTTGTTATTGACGGCACCTGCTCTGACGCTGGTGTTTGGCTTCTGCCGTTCTGTTGCTAAGCAAAGTCTCCAAAGCTGAAGTTCTCATCGGGTGGTTCACTGCGTGTGTGTGTGTGTGTCGTTGCAGCCATGAAGGGGGACTCGGAGGAAAGCATCGAGAGCATCAGGCCTTCCAACCTGCAAGCCTTCGCCAACATGTCCACCCTGCATGGCATGAGCCACATCTTCGCCTACGGCCACATGACGTTCAGAAGGTTCCTCTGGACGCTGTCCTTCCTGGGCTCGCTGGGCTTACTGATGCTGGTCTGCATGGACCGGGTGTCCTACTACTTTGAGTATCCCCACGTCACCAAGCTGGACGAGGTGGCAGCCCCCAACCTTACCTTCCCTGCCGTCACCTTCTGCAACCTCAACGAGTTCCGATTCTCCAAGATCACCAGGAACGATTTATATCACGTGGGGGAGCTTTTGGCCCTGCTGAACTCCGAGTACAAAATTGCCAACCCTCATTTGGCTGAGCCAGAGGTTCTGGCTTCCCTCAAGGATAAGGCCAACTTCCCGGCCAACTACAAGCCCAAACTGTTCAATATGACTGACTTCTACAACCGCACAGGTCATGATATCGGTGACATGCTCCTGCAGTGCACATTCCGTGGAGAGGAATGCTTCCCAGTGAACTTCTCTACCGTGAGTATCCATGGTTTCACTTCTACTGCAGGTCCTTTTCTCCTCATTGTGCACTTGAGTTTTTGTTATGCTTTTGCACACAGACTGAATTTGTTCTGTGAGTTTCCAAATGACTCAACTTGTAGTTCGGGTGACTTCCTAACACATTTAGAATCAAATAACAAGGACCAAAAGAAACCATGTGGTTGAATTTAAGCCCATCATGTTCTCCCAGGGTCCACAGAAGGCCACCGCTGGGTGGAACATTTTTATTTTCACAGTTGTTATACACGCAGACGCAACCAGGGCTTTGATGCTTTCCTGTGAGAATTGGCGCTCACCTGAAATTTGGTATGTTTCTTTGCATAACATTTAGCCAGTGTTACTCCAGTGTTACTGAAGACATATTTTATTTGTATTTGCCCTCAAGGGAATTCTGTAAAAGGATGGAATAATAAAATATCCGTAACCTGTCACATGCTGGGTGATGCACACAGATTAGTATGACATGAAAATACTACAGACTACTAGAATGACAAATCAGGAATGAGAAAGTCCAAAACAAAGAAAAGAGATCTGTGTGTATTTTAATTAGTATAATGGGTACCAGTGTCTCCTTGTGTCTTTTTGGTCTAATGGTTGTGGAAGACCACTGAAATCCTCAACCATTAGACCAAAACAACACAAGGAGTGTGGCAGTGTTTGTGTCTTGTATCCGTTGCTTATTTTTTATATTCACAGAAGCTACTCTGGTAAATGTGATACATATGTATGAGAATAATTATTTAGCAATCAGTGATCAGACGGGTGCGTTTGTAATGCATTTAAAATGCCTCATCATAACAAGGAACACACTGCACTATGCACCACAGTAGACAAAACAATCCTGTTTAGAGAAGTTAAAGTTTCTATGAGAAAACTATTGTTCTTCTTACAGGCCACCTTGTTTGTCTACCTCTCCAGCATATTACTCATCCCTATAATCTCTCATTAACTCCAAATCTTGAAAGGAGTTTCTTTTGAACCTGTGTGAATATTCTCCCCTCAGTAAGCACATTAGGTAGTGTCTCATCATGTTTACATGCTTTAAGTCAAGCTCCCATGTGGTTGGAGGTCTAATGGGACCACTGCTGAACATTCACCTGCGTTATGGACCCACAAGAGGTCTAATGTGACCACTGCTGAACATTCACCTGGCGTTAAGGACCCACAAGTGAAGATGTGGTTGTCCAGGTGAAATAAACATGGAAAGCTTAAACGTTCGGACACAGTTCCATGACCAAGCAGTAATCCAATCCACCCACCTCTCTTCTGCCTTTTCCTTAAATCCTCAGATTTATTTAGATCATCAGTGAGCACCTTGTTTGCTCATTAGCTTGCTCATCATGTCAGCCCTGTTGGCTTGTAGGTGGAATCAGAAACATTCCAGGCCAGTCCTAACCTCAAATTTGTTTCATTGGCATTATTCACTTATAGTTATTCAGTGATTCCACTGCCTTTCCTGGCAAGGCTTGTGTTATTGGATTTATTTCCAATATGTTTTGGTCAAACAGCATTGTACACCTGTTAGAGCAGGGGTGTCAAAGTCAAATGGACGGAGGGCCAAATAAAAAATTTAGCTACAAGCCGAGGGCCGGACTGTTCGAATGTTCATTGAAAATTTTTTAAATGACGCATATAGTCTAGTGAACCTAATTGAACCTACTGAAAACCTAACAAATATATTCCAATATGATCAGATAAATAAAGCAATATTTTCTTATGGCTCTGTCAGTAATCTTTAATTTTCGTTTCGTTTCATAATGTCGTCTCAGATTATACTCTTTCAGTACCGCCACACTTTCTCCACACAGAAGACACACAGGTTTTCCAGCTACCTCCGTGAACATATACTCCGACTCCCACCTTGTTTGAAACCCCCGGTTCTCAGTGTCCACCTTCCGTTTTGCCATTTTTGATGGGTATCTGAAAGTTAATTTTACTGTGATGCTGACGACTGCTGTGCCAATAAATATTGAAATGAAGCAGCCTACTGCTCGGTGCGTCACCGTTGCATTGTGGGAAATGTAGTATTGGTGCGTGTAAAAGATCTGCGGGCTGCCGGCTTGCTGCGGTCTGCGGGCCGGTTCTAATAATAAATCAAGATCATCCCAGGGGCCGTAAAAAACCTTCTCGCGGGCCGGATGTGGCCCGCGGGCCTTGACTCTGACATATGTGTGTTAGAGGAATACTGTATGATCTTACAAGCCTGTTGTACTGACTAGTATCATTGACATTGGATTACAGATAGATGAGAAAGTATCAGATCAAGCGAAGGTCATTCGTCTCACTACAGTGCACAAGTTGCTATATTTGCAAGACAAAAATGTGAGAAAGACTTGTTTGATTTTAACATACCAGATGTTTTTTTCTAAATGGAGGGTGACCTATTCCTTTTTTTCACATGTCTGAAGGTAGTATGATTTTTCAACAAGAGGTTTAATTTGGCTCAAAGGATAGAGTAGTTAAAACTCTGCGTGAAACCTGTCCTATCCTTTTTCATTTAGAAATATTTTTCTAATGTGCTGGTTTTCCAAATGCTATCCCTATGATCACGCTGTGAATGAATTCCTCAGCCTTCAAAATAATCAAACCAGTGCTCATAGCATTATCTGTCATTTCAATTATAGTTCCTTGTTCTTTTTTAAGTACATTTTTTGTTGCACTATGAAAATCTTAATTCAAGTGTTTGTTGCCAGGCAACAGTAATAAGTTTGAAGAAGCAAATCATTCCCAAGTAATGTCTGTTGTAATGCTTGATTGAAAAAAATGTGCAGTGTCAAAGAGCTGGCTGAAGTAGGAGACACTAGAGCTTATCTTTCAGAATTCAGATTCCATTGTTGATGCCATTGTAAAACACTGTGACCTGTCATGACATGGCTACACTTGTAGAGCAGTTAACAGCAGCGCATTGTGCGACATGCACCAACAACAGCAGTGTATGCTGCATGCTTTCATGGAGTGGGTGAAGCACTACTTCCTCATACTGCATGATGTACTGTTTCCCTGCGTAGAGAGACGTGTCTGTCTGTGGCGGACCATGAGCCATCACTACATACTGATCCAGTAAAGTGTTCACTGCTACATCTGATCACAATTATTGGTGACACTTTAGAATAACGGTCCGTTGTTAACGGACCATTATTACGCGTTCTATTGTTCTATTGTTCTATTGCTATTGTTAGTAGCTATGCAGGAAGTAATAGGTAGTACTACATTAACACCGAACTTAATACTATTAACTAATATGGAACCAAGATTAACTAACCAGTAAGTAATAGCAAATTTAGTAGGTTTTTGATTATTACTAAATAAATATATCTTCATTGAGAACTACTTGTGAACTATGATCAATTAAGAAAGAATAACCAAGAAAGAATAACCAATTAATTACTAATCACAAAAGTAACATGCCTAAAAAGTTAACAATTTGTTTTTTTTACTCTTAACATGGTCATAACATTTCAGAAGCTTGTGCCTCAAATGGGTTCTTTGTGGAAACCAGTTTATGAAATATTATATCCCCCCTATACATTAGCTACAGGTTGAGATTGTGACTAGTACTCTTACCAAAGGATGGACGTATGTTCTCTGGTTATTTCAATCTTAAACATAGAATAATAAAAATAATGATCATTTGTTTAAAAATTGTAATAATTAGGAAGTGATGCTGACACTCTCATGATTGGATTAGTTCACTATTATGAGCTCTTGAGTGTCAGTTCAATATGTATCAGACTCCAAAGACCTACCTTTATGTTACAGTAGCCGCCTGAGGAGGACTTCTCTTTAGGATATGAATTTAAACATTGATGTTCTCTTGTAAAAAACAATTTGCATCCTTAATGAAGACATGGGCTGCATTTATGTACAAATAAGCGCAAAATCACATCTTCCAGATTACAATGTTTGTTAGAATATCATTAGTGCCTCACAGAAATGTATGCCTGTACAGTGTGTGTCAAATATACAATTAAATTACTTATTATATTACTTGTGAAAAACATGTTAACTCCTCACTAATTACTCAAGCCTTACCTTGTCATCCCGCAGGAACGACTAGTGATGTGGACCATTATTTTAAAGTGACAAACATGTTAACTCCTCACTAATTACTCAAGTGATCCCGCAGGAACTACTAGTGACGTGGACCATTATATTAAAGTGAAAAAAATGTTAACTCCTCACTAATTACTGAAGCCTTACCTTGTCATGTGATATTATTTCAAAGTTCAAATGAGTTATTACAAATAACTCATTTGAGGCACAAGCTTCTGAAATGTTATGACAATGTTAAGAATTAAAAAAACACAATTGTTCACTTTTTAGACATTTTACTTTTGTGATTAGTAATTAATTGGTTATTTTTTCTTAATTGGTCATAGTTCTCATGTAGTTCTCAATGAGGATATATTTATTTAGTAATAATCAAATACCTACCAAGGAACTACCTTTGTACTAAATTAGCTATTACTTACTGCTTAGTTAATCTTGGTTCCATATTAGTTAATAGTATTAAGTTCGGTTTTAATGTAGTACTACCTATTACTTCCTGCATAGCTACTCGTTAACAACGGACCATTATTCTAAAGTCCCAATTATTCTCTCACACCAAAGCCATTGTAGACATTAGGCAGAGCCCACTCTCATAAAGGTAACTTGATTGATAGCCTGCTTGTTAGTAAAACATTAGGACCTTGTTCAACTTTGTTTGGACATGTCAAAATATGTCGATGTTTCAATACTCTCCATATCAAAACAGTGGATCTGTATGCAGTGGCAGCATACCAATATTTGGAGGGATACCACTAGACATTTTCAATTATTTAAATGTCCTCAGAGAGGTGTGGGAGAGAGATTTACAATGCAAAGGATTGTGGGAGTGATGAGCTTTGACCTTGAATAAATGAGGAACAGTTTCCATTAAGTCTGGAGCGTGATGAATATTGGAAAGCAGTCAAAAATTCCCTTATTGTAGAAAATAAAACTGAACTTTTCATTTCCAATGTCACTTAGGGAATTAATTTGTCCTCTTCGTCATACCACAGTTCATATATATATATATATGGGAGTCAGGTGGCTGAGCGGTTAGGGAAGCGGGCTAGTAATCAGAAGGTTGCCAGTTCGATTCCCGGCCGTGTCAAATGACGTTGTGTCCTTGGGCAAGGCACTTCACCCTACTTGCCTCGGGGGGTATGTCCCTGTACTTACTGTAAGTCGCTCTGGATAAGAGCGTCTGCTAAATGACTAAATGTAATATAGTTCTCAATATTTAAAGTGAACACATATTGTATGGGTATAAGGTCACATTTATTTGATTCTTCATTTTTTGTTTTCTCAGTACTCGGCTACAGAAAGCAAGGCTATCATAACAGAATTTATCGATGGGTTTATAGGTCTTGTCAGTCTACAAAATGCAAAAATATTTTAAGTTTTGGCTTTCAGTGACCTTTAGTTTAGTTAAAATGCCACATTAGAATCAATTCAGTCCGTAATGAACACAGTTGAACCACAGTTAAAGAAAAAGCAGTCACCCAGACACTCAACAATGGAGCACTTCAGAAGGCTGTCATTTAAATCCAAGTTCCATCGTGGCATTGCACCAACTTTTAATATATCGATCACCCTTGCTTTCTAGACAAGGGCAATGTCATAAAAACCTAGCCCTGTGGCAGGCTAGCAGGGGCCAATAACGATTGCTATCCTGATAGCAGACCAAGTTCTTCTGGATATTTCTGTTGACCAGCTGTGTGGAAGAGGCCTTGCCCAGGATATGCAAATGGCTTCTCCCTCCTGTGATGGACATGGCAGCGGGTGAACAAGAGGTTGATTATCATAATCTGATAGCTTGGAAGTAATGCCCCAGTCTTAAGACTTGACAGGTCATGACAAGTCCCTCAAGGGTGCCGCTCTGCCTTTTTCTCACGCGTTCCAAAATCTGTATTCACCGGCGTGTTTTGCTGAAGCTCCGTCTTCTTTAAGAGGAGAATTGGCTTTCATCTTCTTTTTTGGATGACAGCAGGTGTCGAGGAGGTGAAACATGGCTGTGTGTGTGTGACGAGACTGATTGACACACAGCCCCTCGCGGATCTGCTGAAGTCTTGGTGCCGTTCAGCATGAGAATCTAAATCTAGACCTCTATCTCCTGCTGCATGCTTCAGGACATCAGGCCAAGACATCTGGGTTTGCAGTGGATGAACAGAACAAATGTTGTTTCCCTGGGATAAGCACCACATCCTCTCTCGAGCCCTGACTGTAGACGAGCGTGGGGTGAACAGCCTCCATTTGCACACGAGCGAACATTTCCACTAAACCATGGCAACAAAAAAGAGGGGAACAAACGAACATGCAAGTCTGGAAATCGGTCCTGCATCCAACATGTTCTGTATGTTTGTTCATTTTTTCCAGACTTTGCTGTGAATGCCCGACAACTCATGTGTGCAGCTTTAAAGAGTTGCAGAATCTTATGTTTTCCTTAGAATTGACTGTAAACCACGCGCACACTGATACACAGCCAGAACGAACAGAACTCATTTCACTTCATGCCTCCATGATTACAATCTTTCATAGCTATAAATGCTGCTGCGACGCCAACCTAATTTAAATTCATAGACTGCAGTGTTAGGCTGCGGTGTTGGGCTGCGGTGTTGGGCTGCGGTGTTAGGCTGCGGTGTTGGGCTGCGGTGTTGGGCTGCGGTGTTAGGCTGCGGTGTTGGGCTATGGTGTTGGGCTGCGGTGTTGGGATGCAGCGTCAGGCTGCAGCCCAACACCATAGCCTAACACCTCCATCCAGGATGCAGGGCCTGGGATCACTGATGTGGAAAGGAGAGGCTAAATAACACGCAGGTCCCACTCATGACAAAGGTTAACTGAGACCCATTTTCATGTAATGAGAAGCAAGCTGATATCGTGTTCCTAAAGCCTATAGAACATTGCTAAGATTCAATATCAGGCATTCCCACAGATACACTGGTGTGATGCATCACTGAATGGTTATGAGACACTGTACTCTCGCCAATAAAGGCAATGGCTTTTTCAAAGAGTACGCTGTCCTGCTGTCACTGTTGTTTGGCTGGTTCCAGTGTGATTATACTGTACAGTTTTGCCTAATGGATCAGTGATTGATGACACTGTATTATAGGACAGTGTAAGCTCTTTGCATTCCATGAATATTTTAGACTGTACAGTTGTAATGTATAGGAATGTATATAACATTAGTAAAGTATAAGGGGGAAATTACATAAATTAAATCAGATTGTGTGACCTTTCTTAGTTGTGGATCCCAGGGAGTGTCCTCTCAGGGGAGGACAATGCAAGAAATAACCCTAGTCTGAATAAACCTGGGCCCCTGTGTTTAGCCCAAGTGGTCCACATGCTTACCCGGTTAGCCACAAGTGTCTGAAAGGGTGCTACAATTTGTAAACTGATCCAAGCATCAGGTCATTCATGCTTTGCATAACTGGCATTGCTCTTGCAAAATCCGCTGGCAGTTTTCCTGAGTGGTCAGTCGACAGCTGTTGAACCCTGGCTGTGGGTCAGATGGCTGAGCGGTTAGGAAATTGGGCTATGAATCAGGAGGTTGCCGGTTCAATTCCTGGCCGTGAAAAATGAAGTTGTGTCCTTGGGCAAGGCACTTCACCCTACTTGCCTCGGGGGAATGTCCCTGTACTTACTGTAAGTCGCTCTGGATAAGAGCGTCTGCTAAATGACTAAATGTATGTGTGTTTATTTATCAACCCCAGCGGCTCTGCTGTACTTGTACGTGAATTTCAGATGCAACACCAGACACCAGTCAGAGACAGACACCAAGCTGTTGGATGAAGATGAGACGAGGGATTCACGAGGTCACACCTTGGCGCTAACCTGTGACTAGAACATGAGGTCACACCTTGGCGCTAGCCTGTGACTAGAACATGAGGTCACACCTTGGCGCTAGCCTGTGACTAGAACATGAGGTCACACCTTGGCGCTAGCCTGTGACTAGAACATGAGGTCACACCTTGGCGCTAGCCTGTGACTAGAACATGAGGTCACACCGTGGTGCTAGCCTGTGACTAGAACATGAGGTCACACCTTGGTGCTAGCCTGTGACTAGAACATGAGGTCACACCGTGGTGCTAGCCTGTGACTAGAACATGAGGTCACACCTTGGTGCTAGCCTGTGACTAGAACATGAGGTCACACCTTGGTGCTAGCCTGTGACTAGAACATGAGGTCACACCGTGGTGCTAGCCTGTGACTAGAACATGAGGTCACACCGTGGTGCTAGCCTGTGACTAGAACATGAGGTCACACCGTGGTGCTAGCCTGTGACTAGAACATGAGGTCACACCTTGGCAACTACGCCTGGTTTATAAGGTTAGTATAGGTTATTTCAGCTACTGGTTGCACTATCAGCAATACTGCACTATTGTACTTCACTTGTCTTAGGTTAGTATAGGTTTATAAGGTTAGTATAGGTTATTATGTCTATTTAGAGGTTTAGTATACTGTATTGAATACTGTATATTATTGTATATTAGGAGGTTTACTATATTTTTGCTTATCAAAGATGTAATCTATGTTCTGTGTACTTATATGTTATGTTATGCCAGGTTGCTTTGCGTTGTCTTGTCCTAAGAATTTCAGTGCCCAGTCTGACCCTGTGGAGTTCTGTGCGTTGGTTGAGAGACCAGTGTTGTGTTTCCCAGTAGTCTGGCTCGCCTTCTCCTGCATTATTGTAGGCTGCTGATGGAACGGTTTTCCCTCCTAACCGATTGCAGATACGGTCCATCTCTTGCACACATCCTTGTGATCTGCATGGCTTGGACTGGTTATAATCATGTACTTACACACGCTAATGCATGCATGGAGAGTGGACATTGATGCATTATGGAAGTAGCAAATCATGTTTGTGTTGAGGTCCAAAGTTGTTTGTTTTTGACATACAGTAGACAGCTGTCAGAGGACAGTGGCTGACAGAAGGATTGTGTACCACCTCCTAACACAGCCTCTAAACAAGCGAATCTAGTAGTGTAGCAGAACAAAAGGCCTTTAGTTAAGAGTGCATCAGTACAGAAGTGCCTTGAGGTTAGACCAAAATGGTGCTAAAACCTGACATTCACGTAATTAAAAATGGAATGAAACACTCCCACACTCCCACGAATACACACACTAGTTGTTTGTGTTGTTTAATGAGTTCAGAGAAAATGATTACAAAGCAGCAAAGTGCAAACCATGACAATTCATGATTCAACCCAATTCAATTGACTCTTTTTCTTATCACGGTTACAGGAAAATGCAAAACAACTCGGCTGCCGACAATTCCCCATTCCGAGCGTACACGAGATACAAAAGCCTGTGTCGTTTGCTCTGCTCTGTCATTGTCATATTAAAATGTAGACTGGGACATGCAACGTCGTTTGTTTTACCTCTTAACATTGTGCATGGGCACTCTGTCTTTTAATAAACCCCGATTTCCTTCTTCTTCTCCTCCCAGCTGCATGGAGCTACTGTAGTGATTTGAAATCTCGTCCCTGGCTGCCAGCACCACAGGCCAGTCTTGTTGCCATGGCAGTGTCTCCTGTGATGCATGGCTCCTCTGGCATTACCAAGAGCTGCATTACTCTCGAGGTTTAGCACCATTACGCACACACACCCTGTCCCCAGCAGCCAGGAAGATGTCATAGCCCTCCCCATTCATATAACAGGACAATACTAAGCAGGGTCACTTCAGTGGCCACACTTATCCCCTCCATCTCCTTTCACAACAAATGTCACACAGAATTGTCCCGTAGTATTCTTCAGTTTCCACTCGGTACACAAAGCAGCACAATTCCACTGTTGACGGATATGCGGTTTTGCAGAACATTTTCAGGTATAAAAGAGGGCACTGTTTTTTGCTTTGATGCTTTGATGCCAATAGATATTTCCGTGTATTGCTACAAAGGGCAATCGTTGAACTGGGAAGAGGAATACTTGGTAACATTTTGCTGTTTTCATTAGCAATAGCTATAGCATCGCTCACGATACCAGATGTCTTAAATTGCTGACAAACTGTTGGAAACTGTAGAGGTAAGTACTTAAGTACTCAGTGTCTGATCATTGAATTGTTTCAATGTTACCAGTTGATAACAGTAACATGCAATTTGAGATTACTTTGTGTGGGAGTGTGATGTTTAAGCACAAATTGAGAATGTTATTGATTTTGTTCAGTGCACTCTTTAGTCCCCCTGCATTGGATTGTTTCAAGCTTTTCAAATTTGTGGAAAAGGTTCACGTAATAAGTTCATTGTTGAGCTCAAATATAATTAACTGTCTGGTAAAGGCAGATTCATTTACTCACATGTTGCCAGCCCAAGACTGGCATTCTGTGATAGGCTGAAATGATCTCCGAACCTTTTCATGGGTGGAATCACTTGAATTGAGCCACACTACATTTCATTCTGCAAAGGAAAGTGAGAAGCCACATCCCATACTCTCTTGGCATGTGATGGATCCACAGCAGGACAGCTGTAACACGTTCCATTTCATGAGAGAATCGTTTCCTGTCTTCCTTTTGTGTTGGCTGGAAGACGCCTCTTATTACTGGGCCCTCCCTGGAGACTCATTAGGACTCTGGAACTGGAGGATATGAAATAATGGCTTCACAGGAGACTATGGCCTCTCCAACAGCTAGTCTTTGAATTAAAAGTAAGGACCCCCGCCCCGCCTCCTCCCATCTTCGTCTGTCTCATCAAGGTGCTGTGCCACCATTCCATGACCGTGACATCTGCCGGTTAGCAGGAGCCATGATCAGAACCACCCGTGTGTCAGTGCAGCCATGGCTGTTTCCTTCAGCACATGGTTTCTAGTCAATCTCACCCAGAGAATCGAATGCCACAATCGAGCCAAGTGAACCCTTTGTAATTACAGCCGGGAGCCAGATCATATCTGCGTTCAATACCTGAGTAAAGGATGTCACGATGGAAGCACGGTGCTTTTGTGACAGTCTGACAGTGTATTCAGCGACTGAATGGTTATCCGAAATTCTTCTGACCTCACCTGAAACTATGTCGTTCTAACCTGCGAGTGGAGAGATGTGGTGACTCATCTCCTTTGCATGTGTATGTAGCCGTGCTGATCTCAGAGTGTCTGTACCCCACAGCACAGTGAGTCTCCTGTCTCCCCCTCACTGACAGCAGATTACCCAACACTTCTTTCTCGCCCCTCATCCAACGTGACCCTGTAGCTTACGCAGACACAGTCTCGATCATAATATGGAAATCCCTGGAATATAATCATTTGAATAGCAATTAGCATGATGTGAGGAACACTAATTGAAATTCTATTCTGTGTGCAAACTGTATTGTTTGAGACATATGTTCACCAAAATATGGCTTTCAGAACTATTGTTGCGTTACAGCAGCAGACACAAATGGACCACTCTCGGGCACCTTTACAAAAATTGAAAGTCGCACATTCGTAAGTGCTATATTGTTGTAAATTTGCAATTGAAAAATGAATTGCTATCACAATGAACATTTAGCTGCCTAAGAAGTGATTACTAAGATAATTTAGTGCTGCACTTACAGTAGTCTCTCTGCATTTAAAGTTTAACTAATGCGGCAGTCAGATAATTAATGTAGCCCAGAAAGTTCAGCCATACCTGAGGGAATATCTTGCCCTCCAGAGTCCAGGCAGCTCCATCTTTCTTTCCTTTCTTTCTTTTTTTTTCTTTTTCTCTTTCTCTTTCCTCTGTGTCTCTTTCTCTGTATCTCTATGTCTCTCTGCCTCTATGTCTCTCCCATTTGTCTTCCTAAGCCAATAAAGCCTATTAGGGCCCTCCACATATCAAAGCCACAGGAGTGCATTCCTTTTTGAAGGCACTTCACACTGAAGCGGTCTTGTTGTTCAGAGACAGTCCGAGCTGAGACCCAGCAGAGTTAGCTCTGGGTTAGTCCTTCAACGCGGGATTGAGCGTTCCCAGTATAGAACCCCACTGTAATCATTCAGATCCTTCCGATTCGTTGGGTACTTTCCAAGCTGCTCCACAGGCTCCATGGCTTGATCAGGCCTGGTGAGCAGGCTTGATCAGGCCTGGTGAGCAGGCTTGATCAGGCCTGGTTAGCAGTGTGAGGCTTGATCGGGGTCTTGCTGAGTAAAGAGTACCTGGGACCACAGGAGTCCCTCCCCCCAGTGGGAGACCCTGCTTGTCTGGAGTGGAGGAGGCTGGAGTCAGCACCTCTCCTCAGAGATGGGTGGAGAAGCTCTCCGCAGACTACTCAGTGTCTCGCTGCCTGTGCTGAGTCAGGCCCGCCAGCCCACTGCCGCGGGACAATCTGACTGTACATACAGGAAAGGTGGTAAGTCTCGTCTTTGTGCTTTGTCGTCCCGGGGAGTGCTGTTTCAACACTTCTCCCAGTGACGTGCCACGGCTGGTTCCTGAGGGTGCCTGATGATTGGAGCTTTGAGCCCGTTCAGATGTGTCATAAACAGGATGAGTAATGGCCGGAGACCAGCGCCCGTGCTGGTGACAAGCTGCGAGACGATTAGTTTAATGATTCCCTCTGATATGAGAGATTTCGTTTTGGGGAGGTTGTATTGTATCCACACCAGTGGCGGCTGCTGATCTTTCAAAGAGGGGAAGCTCATTTTCGGCCTACATCCTAAAAATGTTTTATTTATTTGGCTATTCACTGGCTAGTTCACCACTACGACACTAGCCTAGCCTACTGAATGAATGAACGAACGATCTAACAAAACAATATTAATCAAGGAGGAAATGTGGAAATTAGGTTAAACTGAAACAAGGAACGTGGTGTATAATTGTATGAAATGTATGATGAAAATTGGTTAGCAATTTCGCCAAGCAAATACCAAGAAATAGGTTGCTGCAGCTTCGGTGACTTTTTGTAGTACAGCCCACTCCTCCATTCACCCCCAGAGACGCTGAGCGCCCGAGGCGGGACATAATCTCAGCATTCATCCAATGACCGTATAGTTTCGAAGCACTGAAAAAAACTGTTAAAAGCAGCCCCATTGAAGTCCATGGAAGCTGAGCTTCAACAGGGAAATGCACTGTGACGCTACGGGAATGTATGAGAAGGAAATCAGTCAGTCGACCTGCTAATATATGTAGCTGATTCTGAAAGAACTCGTCTTCGATATGAACGTGTTCTAACGCATTTAAAATGTTAACACAATAGTAAATATTTGACCATTAATTTTTTGAAATTTTTGGGGACGCTGAGCTTCCCTTGCAGTCTTAAAGAAATCGCCACTGATCCACACATGTAGCATTGTGCAGGGTGGTACAGTCAAAAATTGTCTACAGTAAATTCTATGTGAATACTTCCGCCCCACGCCTGCCCTTAAGGATTTCTAAAGATTTGCTTTTGTAAAGACCTGGTGGGAGAACTGACTGTTGCTAGTCAACATTATTAATCTGTTGACGTAAGGATAGAGATACTGTTCAGACAGCTAATGTGCCTTCATAGATCATTAGGCTTCAAAAAGTGCTGCATTTTGATTGTGTTTTCAGAAGTATCTTTTGTTTTTGTTATCCAAGAATTAAAAAAAACTAAAGACGACACTAAACAACCCCAAAAAAGCAGGAAATGTCACAATGCCAAAATGTTGCATACCAGCTACTGGGATCAGTATTGTCTGATGCTCCTATCTAGGGCAACAGTAATGTGTTGACACGTTATCTGTTCAATCAAATATCTCAGCTGTGTTGGGGTCTCCTTATCTAAATAGCTTGAGTCGAAACTAATATCAGAGTATGAGATGGGGATTCATAGAGGATCTGTCTTGGCCAGTTCATTATCTTTAGTCAGTCATTACAGGGTGATGAGTGTCTGCTGTCTACCCAGATGAAAGTACTCAAGTGTGTGGTGGCCATATTTTGTGGTTATCCAACCGTTTCTTTAATTGTTTGTGTATTTGAGCAAATGTGAAGCTCAAAAGCTGTAAACGCAGTAAATAAGTCATTACTGTGGTCTACATTATTCTACAGTAGATTACAGATTTGAGGAGGTGGACGCTGTAAAACTGAAGTAGCGTTTCCTGTCCGAAGCTGGAGATCTTCGATTTCGTTCTTCGAATGCCTGCATGCACTCCGGCAGAGACGAGAGAGAGGCCTGCATCTGCTAAATAAAGCTTCAGACACGATAAGGGGAATGTTCTGGGCTACTGTCAGCCAGGGGTCAAGTCCTCTCTCCCACAACCAAGAGCAGGGGCTCGGAAAAGGGGTTTTGTTTTATATTACTTTCCAGATACCAGGCGAGGACTACGGAGAGCATGCAAGCAGTTTGCGCCTGTGCTGTGCAGTGTGTTGTGGACCACGCTGAGAGCACACGCACTCGTCATGCCTGTGCTGTGCAGTGTGTTGCGGACCCAATCAGAGAACACACACTCGTCATGGAGCTGTGCCATTAGAACAGTGCCAGGGCGTCTTCATCTTTCGTGATATTCGCCTGCCGGATTACCAGCTGGCCGGGAAGGGGGCGGCGGGGTGAGGCGCTCACTGGCTATCACAGACAGGGTCTTTCTCCTAATTGGCCGGGTTAAGACTTGCCTCATTCAGGCTTGTCAGCGAGCATCTCAAGCTCTTTCAGATGATATCACACAAAGCCCATCCTCCCGCACCACACCCCCCTTCTCGATCAGAAGAACTACTTCCTCTCGTCTGAAAACCACAGGTGAAGTGGAGTAGACGGCAAACCTACCAGTCTGCAGTTTGGTTGGTCTGCCTGGTCATCTATGAGGGTTTTAGTTCATATCGTTTTCTATTAAAGGTTCTAAAGTCATTCGTGGCAACACTTCCTCCACACATCAAGGTTATGTTAACTACAATGTAACTATATAGCAAAAGTAAAACCTGTGTAGGTACTTAGGAATGGCTAAGTATTGAATGTTAGCGAACAACATACATAAGTATGGGGGAGGGGTGTAAGGGGTGAGGGGATGTTGTAAAGGGGCAGTTGAAGGTTGTGTTGCCAAAATAATACAATCAAATTAAGTTTAAATCCACTTACCCCAGGGAAGCCTAACCTCCTCCAGACCAAGTTTCACTTGTGTAAATAACTCACCGCTAAACCGTAATGAAGTGTAACAGCATAGCAGTTCCTATATCACTACAATGGTGTTACTTTAGGTATTGCGTTACATGCTAGTTAATACAACCTAAATGTTCAAAATAGCTAATTCTCCTACTTAGACCTCCGTGACATTTGACCACCCTGTAACAAACATCATGATGCCACAGTGAACACAAGTATGAGGAGTGGGAGGACTGGATGAGGCCTGGACCAGGTTCCAGACCACTGTGTTTCCTCCAGTCCCCTCCAGTCTTTGGAGGAAGGCCCACATGCTTCTTGGCAGTAAGGAGCCTCTCCGCTTCCACCAGGGGGGTGAGAAACGCTCTCTCAGCCAGCTACATAACAATCCTCCCCTCCAGTCTCGCTACCCGCCCTCCGCTAAAACCCTCCTGCTGCACCACCACCTGGCCCTCTGTGGAGAGCCCCGCCCCTCCCTCCACCCCTCCATAAGGCTGCCAGGGCGACGTCTGAGACACCACTCCCACCACCAGACCTCGACGCTGACCCCAGACCACACTACAGGAACACCTTACGACACGCTTGTTTGGTTAAGCGCTATTTTTTGTTGTTTGTTTTTTTTTCTACTGGCTCAATCAAATAGGTTGAGTTAATTGAGCGTGCAACCGCATGTTGGGACCGCTCTGTGAGACGGCCATGAGAGCAGTTCAGTGATGGGAAGAGGTGGTTCTTTTAACCACTCGGTATGTCAACCTTCCTGTTCATCAATATTTTCTCCTCGAAAGTCAAGGTTATGTCTGTTCCGATCACAGCCTTTAATCTTTGCCTACATTCATGGTAGATATAATTTCGTGATTTGATCGTTTCCCATAACCCTGAATCTGTCATGGTTTTATAAAAAATGAAAGGCATTTTGCAGTCGATTATGAAGCATTTTAGCTTTAGAAGTCCAGTGCAGCAGTGGGACATAAATACTTATTCATTCCACTTGAGTAGTGTTGTGGCTGACCTTTTTAGATGGAATTCTCCCTAAGAGCTGCCGCCAGTGACCAATTCTTAGTCCTCAATCTTGTAGATGTAAACTCTGACATTCTGCCCTTATGTTTGTCTCATTGATTCGACAAACACCGAGCGCAGGGGCCTCACAAGCAAATTCCCCACTGCATTCCCCCTGCCATTTTGTAGCCTCCCTTTTGGGCTGCTAAGCGAAGAATACAAATGATGTGTGATATTTAAACGGCCATAACATTTGCCTAAATCAAACAGTAGCGCTCGAGCATGGTACCTCTGCCTGCTGCGCACTAAGAGCATGCGGGCTTATTCGCGTTTGTAGATTGGCCTGCTGTCTGTGGTGAGACTAAAGTGCATTAGCCGTATGCCGGGAGGTGGCAAGCCTGCTGTCAGGGGCTCCAGCACCACCTCATGTCTGGCCAACTGTTGCTGATTAGAAACAACTTACTCAGGGAAAGCCTAATTTAATGACTCAAGCATCCATGCATGTTGCTAATGCCCCCCTGCAGACAGACAGTTACAAAATATTACAATTAATAACTCCAGAAACTTCATAATAAATAGGAGTGCACACTATTGCTACCAGTTTTTTTGGGGTGGGGGGCTATAGTTGAGTGGATCATCATCAAATTGAGCCTTTATCTCCCATGTCTCCCCATCATGTTTCTTACATATCTTTGTACTTTTACATTTTATTTGTTTGAGAGCTGTGCGGAGGGGAGCAGCCGTTTCGGGCTGGAGGTAGGGGGGACTTGTGTACGCTGCTCTCCCCACTAGGCAGTGCGCGTGGCAGGGCTGGTTTATGAGCAGGAGTAATGAGTCACGGGGCACGCCTGTCCTGCCATGGCACGGCCCCTGCTCAGTGTTTCAGACTGTCACCAGAGGAAGGGAGGGATGTGCTACACACTCAGCTTACATCTCTCGGCTCTCGTGCCATGGACACACACACACACACACACACAGATTCACACACTCTGCAGACATCACAAACACACACATTCCATCAGTAGTGTGCTTCCACAGGATGTAAACACTGGATGTATACCTCTGGGATTGATGGTCTCTGATGTTTTCTTGTGAAAAGACAACAACATCCAGTTATGATGAGTGTTTGAAATGGGACAGGATGTTGCTCAGCAACATTAATGGAGTCTTGTTTGCAATATTTCAAAATGCATCTAAGACTTGATCAAAAACAACAGTTTCATGCAAACTTGTGCCAACACTGAACTCGGTGTCATTGTCAAGAGCGTCAACACGATATTCCCTCAGTCGCTGTCATCACGTAACAGGAACGCACGGTCAGAATGCCACACTTACTTCTGTGTCATCCCCTGTGGGTCACCGCCACCGTCTGGGAACATGGTCGGAACAGAGAGCAGAGCCGGGAGGTAAACTGGGCCGTCGCTAAGCAAGGGTTTCCTTTGGTCCTGTCGGGGGGGGGGGAGACACAGAGCTGGAGAAGAACGCTGCTGGCTTTTTATTTCTCCACGCCGGTGCCTTGTTCTGCCTCTGCTGCTGCTCATGTTATTATATTGCAGTGTGGTCCAGAGGCTCTGAAACAGCAGTAATTACCTGGGCTCCTGTAGGTGGAATTATGAGCAGGGTTAAAAATAGCTTTTAGATGACAGCAGGGTGGGGCGGAGGAGATGCACTCAGACACCACCGAGCTTGTGTGTTTACTCTGCACAGCTGCCAAAGTGAGAGTCTGCAGTGATTGGAGGTGAGAGGCAAAACTAGCCAGTCTAACGGAGCTCGCTTTCTCAGGCAGCTCCCTGACGCCGGCGGCCACAGGTTTTTTAAACGCACTCCATCTGGCCCGTTGTTGTGATCGATGGCGCTGAGGCGGTTGGCATGAGGGCTGACGACCACCAGTCGAAAAACCATCTGTCTTCTCTGTCATTGCTGCCCACAAAGGTCTTATGAGGCAGCCCCAATCAGAGACCCCAACCCCCCCCGCTTCCCCATACACACACACACACACACATTCATACATAAAATACATACATACACACACACACATACACACATACATACACACACACATACATTCACCCACACACACCCATACACACACACAAACACATGCCTTTTGAGATCAGGCTGCCTATGTGATTTGGTGTCTGGCTCACTGAAGCCACTCAGACTCACCATGACCTGGCAACTCTGGGCTGGCAGTATGGCCTCCGGTTAGGATTGATCTGTCATCAGGATCTGGAGCCAAGATCACATTGGCCATCTTTACGGGTTAAGGTTGGATGATCGGTTGATCGATAATACAATTGGCTGTTCAGGTGCTCCGCATGTTCAGGTCATTCTTTTCCCTCAAGGATTGTCATAGTATTCTCCAATAACCACATCCACCATCATGTTCTCCTCCTTCCCTTTGGGTCTGTGGAAAATGAAAGGGAATATTCATGCACCGTCTTGTGAATGCTGTACGTCAGCCAAATTGATGCTGACTCATGAGGTTCAGGGAAGAGCTTTGACTCTGTTCACCAACACTCCACAATCAAAGAGGACCTCTGTCTTTGATAAGGTCTAGTAAAGATGAATAGAAGTGCACATCCACACACACAGACACACACACATACTGAAATACACACTATCCTCTAATCCTAGTTCACATCAGTACCCTTGATGTAACCTAAAGTAAAAGTGTCAACTGTTATACTGTAAGTGGTCTCACTTATCTCTTTGTTTCAGTTAATTTTTTTATTGTCCTTTCTACAGTCTACATACAAATATTTTACAATAAACTGTGTATAAGTGACATTTATAATAATTTGTCATTTGTAATCAATGTTATTTTGGGTTTAGTGTCACCCCATAAGGGAGATATCAGTGGCTAGTTTACATGAGCATGCAATGCAGGATAAGCTTGCTTTGCAAGCTGTGTTTGTGGCTAGATACTCTTTGTACAGTGGACTGCAGTGCAGAAAAAAAGGAACCTCAGTCACAATAGCAACACACCCTTATGGCTCTTCAAAGTAAAGTCGTCTTCGGATGCTTTTGTGATATTCTATATGCTGTAGTTTGAAAGACATCAGGTAATAGTTTTTTTTTTCTTCCATGGAAAGCAATTTAGCTGCTTCTTGTATCTTGCCATTTTTCTATTCTCCAACACAACACTCCTAAATGCAGACTGAATCACTCAGACAGCAGCTTAACGTTTGGTTGGGGATTTCAGTCTGAAGTTACGGTCTGTCCTGCAGGACATGAAGCAACTCTTTTAACCCTCTCGTCCCTGACATGAGTCACCAATCAAATGCACAAAGTTAGAAGAGAGTTGTGCTGGATTTTGGTTTTCTGGATGCATGGATGGATTTTTGAAACCCGCAGGAAGAAAGAGCTTTTTCTGTGTTGTTCCTAAACGATTTGATATTGTGATCTGTCTGGTGGAGATACTGTATGACTTGAAATCGATTGGATGAATAGTTTGTGTTGAGTATTGGGTTATGTACGCACCGCACTGAAGTAGAGGCCTTGGGGACTGGCACAGTCCACAATGTGTTCAGATATGATGAAGGACGTGTAGGTTAATAAAGTAATGAACTGCAAGCCCTCTCAGTGGCGGATGAGTCCAAATGATCTCTTAAAAGCTTGTTAAGGCAGATGTGCATTCATTACGTGATCATTGCAAAAGCAACATCATGTAAAATGAGCGAATTGAATTTTGACGCACTACACGTCACCAGTTATAAACTTAAAAGGGTCAGGCGCCAGGTGTGTCTGTGTGTGCGCGCTGTAAAGAGAATAGGGGGACTAGTGATGATTTTGAAAGGGTTTATTTCACACGGTGACAGCTTTTACCCCTCGTCAGAATTTAGAGAGCCAACGCCTGGAAGATTTGCAGTAATGTCATCTCCCAGGGCCTGTTGCCAACATGTCCTTGACTACAGTTTTGGTGCAACCTCAAGTGGTTTGAAATAGCATTCAGTAGATAAAACGAGACCATAAATCTACCCCAGCGTTCACCAAGTTCAGATAAAGCCAAGTGGAATATTGACTGAGTCTCCGCAAACACCCCAGGTATTACAACACTTGTCCAATCCTATAATATCTCTTTTGTCATAGCTAAAGGTTCCTGTTCCCATGGCACCTGTAAATGGAGTTGAGTTCGATCGAAATACAGTTTTGCTTAGCTGTTCGTCAGCCTGTTTTGAAAGGTCATGTTTAAACCTGACTGGAGTTTGTTTATCCTAGTGACTAAATGAACAACAAGCCCTCAGAGGGGGGTGGAGAGTTGGAAGATCTCATTATGAATGCATTCAGGTTCCTAAGGTCATTATTCTAACGTGGGTTACATCTAGAGGCAATTTACGCAGAAGCGCTATGCTGCGGCTTAGATGTGTCTGAACAAATTGAATATACAGGATAAATGCAAAGAAGGTTTTTTGCTGCTTAATGGATGCTGTTTAGCCATGATGTTTTGATGGGAGTAGGTCGCTGTTCTCCAACTTTCCTAATTGGGTGTGCTCAAGCCTTCGGCGAGAGCACAACCTTTGTTCTCTCACATATATATTTATTATTATTATTTATTTTTGCCCCCCTAAATCTTTGTCAATATTTGGCCTACATAGACAACCTAGGTGTCAAAAGTTTCGTCTTGGTAGCGATTGAGTTGCTTGTATTTTTATTTACGTTCCGTTGCATGGTTTAGGCTGAAGTTAAGTTTTTGTGGCGAAAAGTGAAGCTAACGGTGGCTAATTTGCTAGCCACAGTCACTGACGTTACTAACGTCACTACGTCACTAACGTCACGAAAACACGCGTGACTACCTTTGGCAGAACATTCGTTTCGCATCTGTTAACTTGGGGGATAGCTAGGCTAACTATAGCTTTACTGCAAGGCAGCTGCAGAAACGCCACAAGCAAAGAGGCCAGGGTGATAACTATTTACTCATTTTACTTTGTGATATGACACACAATTGTGATGTGTAATGTACAGTATAAGATGATATTATTAAGGAAGTACATCTACTTTCGGAAACAGTAGTCTACTATTTCACTGAAGTATTAGCATCATGACATTAGCCTGTGTTGCCCGGGCAACACATACTACAGTGGTCTATGATGTAGCGTTATCTGTTTTCAATCGTTAAAATAAACATTCCTCACATATACATTTTCGTTGTAGGATTTATTCTGACATTAGTAAACAATTTGTTGGTGAAATTACCATTACCTGTGGTTTCAAACCAGTGTAGCTCACTGCAACGCTGTAGCTTACGCGAGACACACAAAACATCTACACTACACAGCTGTTTAGGAAGTCAAACGGCGACAGAACATGTTCGGCACTCCCCTTACTTAAATCAAAAGTCTATCTAACTACTAACCTGAACTTCATTGCCACTGCCACGTTAAATCCAATTCAACCAACGCAATCGCTACCAAGACGAACACAGCAGTAGTCTAGTACTGTACCGTAGTAGTACAATTTACCGGGGCAGCTTCTCCACACAGGGCTATATTGCATTTTGCGTTGTTACTGACAATGATCTCTACCAGTGAGCTTTTTATGAATGAGCGATTTTCCACTAAATAAATGTCAAGCTAATTTACGTTTTGGGGGGCATATTTTCAGTTAGCAGATGGTACTGTTTGAATCGCGATTCCATCTTCTACTGCCGGGTAACGTCGTAGAATAATCTTCAAAGGGGGTTCTTTATTAATGAATGAATGCAATGAGTAGGCTAAATGCCTGAAAATATCATGAGAAGGGAAAAACTTAAAATGAGTTTAAGTCATAGAGATTAGGTCAATTTTTACACCGGTCTGCCAAATGTATTCGTTTTGTTTCAACGATGAGGCTGCCTCTTGCAGGGGAAATGAGAATACATCTATTTCATTCTACACTTCACTCGTATTTTCAGTTGTAAATGAGCAGCAAAAAAAAATGCTTTTAAATCTATGTCATCTTTATAAATAATAAGTATGCATTTTTATATAAAATATACAGAAATATCAGTTGTAAAAATGTCATTCAAAAACGGACCCCTGTGCAACCGACGCAAGCAAGCACACCCTACAATTTCCCCAGAAATTGTACCCTCTCTAGTTGCATTTGCTTTTGTAATTGAACATGGATCAA
This sequence comes from Osmerus eperlanus, assembly GCF_963692335.1. Taxonomy (NCBI): domain Eukaryota; kingdom Metazoa; phylum Chordata; class Actinopteri; order Osmeriformes; family Osmeridae; genus Osmerus; species Osmerus eperlanus. Next base: position 3,045,354 of record NC_085033.1, read on the forward strand.
AGCCAAATGCTATTGATTAGCGCCATTAGACACTTCCTCTGTCAGTTGGGCTTCACTGTTGCTGAAAAGTTGAAAGTAATTTTTCTCAAGTAAGAACTTTCTCAGTTCAAGAGGTTAAGTAATTCCATTTCAGTCATGAGGAAATGGAGCCGAGCAGAGTAGTCTGGGGAGCAGGACAGACAAGCTGTGAGAATTGATCAGCGTCAGAATTTTCATGATCTTTTGCCTGTTTGAAGCTTGGGACTAAACTAAATGGAAAGGTCACAATCCCAGACTTGTCTTTAAGACACACGCGCACTCACACACACACCCGCAGCGGCACACACACTCACACACACCCACACACAAACATCACCTCTAGAGCATTTATGTTGAAATCCAACCTGTCTTAAAAGGCCAGATCAGAGACTCTTTGAAGCTGTGCTCTCTCTCCGTTGCGTTAAAAGGAAACTGCTAGTCTTTATCGATAGAAAAAAGGTATGGGGCCTTATAACTTTATAACTGTATGACTTTAATTTGGCCTTCAACGCGGGTTAGTGTGCATGCATCAGTCTGAATGTGTGTGATTTGGTTATGACTGTAGATAATTTAAATAATTAAATAATTAATTAAACATGAATATTGAGCAGACAAATATTTTCTGTATTTTTACATAAACTACTGGATATAGCCAAAGATCTGTGGACACCTGACCATCACTCCTGAATGAGCTTGTTGGACATCCCACTCAAAAACCATGGGCATTAATACAGAACTGCCCCCCCCCCCTACCCATCTGCCACTCTTCTGGGAAAGCTGTCCACAAGAGTTTGGAGTGTGTCTATGGGAATGTGTAAATGATGACTGCAAGCCAGGTCTAATAACCCAACATCAGTGCCCAACATCCCTGATCCTCTTGTGGCTGAATGGAAGCAAAGCCTGCATCAATTTTCCAACATTTAGTGGAAAGGCTTCTCAGAAACGTGAAGGCAGTTATAGAAACAATGATCGGACCTGATTAAACAAAGAACACACTAACTTTTCAATTTTTGGAGAACCAAACATTTCAGCATTTTTAGGCAGCAAAAATATGTATTGTTAATTGGATGACTCAGGGTAATTGCTGTCAGTTTGATTTATTACTAAGATGACCATTGGTTGTAACTTTGGTAGCACTGCCTTAAAACAAAGTGTGTGTGAATGGAAGGACAGGATGGAGCTGTATTACTCGAAAAAAAGAACGATCCAGAAGAACATTTTATATTGAAGACTTGAATAAAAAGATTTAAGATTCATGATAGCTGTTGACCCCAAAACCCAGACAGCTTAGTAATTACCCCGTCCTCTATAATTACCTACGATTACTCACATAGAAGCAACCCACTCCTTTAGTCAATAACACTTCATTACAGACATTGGATTGTATGTAAATTAAGAATTGAACACGAAATATGCTGTGTTAGGGCAAAGTGATGTGCTTGTAGCCAGAAATTATGATTTGACATGCATTGGCATCATCACACCTGTACTGTACTGTTAGGCTTCAATTAGGATCATAATCGGCATCAAACTGGAGTTTGATGCCATATCTAAACTAAACTATTCCTCACCATTTGTTTTGGCTGCTGCCACTCTGCCTCTCCCTTTGACTGGTATGAAATGAATGGGCTTTCTATCTGATTAGCAATGATTTATCATTTGGCCGCAAAGCGTTTTGTCATTTGTATTCGGATTTGACAGCGTGAGTTCAGAGCCTCCGATTTACCTCTCCAGAGCTTGTCCACCTTGCCGTCCTCGTGGCTGAGAACACGAGCGATTCGATCTGTTATCTCTGTTTAGCAGAAACGTCTCCTAATCAACCAGTGTGTCTCGAAGACAGGTCCACATTAATCATCTTAATTCTTGCAGGTGCACCAAAGTTCTGCTGGAACTGAATCTTGGTGTCCGCTGTTGCTTCACTGCCTTTCCTTTCTTCTGAAATGGACGAGCATTTTTTCAAACCCTCCGCATTACTGCCTCAGCGTAGTGTCATGTCGGGTGCGCTGTCACTACTAGACCATCAGCGGATATCTCTGAGATATGTCTTTTTTTCTCCCCAGGAACAGCTGGACTCTAGGGTTCCATTTGTTGATATTTAGTTGATATCTTGTTAAACACCGTTCTCCAGTTCTCCCCAAGGGGGTTGAAAACTCCTATCACCCCCCCACCCCCACCGGAGGGTGTTGTGATTGATGCAGGCTCTTCTCCATCTGTGTAATGTGTGCACTGGGCTTGTGGTGATGTAGAGAGACACCCCTGCTGAACAGAATCCAGGGAGACAGTCATTTGCTGCTCCGCACCAACTTTACAGTAGGTTCTCCGCTTTTTAAATACTTGTTAAGACCATTTGAGGAGGCCTCTTGGTTCAGGTTGGATGTTCACCCCCCATTGGCTTTCTACCAATTCCATTTGTCTTTTAACACCTATAGCGCGCAGCACACTATATGGTACCGTATGTACAGTAAACTGGAAGCCCATTGAAGCTGTGTGACTTCACATCAATCACATCAGAGCAAAAACTGATACAACATGGCATACGGTGGATGTCGATCACATGACGCACATGACGTGGTCATTCTACGTTGTTGTACGCCTCTCCTTCAATGAAATGTGGATTGATGGGAATGAGGGAGGTCTAATTCCGAAGTGTTGTCTTCAGTGCCATGTGCAGCCACGGGGGAGTGCAGGGGCATGAGTGTACTTGGACACGATCTTCCCAGGTAGGCTTCATTCAGACCAGCTGCACGCCAGCTTCCACCGGTGCCTCTAACGAACGTGAATACACACAGCAGGCAGAAGATGGCCTGCTGTGTGCAGCTGTGGAGATGGCTCCTCTGGGGAGTGGGGCTCCAAGCTGCCCCGTACAGGACTCCTAAACCTGGAAACCTCTGAGGTCTTGACCTTAGGTGTTCTACAGTGTGAGGTCAATCACCACCTGTGTTGTCCCTGGCCTGTTTTGTGACCGTCCTTCTGATATTGTGACAAGCTTAAGGCTCTCTCTAAAACCTTAGGGACAGCAAGTGAATCTAAGGGTAAAAACATGTTTGATCCTACCTTCCATTTTCCATTTGGAGTGATCGAGCAGCACAGTGAGAAAAACATGAGATGGAACTGGCAGTGCTTGAGAAAGGGGGGTATGATGAGATTTGGAGGGGTTCTACAAAATGGCACTCAGCACTCAAGCAAAAACTAACAATGAATACCAATTTACCGTATGTTGCGCTGCGCTCTCATTGGTTTTCCACGTACCCTACAACATAATCGTTTGTCTCTGTGTCTAAGCCTAGCATGTGGCAGATTAAATCACTTTGATTGACACGTACTGTATTCTAGAAGGGTCCTTGCAGCCCTGCATCACACGTGTGATTGGGACATGAGCAACAGAACGTTCGTGGACCCTGCGTTTCCTCCACAGATGCACAAAGTTTGTCAACATCACAACATAACAGTTTGTCTCTGAGGCTAGCGTGGCAGATTCAATCCTTTTGATTGACACATTCTGGTTTCTAGAGGGTTCCGGGCCGCAACCAGCTATCACACGTGACGCGTTTACTCACAGATAATACTTGGATTTATTTGCATTAGGTTTGATTTTTTGGACTTATCATTTGAATAATATAATTTATTATTCATTTTTGCTGACCAAATTGCACCCAATTAAAACAACAAACACATGTTGCGAAACTATTTGTAGTATTAGCTAAGCTTTATGAGTGCAGACCATTTTTATTAGGTGGTAAGCAGTAAAACAGTTCATACAAGGCACTCATAAATATGGATGTAAGGCTACTGTTTTTAGGCATTGTGTTTCTTTAACATCCACCCAGGACACACCTCTGAATGATCATTATGACTATCTACAATGTCTTTTTTCTGGGCAAAGGCTTTTCTGTGTCAGTCAACAACCTGTTTTTCTAGAAGTTTCTTATTGGGTTAGGTTTACTCTTATTGTGACTCAAACATCTGAAGATCTGTGCTTTATTGTCGCCAACAGGATGCTCCGTGTCTGACACGAGAGCTACTTATCTGAATCTACATTCGTTGAGAGGGGTGTTAAATGATGTTAAGCTTGCTGTGGAGGTGAAGAAGCCTTTGAATTACACTCATGTTGGTTCCAGGCTATGGGACTGTGGGCTTCTGAAAGTGCACTTTTCGCTAAGCTGCAGCCAGTTGTATCAGGACTCCACAGCTGCAGTCATGCCCCGATACAGCGGCTGTGTCGGAATGCCTGTCACGGTCAATCTCAAATCTTTTGAACAATTTTGTCTCATGAGAATAAAATTTAAAAAACTTTCATTAGTATTGAGTTCTTGTTGTAAATTAAATCACATTTGTGAAGAGCTTTGCATTTAAATGTGTGTGTAAAATTCCATATGTTTATCTATGCAGAAAAGCTTAAAGGCAAACCTCTCTCTGGCTTAAGATTTGTGCTTTGTTGAAGCAAACCCCACACCCACCCTGCAAACACACCTCAAATTCATTCTTGTACTTAGCAGGCCACCAAACCCACAAATGAAATATGCTTTCTGTGTGACTGTAAATGTTTTTAATGCTAACAACATTTAATTACTCTCTAAGCGATTAAACCGGTGTGCTCCCTGAATGTCAGGAATAAATGGGGGCACCATATTAGGTTGTATCAGAAAATGAGCTTCTTTTCATTCCTGCACCTTCAATCATGAATGTAGAGTGAACCTGCGAGACGAGACTTGGTTTACAATTAGGAAGGTCTTGGGAGACAATTCTGCTGCCGTTACATTTACATTTAGTCATTTAGCAGATGCCCCTCACCGCTCAGCCACCTGACTGCCGTTGTAATAATGACGCTTAAAAACGTCTAAATAAGAGTGATGTCATGCTCATTATTTTTGTCTGAATGCATTCTGTGAAGGTATATGCTTTCTAATTCAACTTATGTACGAGCTGAACAGTGACCATATTGTTCAAATGCTCTTAAGATGAATAATATTCTGCACAGTACCTTCCTAAACACAAACACAGGCTATTACAGAGAAGAGATTTCTCAAAGATGAGTTTGTTGTCGTCCAAGCAGCAGATATATATATTTTTTTAAAGATTTTTCCTTCTTGGCTTCAGACCATTCTTTATCCTAGAAAGGACAAAAAGCAAAGCAAATGACCAGAACAGCTTCTGAATACTGAAGAAGTATCTATTTATGTCATGTGGATTTTTGTTACCTACATTTAGTCATTTAGCAGACGCTCTTATCCAGAGAGATTTACAGTAAGTACAGGGACATTCCCCCGAGGCAAGTAGGGTGAAGTGCCTTGCCCAAGGACACAACGTCATTATGCACGGCCGGGAATCGAACCGGCAACCTTACGATTACTAGCCCGTTTCCCTAACCGCCCAGCCATCTGACTCCCCTATCCCCTCCCCTTTTCACCAGGCAGCCTTTACTGTGATCCATGAGGTTGCTTATTGGAAGCTTATGCTTGTTTGCCGAATTGATCGAAGGTAATGTACATCATTTTGGATTAAGTTATGTTGGCCTTATGCAAAAGTCTGCTGTGATGTATGTCTGCAATACACATGTTAAGCAGCAGGCTGTATCATATGTTGACATTCTGTAGGATTCACTGATACTGGACAAAAGACAACCATCTTAATGTTAACACTGAAGTTAAATAGAACCAATAGTATGATGTTAATCATTGACCAATAAAATGCTATTAACTGGCTGTTGTCATAAATGGTGATACCTTAAATAAAGGATGTGTGTGTGTAGTTTCTGAAAAGGACATTGAAAAAGATGTGTCAATCTAATAAACCACCAATTCTGCATAATGAGAGGGAGGATTATGAGCAATGGAGAAATTCTGCTCTCTGTTTAAGACTAATTGAGCTTTTATTGTGAGGATTAAGCAGGTTATCAACTCAGTAATTACTGAATGGTCTAAATTAAAATGGAAATGAAAATAATATTTACTACAGTCAAGCACAAGCTACTTACCTCACCATATGTTATTTTGTGATTTTTAAAATGCTGGAAATAAAGTTTTATCATGCGTGTACTAAACAGTTCCTGTTAGACATTAACGGTAATAATCAATGCTAATTATATGGCTCTCCTCTATCAATTTGCCTCACCATCTTAACACTGTTTTACATCTAAATGAACTGACACAGCAAAAAACATCTAATTTCTGCTTTGCAGCAGAGAAATCCCTCTGGAATCAACCCTAGTAAATGTCTTCCAAGGGTTTCTGCTCTATGCTCTTATAAATCACCTCCCTGCCCATAGCCGAGTTACTATAAATAGCATAGGTCTAATAATCATGCGTTGACTGTGAACACCGGCCCCTATGGCTGGAGTGGATGGTGCATGCATTTATTTTATAAAAGTAACCATTAACTGCCTTGGTATTACCAGTACATCAATTACTGCTTTATCAGCATTTTAAGCCTGACTGATCTTAGGGAGTTGCCAGCGAGGGCACCGATGCACGAATGTGCCCAGAATTTAGTTTTGAAATTTCCCATACCTCGCTCCTGACGTGGGTTTAGGAGAGGAGAAGGAGTTAGGGGGGGATTTAAAACATTGCACTTTTAAGGCAAACAGTGAGTAAAACTCATTTGATCTCATGCTAATTTTTGACATAAAATCAAGCTTTACTTTTTAATGTTGTGTTAGGTAACATTACAATAGTGAATGCACTTCATATTTAGAGCTCATGAAGTTCGATTGGGATAGTTCTGGCATTCTGTCTCCAAGAGCGATCACAGTGGAGACATGTTCAATACCATGATAGCTTAGCCTCTGTCTATTGCTGGTGTTGTGTTCCATGCTATTGATTGGATGGAAATCAAAAGGCCTCCGATGGCTCAGCTTGAGCCTTAAAAATACTCACCTGGCGTACTCCAAAAAACTGAGGAAGCAACATTTTCCATATACAGTACTAATGCACCATATACAGTACTAATGCACCATATACAGTACTAATGCACCATATACAGTACTAATGCACCATATACAGTACTAATGCACCATATACAGTACTAATGCACCATATACAGTACTAATGCACCATATCACATAACCCCACGGTAGCTTTGGGAACATGGAGATCTTATACAATGTACCCTCGACACGTTGGCACGAATACAGCAGGGACAACAGAACACAATCACTGTTTGCTCGACTCCCAAGTTCACAAAGTAAACTTTATTTGACGTTCTTGTTTTCGCAAGGGATGAGTAATGGAAGCAATGAACGCCTGTGAAAGAGTTACACCACCGGAAGCAAGTCCAACAGTACAAAAGCAGAGCTCTATTTTTACCCCATTGGCACATCATGCTCAGATGTGTACAGTCTGCGTAGATGCATCTGCTTTACATAGTGACTGCGGCAATAAATGAGACCCCGGCTCGACACTGGAAGCCCACACACCTTGCTGTGAGCGTGGGAGGGGAAACGGATGACAAATCCAGGAGAAATGGTTGGACTTTAAGTTTTTATGAAATCCAGCTGAATTTCCTCTGCATACCGTATCAACACTTCCGGACAGATTAAAGAAGGTGCTTTTCAGTAAGGACGTCGTTTTATGGATTTCCACAGACAGGGAATGCTATAATCCCTCCAGTGCTTATACACACCAGCAATGTTTACAACAGCAGCAAGACAGATGATGAGGTTCCCTGTACAGGATCCCTCCCCTCCAGTCTCAAGCTACAGTGGACTCCGACTAATGATCCTTCACAAATTAAAAAGCTGCAGTCCTGAAAGCAAAGGCACCCTCTTCCCCATTCATCAGATCTACCAGCAGAGTGGGAACAGGCTTCCTCTGGTGGATCTTCCCTGGCTTCCTGATAAACAACTCCCACCGCAGAAACACAGGATCTGCTGAAAGAACAGAGAGGATCAGAAGACCCATGGATCAATGTTGAATTTAGCCTGCATAGACTGTGGATAGGCAGAGCCTGTTTATAAATGTTCATGACATTTGTTTTGGTTTTGGTTTGTTGAGGAATCTGATTAAATGACTCACATTGATCTCAGGAGCAGTCACAGTCTAAATCCCCATTCCGTTTGCTGTACTGTACTTCTATCTCACACATTCACATGGAGTAAAAGGCCATGATAGACTCTCCTGCAGGTGGAGGTCAGTAAGTGGCAAATCTGTGATTCCTCCATGAGCATTCATCAAGGCTGCTCAGGCTTGATTAACACCCTGCCTGGCTCTGGTTATGGAGACTGAAGATCCTGTATCTTTAATGCTGCTCCCTTTTACTCTTACTGAAATCCACATTGCTGTAAGATAATTCCCTTTGAAGGATGGGTCTCGATAACCTAGGATTAAAATGTTTGAACTAAAATGAACTTGTTTGAAAGATGACCTTACTATTAACGAAAAGACCACATTTTTTGTTCACATGAATAAACATTTATGACAAGGGTTCCCATGTCTGATACTGGTGTGAGGGCCTCTGCTTGGATATTTTGCTTGTCGTGTATGAATTCAGCTACTTAATCTTTGCTTCTCTAATTCAGTGGTTGGACATCAAACTGAATGAGCCTGGGGACATTTTGTCTAAAGTAGGTCTCAATATGCCTGCACACAGTACTGAGAGTTCCTCTAAATGGAAGACTTCCAATGCTACGATGATATGAGAAGCTCCTTCAGAAGAGGCTATCTATGCTGACCAGCAGGTCCTGGGCATTGACAGATGTCTTGTTTGTACACACAAAGAGGGTGATTTGTTGCATATTCGTAACATGATTGAATACTTGGGCATTTAATAAAACAATGTATGAAGAAAGCCTTGGCTGACTTCAAGTCCATCGTTCCTCAGCGATTTATCAATGCCAATGTGTTGCTTGTGAAATGCTGAGCCTGTTTGCATTTCCATTATGAATTTACAGCAACAGATTCATCACGTCATTATTGTCCACGCCCACTGAACTCTCTGCTGTCTACGACCAGGGATATATATGAGCACCGCCAGTTCAATTTAGTTCACCTTAAAATAATCTTAAAATTGACAAGATGATCTGGTCGATGTTTTGATTAGGTATCCTCAGACGATTAAATTAGCATTTCATTTTGCGTAATAATGGTAGACACCAGAATCCCTTAGAAAGCCTTTTATACATGTTTCCCATCCCTCACTTTAACACAAGAGAAAAGGAACATTTCAACGCCCTGTCTAAATAAACATTGCCACCTACTGCCTTAATTCAAGTCCGTGGTCGCTAAATAATTGTTTTCATTCGACCACGGCACATATTATGCTGACAAGCTTCCACTCTTTATGATTTAAGCACACTTTTAACCAAACACCGCCGTATGAAATGTCAAGCGTCGATTGCTGCTAACACTTATTACTGTAACTCCTCAGAAATAAACGCAAGCCTTTAACTAAATTGCCTCAGGACCTATGGGCAGAGACATGATGCACTGCAGCATAATACGTGAATGGTAATGCATGTATCCCTGTAGGAGAGGCTAGAGTGGGCTGCTCAGGATGGTAGTGTATTTACTGGGGGGGTAGACAAGTTTGTTCAGATACTGTCAGTGGGCTTGGCAGATGTACAGTGAAGTAGCAGATGGCTCTGAGGCACACTAGAGAGCTTGTTAAGGAGCCTGCTCAGAAAGAGAGGGAGTGGAAGCTTCTCACTTCACTGTCTGCTGAGGAGTCCAGCCAAACAAACACACTCGGCCCACATAACGTAGCCAATACAGGTGTGAACGCCAACTAATCGCCACCATATGGGATCCCTGGCTGGGGCCAAAATGTTGTTCTTTAAACAGTGAGTGCCACTAGCCTGCTAGGTTGCTCTGGCTTACCAATCACCCTTAGTGAGCATGGTTCCACACTTCCTGATGTTTTCTGAGTGAGCTGACGAGTACATCTGGACCATCTTTTTACCAGGGCGTTCAAGAGGATTGCTGAAGCATATTTATATCCCAACTAGTTTTATATAATGCCACAAAAATGATCTTCTTTGCGACTATCTAGTAGTAAATGCTACAGTCTAGTCTACAGTATTGCATGTTATAGTGGTAAGGTGTTGGATAGCGGTACCGTAGTCATTTTTTGGAGTGTTTAAGCAGAGTAGGTAAAGTAAACACCATTACCATGAGGTAATCTCACAGGTAAGAGCTGAGTGGATGTTTACTCTGCCATATTAATTAAATTCCTCATGCCTGTTACATGGCCATTACATGCCCAGGTAAGACTCTGCATAATTTGTGAACTCAAGCCTGTTGGCTGGATAGTGGTTTCATCACACCAAAGGACTATGCAGTTGGAAAAAATCCTCTTTATGAAAAAACACTGGTTGAAATGTCATTGTTCAGAATGTGACATAAAAAAGAGTAACATTTCTGTCATTGACACTGTGTATGTATCAAAATGTAGTCTTTAAGGAGATTAAAAAAACACCTGTCTTCACATGGTCATCTGTGATGCTCTTGCTAATTGGATTCTCAGACAACGGAAATTCATTTTGGAGATCAACTTTTAGAAGTACCCCAAGAGAAGCCGGCATGCCTTTTGGATTTACTGTGATTACTGTGGCAGCTTTATGAAGTTCCCCCATGAGGGCCTGATGAATGACTTCCAGCAAACGTTACGTCAGATTTCTCTCGTTGCTACCAGGGGCCAAGGACCATGCTCCTACTGTAGTTAAGCTAATATGTCTTGCACCGCTATCCACACACATTCTCTCAACTGGACAAAGTCCCTTTCATGATATTCCCAGAAGTTCTGCACACCTCCAGCATAATGAGTCACTCTGTGTGCGTTACCGGCTGCCTCCAGAGATTCTGTCGTAGCAGCTATCTTCCCCGAATGCGGTCCCAAAGGCACTGCAGTTGAGTGCGAGCACAAATAATCCGCATTTGGAAATGTGACAGGAGCATTTTGTAGTAGAATGTAAATGTAGCTAGTTTTTGAAAGGAGGGGAGGGGGTAGGGGGGAATCTTATTGCCATGTTTAGTGTGGTTATTCTTCTGGCTAAAATGGCAGATAGCAGATGATGATGAGACTGATTTAGAACCAAAGGTCTTCTGCTACAAAATCCTCCTGTTCACCCCCAGGCTTGCGTTTAATGACTTTATTTGCAGACCCAGCAATGTTCTGTATATATGATTATTATCAGTTTCATCGCCATTTTTTCACTTGTACAATAATTTTGAGTCAATAAGTTAGAACTGCCTACATACATTTAACTAACTAACATTTTGCTTTTAAATTATTATCATTTAAATAGCATAGAAGGGCATAGGTTGTTTTCCGTATGCAGATGGCTCTATAGAATTGACAAGAAGGTAATTAGAGTTTGAGGAAAAGACAGACAGGTTGGAACCTTTCCCTCTACGCTATGTATTTAAATGACCTTTTAGCAATATGAAAATTGCATCCTTGTAGCTGCTCATAGCATGTACTCAGTCATATCCAGTACACTAGCCCTGACATGTTCCTTGCATGGGCAGGATACAAAGTGGCTGAAGAGAAGGAGCACTTAGTCTCAGAAGAGATCAGTAATCTTGACACGTGTGAATGCAGCGCCCGGCTTCTTCTCACTATAGGGAAAAGAGAAAGTGTTGCTCTGGCCACAACGAGGCCTGATGTACTGAATTCCTGATGTTTGGAGGCAGGGTATCAACCCCGGCAGCTAACTTCCAGCGTGTGAAAAACTCCACTGCCCTATTGATTGAGTCTCTCAGCAACCTGTGCTTCACTCGTTTGATTACAGGAATGTGCTTTCAACACAAATGTGTTTGCTTTAATGGATAGTGGAGTACATCACTCATAGTTGACTCCTCAGCTTTTAGTCTACCAACGACCAGTGGCCCATTTAGAGTGATCACTGGAGCTTGGACGTTACTCCCAGGGGTATAGGCCAGCTCTCCTGCTGGTCATATATGCCTGTGCAGAACCATTGTCTCTCTGACTGTTTAAATCGAATCCTTTACACTCCTCTCTCTTTGTTTTACTGGGCATATTTGCTGAGAGGACTGAGATTAGTCTAGGCCCTCTCCTGTGTTTTCCTTGGACTAGGTACCTGTAAAAGCAACTTTTTCTTATAATTGTGTATTTGATTTAAATGATTTGATTAGTAAATGGATCAAAACCCTCTTGCCCACAAATACCTGCCTTACAGTATACACACTGAATTAGAAGTTAGGAATAATATCTTATTATAAATAGTTTGCTTCTGTATTTGATTTTATTGTTATTTGGAAACCAATAACAACTAATATGTACATAATATGAGCCATTGGATGAATTTAAAAGCTCATGTTTTTAGCTATTCACAATCAACTGTACTGCTCCGATTGGTACTTTCAGATCTTTCATTCAAACATAAAGACATATTCAACCACAGTGACACAATGTTAAAATATGCTTATGATTATGGACTGGCATGACGTTTGGGCCTGTGGGGTTGAGTCGCCCCCTTTTTTGAGAGCAGAAATATATTCAGGAGGACTCATTAAATATGGATGATGTTGCATTACATGAGGCAGAATGCAGGGGAAAACCAGATGAAGATACAAACCTAAGAGTCCAGCTCCCTCTAGTTGTCTGTTTTCGCTGTGGAGAAGTACCTGCACCAACTGTAATTATCTGATTACCACAGAACACAATAATGCCTAAGTACAGAAGAAGAAGCAGGAATAAACATGTATTTATCATTCAGTAGTGACACACACACACTGTTGCAGGAGGCGGTTACACTGGGAACACACATGCACACATGCATGCAGAAATGTCCACCGACGACGACATTAATCCTCCGCATTTTCACATCCTGTTGTCTTTCTTTCGATGGCAGCCAAGTGATCAACCACATTAAGGCAACTGGGAGCCAAGTGCCAGGGTTCACCTCATGCCTGGACAGGGACATGGGCTAAAGAGCGATCTGGTCCACATGTTTTAGAATAATACTGTTTCATATTGCTTACTGTATGCCAAATGATGGTTTTTATTTACCTTTAAATGGTAACTGGGTATTGTAATATTCTTGTACTATTCAGCTTTATTTCCTTCGGTCCGGTTGCGTCATTGCAGTGGTGTCTATTTCTTGGAACCCTCTACACACCCTCTCCACTGTGGAACCATGTCTCGAATCCCAGTGAAACTCAATCTCTCGGCTTCAATGTGCCCTCTAAGATCTCAACACGGGTTGGCTGAGGGACCAGTCTTTCATACCTGCCTCATCACTGATGACCCACCCCCTTTCTCCCATGAGCGCTGAGGAAACTGAACCCTGGCTGTTTCGACCGCCCTGATCCATTTGGATCTGTAGATTCTCCCTGCTACCAGCCAGTCTTCACAAATTCCAACAGCAGGACACGCGTTGTCTGATTCGGAACAATGGGTTCCCCAGACGAGGAAGAACCACGCCCGGCCTCTGATATCACTGTGTATGGGGCCAACTGCACCCTCCACGGTCTCAGCCACATCTTCCTGCCTGGTGGGGTTACCATACGACGGTTGCTCTGGGCCTTAGCCTTCTCCAGCTCCCTCTCATGCTTCCTCTACCAAGTGGCTGGAATGATTATCTTGTACTACCAGTACCCTCATGTCACCATCCTGGATGAAATGGACAGTCCAGTAATGTACTTCCCAGCCATTACTATCTGCAACTACAACAGCTTCCGCAAGTCTCAGATACGTAGGAATGACATCTTCTGGATGGCGGGGATGCTGGGTGTGGAGCAGGGGGACTTTGATGACTTCATGGCTGCCCTAGGTCAGCCCACTGACAACAGCAAGTTCTTCCCCAGCAAGACGTTCAACATGCTGGAGTTTGTGCAAAGGACCAGCCACAACATGGACGAGATGTTACTGGACTGCAAGTACCGAGGCAGGGATTGTGGTCCTGAGAACTTTACAACTGTAAGTACTGGGTAGTCAGTCACTAGTTCTGGAGGTATCTTGGTCTACTTGGAATCAAGTTGTGATCTGAATTAGTGATTCTGGGACAAATCTAGTCTCTATAATTCCTGCACAGAGATTTAGATTGTGATTCAGGATCATCCGTTATTATTGAAATCTCACTTTATTTAGAGGGTACTTGGGCATCAATATGCACAAATTATATAAAAAATAAAACTAGCAGTTTATTACTTTATGGGTTGACTATTTCAGGGGGAAAGCATATTACAGAGAGACTGGGCTGTCAAGAGAATGTGGAGTACGTCTGAAGATAAGCCAAATCACTTGGCAAAAAAACAAACATGATAATGACTTTTCTGCCTTTCCTAAGACATTCTGCCTTGGAAATCCATTAAAGTATAATTAAATTGAATTATAATTTAATTGATGTCGGTCTGTAGATGTAATACAGCCAGAGATGTATTACATGATCAAAGTGGTGTAATTTGATGTTGCTTCGTTTGAGATACACTTATCATAATGTTTTTACATGATACACTATGCTGTAATGCATACTAAGATGTGGATTAATACATAGATTGTATGATCTACATTCTCTGTGCCACAAATGCCTTGAGAATGTGACGTAATCAAAGAAGTACTGTAGCTCTGGATAACATGAATAACAGCTATGGAAGAGTAAGAAGTCAGATATGATAGAAGCACACTGTCTGTTAACCTATACATCCCTCTGTGGCGATGCTTGTCTGATTGTTCCCGGTCTCTGGGGTGACGCATGTCCCAGTGTGCCAATGCCAGTCCTGAATTGTTTCTCCTTGCAAGTGAAATAACAGTCCTATTTCCAACAGTGTGACTTGGTTGAATTGTTAAGGTGTCATACAGACCCCCCCCAACCCCTTAAAGTCTTGACAGAGATCATGCATCATGTAATATGAAGCCAACATATGCCGTATCTAGGACAATAGACTACCATTCTGGTGTTTGTAGCATTAAACACCAGAATGACATACAAATCCGTTTAGTTAGACGTTTGGATTTTCAGCACAGGGATATTCATTTTTTCCTATCTCATTTTTGTCTGCTTCTAGGTTTTTCTGTATACTAACCCCCTGCCGAGGAGATAAAGTAATGTCAGCAGAATTTGAATGGAACCTAATCGTGATGCGGCAGAGACAGTAGAAGGATTGTGTTTCGATGAAATGGGCCATTGATTTGAGTGATGAAAGCCCAGCACCAATATGGGCTTTCATACTGCGCAAGCTCTTTGCGACCATGCTGAAGTGAAACTGAGAGGCAAATGACTTATCATAATTACATAGTGTAGTAGCTCTACAATGGCCATTAAGACGCCTTTGTGTGAGAAACAAAGGTTTAAACTGAAAAATTATGCCTGGCTATTGAAGGTATGCCAGAACACCCACATGAGTTCGATTCCTTGGCAACCTTCACCCATAATAAAAGAAGGAAAACATTATTGAGCATTGATGTTTTATGTCTTTGTAGATTGAAAAAAAACAGTGCAGGTAATAAAGGTCATTTTTACGATAATAATTTGACACAATTGTATTTGCCGCTTGGCTGAGAAACTGTAGTGGAATGAGCTGTGAGTGAAACCAATGGCAAGTTTTCCGATTAGGCTGTGGTCTGGGGACTGACCTTGGCTTATCACGTCCTTTATAAATGAAGGGCAAATTTCAGCTAAATGTCAGAAACTGGAGAGGCTCAAGGGCCCTAAGTATAGAGGGGGCTAATTAAAGATTCATGGTCCTCTCATGAGTTGTCCAGCTCAGCCTGTTGATTTCAACGATGTGATAAGATGAGATGGAAATTCAGATTATCTTCCTCTGCACGGTACCAACATCACTGTCATGGTGGGTGCAATACTAAAACTCGATACATATCTATCAGCTTTCTCAAGAAGTAAATAGGAAAAACACTTGTCACTGAGCAGTCAAGCTAGTAAAAAATGGAACTGCTCACAGAATATATTCTCCTTTGTTCTTTCCGTATTTACTAATATTGACGGGTAACTAATTCAAAAGTATGCAGTGTTCCATCACATAGCTCCGACAGAGAGAAAACACATTTATTTGAGAGGAAAAAGGGAACTTTAGGTGTAAAAAATGCTGCCATGCAGCATTGGGAAAGAGCAGATGTTTCATTTAATGAGCTGGAAATGGGTGCAATGACATCGAGAAATCTTGTAGAGGAAATATCAAGCTACCAGAAGCAATTATTATATTCTGTGTTCTGGGTGCTGGTATTAACAAAAGGAGAAATAGTGTCTCAGATACATTAAGATGCTGGCAGATGGTAGATGCTAAATTTACCAGAATTCTTTTACCATGTGGTATATTTCCATAATACAAACGTAGACCCTTAAGCTTCACTAGCCTGGTACTAACCAGACTCTCGTACATTGCATTTGTACAGAGAGTCTGGCCTCGCTCCATTGACAAGCGTTGACTTCCTTGTAGGTGGGTACTCTGTTGAAGTTTAAAACTATTGGATCTGCCCAGAGCCACTCTGATCTGCCATAACCAATCGCTAGCGTTCGCCTTTGCCAATTCCTTCACCACTACTGTAACAGAGCTAGCTGCCGTAGCAGGAAAATCAAACTATTCCCGAACCCCGTGGGGACAAGGGCCACAACATCATGGCCACCAACAAAACTCAGCAAAACTTGTTCTTGCTCCGGCTTTAGCTGTTGGATATTCGGCAGCGTTGCCACAACGGACCGAATGGCTTTGTGCGCATCTTTCTCGGCCGCCATTACGGAACTACAACACAAACTAGCGCACAACATCAACGTCATCGTTCTCAGCCACTCCCTCTGTTCGCTGATTCGCCGGTAGAAAATCAACCTGAAAAATCTGACTTACGTACCTCATGGCCAGACCTATGTACAGAAGCAAAAATAAAATTGAGCGGAAGTACGTAGGAGGGCAGAGCCAGGCTAAAGCTGCAGTGCCATGAAAAACCTTTTTCAAATAACTTGCAGTTGTTTCAGCAGTTATCAAATATGAAATAATGGCATGGTTGAGACATGTCTTCATAAATGTGTCACTTTTAAATAGATTAAGAGAAAATGTTGCTGGGGTCTCCAAACTTTATCTGCGGCTGTTATGGATTGTCCATTTTTTAAGCAAAACTCTCATTTGATTATCCAAGTTAATCTCATGCTGCCCACTCTGGAGTGTGATCGATTGCCTCATTAATACCGGGAGGCGTTAGCTTTCAGCTCAACCCAACTCACAGCTCTGGTCGAGAGCCACCAGATAGGCCGGAGGAAATAAATCATCTGTCAGTGAATACATGCAGGACTCATATCATTTATATTGATTACCAGGTTAGCGCTCTGCTGTGCCAACACTACAGCCGAGGGGTTGATACTAACACGTTTATCCTGATCCGGTGCGGTCCAGACCAAGCTCTAATGCTGGTGGTTCAGCCTGTCTCCTCAGATTGTTGGAAGGAGAACTTTTGGAGGAAGAAAAGACAGCGGCTGTGACTGTATTCGTTGTTGATCTGTTTACAAGACCGTACCTACTCAGATCTTCCAAACGGGCTGGATATGTACACCGTGCACCCTCACCAGGCTGTGAGGTTCTCTTCATTCCTGCAAGCTGTCTTAAGGAATGAAGAGAAGCAGGGTCAGGAATGAGACTGTCACCTCAGACTTTCTTTTGGAACGACTCACTCTTGACTGATCTTGACTCTGGCCTGATGCTGCCAAAGGGGGGTGAGGAGGGTGAGGGGGAACGAGGGACTCAGACAGACAGGGTTGAAGGGGCTGGATGGAGAATTCACAAGCAAAGTAGGTTTTTATCCACACAGTGGTTTGTCTGGAGGTGTGAGCAGCTTGGTGCACTTTGAAGAAAGAATTAGGGGCTGAACAGAGGTAGGAATGACCAGAGTGGAGAAAGAAAGAGACATTGTTGTTAGTCTGAGAAATGGGAGAGCGGGCTCTCGGGCCTTGACACCATGGTGACTCACCCCAGTCTCGGAGCCAAGCCTGCAGCCCAGTGAACAACTGGAAACAGGCATTAGGGGAAATGAAGGGAGGAACAGTTTGAAGGAGCTGGGAATTACAAGGCTATTCAGACCGTTAGGAGAGAAGAGGGTTGCACACACGCCCTTAAAAACAATAAACATATAAACCTATACAGGAAAGAAAGACAAAAGAGAGCCACATACAAAATGCTAAATGTGTTTGTCCCGACAGGTAGCCCAGCTAGCGAGCGACTGCACAGTTAATGTAAGTACAGTATTGGCAGTCAGATCAATAGCTCTGAAGACTGATGATGAAAGGATGTTACGACTGGGGTGCTGGACCATGGATGCTGTTTTGCTGAGTTGCACATTGGCGTAGACAGCATACTGGGCGTGCCAGTCGACAGAAACCCTTAGCATAATTAGCTTGTTAGCTTGTTAGGTTGAGACATTCGACTATGCACATCGGTCCATCTAAAACAAATGGGTGCCTGACTGAGACAGCCTGACTGAGACAGCCTGACTGAGACAGCCAGACTGAGACAGCCAGACTGAGACAGCCAGACTGAGACAGCCAGACTGAGACTGCCAGACTGAGACTGCCAGACTGAGACTGCCAGACTGAGACTGCCAGACTGAGACTGCCAGACTGAGACTGCCAGACTGAGACTGCCAGACTGAGACGGCCAGACTGAGACGGCCAGACTGAGACGGCCTGACTGAGACGGCCAGACTGAGACGGCCAGACTGAGACGGCCTGACTGAGACGGCCTGACTGAGACGGCCTGACTGAGACGGCCTGACTGAGACGGCCTGACTGAGACTGCCTGACTGAGACAGCTTGACTGAGACAGCCAGACTGAGACAGCCAGACTGAGACAGCCTGACTGAGACAGCCTGACTGAGACAGCCTGACTGAGACAGCCAGACTGAGACAGCCAGACTGAGACAGCCAGACTGAGACAGCCTGACTGAGACAGCCTGACTGAGACGCCTGACTGAGACAGCCAGACTGAGACAGCCTGACTGAGACAGCCAGACTGAGACTGCCTGACTGAGACTGCCTGACTGAGACTGCCTGACTGAGACTGCCAGACTGAGACTGCCAGACTGAGACAGCCAGACTGAGACTGCCAGACTGAGACAGCCAGACTGAGACAGCCAGACGGAGACAGCCAGACGGAGACAGCCAGACGGAGACAGCCAGACTGAGACTGCCTGACTGAGACAGCCATACTGAGACTGCCAGACTGAGACAGCCAGACTGAGACTGCCAGACTGAGACAGCCAGACGGAGACAGCCAGACGGAGACAGCCAGACTGAGACTGCCTGACTGAGACAGCCATACTGAGACTGCCAGACTGAGACAGCCAGACTGAGACTGCCTGACTGAGACTGCCTGACTGAGACTGCCTGACTGAGACTGCCTGACTGAGACAGCCAGACTGAGACAGCCTGACTGAGACTGCTGACTGAGACTGCCTGACTGAGACTGCCTGACTCCTGGGATGGTGTCCCATCCATTTCTACACTGTTAATGTCACTTGTCTTGCTGTTCTGTATTTGATTATAATTGGGCATAATCACCTGAGCCAATGCCTTTGGTTTGATATCAAATTATCTTTGATCTAGTTCCCTTCTCATGTCAATATCTTAGTTTTGTTTTGACTAATGGCATCTGCCATCCAAACTGGATTCTTCCAGCCAGTAAGAAACACCTCATTGAAGTGTTTCTCTTCTGACAAGTGAGTTGACATGCCTCAGTTTGTGTCACTGTACATAGGAAGTTGGAGATAAAGAGTTGCAAGATAGTTTTTATTACTTTGACCTCACCTTTCTATTTGATTGGTTTAGCCAGAGAGGTTATTAATTTCCACTGGTGCACATTGAAAAATTTTACATTTAGATTAGGCAACAAAAATATAACTTTTTATGTGAAAGGTCAAGGTATGCAGTCTCTGGTTATAAGTGCTGAATCATGACTTTCTCTATTAATTCTGAAAACACCACACTTTCTCCAGCTGGAATCCACACCGTTTTCATCCTTATGTTTTTCTTTTATTCTTCATTGCCATTGTGTACCTACTGTATGTTCATGAACGATTTAAAATCTACAGAAAAAAAACCTTATTTCATTGTTTACATTGTATGTCATTTTATAGACATGCATAATAGTTTTATCAATTAGTGTGAAGGGGAATTTACTGCATGCTCCTTTAGGCCTTTTGCAAGTGCCTACTCTGCGAAATAGTGCTGAGGATGTGAAAATAACTAAAGTTAGAGAGTGTGTTTAAGTGGGGTGGGGGGGGGGGGATAAACCGACAGTGGATTCCTGATCTGTAGTGGTCGTATTGGAGAGGAAATGCAGGGAGCGAGTCTATCAAAGTGTGACTGCAGGCTGTGCACAGAAAGCTTGAGTGACAGAACAGTTCTGTTGCCTGAGATGGATTCTGCTTGCTCTGGGACCGGGGAACAAGAGAGTGTGTGAAGGCAACAGCATCTGTTATTTATTGATACAGACTGACTCTGCTTTCCAGCAAACCTGCCTGGGGAATAGACATGCGTTCAGGAAGACATGTCTGCAATTTGATTTCAAATAAAGTAATGCTCAGTCCTGTCTACTCCTTCCTTGAAAACACACGATCGGGAGAAAACGAAAGGACCGTTTAGAAAGGTTACCACACAGAAAACATCACTGCTCGACTGTGTGAAGATTTGAATGAAAAGCCTAACGCTCACTTGAGCTTGTAACGGTTGTGGAATGATCTTTAAGAAAGTCGGTTAGCTATGTGGCACAACATTTTCAATATCCTTATGCATCCCTGATTAAGTGGATTCATGTATAAATAATTGTTTTGGGTGATCGATATTTCCCCTTCCTTTCGCATATTCAGTGAGCACAACGACACAGCATTAGCTTGTGTTTGAAATCTATTGTTGCTCTCCTCTGCTACTCCTATGGCATACTGAGTGGATAGATCCATGTAGACATGTAGAGAAGAGGCCACAAGATGTCACTCTCTGCTTAAGAAGAAGCCAGTCACACCCGGCCAGTAGGAGGCCAATAGGAGGCCAATCATATGGATGGGAATTTGCATGCAGCTGGACCTCGTTATATTGGATGTGCTTGGGACGGTCTTCAACAACTATTTCATGAAGATAGAAAATATCATTTTGTCCCTTGGGTTCTCATTTGGACTGCTGCTCAGTGCTTCTGTGATGCGCATCATCATTAGTGTGTACACATACCTGGGGTGTTCAGTGTTTATAGACATGTTGGTACATGTTAAACACTGCATCAAAGGTACCTGGGGTGTTCAGTGTTTATAGACATGTTGGTACATGTTAAACACTGCACCAAAGGTACCTGGGGTGTTCAGTGTTTATAGACATGTTGGTACATGTTAAACACTGCATCAAACGTACCTGGGGTGTTCAGTGTTCATAGACATGTCGGTACATGTTAAACACTGAACCAAACGTACCTGGGGTGTTCAGTGTTTATAGACATGTTGGTACATGTTAAACACTGCACCAA
This sequence comes from Osmerus eperlanus, assembly GCF_963692335.1. Taxonomy (NCBI): domain Eukaryota; kingdom Metazoa; phylum Chordata; class Actinopteri; order Osmeriformes; family Osmeridae; genus Osmerus; species Osmerus eperlanus. The sequence continues at coordinate 3,066,776 of NC_085033.1, forward strand.
AGGTACCTGGGGTGTTCACTGTTTATAGACATGTTGGTACATGTTAAACACTGCACCAAAGGTACCTGGGGTGTTCACTGTTTATAGACATGTTGGTACATGTTAAACACTGCATCAAACGTACCTGGGGTGTTCAGTGTTCATAGACATGTCGGTACATGTTAAACACTGCACCAAACGTACCTGGGGTGTTCAGTGTTTATAGACATGTTGGTACATGTTAAACACTGCACCAAACGTACCTGGGGTGTTCAGTGTTTATAGACATGTTGGTACATGTTAAACACTGCACCAAATGTACCTGGGGTGTTCAGTGTTCATAGACATGTCGGTACATGTTTAACACTGCACCAAACGTACCTGGGGTGTTCAGTGTTTATAGACATGTCGGTACATGTTTAACACTGCACCAAACGTACCTGGGGTGTTCAGTGTTTATAGACATGTCGGTACATGTTAAACACTGCACCAAAGGTACCTGGGGTGTTCAGTGTTTATAGACATGTTGGTACATGTTAAACACTGCACCAAACGGTTTGGGTGTGTCGCGTTTCCGAGGTGTGTCTAATAGTTGCCAGGGAAGCGATGTGTGTGTGTGTGTGTGTGTGTGGGGAGGGGGGGGGGGGGTGGTAGAGTTCTCACTGGCTCTCCAGCATCATGTCCACCCTCAGCCCTCCTAATGACTCCTCAGGATCTGAGCCTTGGTTCACAGAGGGAGTTTGTGTCTGACCACACTTGAATTGTGGAGCTACTCTCAAGACGAATCCCTATTGCCTGTCGATTTTGATTCAATCAGAAATTGTTAGATTTGGTTCCAATTGGATTGAGCATAACAGTCATTATATCTGTTGCAGTCCAATTGAATGATTTCTGCAAGGTCCCTCTCTTCTGGTCTTGTGCCAGACAGCACAGTACACATGATTTAGAATTTCAGTTGGAATATAATTTTTGGGGCGTTTAGAAAGCCTATAGCATTTTTTGATGAAAAATCCATTATAATCTATTATTTCAAGCATCTGGGAAAAGTAAACATCGAATATTTATGAGGGCAGATACTGTCTATTTAGTTGGTTAAAAGATTTACCATAAAACGACTTACTCATGATGAACATGATATGAAAGGTGAGATGAAAGTTCACTGCATTCGATCTTTCATAACTATTTTATTTTATGTATCTATATTGCATCTACTGGGGCCAGAATCATAGAATAAGCCTTTAATAAATAAATATAAAGAATTATAACTAAATTAAAGAACTAAAGAAATATATTGAGAACTGTCTGAAAAAGCTTTAGAACTTTGAACAGTTGTCTACAGAGGTTTTGTGAAAAGAGAAACACGATTATTTAACTTTTCATTGAGCCTGACAGCACCACACTGATCAAGACGTATATTGTGTTCTGCTTCAAGCTATAAAAAGATCTGCCTTAGCACAGGCCTTATCAGAAGAGAAATCCAATGAGATCATGTGATAATGTACAGTCCTGCATGAGAGGAGTGGGAGATATTGATTGTTTAAATATGGGCTTTGCTTTAATGGCTCAATATAGAGGGCTGGAATTAAAACAAGAGGAAAGGGGAATGGGGAACCAGAGTAAAAGGCCCCAGGGAAAAGTCCATACAGAAAGGGGGTGATGATGATTATCATGCATGACATACAGTATGTGACCCCTGGTGCTAACCATAATTGAAGCTCTAAATTGTCTCGCTGACTCTGTATGTTTCAGACACACAGTAGAGCTATAGACTTCTGAACCAGCCCCCAGAAGGCTTCCATAGAAAATAGGTTTTAGCAATTAACTTACCAGTTAAAATGCCTAGGTATCGACAGTTTTCGAAATAGGAAGGGAAAAATGTGTCCAGTTAATCAATAAAGAAGTAAACTGCAAGGATGAACTCAATTAAGGTCTAAAAGCAGAAGTAATTAACATGTCATCTTAAGGCACTAAATACACAAAATACAGTAATTGTACTACTTTGATCACAGTTTTAACTAGTCCTACACATATACAGTGTGGTCAAGGACAGAACATGTTAGTTGTTCTTGCGAGGTCTTTCTGGAGACAGATCTAGAATTACTTTTAGGAGGACATTGTCTACAGCTTTTTTTTTTATAGGCTGATTTATCTTTTTTTGTAAAAGTTAATCCGTTTAGCTTTTAGAGAAAGATGTTTGTCGGAATTAAGTCTCATTAAAGCAGATCTAATTGTGAAAGATAGACATTTCTTCTGAGTAAAGCAACTTTAATTTCAAGTCATTCAAGCCATTGGTATTCTTTTTTGTCTGTTGAATTCAAATTCAAAACAAGATATGTTCTAAAGAATGGACTGGAAGCTAAACTGCGTTTGACTTCTTCCCTACTGTTCACAACAGTGAGTGGTAGAGGATCATTTGAAGGCTTGTGTGACACAAGGACATCACCTTTACAATCAGATAAGATATGGCTTTGGGTAGCAGAGCCATTGACATGCAAGGGCATACATTATGTAATGGAAGGGGAATATTTAGAGAACATGGCTTCATGGCTTGCAAATATTTTCGGTTGAGCCGTTAAACTCTTTTCACAAGTGTTCGTCCTCGGATATACATTTGTATCTGTTTAATATTCAGGGATAAAGATTGGCATAGCCTTTTTACTTAATGAGTTTTGGGAGGCCATCAAAAAACATGGATTAAAGAATAAGTCTTGGCCGTAACAAATGTCAGCAATGGTATTTTAATAAAAAAGCAATGCTCTTGACAGTCCTGGAAGAATGTGCTACATAATACATTTACATTTAGCAGACGCTCTTATCCAGAGCGACTTACAGTAAGTACAGGGACATTTCCCCGAGGCAAGTAGGGTGAAGTGTCATGCCCAGGGATACAACGTCATTGGCAAGCACGGAATCGAACCGGCAACCTTCTGATTGATAGCCCGATTCCCTAACCGCCCGATTCCCTAACCCGCTGAGCCATCTGACCCCAGTACACCCATAATAGCATCATTGGTCTTACCACAAAGCACAAGAAGCACTGACAGTAGTTGGAATGGATTTCTTTTCAGGTAACATTTGGAAAGCATCTGGCTCAACATTATTAAAGGTGTCAAGGATGACAAGACAAATCCCCTTACACACATTCAGAATCAGAAGAATCAGAAAGGCCTTAATTTTTATCTCCATGAATGTTTGCACAGACAAGGAATTTACTGTGGCAGGAAGGTGCATACATTCAACATATAGGAGTAAATCTTAAATAAGTGGTGTAAGTTTAAACAAGTGTAACTATACTATACACAAGGTTCAAAGTCTAATTACTTAATACTAACTAATACTAACTAATACTAAGGGGGTATTCATTTAGCAGATGCTAACTTTTATCCAAAGCGACTTCCAAGAGAGAGCTTTACAAAAGATGCATGGGTCAATGATCATAAACAACCTTTTTGGTTCGTTTTGGTCCTGATGGACCGCAGCCTTCTCCCAGAGGGGAGTGGCTGAAACAGAGTGTGTCCAGGGTGGGAGGAGTCGGCCACAATCTTCCTCGCACGCCTCACGTTTGCAGGTCCTTGAGGGTAGGCAGATTGTAGCCGATTACCTTCTCAGCAGTGCGAATTAAATGCTGCAGTCTGCTCGTACCAGATGGTGATGGAGGTGGTGAGGATGGACTCAATGATGGCTGTGTAGAAGTGCACCATCATTGTCCTTGGCCGGTTGAATTTCTTCAGCTTCTGCAGGAATTACATCCTCTGTTGTGCTTTCTTGGTGAGGGAACTGATGTTCAGTTCCCACTTGAGGTCCTGGGAGAGGATAGTACCCAGGAAGCGGAAGGATTACACAGTGTTGACTAGGGAGTCGCACAGGGTGATGGGGTGAGAAGGGCTATATTCTTTCTAAAGTCTCCACGGTCTTAAGAGCATTGAGCTCTAAGTTGTTCTGGCTACACCAGGTCACCAGGTTGTCAGCTTCCCACCTATAGTCAGACTCATTCCCACCAGAGATGAGCCCAATGAGGGTGGTGTCGTCCGCAAACTTCAGGAGTTTGACGGACGGGTGACTGGAGGTGCAGCTGTTGGTGTACAGGGAGAAGAGCAGAGGGGAACGGACGCAGCCCTGAGGAGATCTGGTGCTGATGGTGTGTCGTAAATATTCATTTGAAGCAAATCTTCATTGAGAATTGTAACTGTCAATCAGATTAAACAGGAAGGGAAACCAATGAGTTCAAATCTCTTGACAATGTGTTCTATGATTTAGGCCATTCTTAATTTTTCATACCTTTGAACATCTGATTGTCATTTGGATAACTGTCTAGATGCCTGAATTGTCAGATCAGATCACTTCTAGGTGTAATTTGTTCCCATTTCCAATTGAGTACTAATAATGTAATGAATAGACCCATGAACAACAAAACGGCATCCTTTACATATAAGGCTGCACTACTTTGGGAGGACTTTTCCATCTTCAATATGATTCACATGTTGGTGTGTGGGGTAGTAAAACTCCCTCCCCATCTCCCATCTGGACCATTGGAGGGCCTATTATATCACTTAAGGAAAACAATTTCATCCACTGGCTCCACCTCATTCTTCATTTCAGAGTGGGGAGAGAAAGTAGCTGTGTCTCTCTGCTGCCTGCAGGTCCAGAGAGAAGCCTCTCATCGCAGCGTGGAGAGGGAGGAGTTGGGGCTCTCTGCTGCCTGCAGGTCCAGAGAGAAGCCTCTCATCGCAGTGTGGAGAGAAAGTATCTGTGTCTCTCTGCTGCCTGCAGGTCCAGAGAGAAGCCTCTTATCGCAGCGTGGAGAGGGAGGAGTTGGGGCTCTCTGGACTGGCCGTGCACAATAAAGGGGGGAAGCCGAAGAAATCTGACAGTATTGTTTTGTTCTGAAGATGAACGACATGAAGAGGAGGGAAACAATTGAGTAGGGGTACAGCTCTGTGTATTTCATAAGTAACTGATTGCTTTTGGAAGTGAAGCATTATTTTTTATTATTTTCTGCAATTATCACACAAATTTTTCTGTTGATGTGAGATTGTGGCTGGTGCTAGCGTATCATCCTTTTCCTTGATGGAGTGAGACCGGCAGTTTTGCTTCCTTGAAGAGCACTTTAATGTATCTTTGTTATGATTCTCAGATCTCGAATCACAATATTTATCATTGGATATCTGGTATTTTGCTTCGACTTGATCTGAGAGAAACAGCATGCAATGCAAAGAAGCCACTGTGTGTAAGATGAAAAAGCCGAACCTTGACTACTGAAAGACTCCGTTTGATATTTATCAGCTGCCTGAGGAAAATAGATCATGGTAAATGCACCCACGTCAAAATCAATCACTCAGGGGTCTACAACACCCGACGACGCCCTGGAGACTCTTGGAGGACGTGCAGACAGCAATGAGCTGAAGCCAACATGGATAGAGATCACCGTGGCTTTCATGAAAAGGACCAAGGTCCACGGGCTGAAGTTTGTCTTCTCCCCAGACAAGACTAGACCACAGCGGTTCCTCTGGCTCCTGGCTTTCTTCATCTGCGTGGGACTACTGGCCACCTGGTCATGGAACAGGATCTTCTACTTTATGTCCTACCCGGCCGTCACCAAGATCTACATGGTCTGGTCTCGCAACATGTCCTTCCCAGCTGTGACTTTTTGCAACAAAAATGTATTCCGGGTGTCGAGTCTCACAAAGGCTGACCTCTATCAGAGCGGCTACTGGATGGACTTGATGTACGCCAACCACACAGTGATGGAGAGGAGTCTGGCCATCCTTAGGGACAGCCACAAGCACAGTCTCCTCAGCCTTCTGGACTTCAAGGGTTACAGCCCTCCTCCACATGACCACATTAACACCACTGAGATGATTGGCAGGCTGGGTCACCAACTGGAGGACATGTTACTGGACTGCAGGTTCCGAGGGGAAAACTGCACACACAGGAACTTCAGCACTGTACGTACAAATACACAGAGAGAGAGAGCAAGAGAGCGAGAGAGCGAGAGAGAGAGGATGTTTTTGAGGTGTTGATGTGAATAGTATTTACTAGGAATGAATTATTCAGAAAGGGTTGTGAATAATTTGTCAAGGCATACAAAGTCGAGCTTTTTGTTTACATATTGAAGGATATCTGATTTTGTTCCTGCTCAGACTGCTAATAGACCCGTGTTCCCTTCAGTCTGATATGTTTTCATATGCTTCATGTCTTTCTTTTGTCTTTCTCCTGTTTGTCTGTTTGTGACAAATGCAGGAAAGACAGATAGGAGCATTAATAATTCACACGTTGTAAATTAGTTCAAATGATTTCTTGATCTAAAAATTCAGATTGGGACAGCATACCGGCTTTAAAAATTCAAATTCCCTGGAGGATGGTTGGTTAAGACAAATCCCAGTGTTAGTGTCTCCTCATAGATGCTCCTATTTTCCATTTTTGGCACATTTATGCATTAAGTAGACACAAGCTATTTCTCGACCATACAGATCGGTGAATGTGACTTGACACCTTGCACAAACCAAGCTGCTGTCAGTCCAATTGTGGAGAATTTTATCGCCAGTTGGTTCTGGTTTTATCTGATGAAATGAGATTCCATCTTAATGAGGACTTTTGTCCTTACATCCAGTCTTTTGTCAGCTAGAATAAGGAACACTCCTCACGAAATGGCCACCTCCATCCATTCACAGTAAGCCTTTGCTGAGATTGAAGTAAATTGTCAGATTTTAGGTCACGTCTTATACATAGAACATAGACATAGCCATTTTGGGGCTGAAGAAGCCAGTTATTTCAAGGCCCTCGTTAAAGGCAGCAGCAGGATCCAGAGCCCTGTCAAGTCTGTCTGAGCCCCATGTAGGTCTGTCTCGACATGGGCGGCTGGCTCTGATCCCCTGGCTACGCTGCACTGTCAGAGTTAGCACTATCATCCCTCTCCCTAGAACTTCCCTTCACTGGATGTTGAAATGGAAACCTTGAGCCCAGGGGGCATAGAACTGCTCTTCAGAGTTAAATATAGAGCTGCAGCAACAGACTATTAAGCCGAGAACATGGATTACTATTGAATCCTGTGACGCGGCTGATCTCAACCTTTGCTTGGCTCTGTCAGTTAATTCACCAGGTCAGAAAGGAAAGGACTGGATTGATTAATGTTCTTCGTGTGTGTGCGTATGTGAGTTTTAGGAAAGCTTTTGTGTACCAATGGGGCTTATCACATCTTGGGAATATGAAGAAACACATGGGTAATCACAGTATGACACTCATGCTTAGAACTGATAAAGCCTTTAGAAGGGTTTGTGACCAATCAATTCCACACTCCACATTCCAACTCAATTAAATCACTCAGCCTGCTAACTGTATTCAGATTTGAATACTTTCAGAGCCTTTATCCTTTTTAACTTGCAATCTATGGTAATGTATAGCTCCCTGCTCTTGTCATCTGTAAAAACCTGATTCTGTGGTCTGGGAATCACCTGAGGCTTGTTTCTGTTCTGTTGGCAGATATGATATTAAAGTTACCGGTTGCATATAGAATTAGTAAAATTGAAAAATGCCTAAATGTGTAATTTGTTTGGAGTGGTGCTTCTCTGAGAGATTGTAAAAATATGAAGAGGGATTGCTGTCTTTAGTAAAGCCAGCCGGGTATTTGCAGCTGGTGAACCGTGCATTGGCGTGCATCATAAATACCATCAGCTTCATTGACACAAATGCATCCTTCCAATAGACCCTTAAGACACCAGACACATGAATTGCTCCCGGCAATCCAATTTATGGTGGGGCAGGTTGTGAGTGTGTGGAGCTGTATTGCATTTGGATCATCTAGAATTTTCCATTTGTGATTCTTTAGAAGTCTGTGAATTCCTCAGGAGGAGGAGAAACGGAATAGAGTAAAGATTGCCTGTTGGCACTCAAGAATTTTCATTAAATCCTTGATTGGATCAGAATCCTGTTTAGGTTTTATTTGTTATTTTTCCCCAAATAATTACAGCACCACTGCAGACATGAACTGCCTACAAATCCACAGCTAAATAGAGAAAAAACAGTTAGCGTCAATGGAAATGCATTTGCATTGCATTCACAAGTGTGGTGTTCTTTTCCCAGATCTACACTCGCTATGGAAAATGCTACACCTTCAACTCTGGACTGGACGGTAACCCACTGTTGACCACATTAAAGGGTGGCACAGGAAACGGGCTGGAGATCATGTTGGATATTCAACAGGATGAATACTTGCCAGTTTGGGGGGAGACAGGTGAGTGGACAGTTGTCTCTCTTTAGTATGCTCATTTACATGGCCCTGCCGGTTTTCCATAAATATTGTGTACCTTTTCTCTACTATGAAGTTTTCTCCATGTAATGGACATAATACAACTTTTGGTGAGTTGTGAGTATCCTGGCTAAGAACCCACATGGTCTTATAGCAAATTATCATAAAAAGACACATACTGTATTCAATAATCTCTATGTTTTTTGTTTAGCAATTTTTATTGATTTTCCATTAAACCATGTAGCATTTTCTACAGCACATATTGGACCAAAGTATGGACATAGTATGGCTGTGTTATACAGATCCTAACCAATGTGAAAGATACCCCCCCCACCCGAACCCACCCAACCATCCCAGTTTGTCCCTTTAGATCCAGATCTCCACAAGAATAATTGTCTATAATCTCTATTTTCAGCTATTTAGTTTGTGGTTTAAACTATTACGACATAGTTTCAGACAAACATTACATGTAACAAAGCAAAATCATTGTAATGTTGCGTTCCCTAACCAATCTTTCCTTTATTTAGACACTTTTAGGACTTTCTTCAAAATCAATCATTTGACGATGTATTTCATAACCAACGGACACATGCTGCACACCATTAGCACTGTGATTAAGCCTACATACTTTGATACAATGCATCCACTGACCACACGAACAACCAGTGATGCCTCTTGCCAGAGACAGAGAGGCTCTTGTTGGCTTTCTGTTGTTACATTGTTTGGCCTGCTGTATCCACAGACGAGACGTCCTACGAAGCAGGCATCAAGGTTCAGATCCACAGCCAGGACGAGCCCCCGTTCATAGACCAGCTGGGATTTGGTGTGGCCCCTGGTTTTCAAACTTTTGTGTCATGTCAGCAGCAACTGGTACCTAAATGCTCAGCCCTCTTGCACAAACACTAACCCTTCCAACCTCAACCTCTGGCTTATCTGCTTCTATCTGTGTTCCTTCCGAACCCTTTTGTTCTTTTGTTATCCCTTGTCTGTGTCTTAGAGTCTGGAGCCAAATCAGTGCTGCTGACTCACCTCATGCATGAAACGAGTAACCATAACATGTTAGCATTTTACAACGCAAAATGTATTGTCTGAATACATCGAAGCAAGAAAAGGATTCATGAAGATTAAAAAAACAAATTGATGAAAGGATGATTGGATGTACCAAGCATACATTTCTTTTGTTGTATTTACACTGATAGTGAAGCTGGAGCCACCTCAGGCTGGACAGTACCCAAAAACATCTGATAGCTCAACAGTTAGTTTTCCCATTCCAGGGCGCCTGGGTGACAATTAGCATTATGTTGCTGTGACTGCCAGGAAAATTGTGTTCAGTCGTGCAGACCAACAGTAGGCAGAGTATTATCATTAAAAATACTTTTTGTGAAATGCACAGAACCGTAGCTAGCCTTTGTCAACATTTAAATTGTATTTTTTGCACCCTGATTGGGAAGAAAATTAGCTTTTCTTTGTTCAAAATGTATACAGCTCAATGTGAGTTCAATCATCTTAAAAGAAAGATGAGGAAATTACATTTTGACTGGTATTTCAATAGCTGTGTTAAGAGAAAATTATACTGCTTCAGTGTTTTTTACTTGAATGATGCTGTTGAGCTGCAGATCCCAGTACAGAAGATATGGATGTTACATCCTGATCAGAATGCTTTCTAGAAGATTTGCTGTGATAGACTTCGGTCAACAATCAACATACAGGTTTCGGAATTCGAGTAGACATGTGCTCTACTGACAGAGTTTATGAAAATATGTTCAATTCCAAAGTGCCAACCAACCATGTGTTATTAGGGAATATTTCACTGTTCTGTAAAAGGGACCTGGTAATTGTGCGATAGGAGCGTGTCAGGCATTGCCACATGTACTGTACTGGTGCAAGATACTGACGTTTTGCATTCTTATAATAAATGCATCCCTATGTGGAGTACACTACAAAACTTTCTTGACTTTCTGGAGGTCACTGGACCCCTGTAAATACAAGAGGCCAGTGGAGCCATTAAACCATACTGCCAGATTAGTCTAATATATCAACTGGAAACTATACGTCAGAAACCCATAGAGAGAGAGAAATAATTGAACTTCAATGTGTGCTTGTAATAATACAGTACCCCAGACCGTGTGACAGGTTGGCACAGGTCCAGAATGCCCACAGCACTGTATATTGATCTCACAGCAAAACCAAATTAAATCCCAATGCCTTCATTATAGTTTGTGGTTCAATTACATACTTAGAGGAAGAAAAGAGCATTCATCATTTGTGTAGATTAAGTGGTCCAATTATTAGAACTGGGCAGTGACAGGACAGTGAAATAACCCAACACCACTAATGGGATGTTCAAATGATGCCAAGAAAATAATGTCGGCATGTCTAAATGTAAATGTTGTCCCCCGGTGAGTGTTCAACAGACAATCATGGGGTTATGGAAGCGGTACATTGAACAATTAAAACGGACAGTTGGACACCACAATCTGCCCTCCAAAACGTTTACTCCTCTTGACTGGGAATTTCAGTTTGATGAAGACCAGCATAACTGTACATAACCATAAATCAACGTCATGCTGTTCTTTGTATGTAACAAATGACTGGTTATTTTGAATACCGTTTTTCAGACTGCCATCAATGCCAGGATACAGACATGTTTATATGCTGTACGTCAATCCAAATGAATTAGTCCGTCATTTAGGTCTAATAGGAATCATTTATCATACTCCATCTCAACAAATCTTAATTGAGTGATTCAATCCTGAGATACATACCATCGTTTAATTTAAGTGGTCCCATAAAACATATTTTGTGAACAGATCAGTGGAACACTCACTCTTAAAGGTTAATTGCTACGTCATCAGACCTTCAGAGAGATGCACTAATGAGATTTGGCCACAGTTCAGATACACGCAGAATCTACTAACTAAATTCTTCTAGCCAAATTTGAGTCATAAATGAGGAGGACATGACTGAATGTTTTTTCGAACCCCTTAAAACTCCTTCCGTACTGTGCTCCGAGGGAGTTTCAGATGGTCTGGGATTCTGTAACATGGTTCAGATTCACTCTCAATCAGAGCCTCCTTAGCTCCACGAGCTGGGCTTCGGGGTCGCTCCCAGCTTCCAAACATTTGTTTCCACCCAAGAGCAGCGGGTAGCGTACTGTGTGTGTTCCCTGGTTTGCTGCATGCCATAAGCTATTGTGAGAGCCAATCCACTTCACACCCCCATCGACCTCCCCCCTTCCACCCCACCCCCCTTCATGTGGCTGTGGCAACTATGTTCTCAACTTTTATCCATCCCTGGTCAATATAGGCACCAACACATTGGAATAGTTCTTAACGTTCCCCATACCTTCTAATCCGACCAACCAAGTCTTCATCGCTTTCCAGCTTCACCATGCTCTCAATGTTTTATGTTTGGCATTTCTATCTAAACAGGAAAACATTTTTAGATACTTTTTATCTAGCTAATGCAACAAGTCTTCTCAACGTTTCATTTAGTTTGATGATCCACTCTGAGGAAAGCACTCTCTATAGAGATGTGTTTCAATGAATACCTCATCAAGTTTGCAATTCCTCACCACCGCATATCTTACCAGCACTATCTTAGTTGCTCGGAACTTAAGGACTGCAAATTAAGTTATGAGGAGTGATAGTCAGATTTAGAAGACCTTGTGGTGGACCAATACTTGGGTAATTTTAACAATGTGAAGTGCTATTTAGTATCCCTTTGAGCAGTGAGTGAAAGCCTGCTCAAATTGATTGCATTTTAAAGTTTTGGTGTTCTGTTTAAACAAGCTATTTCTGTGATTGGTAGGGGGCAACAGTCCAGTAATTGCTGTAAATAGATCCTTAATAAGGAGACTAAGAAACTCATGGAGGAAGAAATGCTGTTGCAGCCAATTAAGCTAAATTGACCAAAGGGTTTCTTTGAAGTGTTTTAGTTTGAACATGTGCTTCAAGTTGCTCTTTTAGCTAAGTGCAGAAAGACTACATGGTTTAACAAATGTGACCTCTCAGAGTAGTAAGTACATAAAAGTCTACATGTACATGTCATAAACTTAGATGTGTTCCATCTCTATAAAGACTACATTTTATCCCTATGATTCAATGTAGTGTGATGACCCACTAAAAACATCCCACACGTTGCAACTTGGTTTTCATTTTCACAAATCCACGCCTTCACCATGTCTGACTTTCCTTAGATAGGTTGTCGTGGTAGTTATGGTTTGGTATAAGGTGTGTAATAGCCTCTTAACTATATTCATTTCCTTCATCTTAAAACCTCACCTTGTAATATATTGTATCACATTCTCAGGGTTGGTTAAAATAATGTCTTCCATTGATTGTGGCGTCCTGTCTGAAGTTACATTGTAGATACGACTATATTGAGCCTCCATTTCCCCATGGTGCTCTGCTTTCTCCACAGGGCTAAGACCCGCACCAATTTTTCTGCATGATGTCTGCTTGCTGTGAGCCGTCTTTCCCAGAAATACAATCTCCAATTCTAATTGGAATGAGAGATGCTAAAAACATCTAAAAAACCTGACAAAAGATGGCCTCCTTGCCCTTATTGTGTTTGGTACGTTTCTGTAGCATTTTTGTCTGCTTGTGTACTCTTCTCTGTTTGGCTTTGCACTGGACTGGGAGCTGGGCTTGACTCCATCTGTTATTGACGTGGCCCTGTGTGTCGATGCTGAGGGCAGTTCTCCTCTCCTCAGCTCCAGTACCTGCCCCCTCCCTGGGGAGACTGCAAGTCCACTCCTATCGACTCAGAGTTCTTCTCCACGTACAGCATCACAGCCTGCCGCATCGACTGTGAGACACGCTACCTTGTGGAGAACTGCAACTGCAGGATGGTCCACATGCCCGGTATACACACATACACACACATACAGACATACATTTGTGGATAGCAAGCAAATAAAGAATGTCTCTTGTCTGGTTTTATTGTAATTGTAGCCATGTCAGACGTAACTAGACCCTATAGAAGGATGGGTGTCAAGATGTTATTAGTAAAGATGAAAATGTTTGAGAATTAACATTTGTCTGTGTTGTGCTGCAGGATCCTCAACAGTGTGCACACCTGAGCAGTATAAAGACTGTGCAGACCCAGCTCTCGGTGAGGCGACAGTTTTCAGATCAAACAGAACGATATCACATCCAACCATCACACCATAACATCACACCATCACATCACACCATCACATCACACCATCACATCACATCACACCATCAAATCACACCATCACATCACACCATAAAATCTCACCATCACATCACACCATCACATCACATCATCACACCATCAAATCACACCATCACATCACACCATAAAATCTCACCATCACACCATCACATCACACCATAAAATCTCACCATCACATCACACCATCACACCATCACATCACACCATCACATCACACCATCACATCACACCATCGCTCCTTTTTGTCTAGTTAAAAACTTTATAAACAATCTGTCTTTCCCAGACATGGATTAAGCCCAGTCTTAGCCTAAAACCTTTTTCAATGGAGCTCTTCATGTAATATTTCTCTAACTTTAGGAGTAGGCTTAATCCATGTCTGGGAAAGTGGGCCTATGAATAAATAAAAACTTGAATCTATGTATCACTGGTGTCCTTCATAGACTTCTTGGTGGAGAAAGACAATGATTACTGTGTGTGTGAGACACCCTGCAACATGACACGCTATGGGAAGGAGTTGTCCATGGTTAAGATTCCCAGTAAGGCCTCTGCCAAGTATCTGGCCAAGAAATTCAACAAGACTGAGCAATACATTGGGTAAGTAGTATTGGATACCCTGGTTGGTTCGGGGCATAGCACATCAAAACCCCTAGATGTCATACTTTACATTCTACTGAAAAGCAAATCATGCCATGACTTCCATGATTCCCCTTGAAATGGAGATAAAATACATTTGACTTGACTTGACTTGAACGCAGATGTACCACAAATCTGGTGGCCAGTGGCAACATTGTATTGGACTATTCTTTCATTCCAGAGAAAACTTATTGGTCATGGACATCTTCTTTGAAGCTCTGAATTATGAGAAGATTGAACAGAAGAAGGCTTATGAAATCGCCGGGCTACTGGGTAAGTTAAGATTCACCCTTCAGAAAGCCAGGAGTCATGAACCTGAACAGCAGACACTCCACGTTGACTGATAACTAAACCTTCCCAGGGCTGCTCATTAGAAACCCCCGGTAACTTAGCCGCATGTTTTTTTAAATGTATTTAAATAACCGACTGCACCTGAAACCAGCACTAGCGTGAGTCAGATGTCACGCTGAGGCTGGAAAGACAGCTTCTGACAGTCCTGCTAAGCTGACTGTAAAACACACTTGAGTGAAGGTGACAGTGTCAGGAATGGTTTTGTGCAATGTGCCATTCATTACCTGTCCACATCCGTTCACCCTCCGTCGCCCATCTGTCCAGGTGACATTGGTGGCCAGATGGGACTGTTTATTGGAGCCAGTGTTTTAACAATACTGGAAATATTTGACTACTTGTATGAGGTAATGTGTTTTTCTTAATTGTGTATCATAGCCTAGAGCCTAATATAGTGCAACGTATGTATTCTTATCTATACCGGTATGAAAATGTGCATGGGAAAACATTGAAGTTCCAAAGATGTTCTACAAATGTTTGACATTTATGATTCCTGCTAAATAACTGGTATGTGTTTTGTTGTAATTTGATTTTCTCACATTTAGGTGTTTAAGGATAAGGTTTTGGGTTACTTCCTAAACAAGAAGCGACCCCGGCGTTGTCAGAGCGACAATCTGGTAAATGGAACCTCCCAAAATGAACTGGTTTGTACCTGAGATGTAACAAAACAGAAACTCAAGCCTTTTTCATCACCCACGTTCGATATGGAATCTTAGTATTAATTTGACTGTAGACAGGTTTCATCCATCTAAGGTACTGAAAAGGCTTGGGTTTCTGTTTCTGCATGAGTTCTTTGCATGCCTGGTTGCTTCAGTTTTGGAGTCTGGCACGTTAGCTGATGTGGAAGACAAGGTCAGAGAGATGTCTGGGATGCATTTGAGCGACTCAGCTCAAACTTTCCAACAGGCTCTAGTTGTACATACTACAAAACATATGGAAAGTATTCAGTGTCTTTGACTGGTTTTGGTGGTTAACAATTTATTTTAGAGGTTCTACTTATTTTAGAAATCATCCAAACAACGTACAAAGAAACAAGAAATAATGTCATATAGATCCAGATGGACAGGGTTTCCACTCATGTCATGTGATCATCCATTATTTGAAGAAAAAAAAGTACATCACAATCTTTTTCTCTTCTGCAAATTCATTCACCTCTCCACTTTCACAATGTTGAAATCAAGGGCATATTGGGAAACCAAATGATTTGGTTGTTGTAAAGCAAATAATTATTATACACAAGAGCCAGGCAAAAGTGACCAACCATGGTTTTGTACTATCTGGAATTGAAACCAAATAGCTGAGGTACTATCAGAGGTAACAACATCTGACTTAAATATTAGTGTTTAGCGCACTCCCATACACAGCCGCAGAAAGGCTGTTCCCATGCAACTGTGCATAACTTGCGTGGGGGCATTACTGCTCTACTTATCAGCTCTGCATTGTGTTTTTATTTTCATTTCAGTCACCCTCATCTTTCTTTTCATCATGTCTATTCCAGGAGTTTCCAGAGAACCCAACCAGCCCTGGTGTCACGCCTAATCATGCCCCCAGGTAGCAACCCCATTGATAATAGTTCCTCCTTCCCATACTGTCCCTCTTTTTCAGCCATTCTTGGGATCATTTCATACATAATTTCCTTTCTGGTGAGCAATACTTCCAAAGTGCTGGTTTGGTGAGAAACTCTTAAAGCTACTTTGTATTGAAAGTAGTAGTGGTGGCGAGGTATGAAGCTTTCTGAGCCAATTCTTAAGAGTGACTGACTTTCAATTTCCTGTGTGAAATGTCTTCAGAGGTCCTTGGCCTATAAAAACAGAATGTGTTGGTTGGATTCTCTCCCTGTTGAGGGTTGTACAAATAGCCTCTACACGATTGCTTCAACTGAATAATTAAGCTGTTTTCTTTCCTTTAGGGTAAATGCAGTTTCCTGAGAAAAACAAACAAACATATATATGATTTGGCTTAAATAGCACAACAAAAGCTGTTTTTATCTTCTTGCTTTCCCGCAGCACAGACTACCATGTACTACGTAGGGTCATTGAGTTGGAGCTGTGCCCAATAACATCACTAGATGCATTCCTTTGTGATGTCATCACTGGGTTGCATGCAGTACGTTTGCACTATTGCAAATGGTTCTTTGTCTGCTGGAACAGAGCTACTTTACACCCCATCTATGGCTGTTGCTTATCTGATCCACACCTCAGCAACATCAACTGAAACAACCAAAAATGGCATTAGATGTACGCAGACATACAGTACAGTATGATATGAATGTATTTGGATGTCGATAATTATGCAGGACTCAACATACCAATACTAAGACAAGGACTAAAAATGTTTGTTGTTTTTTTTTTCTCCTTCCCTCCTTTATTCTTGTCATAATCCTCTTATCTTTCCCACCTATTCTTTATACTCCATCCACACCCTCTGAAACATACTGACCTGCCTGTCATTTGCACTGCCCGCCCTATCCTATTTCATCTCCAATCATTGTTCTTTGAACTTTTCTGTCCATATTGGTCATCCATAATTATACTTTTGCGTTTGTTTGACCCATTGTTGCTGTGCCATCTTATTATAAATTGATATGATTCTTTTTTTATTGTGTTTTGGTGCACCCGGCCCTGGTGATTTTCCCGTATTTAAATTTTGTACGTGTCCCATCTGTTTTTCTTCCTGTCACATTCCCTGCCATATTTTCCTGTGACCCATCACCCTCTCATCGTGACTCCCATCACCCTTCCCTTAATATGGTTGAACTCCTCCTCCCTCCTTCCTCCCCCTTGTGTTGCAGAGCACCTGTGACACCCTCCGGAGTCACTCGGACAGTCTCGGATACACGCCGAACATGTTACCTCGTCACCCGACTCTAGGAAACTTTGAGGAATTTGCTTGTTGACGACATAAAAAGGGGATGGGTGGGTGTGAAAAATGGGTTTGACAGCAAACTGTGAAAAAAAACATGTATTACACACCAACGGAGAGTGTAGACTAAAGAATAGTACACTATATCAATGCCTGAAAATAAATATAATATTACCATTAGAATAATACCACTTCCAAAACAGAACTCAGGTTTAACTGCCATGTGAAGGCATCAACAACGCTATTTGTTACGTTCCATTCTGTGGCATGTCCTTCAATTCAATGACTTTACAGTGTTTGAATCAGCCGAGTAAATTTCAATATTTCTCAACGTAAATCCAAGCAACGTCACTACACATGGAGTGCCACTGTGCTGGATGCCAAGTGTCTAGCCATGGGTAGCTTAACAAAATCTTTTCATTCTATTTGGTTGGACAACAAAATCATGCTGCCATCCAGGTTGATCTATGTTCCCTAGGGGCTCATTGGTGAAATGAGAATATCTTACCTGGAAAAAATTACTTAATAATAGACAGCTGACTTCATTGTTGCCTTTCTATTTAAATAGTTGAATGTACACAACCAGTTATTCAATCCTCTTATATAGAATCCTCTTAGTTCTGAGGGGAAAAAGGTAAACAGTAACCAGACGTTGTACAGAATATTTGAAGAGGGTGGAAGGACAGTTTGTGTGACGGAAATTACAACTTTTTTCCCTTTTTTTCACTTGAATGGTGAAATGTTTGTACATTTGTGGTCTCCCACTCTCTGAGCTAGTGTTGTAATATCAGGCATAGATTTTTCCATCATGGAAAAAGAGAGGATTTATCCTTCTGCTGTGTTGGCCCCTCCTGCATCAGGCCAGTTGATGCACATGTCTTTTCACTTGACATTGCGGGTGTCGCTAAAATATATATTGTCTTACCACCATGGCTTTTCAGCCGCAAAGCATTCTTTAGCACAATTCCTAAGTGGTAGTATCTATTTAAAATTAGTGGAGTACAAACGTTTTCAAGGTGATGTTCTCTCTTGACAGAAACAATTTGTAAATACCTGCTCAAATGCCATGAAGAAATTCTTTATATCTCTTGCGTTGAGACATTTGTTGGAAGTGAAAATCAAAGTGTTTCTCCATTCCTGCTGTTGGGACTTGAATTTGGATGGGCTAGCATTTGGCTTGCCATTCATGACACAGAGCCTACCCCAAGGGTTGCCCTGAATACGTGTAGTTATCCTAGTGGACCGCAAGTGTCTTCCAGTTTCAATTTATTTTGAGGACCGAATACTGAATAGATTTCTGTGAGATGCAGGAGACTTGCCTCAAAACATACTTCACCCATTCTATTCAGTTGGTTTGTAACACTGCAATGCATTGTATAATGGCATCATTATATTCTCTCATTATTAGAATTCCAGTACATGTAATACAACTTAAATGACACAGTTTGTGATGTATAAATGATCAAATATAATAAACAATATATTTAACCATCATCCTATGTACACAACTTTACTGTGTCTAATTTCTCTTTTTCCATATTTATCATTTCAGAGAACTGACTCCAGTTGTTTTATC
Organism: Osmerus eperlanus; assembly: GCF_963692335.1. NCBI lineage: Eukaryota > Metazoa > Chordata > Actinopteri > Osmeriformes > Osmeridae > Osmerus > Osmerus eperlanus. The sequence goes on from NC_085033.1 coordinate 3,085,621, forward strand.
TTTTGACTATGTTAATATTGAAGTGCAGTTTTGGTAACATTTTAGACTTAATATTCTTTTGTCTGTGTATTAGATGACTGTTGATGTGAAGCACAAAGCCTAGGAGATCAGCCATTGCTCCCAAGCCAATGACCGTCTATGATCATGACTACCTTATTGACACTGGTTATACCATGTACACCATGTAAATATGTACACTTATTTCAGCATTGTCTGGGAAGAGAACATCGCAATGAGCCAAAAAATTTAAACTTTTCAGGAGTGTTTGAAAATCCGGTTTATCAGTGTTGTCCTGTTGTGAGCAATAAATGCATTCATTTAAAAACGATTTTTGTCAACGCAAATAAGGCAATTTGACATCATTGGGGTATTCATTGTCAATTCTGATCCAAAACAATTCGGAGAGTGAAATGGTCTGCTGGTCTATGAATTACAGTGTGCACCATGTGTTACAATGATCTGAATTGTTCTTGTTTTATTGTCTAGATTTTGATTGTGTTCCATCCTAGCCTCTTGGCAGTGCTGTAGGCATACAGCTACCACCACTGTTGATAGGACAGCCAAGCTCCCTACAATTATTTATACTTTACGACAATTTATTATATTATTCTCTTGCATGTTTGCAGACAAAATATGAGTCATACAAATGTTAGTAACATTTGATTTGGGTCATTATGTTTCATGAATTACACAAGGCTGTCTACATGACCCTTCTCTACTCTCTGACTGCCAGTCAAACAACAGCATAACTGAGTCCACTTCATGCAGTAGTCAAAGCTAAAATAGGACCATCGAGTTGTAACATTGTTAGACATTGTGAGCTCAAACAATATTTAATGGATAGTTCACTGCATTATCATTTCCAGGTAGAATACAACATTATACACTTCAGTTCAATGGTTCAAACATAATCCTGCAGTGCATATTATGATTGCACCTACCTCTATTCCTCCTTGCATGACCATGGTGTATTCCCACCTTATGTACTCTCAGACATGTTACTGACTTTGTAATGTTTGAATGTGGTATGCTGGAGCCAGATGAAACAAATGTACTATAGTTTTAACAATTGCTGAGATTATGCATTGTGACAAGGTCTCTTTATTTATATGGAAAGTCTCCAAATGAGTAAAGACTACCAAACCAATGAAAAGAGTGTGTTTAGGCGTTGGGATTTGATGTAACTTCCAGTAAAACTGGATCTTCCGGGATCACGTACAGACATACGTCTCATAAGATGTACTGTGGCCTTCTGGGAACAGGGTTTTGCTTCATTTGGCTCTATGAATCTATGTGCAGTCTTTGTGATTTTAACTCTGAACTCAAGTAAACATTAAATAGTTAACAACCTGTCTTAATCAAGTGTAATGTTCTTATGTTGTTTGAAATGGCAAGGTGATGCCAAAGGTTGTACTGTACCAGCATTTTCCTATCCTCTCTCTCTAGGAATTGTACGGTATATCATCATACTGTAGGAACTACAGTATAACACGGTAAGCAGTCCATTCACATTTCTGTTACCAAGACTACACAGTAACTTCTCCCAGACATGTCAATTCAATTAACTTTATTGTTCCCAAAGGGAATTTAAGATGTCAATGTCTATTTTGTCAAAGTAATGACATTATAATTCAGTACCAACTGTTATTAAATATGGAATATCAGAGCCATTGGGTAAATAATTTTCACACCATGATGTGTGTACATTTTATTGAATATTGAACCATTGTAAATTAAATTGACACAGACTGCAAGTCCTACCAAAAACTGATACTAGGAAAGTGCAAAAGTTCACTCCGTTCAAAATAAGATAAGTTGTTTTAACTAATGTCATACAGCAGTTTTTCTTAAATAGGATGAGGACATTTTTTCATCATGAGAAATACTGTGATGAGCAGATGTCATGTTGTCTTCTAAAATGACACTACAGAGCCAAACAAAGAAATACGTGGGGGCATTATGTATAAACGGTGCCTTGAGAAAGATTCTAGAGTCTCATTTAAGTATTCAAAGAAGCACGACTCATGAAAAGTCATAATGTATACAACAAAGAATACTACAAATACACACAAGCAGACATTCAATTACCCATAAATACATGCATTCTATTTTTTCGTGCCCTACATCAATAAAATAAAAATAATTTCACTATTAGTAAAACCAAGTTTTTTTTACGTTTAAGCCTAAAGTACTTACTATCGGGAATAAAACAACGGCAGAGCTTGCAAACCATTTCTCACAATTAAATAACCTAGAGAACATAGCCAATACAAGGCTCAAATTTTATTACATGCTCTAAAAGGTATCAGTGGAAATTCTTCAACCTGTTCACAAAAGTTGTAAGACATTAGATCAATAAAGATGTTAAATGTACATAATTAATAGATATTAAGCAATTACTCAAGCTTATGGTCCACTTTTCAAAACATATCGGTTGGCCCAAACTGGAACTTATCTTTCAGTGTTCAACATAGTCAGTAGGGGTGAGACCTAAAACATTTAAAAATGAACTGCCATATACAAAGTGCTTAAAACAATACAAAAAGCTAAATACAAAGCCTGAGAGGTAACAGAAACAACAACAAAACATAAATAAGCTTCCTAGTCCACTTGACAATCTCCTTCTACAGATCAACTCCTTATGATAATGAAGGACAGTGGAAGTCTGTCTAACTGTTTAATGATTCAACTTTATATTATCAGAAGTAATTTGTCAAAATAGCGAAGCATTCTAAACAAATTGCTATGCTTCAGTTCACTTAAAATTGTTCATAATGCTTTCTTTGTTTTCTGTTCTGGCTCGGGTTTCAACTGTCTATGAGGTCCAGATTTGTTCATTGCTACATATGTCCTGTTCCTGTAACCATAGTCTTCAAATAACATATCGAAACAGACTAAGAGTAGAAAGACATGCTAGTTAACAGAATCAACATAATCCATGTCTTGCAGAGCTGTGAAAACGTTGTTCTACAAGGAGGCACAGGAGGATTTAGGGAAGTGTCTGTTCCACAGGTGCAGTATGGGTCTTGTAGTGTGACCGGTCCTGTTAACTAGATGTAGTGAAGGAGAGTTGATGCTGATGGCTGAGGTTTACCCATTGATATTTTGTCATCTAAGGTGGGCAGAAATCAGCAAAGTAGGGGTGCTGCAAGGCCTCCTCGGCAGAGATCCTCTGGACAGGATTACATTTAAGCAGATTCTGTGTTTAAAAGAAGCAAATTGTAAGTGTTGCGTTGCGTAAAATTACAACATTAAAACCTAATGCATTCCAGCACTATTGGGAAGAGCCTCTGTGTAGCTCCACCTGCTGGTGACTAAGTTGAACTGCCTGCTGTAGGCACACCACAGCTATTGGGATGGCCACACTAACCTGCAGCAGATCCCGCCCCGTGCTACTTAGTTTAGGAACAACATTCACCAGGGAAGTGGTGGCAGGATACATCGGGTACGGCTGTAGGCAAAATGAGGTCAAAGGAAACTGTTTACCAACACCAGTTCGTATAAAAATGATCCAGAATAAAGTTTAAAGGCGAACAACAGTGGTATACCTTGTAATCTGGGAGCTTTGTCATTGTCTGCCATTGTTCTTCAGTTGGTGTACCCAACAATGTGACACAGCATTAAGGAAGAGCAAACACCAAAGTAAAAAACAACCAGTGAGGAAGTAGAGAAGTCCTGGTGTGACAGGTGGAAAAACTGTGGAATTCTCTAAATGAAACATTCAATTTGTTACAAGATCAATACTAAAACATCAACATTTTGGTCAAATGGACCTAACAAAACAATATTCTATCAAAGGGTTCTCATAGTGATCCTATTCTAAAAATAAGACATATTATTGTACAGACATCTAAACATGACATCAATCTCACAGATTGAAGAAAGGATATCTGAAGATCCGCTTCAACTGGTCGTCCACATCATTACCCGGGAATAAAGGTCTTCCAGCATTCGCCAGCTCTGAATAGAAGCATCTCATTAAGGCCAGCATAAGCCATGTATACTACTGGGAATTAACATCATTAAACATGTAAAGGTGACAAGACAAGCTCTTTATCAGGTGGGAAAGGAGTTAGGCCTACATCTGCAGCTGACAATGTGTATACTAGAGGAGAAATGTTGCACTAGTAAAACATACCTGCAAATATGCATCCGGCAGACCACATGTCAATGGAGGTAGAATACAGTTTAGCACCAAAAAGTACATCTGGAGGCCTGTACCACAACGTCACCACCTGGACAGAGACATATCACAAGAAATCACTGACCTGTGTCAATAGTGAATGAGACCCTTAACCGCTAGTTAGCGCATTTAATATTTACCTCAGCGGAGTAACACCTCACTGGTATTCCAAAGGCTCGAGCTAAGCCAAAGTCAGCAAGCTTCAGTTCCCCATTCTACAGGGACACAATCACCAAGAGAATTACTAACACATCAGGCCTTAGAAAATTAAGATGCATCATTATTTTCCATTTAGGCCTACATTCTCATCAACTCTTTGGCTTATTCATTAAGCACTGAATAAGCCCTTATAATAAACCAACAAAGAAACTAAGTCAGTTGTGTGAAACCACATAGTTTGTCTGTGTTTCTAACAGATAATCCTATGGATTATTATCAATTTCATTTATTTTCCTTTTCATGAAGAAATTAACTTTTACAATGATTGCCCCTCCCCCACTAAAACAGTGCACATGGTTTTAAGAAACTTGTCTTAAACACAGACCTTAGTTTAGCTATTTCCTGTGGAAAATGTATTAGGACTTATGGGTTAGGAACAGGAAGAAACAACCTCCATACATGCATACAATGATATCTCTTAGCTATTTCTAAGAGTATCTACATTTAGCTACATTATATTACAACATTTTGTCTTGCTACGTATCCTGTGTTCATTTTATGCCCCATACTGGTTTTGGTGAAGCCGCATCCCTCCTTTAATTGCATATGTCCCTGCACATTGTGTTATGATAACATTTTATTGAACATTCCTGTTAACAGAGACTGTCCCATTCCTCTGTTACGAAAACCCACCGACTGTGGACTTACTCTGTTGATGAGGAGGTTTTGGGGCTTCAGGTCTCTGTGGAGTACATTCCGACTGTGACAGAAGGCGAGGCCCTTCAACAGCTGGTACATGAACGACTGAACAAGTATGGAGGGAGGAACACACAATAGACAATGACACAGTCGATCCAACTGAGATCAAGCTCCTAAACAAGGGCTGAATATCTGAATCAAACAAGGAATTTGATGTTTCATCTTAACTTGTCCTATGGCAAAAACTCACCTTGACAGTTTCCGGATCCAAATCTCCATTGCAGCTGTCAAAGTATTTCTTTAGATCCTGTAGCATTACAATATAAACCCAACCCAAATAATTATGTAAGGAATACATAAACTATTTGTATAATCCAACACTAGACTAGCATCTGTAAGCATTGAGCATTCCTCACCTGATCACAATATTCAAACACTAAGGTTAGCTTCTTGTCACTGTGCAGGACATCATGCAACCTATGGGAGACGGTATGTTAGTACGAGAAATTACACATTTAAGCATAATCCCAGTGGTTTTGGAAAGAAACATACTGATGGGTCCTCACACCATAGACATAATATAGGACAAATATACAGGCCTGTTAGTTTACTTCTAAAAAGTCCTACCACAAACTGCACAACAATTATAGAGATCCGTAACCAGCGAGTTGGCAAATAAGCACGTTGACACTCTTAAATGCCGGCTATGGCAATGGGTACAGCACACATACCTGACAATATTTTTGTGTTTTAGCTCTTTCAGAAGGCAAATCTCTCGCAAGGCAGAACTAGGAACTCCCTAAAAGAATCAAGTAGGATGATCATTTGAAGTGATCGCAAAGTTGTTGCACTACTAGCTAGCTAGGCTAGCTATAGTATAATAGTATCAATAAAAGTATCAATAAATGCAAGAACATACCTCGTCGTCGTCATCCAGTCTAACTCTTTTTAAAGCTACAATTTCATGTGTCTCTCGGTTTTTAGCTTTGAAAACAGTGCCATATGTACCTGCAAATGATGGAAGCACGAATTAATAATTGAATGTACGCTAACTAGCTCTAGGCTCCATTTAGCCTAGCTTGCTAACTACATAAACTACAATCTAACAAACTAGATGTACTATTCGCTCGATCTTAATGTAAAACTTTAGCTAGTGTTTACCAAATGTAATTATATCTAGATGTATGTCTTCATTAATTCAATAGCTAGCAAACTATGGCATATATAATTGTCAGCTTGCTACAGAACAAGTAGCAACACTAGCTACTTTATCTTGCGAGCTAGCTAGTAGTAGGCTTAGGTGAGATGGCAATAAGCTTTTCAGAAACAATGTGATGGCGTTAAAACGGCTACAGATGCGCTTACCTTCTCCAATTTTCTCGAGCTTCTCATACTTCTGCATTTTTGACAGAGAGGCTAACTTCGGCTAGCTAGCTAACAGTGATGAAATGCCACCCTAGCCAGGGGTTGGGATGATGTGATGATGACGTTAAGATAGCTAGCTAGGTAAACGGCTAGGGCTAGCTAGCTGCAGTGTTCCAACAAGCAGGGCTTGATTTGATAGTTAAACTAACACCATGGTCACCTAAAGGCCAAATGAGGAATTGCAACACAGGCAAATCAAAATTACCACCCACTTTGCCCAAATTCCTAAAGGGAAACAAAAGCATACGTTTGGTCTAATGATTGTTTATCAACAATTACAATTACTTATCAGCAAATTACTCTTAACTAGCAATAGTCTTCCCAGCCAGTGTAATCCTGTTATGGATTTAGCTAAATGAGTAGCCTATAGGTTGTAATAATCTGTCCAATGCCAGTACCCCTCTAGCAACATTAACACACTATTTTATATTGAATACAAAGTAAAAGAACAATGATAAAATATTTAATTGATCATAGTTACTTACATGTCTAGCATCAAAATAACCTTGCTAAAACAGTACTCAATCAGTTCAAGATCTAAACATGTTGCAATAAAGGCAGCCTTTGGCTGCAAGACATTATCCAGTTGGCCCACTCATACATGTTGAGATGTATTAAATGGAATCATAGTTAAATTAAACTAAAAAAATTACAGTACATTTACATCTTTTTTTCATGACTATTCTGATTTCTGGGGGAAAATTGGACATGTTACACAAATGCGTTACAGACATCAGTTGATGTGTACAGTGTGCCTGGTCAATCATTTCTTTTCCTCTGCTCTTTGTCTACGGATCAGTTCTGCATAGAGTCCTCCTTTGCTCAGCAAGTCCAAGTGAGATCCCGCCTTCAAAAACAATAAATGGTTAGAGTTGGCCACTTGTAATTACAATAAGTAAACTGTTTGGTTATGAGGGACAAAACTTGTGGTGTTTGAAATAATTGTTATTATAATAATAATAAAAACCTTTGTTCTGTCACATATATATTTATTCTTTATGTATTATTATCCCCCCCCCCCCTCGATAGGAGCTTACAACTTTTTTGTGGCAAAAAGTGCCTTGTGTGGCAGACTGAGGTCCCTCAGTGCGTCACAACGTCAGCACACTTAACAACGATGATACGACGTGCATAGATACGACATGCTGCTCAGCAAGTATCGTGCCATGGTGTACTTGCAGCATCATACATTTAAGCAATTCAAGACTTGCATGTACAGTAAGTAATGTCACATTAAATAATGTATTTAAATTCGAGCTTGTGTGGTGCGTCGCTGTCTTCAATGCCACAGCCTAAACTTTATGTCAATCTGTTTGTGAAAACGACTAACATGCCCTGCGCTAGAACTAGTAGTACAGTAAGCTTGCCATAGGCATTTCTCATATGGACAGATGAGGGGGAATTGTGTCTCGTTTTCGCTCATTTAATCCGTTCGACCTTACAATGTTTCCATATAGTTGAAACACAGGGCTATATCTACGAATGTGTGGACTCAAATATACATAAAGAAACGTTTTTAATTTCCAGCGCATTCAAACAATCCCCTTAGTGAAGTTTGGCTAGCAACAGCAGCAGTCACCTTATAGTGACAGGTTATCAACTTCTGATTTGACAACCCAGTCATTTGGAGCAGATAAACATCTGAAAACATGCAGGGCTAACAGTAGACTATTTCATTACACACATTATTTTAGAAGTGTAAATGAGCAGCAACAAATGTCTACTTTTGAATGTATGTAATCTTCATACATAATAAGTATGCATGCTTATTTTAATTACCCAAATATGACTTGTACAATTTAAGTTAAAAAAACGCACCCATCTGCAACTGAGGCAAGCACGCCCCACAAATTCCCCAGAAATTGTACCCTCTCTAGTTGTATTTAAAGTCCTTAATTCTCTTGAAAAAAAAGGCTGTGCAGTCACACACAGGATAAATATGTCCGTCTGTTGCTGCAATCTCACCTCTACGATGCGGCCGTTGCTCATGACACAGATGAGGTCAGCTCCCTGGATGGTGCTGAGGCGATGGGCAATGATGAGTACGGTCCGGCCTGTAGTGGCCCTGTCCAGAGCCTCCTGTACCACACGCTCTGACTCCGCATCAAGGGCACTGGTGGCCTCATCCAACACCAGGATGCTGGGGTTCTTGATCAGGGCACGAGCAATGGCAATCCGTTGCTTCTGTCCCCCTGACAGAGTTGCCCCACGTTCACCTGGGTGCCCGCAGGGAAAAAGCAAACTGCCTTTGGTAAATATAGCTCACTATCCACCTTATGGGCCCGTTTCTGTACTAATATCTGGCTTCTGTGCTGACTATGGGCAGCTCTACTACTATGGAGGACAAACCTTCTGCTCTCAATGTTATCACAACGTAGAGTTCCAAGCGTCAACAAATGCAAAACTGAACTTTTTGCTCATTTAACATTGTGATAAAAAACACAATTGCAGGGATGCCAACTTTTCAAAAAACCTTGGAGTGAGATTTGGTGGGGCCAACCGAAACACGTGTGTTTGTCATGTCTCGTCTCGTTGTATTAATAAGATTGAGTACAAAATAAAGAAGCCAATGACAAAAGGCTCTCACAAACAAGCTAGAAATGGTTAGTGGCTTACTTGTGCTTTCCTATGAGTATCTAGTTTTGATTGCTGTTACCAAGACTTGTCCTGCTTAAAAACCATCAAACTCTAGTATGCTGTTCTTATGCCTTGGTTATATGAGAATCCTTTAAAAAAAAACTTAAGTCCCATTCACTGTTGACATTCTCCTTAGAAGTTGAGGCAAACTGATCATCCACATCCTCAAACACCTGAGTGGCATCCATGGGATCATAACTGCTCATCTGTAAATGTAACTGTGTTTCCTCTGTGTACATTTAAACACCACTGTGATTTCCCACAATGACAATAAGACTTACATTTGTCTAACATAAGTCTTACAATAACTTTGATCAATGCATTAAGACATCAAGCATCTTATTGACCGTGTGTGAAATCTACACAGTACCGTTTACATGTACACAGCGTGTAATGTATTGTGCTATAACATGTATAGTACATAATGATGTTATTAGTATGTGGATACAAGAAAGTATGTATGTGGTACGTAATAAGATGGCTCAATAAAAGAAGTCAAGTTCTGTGACCATCCTTGTCATGTGGCTCATAGAAACAAGAAGAAGACAGGGGACAGTGTCCTGGTTTGCAGATGAGCAGTAGTGAGTCTACAAATGTTGTCCTGATGTATGAGGATGTAGTTGATCAGTTTGCCTCTAAGAACGACAACTCAACAGTGACTGTGACTAGTTTTCTTTTTTAAAGGCTTCTCACAGAACAATGGCAACAACAACAAAAATAGACACTGGAGGGTTTGATGCTTTTCAAGAAGGACGAGTCTTGGTATGGTCATCAGAACTACACACTGACTTGAAAGTATGCTACTATAACTAGAACTTGTTTGTAGGAGCAGAGATCATTTTGTCATTGTCTCCTTTTTTAATGCAACCTAATTAACACAATAAAGTAGTCTTGTTTTGTCCTTGGCTAATGCATGGAGACTGTCAATAAGATGCTTGCATTTGCCTTACTGCACTGATCCAAGATATCTATTGTATGTCTGGCAGAATAATGTCTCGGAGCCCAAATCTCAATCAACCTCCTCCCTTGATGTATCATACTCACTCATCATGTCTTTGCTTTATTAAATATTTCTCTAAAGATTGCTACCAATGCTATAGGCCTATGTTGTAGATGTTGACAACACCTGTCTTGTGTGTTAGAAGAGGTACCTTACACCTTAGAAATGTGTCCTGTAGCCACCATCACTGCAGTTACACTGGTGTCTGTCTAGTGTGATTTAAAGTGTAAATGAGACAGTCGTTTCCTAAGCAAACTAATACGGCATATTTGAAACTACACAACACAGATGTAGTATCGCTATTTAAGCAAAGGTGAAAATCATCAATTCATAGGTGAAATCACTATCATTCTGATGGTATTTTAAGAGCAGATTGACTGCTGTAAAAGAGGGGACTATTTGCATATATTGAAAATCTTCGCCCCAAAAAATCTTTAAAAAATATGAAATGTGCCTTGTTGTGATTACAGTATTCTAGAAACATGTGAAAACATTTTCTTCAAATACTGAACCAGCAAACTTCGCAAAACACATTTATCATTGCCAAAACGATATGGCCACGACGATACACCCTTTCTCCACAGACTACCACTGTTTGTTGACCACATCAAAGGCCTTAGTTGCAGACCCACACATACCGACCACGGTGTTGTATCCCTCTGGAAAGCCTGTGATGAAGCGGTGAGCATTGGCTTGCTTGGCAGCGTTGATGACCTCAGCGTCAGTTGCCTCAGGCTTCCCAAAGCGAATATTCTCCAAAACGGAACAGCCGAACAACACAGGCTCCTGCGAGAGGGGTTAGAAAAGATAGAAAAAGAATTTGAGCAAAATGCTAGTTTTTCTTTTCAGCTGACACAGGTGTCTCTCTACAGAGGGAGACTTGTGATGTTCATTTACACGGAGAGGCAGTCTCCTTGCTTCAAATGTACCTGATTGATGTAACCAATGACCTGCCCTCTGAGCCAGGAGGGGTCGAGGGTCCGGATGTCGAGCCCATCCAGCATGATCACACCACCGATGGGGTCATAGAAACGCTCCAGCAAGGAAGCAACAGTGGACTTTCCTAAGAAATTATGAGTCTTGTATTATATCAGGCATAGATGCCATATTGACTGTCTTTCCTTGAATAATGTAATCAGTATGTAATTGTTGATTATTTGCCTTATGTGTACAGTATATGCAGAATGACTGCATCAGCAGGAGATGGTGGGACACATACCTCCTCCTGACTCCCCAACGATAGCGATAGTCTTACTGGGAGGTAGTGTGAGGTTGAAGTTTTTCAGGATCTGGTGGCCAGGTCTTGTAGGGTAACTTTGGAGAGAGAAAGACAGGAAAATAGCACCCCCTGCTGTGTATGTCTCATAGTGTGTATGGTGGTTTGTGTATCATGTGTATCATTATGGTGGCTTCTTGCCTGAAAAAGATGTCCATGAAGTCAACTCTTCCAACAAGAGAATTGTATGGGATGCGACCTCCCCCGGTCAGTGGGATGGTGGGCTCTAAAGCCAAATACTCAAAAACACGGGCACCTGAGCTGATGCCTCTCACCATCTAGAAAAATTAAGTGAGAAAGAAAAATTTACTATTTAATACCCTAACTCACATGTAAAGTGTGAGTAGACTAGATCGAAAAGACAAAATGCTTATATTTCTAACACTTTTGTAATTGATATTTAAAGTGCCTGAACTTACTTGGCCAAAGAGGATAGAGATACTTGCCAAAGACCTGAGCAGAGAAGGACAACATTAATCTATTCCCTTTGTTGGATTAGCATTGCTACAGATTTTTTACAAAAACATCATATATCTTTACCTCTGAACGGTTTGGGAGGCCACCAGGAAAGACATAAGGTCACCTGGAGACATTTCATCTCCAGCCATTAAAGATCCACCTGCAAAAATGGTCCCTAGTACAATACCTGTTCAAAAAGTGAGAAAACAGCATAATTTAAAAACTATGGTGTTACAAAAGATGCAAACCAATCCATTTTCTGTAGGCCCATTGAAGACACACTTACAGTTTAAGACAACGTTCGATAGGCCTTGAAAAACAGCTATTCCTGAGCCAAGAGATTCATTTATTTCACAAGATTTGTCCACCTCTAGGGCATATAACCTGAAACACAGATGACAATATTGTGTCTGGGTCTTTATCAACAATAATAATAATTCAGTAAGTCCTGTAGTAATGCATGTACAACTTCACTCACTGAAGTTCTCGCTCCTCCATAGCAAACGCTTTCACTGTCCGTACGTTGCCAAGTGCCTCATCTGCCACCCCTGTTGCTTTAGACACCTAGAAAGAAACACAAGCACACACACAAAAGGAAAGTCAAAATAGCAATAAGCCACAAAGGTTAAGTAACATAAGAATTAGTTAATTAATCTATTTTTTTGATCCACCAAGTAACTATTGCCCTTACCTGATCCTGAGCCATGCGGGACAGCCTGCGTAGAAATGAACCAACTAGAGCACCTGCTCCCACCAGACAGGGCAGAACCACAACCATCATACCAGTGAGTTTGGGGGAGATGACATAGAGGGACACAAAACACCCAACTGTCTGTGTGGCACTCCGCAAGCCCTGTTGATATAAAAAAAAAAAACAGCTAAATGAACACATAATCTTAAACAGTGTCCCTTGGTCTGACAAGTCTGACATTTAATCCGGCATACCTGAGAGATGACTAGTTTAAAGGAAGACTTGAACTCCTGAATGTCAGCAGTTAAACGGTTCACAATCTGGCCTGTCTTATTGGCATCATAGAAGGCAACATCTTGCCTGAAACAAACAAATTAAATCTTGTGAGAATAGGAATAACTAGTACTACTTCCTGTGAATTGTGTGGGGTGTCAAACTCAATTGAGTTCATGGGCCACATGCAGCCCAAATAAATCTCAGAGAGGCCGGACCAGTAAAACCATGTCATAATAAATAACATTTTCACATTTCTACCTTTCTTTTAGTGAAAAGTACAAATACATTCTGAAAACATTCACAATTAAGGAATCATCCCATTTACAAAACAGACATTCAACAGCCTGAGATGTCTTTAGAAAAATAACTGCAATTTCAAAAATCACCACATTCTGTCAGTGTACTGGACACGTGCGTTACAGTTACAGTACATTAAGGACAGTGAATTTTGGAACTGAACAATAACGTGGTATTTTACTTCTTCATGATTCAACTTTTCATAAATTATCCAGTGGTCCTGATTGGACCCTTTGGCAGGTTGATTCTGTCCTGGGGGCCTGCATGTTTGACACACCCTGATATAGAGACATACCAATATTTTAGACTATGTTTAGGCTGTTGTATTACCTGAGTAAAGAGGCGAAAAGGGACTTTCTCATATCTGATGCCACTCTTTCTCCTACCCTGGACAGCAGAATTATGTAACCGCTGGTCAGCAGACCCTGCAAATAAAAACACATTAGTCCAATGCAGATTAAATGTGTCAAATCATAAAATCTGACATGTTCCAAAAGCACGTACCTGGAGACCATACAACCCAAGCAGCTTCAGAGCAGGACTCCTAATCTCTGTCATGTAGTTCCCTGTATGCTCTCTCATGTAGCGGGCAACTACATTTACCAAATCCCCCAACATTAGTGGTATTTCAATGTTCAAGACGGCAGCACCAAAAGCCAGCTAAAGAACAAAATGTTAGTCATGATTATAAAGTAGGCTAGATTAGAGTTGATAGTCTATGTCATACAGCCTATGAGGTAATTTATTGATATCAAAGTATGATAGTGAGAGTGACTTCTTTTGCAAAGTATATCATCAACACTATGACATGCTGTTTGTGTCATGCTACTTACCACAACGGCCCCAATAAGGGCAAGGAGCTGAGGTTTGACAAATTCCCATAGGACCTCCCAACTGAACTCTGCCACAGTTTCTTTGATTGGAAATTCTTCTGGACCATTGTTATTTACATCTAGGTGGCAATATGCAACATTGCCAAAAAGTCGTGCAGAGACAGTGAGACCCACTGGTCCTAAAATCCATTTCAGACCTACTCTTGGAGATTTCAATGTCCGGCAGGTAGACTGTCGAAATGCTCTCTGTGCCAGACCCCAGACACGGTTTCTGGCATTTTCACGTCCAGTGAAGTTAGCTGCATTGGTCACTGGAGTTGAGTTAAAATGACTCCTGAAATAAACAGTGACCATCAGTGCCTTAATAAGTATTCTTCATTACTAGGAGTAGTAGATACACCTTACATGTTTCATCCAGACACCAGTAGTATATGAGCTCTATGAGCACCTCGTGCATCGGGGGTGATAAAAGAAATAAGACCTAGAAATGTGATATTGTTTTCTAATGGATAACAAAGGGCACAAGAGTCCTAGGTAGCTAAATGCTTCTAGAAAGTTGACAATTTACTTATCTAACTACAGTAAGCTATACCTAGCTAACTATGGGGAGCTTATAAACAGCTAGTAAGTTTCCCTACCTTGAATGTCTCCACAAGTCTTGTGTTTTATTGACTCGCGAATAAAGGGGACGCACTTGTGCAGTGGTACTAACTCTGTAACACATTAAGTGAAACATGTTGCAATGCTTAACTGGACATTTATTTGAATTTTAACTGAGCGCCTGGCTCAGGGGTACTGGTTCAAGGAGTTACATGCAGGCTGACATTGAAATATCCCACAATGCATCACTTTTTTTAGGTGACAGTGACAGAAGTAATTTCTTCGGAACGTTTAAATGGGTGTTAAGCAAGAAAAGATAATAGAACAATTTCATTTTATTATACTTAACATATTTATTTATTTATTCATTAATTGAAGACGTATCTTTCCAATAGGTTCCACTAAAACGGAAGTGACGCTAACATAAAAACACAGTGACGTCAAATGGTGTTTTGTTGACATTTGTTCGTGAAAGACAACCGTGGAAGCCTACGGATGGCTCTTGTAAACAGCTTTTAAGGTTGTTGCGTGGTTATGCTGTTACAAAACAGTTACACTAGTAAGATAACCGTGTTTACATAACGTGGACAAGACTGCTTTACAGAAGACTATACAAATAGGGTGTGCTTTGAGCCACTAAAATCAAAATATAACGTATAGGGGAGCCGAAATAGAACACATTGAGCGGAGCTTGCTTGCTTGCTAGCTAACACAAAACAACTGACGTTTGGACCGCTAGCTGTCTGACAACATCAAGCTGAGAGGTGGGTAGCAAAACAGCAATCGTTTGCCACTTGCCAGGAGTTTGTAATTACAATGTTATCATAATGTATATGTATTATCTTTCTAGGGTGGCAGCTATAGTAGCTATAGCTATAGGCATTTACAGTACTGGGCACAGCCAGCTAACATTAGCTTTGTCACCCCGCATTGATAGCGAGCTAGCTCATTTTACCTTTATCTACGCAGATTGAGCTAATTTGTCTTCAAGCTTCATGTACAGTACTGAGTGCTTGGTCTCGAAAGTGAATGATGAGCTGTCGGACTTGTTGGTTATGAACTGGGGAGTATTCCATAACATTGTGGGTCATCTGGAGAGTTAATTTACCCGATTATGTCGCATAACCTGCTTTATGGAATTACCCACTGGACGCATACTGTAATTCCAGCTACAGTAAATAACTTGGTTTCAGGCAGACTAACTTACCTGACAGACATGCCATGAAAGACTCTAATACAACTGTCTCTGTCCTCAGGAAGTGAGAATGTGAAGCACAATGGCCAACTTAGAAGCCTACCAGGAGTATCAACGAATTGAGGACTTTGAGGAGGACTCACCACCCGGAGAGGAGGACTTGTTAGTGCATGTGCCAGAGGGCCTAAAAGGTAATAACATTTGACACATGGTAAACGTTGTGGGCATATTGAATCCATGCACTGAAAATAAATCTGTCCAATCTAACTTCACATCTTAGTGATTAAGTTATAGTTTGAGCCTTGCCTTTTTACTTATGATTCTCATGCTCATCCTCATTTACAGACTCATGGCACCACATCAAGAATCTGGACAACTTCTTCACAAGAATATCCTTTTGACATAATCAAGTCACTTGCAATAACTTGTAAAGATGATTCTGAAAATACCAATTGAATATCAAATTGGTTCAGAGGAGAGCATGATACATGAAATATGACAGTAGAATGCCCATAGATCTAGGTCTACTTACTTTAAATCATTTTGAATGGTGTGCCTGTTAGTGACAGTTACTGTTTTATTGTCTTACTATTGACGACTTAAGTTGCCTCAGAGAAAATGCTTAATTTGCAATGTCTTTCCTTTTCCTTAACTTGAATTTCCACATCTATCATTTCCATCAAAAAAATGGCTTTTCTTGTATGATGCTTTCTGAATTCTTTGAACTTGTGTAAGTATGATTTTACCATCTTACTGTCTGAATTAACTGTTCTACATGGTAATATTCATGTAATCAGTGTTTCCCCTGCACTTTAGAGTTTGACAAAGATGGCAAAAGATGTTCAGCTAGCAGGCTGCAGCAAGAACAGTACTTCACCCGTATAGTGAATCTGATGTTTGTCTGTCCTTAGTCCTACACTAATGGGTGCCATCACAGGGGGACCAAAGCAGTTAGCCTGAGAAAGTCCTTTCACACTATGACATCTCTTAACAAAGCTTAGCCTGTCTACGACTCAACAACGGATTCCTGGGAACTCAACTACACTGAACCAGAGCAGCACAGCCCAGTTAAATCCCTAAATATGTCTGTGAGCTGTTTGTGGGGGGATAAAATAAATATTTGGTCTCCGTCCATAATCAAGACAAGTGTCCTCCTCTTCCCAGATAGTTACTGTGCAGTCTTTATGATAATCATTTGTAATGTGCTCTCTAACCCCATTCTTACATCTCCTCCCCACAGTCAGTTTCTTTTTGTCGTCACATTCACAACGTTCCTCTTCAACTGTGTGGAGTATGATGTCCTGTTTGCCAACCGGGCCGTGAACCACACTGGGCCAGGCCAGAATCCTTTGGACAGGAACAAGGTCACCTTACCCGATGCCATCCTACCCAGCCAGCAGTGCACGGAGAGGTAGGGGGCTGTTTGTCTTGGCGTGGGGCTGATATTGTTGTCTGTAGGTGTGTGGGGTTGATATGGTTGTATGGGAATTGATATGGTTATCTGCAGATATATGGGGTGGATAGGGTTGCATGCATATTGGTTTCATATGGTTGGATATAGGCCTAGATTCATGGGGTGGACATGGTTGTTATGTACATGTGCACATTGTGGTTAAGGTGAAGCTGGTCATCCCTCCCTGCCAGCACAGGTTAAGTAAGATGTGTTGGCACATTCCTGTGGCAGCTTATCTATGTTGTGACACCACAGCCAGAACAGGAATAGACTCTTCTCTACCACCAAGAGATTTCAATTGACGTACTACTAACTCAATATGGAGTACCTGGTAGCAATCAGATACAGTTGTGACAATTCTGTCACATTGTTGGTTTGTTTACATGTAACTGAAGTGACACTGAGCACATTGCGACAGTGACATGTCAGGGCCTGCTGAATTGCATCAGATATGAAGAGAGTTTTAATTTGCCGTGCCTAATTTAATTATTACTAGTCATTCAGAGGCTAATGTTTTCTTATTGGATTGTGTCAGATGTGGTTTCACTCTAAGACATGCTCACATTCGACAGCTGGAGATATAGAGCACTGGCCTACTTTAACACGGCCTGTGGGTTGTTGCTGCTTGGGATATATATATATATATATATATATATATATATATATATATATATATAAAAAAATAAGTCTTGTAAAAAATAAGTCTTGTAATAATAAGTTTTGTAACAGAGATGTTATAGGAGGTCAAGTCAAGGTCTTCAGAATGGCTCAATCTCACCCATTGTATTCCCCCTAAACCAAAATGAGGGTTGGTATTTGTTGAACTGTCTTTTAAATACTGTCTGCACACTATTCATGCTGTGCTTTACATATTTGTGAGGTCTGTTTTAGTGAAATTGGATCCTGAGTTATTTTAAGTCATGCATTGGCCCTTGTGTTTGAGTTTGCTTACTAAGAAAAAACCCTCACAGCCAGAATAACACTGTCAATCAGAAAAACAGTAGGACTTTACCATTATAGAACCAATGGAGTTTGCTAGTTTTATAACACAGGCAAACTCCCTTCTTATTAGCCGTGAATAACTGGTTAGTGATAGATGCTAGTGTGCATGTTTTCAAGTTTAAAAAGAGGGCCTCACTCTAATCATGACTTGACTAACAGTCTGGTTACTTCAACACAGACTCGTCAACATCCAAGTTGCAACACGGCTGTAGTTTTCTTGGAGCCGGTTATTTGTGTATGTGTGCTCGGTGTACAGACCAACAGGGAGAAACAAGGACAGTGTAATGGATAGCCCTTGCGAGGAAAGACAGGGCCAGTTGGAAAGACAGCCGCTAGCAAGCAACACACAGAACTGGGCAGGCAGCCTGTCAACCACATGACAGCCCCTGCAGCGTGGAGCAAGACTAGGAACCCTTCACCACCGATCAGTTTTTTTTTCTTCTTCACAATGTGGCTAGCTTGTCGTTCCTCACAACCCTGGGTCCCGATGCCCTCCCCCCTCCATCCCGAAAACCACCCTGACTGAATGTGTGTCGGATGTCCTAAGTGTTGACGCACAGCCGCATCAACACGCCCCACCTTTTGGAACTTGCCCATCCACACAGGCCCCCACCCCCCTCCTCCTCCTCCACCCCCGTCGTTTTGGATGTGAGATTCTGAGAATACTAAATAAAAAACAGAAAGATCATAACCCAATTTGTGAAGGGGGGGCCTCGTGTTTTGAAACAGGAAATCAAGCAGCTTTTCTGATACACAAGGAGTCTGTATATTTACACCGTCATCAACATTGACTAACTTTTTAGATATGATTTAGCCCAAATGATAACATACAATGAGATTGTAGCTGAATAAGGTTTCTTTTGAAATTCAGGGCATCACATTCAATATATCCAACACACTTTTCAGATAGCCAGATCACACAATAGAGGGGAATTTCTGCCTAAAGGTGAACAGTTGAGACTTACCTTCTAACCATTTTGTCATATTTACAATGTCAAGCTCCAAAACACCATGTTCCTTCCACCCCATCCCTGCTGTGTCTCCAGGATCCAGGAGAACAGCTGGATCATATTCCTCCTCATCATGGCCGCCACCTTTTGGATCTATCGGCTGGTCAAGGTGTTCTGTAACGTTCTGAGCTACTGGGAGATACGGCAGTTCTACATTAAAGCCCTGAAGATTAGGATGGTAAGTTGGCCTGGACCACCTCTAAGGCTCTTCTGATAAACACTTAACACATGCGGCAAAGAAAGAGAAACTGGTAAATTTTTTATTTAATTGTTATAAGTTGGCAGTGGACCTGCCATTCAGGTATCTGTGTGCCATGTATAAACTTGAGCTGGTTTGTCCTCCATGGGGCTTGGCATAGCTCAGTGGTTAGAGCATTTGACTGCTCTTGCACTTGATCTTGAAGTTGCAGGTTCAAATCCCCCCCACACACACACTGTGCGTATGCATTAGAGCGCCCTGCTAAATGCATACATCATCTACTATTGTGATATTATTCTCCAGGACAGTGCTTGATCGTCTCATTTCAGAGAGGTTAGGGAATCATTTTTACGGTTCTCCTTTATTGGCCCAAATGGGTGATCTGGTGTTTTGCCCCCCCCCCCCCCCCCCCCCCCCCCCTTCTTCCCCTCTGTGAAGCCCATTGTGTTACATCCTGGTATGAAATGCGCTATATAAATAAAGTTAGATTTCATTTGCTTATTCGATATGATTCCCTTCCAGGACGATCTGTGTAACTTCACCTGGCAGGAGGTGCAGGACCGTCTGATCAGCCTGCAGCGCGAGCAGCAGATGTGCATTCACAAGAAGGAGCTGACAGAGCTGGACATCTACCACCGCATCCTGCGCTTCAAGAACTACATGGTGGCCATGGTCAACAAGTCCCTCCTGCCTGTACAGCTGCAGCTCCCCCTGCTGGGCAACCTGGTGTTCCTCACCCAGGGCCTCAAATACAACTTTGAGCTCATCCTCTTCTGGGGACCCGGCTCGCTGTTCCAGAACAAGTGGAACCTCCACCCCAAGTACAAGCGGGCAGGAAACCGTCTCGAGCTGGCCCAGAAGCTGAGCCGGGTCATCCTGCTCATGGGCCTGGCCAACCTCCTGCTCTGCCCCTTCATCCTGGTTTGGCAGGTGCTTTACGCCTTCTTCAGCTACACCGAGGTGATCCGGCGTGAGCCCGGCAGCCTGGGCGCCCGCCGCTGGTCCCTGTACGGGCGTCTATACCTGCGGCACTTCAATGAGCTGGACCACGAGCTCCACGGTCGGCTGGGCCGTGGCTACAAGCCCACGTCTAAGTACATGAACTCCTTCAGCTCGCCGCTGCTAGCCGTGCTGGCCAAGAACGTGGCCTTCTTCTCGGGCTCGGTGCTGGCCGTGCTCATCGCCCTGACGGTGTATGACGAGGACGTGCTGACCGTGCAGCACATCCTGACCGCCATCACTGTGCTGGGCGTGGTCATCACCGTCACCAGGTGAGGCCAGGGGTTTGGGGGACCTGTGTGACCCTTGTTTGTTCCATTTGACAGACAGTCCAAGTCCCTGTCCCATCCTGTTATTATCAACCAAGTAGCCCCCTCTATCTGGGAAGGGGAACTGGTAACAGTTGGGTGACAGAACAACGTTCCTCAATCTTCTATAGACTGAAGGGCAGCTTACCTCCAGATTTGGACATTAAACATCAAATGTGCTGTCATGCTGAATCCTGTATACAGAATATGGAGAAATGATGTGTGTGTGTTGCAGGTCCTTCATTCCAGATGAGCATATGGTGTGGTGTCCAGAGCAGCTGTTGCAGTGCGTGCTGGCACACATCCACTACATGCCAGACCACTGGAGGGGCACGGCTAACAAGAGTGAAACCAGGGACGAGGTGGCCCAGCTGCTCCAGTACAAAGCGGTGAGGAGGGGTGGGGGGCGGCCTTGCAAGGACGCCGCTCATTGGCTTCCATAAACCAAGTCAGGATGATTGATCGGTTCGCTGGGGTCAAAGTAATTTAGTATACAGTGCTCCAATTGGGTGTGGTGTGGGATACCAAAGCTGTAACTGTGGGGCTGTTCTCTCTGTGGCATTGGGAAGGTTTAACCCTGACTCGTTTTATAATTCATTTTAATTTGGTGTCGTTGTGTGTGTGTGTGTCCTCAGGTGTTCATCCTGGAGGAGCTGCTCAGTCCCATCGTCACACCCTTCATCCTCATCTTCATCTTGAGGAACAGGTCCCTGGAGATCATCGACTTCTTCCGGAACTTCACTGTGGAGGTGGTGGGTGTGGGCGACATCTGCTCCTTCGCTCAGATGGACATCCGCCGCCATGGCAACCCAATGGTGAGTTCGCGCAAGGCCTGCATTGCCTAAGACAGTATATTTTTACAGGTATAGCAAAAATAATTCAGTAAAAAAAGAAAGAAAGGGTTTGTACCCTATAAACATGTTGTGCAAGCTATTGAGGCCCTCTGAGAGTTGTTTAGCAACACAGACAGCTCAGTGCCAGTAGAAGGTAAATTCATTTTTTGGGGGAAGCCCGCTACTTTCCAGCCAATTGTGTTCCAGCAATCCTTTTACAGCCAATCATCTTTGGCAAGGCGGGCCTTTGGAAAGAGTGGACATTTCTCATATTTTAACTTATTTTACAATGTGACGCATTGCAGAATTTAGCATAGCTAGTTAAAATTAAGTACTGTAACAAAAATGACTGTTTCCAACGTTGATGTTCCAATATGGTTGCTGCTTGATGTCACTAATACAGTTGACCGTTCCCCTGTCTGACGTGGTGCCTGTTATCTCCCTAGTGGATGTCTGAGGGACAGACGGAGGCCTCGGTCTACCAACAGGCGGAGAACGGCAAGACAGAACTGTCTCTCATGCACTTCACCATCAAAAACCCTCGCTGGCAGCCCCCCCAGGAGAGCTCGGTCTTCATCAGCCACCTGAAGGAGAAGGTGCACCATGACGCCCAGACGGGGCCCCCAGCCCAGCTGCTGCTCTCCGAGGCCCCCCTCTGCTCCTCCCTGCTCTCCAATGACTCGGCCTCCGCTGTGAGTCTAGACACCCACACTAGACACATGCTACTCTGGTCAGTGACACACACACACTCATACACAGGAGAACCTGTCTGAGAACCTGGCTCAAAGGACATTTACACATTTGACATTTGATTCATTTAGCAGACGCTTTAAATATACTCGCAGTCGTACCGAAGAAGACTTGGTATCAAGTCATGGTATCTGTATTCATGGATTGATCGGTTAAGTCGATTGGAAGGGATTTCATCGTAAACGGTGAACCGCTATTCCTACACTCCTGACCTGTGGGCCTCTGCTCTGTTTCCAGCCGGACAACCTGCTGGCCAGCGTCCTGGCCCACCCTGTCCTGACGGCATCGGGTCTGCCGGGGCGAGACCGCCGCTTCCTCCCCCCCAGCACGGCCGCCTCAGCCGCCGCCAGCGTCCTGGCCTCGCTGTCCACCTCCCAGCTCCCGCACGCCGGCCGCAGCCGCTCGCACGTCCATCTGACCTCCACCCACCCGGACGGCCCCATGTACCGCAGCGACCGCACCTTTATCGACAGGTAGGCCACACGCGCTCATTCGGGGGAGGGGGGGGGGCATCGTCGTTTCCAATTTTTTGAAGCCGTGGGTCACAGCAGTCATTTACAAATACACCTTTAAAATGTGCACTGGTCTGCATTGTTCTTTTCTGGAGGCACTCAAAATGCTCTGTGGAATATAATAGATATATAGATAATAGATAGTTATTGCTAAAGTCTTTGTAGAGGCAGCCTCCTTCAAGGCCTTTCTGCCACTCGTGTAACAACAAAAAGCAGTTGCAGCTCCACCAATGCATGTTGCTTGTCTATAGACCTTGTTTTGAAAAACGACAATAAATGGAGATATAAATAGAATGCGAACGAGTCGATTTCTCACAAACCTGACAGGAACTCTCCTCTCAGCATGTCTGCGAGCGACTCCCGTGTCCACAGCACCCCGCTGCTCTCAGAGTTCGCCTCCGCCGAGATGAGCCTTCACGCCATCTACATGCACGAGGTAACCGACCGCCCGGACGGGACCCCCTCTGAAACTCTTCCACCCGAAAGGAGCCTGTTCCTGGGACCGTTTCCGACCAACGCCAGTGATCCTCGTGACGTGTGTGTCTGTGTCCCCTGCAGGTCCACCAGCAGAGCGCCCTGCCTCAGAGGGCATCTGGCCAGTGGCAGAACCTCGTCCCCATGAGGGATCTAAACACTACCACTGGTACGTTTCTTCCACCCTTCCTCAGTCAAGACTCAGGCTTCGACGAGCCAGCGCCACCTTGAGATTTGCAGAGTTTCGCCACAAGACGGACAGATCGGAGTGACGCGGCGGAGGTCATTGCTGAACCCTGTTGATCTTCCTGTCTCCGTACAGGTACTCATGCTGTGAGCTTGTCCATGCCCACTCCTCTCCGTCTGGGCGGCTGGACCGAGGAGGAGGAGGAGGATGAAGGAGAGGAGGAGATCAACAGCGGGTCGACTCCTAAAGAGGACGCTAAAGAGTAGCCGCTAGAGTGCCTTACATCACGAGGTGGGGGCTTTTCTCCTCTGCCGTCAACCACCATGTTACCCACAGCCTATTGGAGGAGAGCCGAGTTAATGCCACTTCTCTCTGTGCTCTCTTTGCAGTGTTTACACTTTTCTTTCTCAATGAACATTGTGGCCTTAGATGATCGGTTTGGAGAGTTTGAATTGGACCTTATGGACATCGCTCAGTCGGCGGAGCTCATTGGATAAACCACTGTCTCCGCCCCTCCATGCCTCTCCTCTCACATCAGGAGCGATGTGACGTCAGGGAAACCAAGTCTTCCGTCACTCTCCTCGTCATCCTTTTGTTATAAATGTATATACAGTCTGCGTGTTGCGTGTGTGTGCCTGCGTAAATGTGTGAAAGAGTACTGTTGTCGACAATATATTTTTTTCCCTTCTCAGTTTAGGTTTGATACTTGAGGGGAAAAAGGTGGCGTCGCTCAAAATGTGGGTATGGTTGACCATGACTCATCAGTAACTTAGAAGGCAGAACACAGAATTCTTGCAGGGTAGTCGTTTGTGAAAGGCAAGCAGCAAAACCATCACAACTTTTGTTGTGATGGTTTTGCAAAACGAAGAATGGTGTTATGAGAACACGTTCACTTGCTTGGGGCGGAAACACGTTACTTGGTGCTGAAAATACTACATGGTAGTGTGTTATAGCTGCCTGACCATTTCAGCTACAAGAACAGTAGGATTGCAACCCTCAACATTGTCATATTTAGGCCCTCATTGATTATAAATATACTTCCATGTCTTACCTCTACGAATAGTAGAGTTTTAGTTATGCTGTCTGTGTTTAATAGACAAATCAAAGTACTGAGGTGATGTGTACCTTTGCTAACGCTGGGTGAGTCGCCGGGAGGGCAGCATGAGTACCTGACGAAAGCCTACAGGGGCTAGATCAAAAACACCTGTGGAAAAACTAGACGTCCTTGGGAACATTGAAAGCTGCTGTCTGTCAGTTTTTATTGACCATCCATATTTTAATTTCAGTATTTATTTCCATTTTCTTCTCCTTTGACAAGGGATTTTTTTTCTTCCATTACAGATAAACAAAAAGAAATCCCCACCTGTGCTCACTTTAAAGCCATCAATACATCGTAGAGTTAAGGACAAGCGTTATGGACAGGTTGTCACAGGAATGTTTAGGTTGATTGGTTGAACAACGTGTGGATTATGTGCGCCTTTTTATGTGGATCCAATCTTCAAAGGCACACTCAAAATGTATAAAACAAGGGCTGTTGCCACAGCATGCTTTGCATCTTTACGTGGAGATTGTTTAATTTAATAACAATGAATCCTGTACCAGTATTTCCTTTTTTATATAACAGAACAATCTTGACAATGACTGTCACTTCCTTTAGGTTTTTATTTGAGATTTTTTGCCTCATAAATTATTTAACATATTTCATATACCAAATTACCCCTCCCTCCAAAAGAAAATAAATTAAGTAAAAGAAATGTCTTCACATTTTCACCCTCTCCTTAAAGCGTTCCTTCAAAAAGCATTGCATTAGTGTAAGCATGGAGTAACAAAGTTCCCAGGGTATGTTTTACAGCAGTACTTTTCTTTGAAATCAATGCAGTGAAAATGCACCTGTGCGCAAGGAAGAGGATTTAAAGATGATTACATTAAAAGTAAACAACTGCAGTTTTTTGGGATACAGCCCCACCTAGTGGTTTCAGAAGTGCATCTCGCTGAGGACAAATACAACTGCATGGCAATGCTGAATGTAGCCTACCCCTAGTAGTATAATGTATCATAGTGACTGTAACTATAATGGCTTGAAACTTAACACCATCTTAAACACTGATATTCCCATGGATGGAATACATTTAGGTATTAATCTCACAACTCACCACCCCTATAAGACCTCAAAAGTCACAGACGTCAGCCCCCCTCTCACCCATTTGTAGGTAGCTGACTATTCCCTATTATGTGTTTGTAAGGGAAGAAAATACATCTGTCTATTTATGCTAAGCTAACATTAACTCTATTTTGCACTGACCAAAAAATGAACTGATGTTGCATAAGTGCATCAACTACATTTTATGTGCAGCGGTCTCAAAGGGACTTTGTGTATTTCACCATCCTGACCAGCTTCTCTCACTTTATGTATATAAGCATAGCATCACCATGTCTAGTATTGTTGTTGTCCACAGTGCGGCCACTTGGAAGCACTGTGGCCAATCACACACCTGGTTGCTGTTACCGCTGTTACCGTCAGTAAAAGTTTGCCCTATCGGGGGAAAGGTTGCTGTCATGTTTGTGGATATATATACGTCACATGGGCATCACTGTTCTTCATTTGTCGTCACTGATGTTTTGCTGATGCCATGAGCTTTTAGTTATGGAGATGTGGCAGCTTGATTACTATCCCCCCCACCTCCCATGAAGTTCTTGCCCTTTGCCAGTTTGCATATCTAAATCTCAATGCCTCATATCTCTTTCTTTTTTAAATTTTATTTGGAGCCGTGCCTTAGGTTTAGAAGTAGTTCCTCTTAAAAACAATTTCATGTCAACCATCAAATCTTGTTTAACTGTATTCTTAGCTGCACATATGTATAGTATTTATATTTGGCAGGTTTATGTTTGGCACCAAGTGAACAGTGGGAGTTGTATTTTACTATTGTGGATTAGGCTTGTGTATTTTAACATCAACTGCAGTAGACAGGTGTTTCACACCTCACAGGTGTGAAACATCATCTACATCATCTACTGTACGTGACTTGTTGTTTTGCACTTGTCTTCCCTTCCCTGTGGAAGCAGTTCTTGGGAGCATGTACGTTCAATACCTTGTGTTGATTAGATGACTCCTATCACATAACCCTCCCAGTATCACAGCTTGTTATCCACTATCCACCAGTCCAAGAGACATATTGACTGGTACAAGGTGCTACGTTTTCATATTCTAGTGTTGAAAGTTTTTTTTTTTTGCTTGGTAATTTAAGAACTAGCTGAAAATGCCAAAATATATTGTTTTCATCACAGCTTTACAGTAAACATTTTATTTGTTTTCGGAATAGTTAATATAGGTAAATGATTCTTATTTTGTGTGTAATCATTAAAGTGTGTCCCAAGATGTCATGTTCTTGATTTGAAATTTAAAAAGAATTACGATAATTCATTCTGAGATTCTTTATTAGTGTGATAACAAAATTGACATATAGCTGCAAGCAGCAATGGTGGATTCCTCTAAATGGCAAAATATTGTAAAATGTACATGTTAGACTTAACTCCTGACAAAGGAACCGTAAAAGCACATTTAATCCTGCAGTATTCTAAATCACTGATTGTGATTTGATGCAAGCCGTTTCTTCTATGGCAAGCATTGTCAGATTTGGCCCAAGTTCAAACATCTGTAATTCAGTCAGTTTGACATCTAAAAACGTTGTGTGTCCAAGACAAGGATGGTGCCTCAGTCTGGGTGTATTGCCCTGCTCGTAAGAAGGGGGTGTCCCCAAGCTATGCAATCACTGGCAGGGGCTGGCGAGGTTCTGGACCAGGTAAAAAATGGTTTAATGCCTACCTTTGCATGAACTCCAGAGTAGAACCCAGTAACAAAGGGTAATGAATGTTAAAACCGTTGTAATCTTCTGGTCAATGCTCAGCATGAATCGTTTTGATGTGTAAGCAGGAAGACCCTACAGACAAAAACAAACAATACAATGCTTTTGTTTTTTACATATTTTGGAGCTTTAATCTCAGTGTGCTGACATTCACAACCAGCCATTCTGAAGACATTTATGCAGGTTAGGAACAACATGAGGTTGAGTAAATTGACAGAATTGTCATTTTTGTGGTGAACTATCCCTTAAAAATGATATAATATGACACTAAATTGTATTCATTTAAACTCAGTTTAAATGAATAAATTGTCTGTGGTAGGGTTATTCATTACCACAGACAATTATGCAGGGTGTTGCTGGTAACTTGTCTACCTCCACATCTTTGAAAAGGCAAGACTCTTTCACATAATGAACCATCACCTCTTCCTTTTCATCAAAATAGGCAAGCAGAAGAAGCACCACATCTTTCAAATCTTCACTGCATCCCTCAGTTTGACGCCTCATAACTTCTAGTTTTGCAGCAGCTTGCAGTACTTTTGTCTTTTCTGCACCAAGTTCGGTACAAACCTGTACAAGTTTTTTTCTTCTTCTGTTGAACATAAAATAAGATAATTTGAAAGGGTGCCCATTGACTTTAACAGTATATATACTACGTTAGACACATTCTTCAAAATATCTTGATGGTGTGTAAATAATTACATTTATGCATTTAGCAGATGTTTTATCTAAAGCGACTTCCATGAGAGAGCTTTACAAAAGAGCATAGGTCACTGATCATAACAACGAGATAGGCCTAAACATTGCGAGCAGCCGAAACATGAAGCATGCATTGTGGAAAACCAAATAAGTGCCAAAGGGAAGAACTATAAGAGCATGCAGTTAAACAAGTTACAATTGAACAACATGAAACTCCCCACAAGAGTGCAAGAGTGTACCTGTAGAAAAAACAATAAACAGTAAAATATTTCACAGCGAGTACAAGAATTTGAAACCGTTACAACTGAGCAACAAGTCTCTCAATACCTGTCATTGTAATCCTGGAGGAAACTAACATCAGGTCCAGCCAAGCATTCCTAAGTGACATTGTACTCCTGGAACAAGTGCGTCTTGAGCCTTTTCTTGAAGGTGGGGAGACAGTCAGTGTCCCTGATGGAGGTGGGGAGTTGATTCCACCATTGGGGGGCCAGACAGGAGAAGAGCTTGTGTTGGGATCGGGCACTCTTGAGCGGTGGGACCACCAGACGGTTGTC
The DNA here is from genome assembly GCF_963692335.1 of Osmerus eperlanus. Classification (NCBI taxonomy): domain Eukaryota; kingdom Metazoa; phylum Chordata; class Actinopteri; order Osmeriformes; family Osmeridae; genus Osmerus; species Osmerus eperlanus. The sequence continues at coordinate 3,114,191 of NC_085033.1, forward strand.
AGAAGAAGGGGGGGGGGGGGGGGGGGGGGGTGTAAGGCTGGAGGAGAGACTTGATGTAGTCGGGTGCAGTCCCGTTCACCGCTCGGAAGGTCAGTACCAGAGTCTTGAATCTGATACGGGCCGTGATGGGAAGCCAGTGGAGGGAGATGAGGAGCGGGGTAACATGGGAGCGTCTGGGTAGATTGAAGACCAGACGGGCATCTATCTGAAACATCTATCTGTATTACATGCTTAGACATATCCAATGTATATCAGTGTTTATTATGACTAGACCATCCTCAAATCTCAAAGCAGAACAGCTATTTATCAGCCTGCCTTTCAGGTCCACAACCCCTGGTACCCTGAGTGTGCTTCCTGCTGTTGCCAGTGATGGCTTGAGATTTTGATCCCACCTGCTGACTGCTTGCTGCTGTCTTTCACCTGCTCTCCATCCAGTGCTGGTCCCAGCCTCCTGCTCTGCATCCAGTGCTGGTCCCAGCCTCCTGCTCTGCATCCAGTGCTGGTCCCAGCCTCCTGCTCTGCATCCAGCGCTGGTCCCTGCCTCCTGCTCTGCATCCAGCGCTGGTCCCAGCCTCCTGCTCTGCATCCAGCGCTGGTCCCAGCCTCCTGCTCTGCATCCAGCGCTGGTCCCTGCCACCAACCCCAAACCCTGCGCTGTGTACAGTCCTGGCCCCATCGACCAATGCTCTATATTTCATTATTGCACAGACTATCAAACAGGTCTGGTTTGGACTCTGAACTGTTCTGCAGTCAAGACTGGACATGTACTAAAAACTTGAGGAACACCACCTACACTCAATTCACACACTTATTGGAAATTTGACCGTAAGACAAACAACACCACTAAACTACCTCACATACACCCCTTGGTTCTGCATAAGTTATTCTTATTTTTCCTGTTTTCTTTTTATTAGCCTAAGCCCTTTTTGTTTTTAGAAGTTAGGCATCTAGATATCCATATATATATATATATCCAGAGCCCCAATTCATGCTACCCAATGTCTGCTTGTTGCCTCTCTAGCTTGTTTCCATTATGTTGTCACAATGTCAAATGTCTCAATGTCGTTCTAATATTTCCTTGCATTTGATTTTGAAATGGTTTATCTGACTGTTCACTGACTGCATTATTATATGAAATTTACTGAAACTGAAATTAAAATGATTAAATAATTAAGAGGGGTCTGAATGGGCATACTGTATTAAGACTATTCTCCTGCTTTCTGTACTTAAAACTTGTTCTGGCACATACTTTTTAAGACAGAATTTATTCAGATGATAGTAGTTTGTCAAAAAGTTTCAACAACTATATATTTTTTTTATATTTAAGGACAATCTAAAAAACAACGTGCGTTTGAGGCACTAAATACAGATGCCTGTGGAGACAACTCAAAGGTCAAGTATGACCCAAAAAGAATCCCTGGACTACAGAGACGGAAATCTGTAAATATCAGTCTTTCTCTTTTAATGCTTTATAGACCAGACATCTCTAAAGGAACTCTATATTCAGTTGTGTTTGTGTCTTGTTTTTTAAGGATCATAAGAAAAAATCACAACCAACTACCTGCCAAACAGATGTTGTAACACCCGAGGACAGTGTTAGAATTCATGATGTGGTTGGTTCTGATCTCATTCCTGGTGGTGATGATGCTGATGATAATGCTGATGATAATGCTGGTGCAGATGTTGATGCTGATACTGACAACATCACCAGTCATGAGGGCAGGGTAAGATGATCGGGTTATTAAAACTTGGCACTTATTTGCTTTTCACAATGTATGATTCATGTTTTGGCTACCCGCAATGTTTTTGGGGCTATCTTGTTGTTTATGATCATTGACCTATGCACTTTTAAAAAAACTCTCTCTTGGAAGTTGCTTTGGATAAAAGCGGCTGCTAAATTAATAAATGTAAAACTATTTATAGAGTTTACAAATGAGGTATGATTTCCGAAGAATAAACAAATGCAAGAATAAATTCCTACTAAACTGTCTCTAGTCTCGAAAGGTATACAGTGTACCCATGGATGATTTCAGTATTTATGTTTTGGCAGGTACATTTATCTAGTGACCTAGACAAGTGACCTAGACAAATATATATGTCTAATTTTGGAGACTGAAAATGTCATGTTGGTGGATGAAGGTGGTAAAGTGTTTGTTATTAACACTTTTAATCACTTAACCAAACGTCTTAATGTGAGTTATAATATCATAATAACTTAGTATACATTGACTAAACATTTTACAAACTATACGTTGTATACGTGATGACTCACTGGTCTTATATTTTGACAGAACAATGACTTCGCTATCATTCATAGATGACAAATCCAATTCCCAGAGGGCTGTAGGTGGATTTACATGTGCACATGCAATGAACACCATGCGAAACACATGCTGGCATTGTCAACACATGGTGACACATCCTTTAATGGTATTACATGGCGTTAGTTTCTTTTGGACTAAAATTTTAATAATTTACATAAAGACATAACCTGTTGACAACAAGTACATGTATTCCTTTTTGTTTACAGATTTTGCTCGTGTGGATTGTCTCCATATAAGGGCATTTATTGGGATTTTGCCCAACATGGAAGATGTCCCAGAGAGCCCCAGTGACATGGGTAAGACCATGTTTTAAGCAAGGTTAGTTTTAACTAACAGTGATATAAAGTGCATTTAATCTGTTATGTTCTCTCTTTTTTACAGAACACAGTTATGCCTCTGATTGTGTGACCGAGGTAATGATAACACTAATTTGAAGTAGTTATTCAATGTGTATTATAAAACATCATGTCTCTAATTATCATCCTTTCCTAATGTAGATTGCTAACATCAAGCGCATACCCTATGCAACAACTTTCTTTGTTGTCAAAGAAAATGGGTATGCCATAGTTAAAGTCGGTGCAGGCACGATGAGGTGTCAGATGTGCTCTGTGCACAAAAGTAACTGTTGCCATGTCCGAATCTTGGAGGACAAGCTAAAACAAGAGGATGGGAGTGTTGTGTGTCTTGCCATCCAGGACTGTCTGAGAGAGGGGGCTCCTTACCCTGACGTTGTCAAGGAAGCTACTTCCACTGAAGCTATCCTTTTTGACATTCGGGCAACAGAGAGGGTGAATTTTGTTTAGCATTATATAAATAATAGAATTTACACAGCTGAAAAAGCATACTACTCGTTTCACACTACATTTGATAACATTGTGGTTCCCTTACTGTAACAGACGCGTTATGGGACAGATGTTCCCAATCTTTTTAAAAATGAAGATGGAGTTTTCCTTCTGTACCCCACCCCTAAAGAGCAGTGTGACTGTGGAAGGCAACTGAACATCATCCCTAAAAAGGAGGTCACAGGTGAGTCAGTGTTAATTGTCAGAACAATATATTACAAATTGTTGCATATCTATTTGTAGGCAATAAAGAAGACGAAATGAAATGGTAATGATCTGTATTTATTTCAGTGCATGGGGAAGTGTGTGCGGCTCAGTATGTCTCAGACTGCTCTTCCATCTTGGACTTCTGCAGGGTGGAGGGGATGGTCGTCTTCAGGGTCGTATTGTACGGCAGGGTGTTCCTCTCCTCTAATAGTGGCAATATTATGGAGAACAACACATGCCACAATAATGTCACATGCCCTCTCTGGGGTTACCCTCAGTCTACGTAGGCACTGGAACCGGGCTTTAAGAATGCCTATGGTCATCTCCACCCGGGCTCTAGTCCTGCAGTGGGCCACATTGTACCACTGCTGAGGGCCCGGATCAGGGTCATGGTAAGGGGTCATCAGAGTGGGCTGGCATGGGTACCCCCTGTCACCAAGCAGGTGGCCATGAAACTCTCCTGTAAGTATATAGTGGGTACATTGTGAGTGTGGTAAAAGAGGGAGACAAGGGAATGTTATTTGTTCAAAGCTGAACGTACCATTTGCAACTTTGTTGCTCAGGGTAGACTCACGATACATCCTTGAGTCTTGTACCGAGCCAGGCCATTTTTTCCTCCACATTTGAAATCAAATATGCTCCGTCACATATGATCTTTCCAGTGCAGAGAAGAGATATTAGCTGCAATATTTTAAAGTTGTGATGTAGTCTATATTATTGTAAGTCAGTAAATCTACCTGCACATTAATGCTGTGGGATGACTTCCTATTTACATAGTCTCCTTCGTTGATGGATGGCGCTGATGGGGATGTGGGTGCCATCAATGCAGCCCACATCCCCATCACATTGGGAAGCCCTGCAAAATGAAAAGGATTTACTGATCCCAGTCTGAGATTGCAGCATTATGTCATTCACATGATTTTAAATGTCTTCATTGACTTAAACTGAATGTGTGCTACATCCGTCACCTGCAATCCTGTGAAATTCCTCTTTGATGGTCCTTAGAGGTTTGTGCCCAGGAAAGACGACGTAAATCTGAAGTAGGCCTTTCAGTGCCAGGGCCACTTTTCTTATAGCTCGACAGACTGTTGCTTTGCCGAGATGTTCTGCATCGCCAATGTTGTAAAGGAAGCTCCCGGAAACGGAGAGCAACGCAAAGCATTTGGTCGGTCCTGAGAGCACGTCCACGGTGTGTAACATTAGCAATGTATGGGTGGAGAATGTTGGTAAGGTAAATTATTGAATGTGATGAAAAACGGTAACGTTCGCTTAGGTATTCATCGGGGAATGACAGTACATCCAATCGAAATCCTCTCCTGGCGTAAGGCTAAGGTTTCGTTACCTCTCTTTCTGGAACTAAATCCATGGAGTAAGCCTCTTTTCAGGGTTGAACAACTCAAAGTTTTCACTGAACCCGCTACCTGGAACCCCCCTGTAGTCTTTCAGCGGTTTTCTTGGGAAGACCAGCAGAAGTGCGTTACAGTAGTCCAGCCGGCTGGATATAAAAGCATGAATTAACTTCTCTGCATCATTTTGGTTTATGAATGGTCGTACCTTCGCTATATTCCTCAGGTGAAAGAAAACTGTTTTGGTCACTTTATTAATGTGAGAGTTGAAATTTAAATATGAGTCCAGGATTACACCGAGACTGTCACGGCGTACTGAGGACCCAAACGCACGACACACAAGGTTCTGGATGTGGGCAGATTTTATTTGAGAGAGAGAGATGGGGAGGACGGGTGAGGGTAACTGGTGGATGGTGGAGCGGGGTACCGGTAGGAGGACTGGAGAACTGGAAGCGGTGATCTGGTTGAGACAGAAACAAGGTCAGCACAAAAACAGGCGTAGTCTTGTCAGACAAACACAGAAAGCCAGGAATACAGACGTGGGGTCAGTGATTCAACTGGCGAGTAGTGGGTGACAATCCGGGGTTTAAGAGCTGTGGTGTTGATGAGGGAATGAGCCGCAGGTGAGTTGAGTTACCGGGAGGGAGTGAAGAAGTGGAATGGATGACTGGACCTGGAAGAAACAGATTAGAACCCGGTCTGGCCTAGGCCGGGGACATGACAGAGACTTGTCACCTCTGGTTTAAGCCAGGGGGTTAAACCTCCTAGATTCTTAGTTAGCATCTCTCTTTTGGATTTGGGGTCACATAGTAGAACTTCAGTTTTGTCTTCATTTAATTTAAGAAAGTTATCATTCATCCATTTGTTTATTGCCGACAAGCAGTTGGTAATGGAATTTATGGCTGTTGCATCGTTGGGTTCAGTGGATATATATTAGTTGTGTGTCATCCGCATAGCTATGGAAATCTTTTACGTTCTCTGATTATATGTTACCACATAAAGAGAAAAAAGTAATGGACCTAAGCAGCTTCCTTGAGAAACCCCGTAGCAGTTCTCATGTTTCTTGGACCTATGGTCTCCTAAACTAACATAAAACTTCCTTCCTCTGATATATGATTTCATCCAGTTAATACACTATCCATGAACCCAATAAGCTTTTCCAGTCTATTGATTAGGATGTTGTGATCAATGGTATCAAATGCTGCACTGAGATCTAACAGGATAAGGATAGAGAACGAAACCTCTTGAGAATATTCAATTATTATATTATGGATAAATCTCCTTTTCATCCCTTACCTGATATGGGGAAGCTCCAGTTTAAAGTTATGGGGCAATATCCAGTTCTTTGGACACCTGAAACCGCAGAGAATATGCTTCAATTATGGACCCTAACCCTAAAAAAGGAAAAACAAAAGATCAATTTTGATCAAAGGTATAGGAAAAAAGTTGAGTATACTTACCTATATACTTACCTGGATACCTACCTGGATTTCCAAACGATGGGAACTTAATCCACCTCTCTTTTTTTACTCCTTATCTGGGGATAATAAATCATTTCATAATAACATGGTAGACTTGTGCCAGTGCAACTCCAGACCTTCCCCAAACCTAACAGCCAGAGCCTAGTCTAAATGTTTATTTTCGGATTTAATATTAAAAAAATTCCCTTCTCTTTCTTTATCTTGACTGAGGATTGATAAGAGTTAAGTGGTTGAACGATTTTAGAAAGAGGTTAATACGTGCTAAGTCGTGCTAAACCAGGGGAGTGTTGGGCTCAATTAGGCCTAATTGAATACTGTGAGAGGGGTATGGCCTGGAGAGCCAATCAGAAGCCACAGGACGTCTACCTCTCCAGCCCTATTTAACTTCCTGTCTGCCTCACTTGACTCAGTACTTCTCTGAGGAAGCCTTTACAATGTGAAACGTTAGAAGGTCTCTGTTATATTATTTTATGGGGGGCCAAAACTTTTGAAAGGGATTATTTTTTTTTGGTCCTTGTGGTTGAATGGAATTATTGCCGTCCTGCAGTGCAGATGGCGTGGTATCAAGTACGGGAGCGATGGCTTTCATCTAACAATACAATTGGGCCAAAACATGATTGAGACGATAAACTCAGTGTAAAGTTGTTACATATTCATACATATATTTATACATATTTTTTCCAAAATAAAGGCCACAAATATATCTTCTCAGTGTTAGTGCAGTACATGGGATTTCGGGTGGATGTGTGTCATGAAGTAGTGCTTGTGCAATAACACTTGTGAGGGAGACGGTACATTTACAGGATTTTATCAACATTTCCTGGTCTCAGGCGATTCCGTTTATCAACCACCTGGCTAGCCTTAGAAAAAATGCGCTCACATGGCACCGAGGTTGCAGGGATGGCCAGATGGACCATTGCCAGTTTATAAAGGTGAGGGAAGACCCCTGCATTTCTGGCCCAGTACACCAAGGGGTCTTCCACTCTTTCCAGGTAGGCATCTGCCAGGTACCGTTGTACCTCAATTGTAGCACTTGCAGTAACGCAGTGCTGAGGTGTTAAGGCGTCAAGTGCGTCGGAACACTGGTGTCTAAACCCCCTGGGTCTGGCCAGGAAGGTCGGCAGAACCGTAGCCCAAGCCTGGGGCCGGTGTGGAGTGAGGCCCCAACCGTGGCCATCCCAGGGCTGCCTCAAGTAGAACTTGTAGTGGTGGTAGTAGTCTCGGCAGGACCGAGGTCAGGGCCTACGGCCGGAGGGGTCAAAGATCCCCCCCCCCCCCGTCGCCGTGTGAGGGCTGATTGACGTGCAGAACGCCATCGAGGAAGGAGGGAGCTGGGTCAGCTCATTCCCACGAAGGGAACAGCTGCTGTGGGCTACGTGTGGCGCACCAAGTCGTACGGAAACCGTGCCATGACTCGGTGCAGGGTCCCCTGGGACGCCACCGTGTTGGGGTCATGGGAGGCCCAGCAGACGCCCAACTCCCAGGCTTCAGCCCAGTCCGGTCGGTCGGCCAAGGCCACCAGCGAGGCGGTGATGTTGTCCAGGATGGTGGAATAGTGTGCCTCCAGGGTGCCGTATTATTCTGCAATGCAGAACTCAGCCATGACCCGGGAGTACCTCCAGAGGCTGTGGGAGGGAGGCCAGGAAGCCGTCCACAATGGCAGAGTAGCCACGCGGGCAGATTCTATCCCTTAGGAACTCGACACATCCCGTCAGGTGGCCAGGATCGCACAGCAGATCAGGTTGCCTACGGTGTTGGTGTCGATCATGTACGGGACTGGAGATCCCGAAAGGTCCTCTGTTGTCCCCCCTGGGCGTTGCGCCAGCAGCCTGTCCAGTTGGCGGGAGAGGGTGTGGGGGGGGAGGAGGAGGAACCCACGGCTCCCAATAGGGCGGTGGCGAGGAGTAACGTCCCACCGGTGTAGTCTGTGTCGGGCAGGAGAGCGGGGTGGGGAACTACGGCCAAGGGCCCCGATGAGTCCCATCCCGGAAGGACAGGTCATCGTGGCGGCCAGTACCCTCGCGGGGTGGCTCCCAGGGTGGCAGCAGCACGCGGGACGGCGTCCAGGAAGGGATCCAGGTCCCTGTGAAGTTGCAGGACCAGGTCGGTGGGGCGTGGTAACGCTCTGCACTCTCCTCGTTCCACTCAGGTTGTCAAGGAGTGAATATAAGACAGATATTTACATGTTCATTGTTTTAACGGGTTGTATTGTAAGTGCTGTTGGACTGAGATACTAAACTGACCTTGGAGGCTGACACATTGCTCATTCCACAGTTGCATGGTTGAAGGGGCCAAGGATGGAGAGTGACTGGCAGATGGTGTAATTTTCTGCACTTGACATTGCTGTCACTTCTGTCCTCAGATTAGAGAGAGCATCTCCTCCTGGCTCCCTCTGGTCGTGCAGACGCTGGACCATGGAGAATGTGCTGTTCCATCGTGTCTCCACTTCCTGGATCAGCTGTGGCCTGCCCATCTGTCCTTGGCTGTACAACTAGTTCTTAATGTCACAATCCTCCTTGTTTTTGAGCGGATCGCTGCCAGATCAGCAGAGACGGCCTTTTGAAGAAGTGTTGTCCCCACATGGGAGGGGTGGAGGTAGGTGACCTCTGACGTTCCCTGGTGTTTGTGGGGGCCGTCCATTTGGGTGATTGGTGTTGGTAGGGGCGTCCCACGGCAGACGGTTCTGTGTGGTCACTGTCAGGGGTGACCACAGTAGGGTCCCTGTCAACTGATGTGGTGGGATAGTCCCACATCCAGTTGATTTTCCGAGCCCTACTGGGTGTAAGGTCAAGGAAGGTGCCAGCCAGGCTGTATAGAGCGCGTGCTACACGCAAGTCCTGCTCTCAGTCAGGCGACCCTAAGGGGCAGTGGTCTGTCCCCTAGGGTCCAGGACAGGAGCAGGTAGAACCCAGGTCTCCCCGCGCAGGGCTGTTCTGTTGTGTACCTCCTGTAGGAGGTCATTTGGTGTGGGTTTGTGGCGGTGGTGCAGACCCACGTGGCAGTAGGGGGAGAAGAGGCCCCTAGCCGAGGTGGGTGGCGGCCTCAGAGTCGGCCCAGGAGAGGGTGGCGTCCTCAGAGTCCAGGTCGGACCACCGGGCAGGGATAACGGGGGACCGCGGTGCGGAGGGCGCGTTGTCCCGCAGTCAGCTCCGACTCAAGAGTCCGAGGGGTCCCGACCCAGGGCCGGCTCGGGGTTGGAGACCCCACCATGGCCCAGGAGGGGTCGAGAGAGTTGCTGCAGCGTGGGTGTGGGCTGCGGGGCTCCCTGGGAGGACAGCAGGGCCATCGCGCTGTCTGTGACCTCCCAGTCCATCCCCTCCTCGGTCGGAGGCTGGCTGTGCGAGGTGGAAGGGGCCGAGGTCCCCGAGGTCGACGTTGTTGTCATCGTCACCGCCGCAGAGGGAGGAGTCACATGGGGAGGGAGGTGCCGGCGTCATCGCAGCGTCTCCCGTTGGCCTACCGTGGGCGGGGCCGGATCGGCCAACACGGCGCGTCGGGGGACAGTCCCGGACGAAGGCCAGAGGATCCTGGCGGCCTTCGTGACCGAGACACCGTTTCCACCTGCGTGAAAACGTCCTCGCAGGGCAGATGGGCTTTGGCCCGGGCGTAGTGTCTGTTCAGGGCCTGGTAACACCGTGTGAAACAAGCGGAGCTGGTTCATGAAGGAGGACGTGAGACATAGCGCGCCACTAGCAACGCGTCATTTTATGCGCAGGGCACTCCCTCCTAATAGGGCGGGGTATATAAGGGATTCCCGGCATATGCATCGCGACATAGACTTCAGTCTTCCTGCTGGTATGTCGTGTCTTTCCGGGTCTGATTTGGAGGAGTTCCATGGGGAGTCATTGGTCGACGACGGACCTTGTGAGGAAGCGGGGATCCCTCCAGCCGGAGGTTTCAAACCCCGTCGGAGTTCTCGTCTGGCGGTGAGGCAGCCGGTCCCGATCGAGGAATGGCCTGTTCCTCGACTCCTTTGCGGATACTACGAGAAGGGCCTTAGTCCACCTGTCGGTCTGTCCCATGAGGAGTTATACCTCAATTTCATTGACGCGTGTGAGGAGGATGCCGGGGTTTCCGTTCCCCGCAAAGCGCTGGGGAAGAGCAAGCGGGGTTCCGCTGCGGGTGCTGGCCTGGCCAAGAAGCCCAGAGCGGGGTCCGCAGGAGGCTCGGTCGTACCGCCGCCCGACCCCGTGCAGTTTCCTGCTCCCGTGACGAGGCCCGATCCCGTGCTGGCGGCACTGATAGATCTGCGGAGCACGCTCACCGGCATGGATGCCCGTCTCCAGCACCTCGAGGGAGCCAGGGCCTTGGGTGCGGCTCCCGTAGCCGCGGCTGCGGGCGTGCTTACTGCGGTGCAGGAGATCCGGCCCTCGTACGTCTTGGCCAGCGCGGTGCCGGCCGCTGCCTCCTTTCTGCCTCCGTCGGCCGCCGTTCCGGCGAGTCTCCGCGACCAGATCCTTTCAGGTAAGGATGTGAACCTGGTGAAGATCTTGCTGTGTGGGCCTGACTCAGTCGAAAGCCGCATGGTAGAGTGCGGTAACGTGGCTGTGTTTTTGCGGGACGCCGATCCCCGTCTGACTAAGACGCTCACGATGTCGGAATTCGTCGTGGCTTTTGGGGTTTTCCGTGACGTCTTGTGCGAGGGGTTCCCCGGGAGGCGTGTCGAACTGGACACCTATCTGGCCATCATAGCTGACCTGTCGCTCACCTACGGGGGAACGCTGTTCTACGAATATCACAAGGGTTTCTCTGCCAAGGCAGCCCTCTACGTTCAGCGTTTTAATATACGTCTGGACTGGTCCGTGCTAGATCTCGAGCTGGTTAGCCGCACATTCACCGGGGTTCGTCCCTTGTCGTGTGTGGTGTGTGGGTCTTTCTCCCATCCTACTGGGCTTTGCCCTCTCACGGTGCCGTCTAAAATGGGGGAACCTTCCCGTGATGCGAAGCCTGGGTCCAGCGGCATGGAGCGTCGCTCCTCCAGACGCCAGGTGGTTAATGCTGGTTCCGCTCCTCCCGTGTGCATGTATTTCAATGAGGGGGCCTGTACCTACCCTAATTGTCGATTTCTTCATGTCTGCAGTCAGTGCTCGGACGCCCATCCGAGGTCGACCTGCCCGCGTCGGTTCCGACCGGCGGGCAAGGGCATGAAATAAATAACCATCCTTCTACCCCTGTTGACATTGGTCGTCTTTCTGACGTTTTTGAGTGGTCACCCCAACCGATGTTTTGTGAAGTACCTCCTCACTGGGTTGCGGGAAGGGTTTATGGTTGGGGTGGAATGTGTGCCCACTGTAACTCATGTGTGTACTAATTTGCAATCGGCGCTCAGGGAGCCCGACGTGGTAGATGCGTTACTCGCTAAAGAGATCGGCAAGGGGTATTTGCTGGGGCCGTTCGCGGAGTCGCCGTTTCCCGTGTTTCGCGTGAGTCCCATTGGCGTGGCTACTCGCAAATATTCTGGGAAGAAACGGCTGATCGTTGACCTGTCGGCTCCGCACAATACTCGGGTCCCTAGCATTAACAGCCTGATTCCTTCGGAGGCGTTTTCTCTGTATTACACTACCATCGATCACGCGATTCGGTTGATCAAACAGGCAGGCGTGGGCGCCTGGCTCGGGAAGGCCGATATCACCGACGCGTTCAAGGTGATGCCCCTTCACCCGTCGCAGTGGCACCTGTTCGGCGATAAATGGCGGTCGCAGATGTATTTTTACGCTCGCCTGGCTTTTGGCTGCCGCAGCAGCCCGCGCATTTTTGACACTCTGGCCGAAGCTCTGTGTTGGGTTTTGCTGAATGTGCACAGGTTGCCGTTTGTCCTGCACCTGCTGGACGACTTCTTGGTGGTGGATTTTCCCTCCTCGCCGCCAGCTCGGTGCATCTCGGTGGTGAAGGCCACATTCGATCATTTGGGCGTGCCGCTCACGTCCATCGAGTTTTTGGGCATTCAGCTGGACAGCCTGTTGATGCGTGCGTCTCTCCCGGCGGAGAAGCTCGAGCGGGTTCCGCCAAGCTCTCCCTGGTGGGCGACGGTAGACGGCCGCGAAGCCATCGATGGTGCTGCAGTACCCTGACGGCTGGACGCCGTCGATGTCAGCCCTGTGGTGCAGGGTCTTGACGATCTGGCCGATGAGCTTGCCGGCAGCCACGGTGTCCCGTTCGTAGGACCGGTAGGCTCTTTTGCGGGTCGCCAGCTGATCCAGGGCTGGTTGTAGCAGTGGCAGCAGTCGTCGCGTTTGTGCACCCAGCCCTGGCGCGGGGGCCACCGCGGACTCGGGTGCTGCGTGTCGTCGTCAGTGCCAGCAGGACCCGGAGTGGTGGTGGCCGCGACGACAGCCGGGGTGGAGGAGGTGGGTCTGGCCGGAGCCGAGCGTGGCCGGCGGCAGCGGTGTGCGGACCGGGGTCTCCGTGGGCCTGGAGAATGTGGCTGTGACAAGTCAATAAACAAACAAAAGAATTCGTTTCTCAATTAAATCATGTTATTTGGATAGTACAATACTGTTAACATGTTAGCCTGTGTATAATTTCTTCTCATTTGTTAGAAGAACCAACAAGATTAGCATCATATCAGTTTACGACTGTGTACATGCCAGGATCACTGTTAAACTAGTCTGTGAAAATATACACATGAAACTGCAAACTTTCAGATATAGAATGGATTACTTACACAAAACATGATTAGTCTGCACGCCCCTTGTCATAGCAGATGCGGTCATGTTCCCCGGTGAGTTGTGCGCGCTGTTCTTTTGGCATGCTACCATGCAGGGTCACGGGGAAGGACGTGATCAGCAGTGAAAATTGCTTGCTCCACAGTTTTGGATGAGCGGGTGAAGGCAAGTCGAAGCCTTTTTGCCGGCGTTTCTAGAGTCAGAGCTGTGCAATAAAGAAACAAATCTATGACAGTGTACGTTTATTTTTTTACCAATGCAAAACTATGAAGGTTTAAAAGGGATGTTTTAGGAATAAGCTTACTTGGGATCAGATGCCAACTGGTTCAACAACTTTGCTCCTTCAGCAAAGAAATCAAACTTGGCCATCCGGTAACTCTGGTTAGCTACAGGGTCGCTGTGCGCCAGGAAGCTCGCAATATGGGACTGCTGTTGAGCGCCCATGTTCTGGGCGGTGGCCGTCTCACCGTCTCTCTGTTATGGTAAGACCGATTATGTTCTATACAGCTAAAACAGCCTGGGGTCAAATTGACACCAAACATAATAGGAGGGTTACATAAACATGCCCTTACACGCTAAATGTCTGTTATTACATGCTATATTAATATAACTTTTAGGGAGGAACACTTTTAGTTATGACGTGAAATTATGCTTTGTCACGAAATATAGTTGTAGCAAATAGCAAATGTTCGTCTTTGAAATTTGAAAATTCCGTTGGCTAATTACAGGGCCTAACCTAAATAATGAAAATAAATAACTGAACTTGTAACAGTTTTGTTGCAAAGCACACTTATGGTGAAATGTTATCACGTGTTTGTTGAGTTAAAACCGAAATATTGTTGTTGCATAGCAAGCATCATAGCAAAAAGGCTAACAAACGTAAGAGTTAGCCTATACCCACCAATTAACATTAGCCCTTCATTCAAGACATGGATACCGTAATAATCATAGAGACATATTTGCATACCTTATCTTCTCGTTTCTCCTCTTTTCTTTTTTTTCGAAATTGGGCACCTGATGGCTTACTTGACCTTTTCCTGTCCATCTTCTTTGGCACTCAACAGATTTCCCTTCCCCCCCAACACTGTCACTCACGACCAGAAGTCAAGACTAAACCAATTCACCTTGGTGACCACAATCGTTGTTACATATTTTTATTAGCCATTTCACACAATTTAAAAAAAACTAAAATGTGCAGGAACTTTTGGCCTATATTTATAATATTATGAATGAAATTATTTGGAAGAAAGTCGAGGTGCAACTGACTTTAGCCCACTAATTTAGAGTATTGCAGTGGACCCCCCCCCCCCCCCCCTTGTCCGTTCCATTTGGGAGACCCAGTCAGGTGAGCTGTCTGTCCCCCTCCCCTTTTTTCACAGCTTCTGTGCACGGCACCTTCTCAGCAAGCAGGGGTGCCTGAAGGGGGCGCCAATTTACCAATTCCCCACACAGTGAAATGATAGAAAAGAGAAAACCGCTTAGCAGCGCAGATTTTTATTTATTTATTTTATGCTCGTGCGCCCCCCACGTGACATGAAAAAATGCCGCCCGGGCGGCTGCCCGATTCTCACGCCGATCTCCAGGGAAAGAATAAACATGCATACGGTCAGCATGCCTGCTGAACCACCGTTTGCAGCAACTATTGCAGTATTATATATCAGAACACAGCCAATCCAACGCTCCCTATCTAATTTGCCACAGGTGTATCTAATCAACAATTACCTAGGGTTATTCCTGGTCTGTGACATTTGCTTGAATAAAGGCCTAATTCAATGCAGTAATGGGAGCCGTGCAACGTCTGACGAGGTGCTGTTACAGTGGGATGACCAGTGTGGGTCTGATTCAATAGGCATGGCCTATTTTAGGGTGGCGTGGCCATAGTCTAATAGGTAGGAACCTGCATTGGTTGGGAATCTTGACCACAGACACGAAAACTTTAACAGGGCTACGTTTCCGACCATTTGCCGTTGCAATCTAGCCTAGTATTTGAAAAGAATTACGGAACAACTCATGGCACGTTTTGAAGAAATGAAAACCGAGGCACTGATGGAACTTGACGTGATAAGACAAGGGACTTTTTCGTCTTTGTGAGCGGTTTGCCTCTGTCTTCCAGAGCAATAGAATCATTCTGCATGTGCCTGAAGCAGGTAGGTTCATCAGAAATATAGAAATTATACCTTTCATTCGTTTTGATTGTTATTTTACTGACTTAATGGATTGGTGCTTAAAAAAGCTTGCAGGGACGTAGGTAATGATCCTATTCTGTTTAAATAATTCACACATGGCTATCAAGTACAGATTATAGGAGGACAAACCCGTTTGAGCATTTTTCATGAAATACGTTTTAATAGTTAGGCTATTCCTGGGGAAATTATGGACTTAAATGACATAAGAACTATATAGGCTACTTAAATACTTGCGCACCATAATATCAACAATTGTTGCTCAATTTAGACGTTTTTAATTTGACCGACTACCCAGCTAACACATAACGTTGCCGCAACGTCGTACCTTGGTCGGTTGGATACGTTAATTTTGGTACCATGCGTTACATTGCCGATACGTCGCTCTTTGGTCGTAGGACAACGGATCTCGAGTGCATTAAGTGGTTTATCCATGCAGAGATAGAGATCACACTGGACTGATGTCAGTTCTGACACTTTTTATAGCCTAGTCGCATTAATTTCAATCACACACAATATTAAATGTTGTAGCACGTATAATGTAGACAATGCATGCTTCATGACGAATATATAGGCTATATCTTATATTTGAGGAATACATCAGAATCTGCTTGTTAAAGCAACTACAATAATTGCATAATAGGCTATATATTCTATTTATACACTGTAAAAAAATAAAACTTGTTCACCTTAATGTCATTTTTGATTTTGAACAAAATATTTTAATTTGCCATATCAACTATATTAGATTTGTGTGAAAAGGCTTACTACAATGTTCAAGTTAGGAAGACACAGAGCCATAGAAAAAGAGTTGCGACACGCTTTTATCACGTGGTTCAAGTAGCTCGCTGTAGTTCCAACGGAAGTCGCTTTCTTTTTCTATGGCTCTGGGAAAACATATTTATATGTTTTACGTCAGGCACAATGACGATGCGCATGCCCATTTCAACGCCTCACTGAAACTGGGGTTTCCGAAGAGATTTTGCAGAGGTAATCGTCCAACATCTTTTATTTTTATTCAACAATTCCACATTCATTTACGTTAGATTAAACACCACACATCTACATCCACCGTCTTTCACGCAACTTCTGTATTTTTGCCCGGAAATACGCAATAGTCGTGGTAATCTTCCTTTCCGGTCAGGGCAAAAGGTAACAAATACCTGAAGTGAACGCATCACTCCACAGTTCTACTACGCTACGGATCTTATCGGCTGGAGCTTGTTGTTGGAACTACTACTTGTTTGAATCATTTTCACAAGGTAACTACGACTTCTCTTGTTATTGTCGTGTTGTGGTTTAATTTATCCGTGTTTGATTTAGTTTACACATGATTTAACCTAACTTGTTATGATTCTGGTTACCGGATTTTTGCAACAACTAGAATGCCTATTCAAATGTCTGAAAACATTCACAACTACATATTAAGTCATATTTTGATTGAACCTATTTGTCATTTTGTACTTAGGAGACTTTGAGAAAGCGCTGAGCTGGAGCAAGACAGCAGAAGATAAATCTGCTGTCGAGACGGATGAGGAAGCTTCTGCTCCAAAGAGACAAGTCAAACGTCCTCATAAATTTGTGGACCATGTCACAACCACCATGTGTTGGATTTTGTGGCACATAAGTGTGTAGCACTACAACATCTACGTTAACAATAAAGTTGATCATAGTATAATATACTAATTAAATAATGGGCCTGTGCAACAAAATGTCATCATTTGCGTTCTGTTTAGCAGTGATGGGCAAAAGAGCCGTCTCTTTTGGCTCCCGAACGGCTCTTTAAAAAATACATGTTTTAACTATGAATTCGACTATGATGGGTGTGAAAACAATTTTAATTAAATTATGAAATGAAATCATACTCGACCGTCACCACATATCTTTAAAAATGCATTGATTTATCATGGCTCTCCTCCGAGTTTTGACTACTCTGACTGTGTGAGTTGGCTCGGCCCTCCCTCATGCAGGATTGACAGGAACATAATGTGAGGATGATCGTGTGCGCCTTTAAGCCTACAAGTATTGTTTTGTTGTTCTTTGAATTAGTCAATTATTTTCAATACAATTAAAATTCATTATTTCATAATCATTTAGTTTTTATAGGCTGTATTAATCTATTAAAAATAGTCGGCTCTTCAGATATGCGAGCCGGATCGTTCGCGAACGACCCATCACTACTGTTTAGATGAGGAGCAGTTATTGGCCACAAAGAGGCAAAATACAATGTTATTGTACTGCAAGTGGCCAGCTGCTGTAATATAACATTATGTATGCTCTATATACAAGGCATGGTTCCAAATGTGCACTCCACGGTGGACAAAAGGACCAATAAAGGTTGGATCTTTTTAGTAGTTTTTACTAGTATAAATGCCATAATTTAATCACAATGTCACTTATCTTAAACTGCAGTAATTGAACACAATAGGTCAATACTATGTACATAAACTACATTCCACTTTAATTTATGTACAGATTATCCTACGACCATCACACAGCCTAGCAGTGTGTCCCTGGGAAATTATGGTTAAGTGATGAATGACAGTTTATAACAGTGACAATGATTGCATGAGCCATGGCAACCCTAAAGGCTGTTTTGAAGCAAAAGCATGACTTAAAACTTTTGCATCACCAGATGCCATCCACCCAGGTGTCAACTCTGGAGTGTTGGTGGGGGGCCCATGAAAACAGCTGGCAGCCAGGTAAGTGCAAATATAAGACACACAAAAAAAAAAACCTCAAAGCTTTTCAATAGCATTGCCAACTCATTGTGGGACTATGTCTCTCAGCTGGCCTGGGAACGCCACGGGGTCCCCCAGGAAGAGCTGGTGGAAGTGGCCGGGGAGAGGGAAGTCTGGGCCTCCCTGCTTAGGTTGCTGCCCCCGCGACCCGACCCCCGGAAAAGCGGCAGATGATGGATGGACTAATTGTAAGGCATACCCAAGTTCTGATTGTGGGGCGTGCGCGCGCGTTCTCCTGTTCAGGCGTAAAAAGGGCACACACAAGCGGTGCCAATGTTGGACATCCAGATCGCCCAAACATTGTCTGAACTCCAAACCCTGGAGGAGCGCCTTAAGGTGCTGGAGTTCCAAGAGAGTGGTAGGTGTTGGAGATGCCAGGAACTATGGCTTACACGCAGCGTGCAACATCATTGTAATTCTAGTAAACAGTTCAGCAATGTCTTGTAATATTATACCTACCTTGTTGATATCTTAGATCAACCACCTTAGCCTTGTCAGTGGGTCCAGCCCTGGAGAGTGTGTGAGGAGGGTGATGCAGGCATTGGCCACTAATGAAGTGTGGAGCAGATATAGCCTCAGGGGGAAGCTGCCACTCCTCGGGACAGCCCTGAGTACAACAATTAAACGTGAGTTTAACCACTCGTTTCTAAAAAGGATCTGTCCCATAACCACAAGCTGTCTCGGCCACAGCTGTGCCCCCCTGGTTCCAGTTTTTGCCCTGCCCTAGTGTTTCCCTGTCTTGTTCAGTTCTCATTAGTTTCATTATGTCCACCTGTGCCTTGTTTAGTGAAATAGGCCCACAGTAGTTAACTACCTGTAATGTAGCTAGTTAGCTAGCTAATCCTGGGGTGCGTTTCCCGAAAGCGTCGTAAGCCTAAATTGATCGTAGAATCCATCGTAGGACGAATCTTAGTTTTACGGGCCGTTCCTAAAGACATCGTAACTCTTGAAAGTGCATAGATTAGCCTACTCTTTACGAGCATGTTTGGGAAACTCAGGTAAGAAATATCGATGTTTTTGTTTTTTGCTCTATCGTTGCTACGATCCATCGTTATCGGGAAACGCAGCCCTGGTTGGTTATCGATGAAATCCATGCATTAATTTCCGTATCTGACAATTCTAACACTATCAAATCATTGAATCATCACAGAATTACAAAATTATAGAAAATATGTATCTTACTTACCTGGCTGGCAACAGTGTTTGATGTTCAAATTGGAGCTGACATTAAGTTCATGACTTCTAATTGCAGAGGCTGTGAAGTGGCAGACAGGACTGGGGGAGAAGGCGGTAGAGCTCAAGCACGCCCCGGCAGCCCATTGTAAACAAGTCATGATTGCAGCTTCCATATCCAACCTTTCACATGGCTATGTGACAAACTACAATCACATAATATATTTTTTAAAGATGTTATTTTAGATGTGATTTTTTATGACTTGTATAGCCCCTTTCACATGTGCAATTATGTTGATAGGACACTAACTTATTTTGTGCTTCATTGTCAGGGCCGACAGACAGGACCTGTAGCGGAATGGCAGAAGATTTTAATATAGAATATGGCCTGGCCCGTCTACCCGCTTGGAGCCTTTCAGACACCCAAACAGTCGACGTAAGGTGGACGACTGGGAGGTTCTCAAACCCACGCTCGTTATTGGAGACTCCAACCTGTCGCGCATTTCCCCCTTCAGAGATGCCCACGTTCAGGTGGATAGTTTTCCAGCTTAAAGGGCTACTGGCCAAATTGGAGTCTCGTCCGGGTGTCGGAAAACTCATCCTGGCCGCAGGCCTCAACAACTGCCTTCTCGGGCAGGCACCCACTACCACCTGTAGACAGTTGGCTCAGCTGCTCAAGGTCAGCCACGAAACTTTCCCGGGTGCAGACATATGTCCCCATCATTAACTACTTGGGCAGATTGGGCCAGGAGCAACAATCTCGCCTCGAGGTACTGAACCAGGCCATCTCCGAGAGATGCCGGTTCCTGACGGGACTAGATGGACTCCTCTTCCGCAGGCGACGGCGGGATCCGGTCCATTGGACAACCCAGACGGCCGATGCCTTTCTAGAACATTGGTTGGCTCAAACGGTCGTATCGCATCTACACCGAGACCGGCAGGCGTCGGTCTTCCGGTTTATCGCTGTTCATCGCTGGAGTCATTCCACCTCCACGTCAACCGGTTCATCCAAGGTAATTGAGAAAAAACCCGATCTGTGTGTAATCAGTTTTTTGGGGTCTCGCATCTTTTTTTCCCCTCTTCCTTCTTTAGGCATGAGAGCGAACGCCCTGCATTTCCAGGTGTTTCTCCTGGATGGACTGGTGACGTGGAACGAGAACCGCACCGCAGCAGTGGAGGGACGGGAGCAGCCTCTGCTCTCCTAGTGGTCACCTGCAGCACTCGCTCAGCCAGTTGGTGCTCGGCAAGAGTCTGGTTAAGGATCACACGGCCCCAAGGGAGTACACGGGTGAGTAGTTCAAACGCGCTTTGTCTGTCGCTCTTCTTTTTCTGCGTGCGTCAACGTTCTCTCCTCCCATGACAGGAGAACTCCTGGGGGTGGAGTACCTGTACTCCCAGACAGGCAGAGTGCTGCAGGCCGCCAGCGTGGAGCCCGACGTTCCTGGCACTCTACCCTCTTTCTAAAATCGTTCAACCACTTAACTCCTATCAATCCTCAGTCAAGATAAAGAAAGAGAAGGGAAATTTGAATATTAAATCAGAAAATAAACTTTAAGACTAGGCTCTGGCTTGGTTAGCGGAAGGTCTCAGTTTACCATGTTATTATTAACCAGATATGTGAGTTCTAAATATTTCCAACGCTTCCACCAGAGTGAATTATTTTTCTACCTAGCATAATACTTGTAGCAATGCTACTACCTGCTAGTGTTACTTGTTAGCCTCCTCATTGTAAATTTTGAAGACAGACAAAACTATATGACAAACGCAATAGTATATCGGAAAATAGTCAGTTGGAATGTTCGAATCGCTGTCAGACTCGCGTTCGAAAGATCACATATGTGCGACACTACTCCTTAATGGGTTAAATGATTTATTATGCCCAGATAAGGAGTAAAAAAGAGAGGTGGATTAAGTTCCCATCGTTTGGAAATCAAGGTAGGTGTACAGGTAAGTATATAGGTAAGTATACTAAACTTTTATTCCTGTACTTTTGATCAAAATTGATCTTTTGTCTTTACTTTTTTCCCCAGGAAATATTTTGCCCCAACTGATCATCTTAAGGTAAGTATTTTGATTGTGATCCTTGGTAATGTTATGATGTCTACATTTTTTTCTCTCTCCAGGACTCCATCCCTACCCCCCTGGAAATCAGTAGGGAACATATAATCCTGAAGATTTCTTAAATTAGATGGCTAATCCATAATTTAAGCATATTCTCTGCGGTTTCAGGTGTCTAAAGAACTGGATCTTGCCCCATAACTTTAAACTGGAGCTTCCCCATATCAGGTAAGGGATGAAAAGGAGTTTTTATCCATTATTGAATATTCAAGAGATTTTGTTGGTCCTTAGGCAATCTGTCCAAGAAAGAAATGAGTGGCATTAGGTCCCCTTAACTCCACCATGGGGTTTGGGGAGGGTCAGGTTTAGGGATTGATAAAGGGAGGGTTAAGGGTCAGGAGGGGGTTAGGTCCCCTTACGTCCACCATGGGGTTAGGGTTAACTAACTACTACCATGAAATCCCATCTGCCATCGATTTAAAAAATATGGAAGAGGCATTAGCAGAGTAATCAGTGTCAAACTGATTGTAAAATGGGACTAGACTGCAGTCCTGAGGTAAAAATGGAGAGAACCAAGAGAAGGCCAGTGTCAAACTGTTTGGAAAAAAATGTACTACTACTATCATGAAATCCTGTCTGCCACGATAAAAAATAATGGAAGAGGCACTAGTAGGGTAATCAGTGTCCAACTGATTGTAAAATGGTGCTATACTGACCTTGAATCCCATCCTCACCTAGAAAAAAATGTTTTTAGGTGGGGGGAGCTAAATAACCGGAATGGTTAGGATAGGAAACAGGTGGGGTAGGGGTTAGGTTTTAGGCAAGAGAAGAAGAGAAAAAAGAAAATAGGAATGTGTGACCTATAGAGTCCACACCCACAGGGCAAGTGACACTGTTGCCCACAGGGCTAAGTCGAAATATCCCTCCCATCCCAAAGTAAAATGGGTAACCCGTTGACCTTAAAACGGGATTGTCAATAGACCTTACGACGTATCATCGTAGACTTAAGCTGGCTTCTTTTTTTGCAAATGACCCCAGAGATGCCAATTCGAGGACTCCTTTTTTGCCCCCTTCGTTTTAGGAACCCCCCTCCCATCTCCTTACCCCTCTTCTTTTGGATGTTTTGACCCTGGACAAGGAAACTTATTCCTCTTCATCCCCTATCTTTTTTCCTGATGGGAACAATGTCTCTGACCCTGAATGGGAGGCCCTTCAAAAGCTAAAAACGGACTCCTCTATTGTGATCAAGCCAGCGGACAAAGGATCGGCTGTTGTCATCATGGACAGGACACTATGTATGCCCCTTTGAGGAATCCCATATACCCAAGAACGGCAGTTCTTATCAAGGACATTCTCTCCGCAATGGTTTTGGAAGGTTTCCTCTCAAAGAAGCAGGTTCATTTCCTAACCAACAGCGACCCACCTCGACCAAGACAGCTTTACCTTCTACCAAAAATTCACAAGCCACAGACCTCCTGGCCGATCCCACGCCACATGCCACCCGGCAGACCAATTGTCTCTGACTGCGGAAGTGAAAGTTCCCAAGTAGCGGCTTTGTTGGACTATTATCTTAACCCCTTATCCAACAGACATCCCAGCTACATAAAGGATACTTATGACTTCCTTCTCAAAATCAGAGACCTCCAGGTCACTGACCGGGACTTGTTATTCACCATGGATGTGGAAAGTCTGTACACCAACATTGATACAGACAAAGGCATGTTAGCGGTTGAAAAGTGGTTCAGACGCTTCCCGGACCCCGCCAGACCTGATGGACATCTACTCGCCTTGTTACGTCTCAGCCTCACGAGAAATGACTTCATATTCAATGATGACTGGTTCTTACAAGTGAAGGGCACGGCCATGGGCAAGCGATTTGCACCTGCCTATGCCAACATATATATGGCCGATTGGGAGGAGACAATCTTTTCTACCAGCCCGAAACTACCGTCACAGTACTACCGATACCTGGATGACATATGGGGGGATCTGGCCTCACTCTCTGGAGGACCTCCAAGACTGGGTGTTGAGCCTGAACAACCACCATCCCTCTATCCGCCTCAAGGAGACAGTTAGTTCACGGTCGGTGGACTTTTTGGACGTCACTGTTTTTAAAGGATCGGACCTCGCCCAAACTGGCAGACTGGACACAAAAGTATTTCAAACCTACTGACACACACGCCCTTCTACATAGGACTAGTTTTCATCCCCAGCATACTTTTAAAGGGATAGTAAGTCTCAACTTAAATGTTTTAACAGACTATGCACTAGACCCGAGGATGAATGTGAGGCGACCACCACCCTTTTCCGGGCTCTAAAGAGAAGAGGTTACACAAGAACCTAACTGCGGAAAGCGGCTTCGGACCTATTGCCCCCTGGTAGACTTGGACACCAGGATTCTACACTGGGGAAGATTCCGATCATTTCCACCTTCTCTACATATACGGCACAACTACATAGGACTTTCAGATACCATTTTGAGGAAATGAAACCATACCTTCCTTCTATGGATGGTTTCAGGGTTATCTCGGCCTTCCGAAGAAACCCAAACCTACAAGACTTTCTAGTAAGGGCAAAACTCCCGACACAGAACCATCTGGTGAAGCCCCTTCCCCGGACACATTGTTTATTTTTTGGATTCCGAACCCAGAGTTACAAACTTCCGGTCTCAATCCCGAATTCCACTACAAACTGTGTTTACGTGGTCAGTTGCCATGTCTGCAAAAAGCTATATGTAGGTGAGACTGCTAACTCTGTGGGAGCCAGGTTGTCTGCTCATCGTTATGCTATCGATGTTGAGCAGCGGAGAACGGTTCTAGCCTGCCACTTCCAGGGGCATAGTAGCACCAACATGTGGATTAGAGTTTTGGCACATAACAGTGCCTGGTCCACGGAGGCTCGACGACAGGAAGAGAGAGCGTGGATTAAACGCCTGAACTCTATACATCCATGGGGACTGAATGAATATTACCTCCCGGGACCTCCTTCGGCTTGACACTTTACCCACCTTTCCTTACCCTAACCCTACCTGCCCTTAATCCTAACCCCACCTGTTCTTAACCCTAATCCCAACCCCACCTGCCCCTAACCCTACCCTCAACCCTAACTACCCCCAGGCTTAAACCTTATTATATTTATTATTAACCTCTTATATTCTCTGTTCCCAGTTCTGCTCAGACTTTCTGTTACCTTTTCGATAGTCTGTTTGCTGTTCATGTGTTTTGTATATACAAATACTTCTTTATACTTATAAATATATATATAATTAAAAAAAAAATGAAAATGTGAAATATGGGGGTAACACATGATGATGGCTGTGAAGTCTTTTGACCTCGGTCTACGGAAGGCTCCCACGACTCTGAACCCCCTTCCCTTTTCAATAAAACATCTGGCATACCTCAGATTTAGGAGCGTTTTGTAATTTTAGCAAATTGCGCTCTGAGTTTCTGGACCTATACCTTTATCTCACCTGTGGTCGAAAACCCTATAACTCAGATTTAGTACCTCCATCTATCCCAGCAGGGACTATCAGGTTTTGCCAACTGGGACCTTAATCCCCACCTGAACCCTAGGATGATTTGAATCCTAAACATAACAAACCAACCCCCCCCCCCCCCCTCGATTATTCCTCCCCTTTTAATAATATCAATTGGTATTGTATTATACATCGTTGGAAAGCCTGATTAGTCACCTTTACAACGAGGTACAACTTGTAGGGATTGTGCATTCGTGGAATGAGCAACACAAAAAAGCGCCCAAATCCCCTGCAATATTCTTCTGTTGGTATTCACTCTTGTTTTGAGCTGCTTGGTGGATTGGATGATTGCACTCTCCCACAGTAATAAGGAAAAAACAACACATTTAGGCTGCAAGGTGAACCACTAAAAGTCTTTTAGAAAATGATTCCCGCTCCACAGTCTGGCATCTACACAATCTTTAGCTCATAAAAAAAGAACGATTCGTGCTAAGCTACCAAAAAAAAGTTTGTCGCTGAAATTCCAGTCGATTATCGTTGGGTCTATGTTTTATGCAGAACTAGTTTCTTCAGAGCGTAATAGGATTTTGGTGGCACGGTTCGACATGTGATCGTTCTACACCAATAAGGTAGCTGCTTTTTGTCAACATGGATGGATGTTTGGCAAATAGAGGATGGGACCTTGCACGTAACAAATTCGGCCCCTGACAGTGTTTTGCATGTGATACACTGCGGCTGCAAAAGTGCGTGTGAGACAGGCAGATGTTCATGTTTCTCTGCAGGACTGTGTTGCACAGACTTATGTCGTTGTTGTAATTGTGCCAACACAAAAGAAACTGAGGAACTGGGATATAACTGTCCTGACACTGACAGTGAGGACTGAGAGTCCTTATTCTGTTTTGTACAGTTTTATATATCATATTTCATATTTTTCATTACGATTGTTTTTATGGTTGATCAGTGTTTTCATTTGTGGAAGAATGAATGAATGCTACAACAACGACATAAGTCTGTCTGTCTCTCTCCCCCCCCCCCCCCCAGGTTAATGTAATAGCCTAGTTTATTAACTAATGTAATATTGCACATATTTTCGTACTATTTCCCCTAAAGCAATAAGGTTAGGCTACTTAGAGACCTTCCACTCAAAGTATGTTCTAAATGGCATAAATGCTGCCAATTATTAATTGACGTATTCATAATTGACGTTGGTCAGTAGCCTATCGATTAAGGTACTCGAAAGCATGTACACTGTCTGCTTCATTTGAGTTTGATAGGCTAAGCAATCTGTAGCAAATAACAATAAACCCACTATTTATTAATTAAAACTACTTCTGCATAGTAATGCACCGAAAATACAAACGTAAGCAAAGGCAGCAATTGCTATCGAATCAACAGACATGTGCAATTTAGCTAGCAGGGGAATAATACAGATCACCAGTTAACTTAATTTAAATTAGCAAGAATATAGACTAATACAATAACAGGCTTAAATTAACTGACAAGTTAGCTATACGACTTCTCAAAGACGCACAATCTCAACTGCGTTGTGAAGCGCGTATCCATGCTATTCTCCGACATGCACTCTAACAATCACATAGACGTCCTAAAATTTTGTACAGCCCTATTTCTGATACCATGGCGGCAGAAATTTAGTCGTGGCGGGCCGCCACAGCAAAATAAACATAGGAAACACTAACGTGCAAGGTCCCATCCTCTATTTGACAACCATATCCATCCATGTTGACAAAAAGCAGCTACCTTATTGGTGTAGAAGGATCACGTGTCGAACCGTGCCACCAAAATCCTATTACGCTCTGAAGAAACTAGTTCTGCATAAAACATAGACGCATCGACAATCGACTGGAATTTCAGCGACAAACTTTTTTTTTGGTAGCTTAGCAGGACTCGTTCTTTTTTATGAGCTAAAGATTGTGTAGATGCCAGACTGTGGAGCGGGTTGAAACGATAACAGGGTTCACCTTATGGCCTAATTGGCCATTTTGACACTTTATTCATTTTACACTGTCAGGGACTTCAGTAGCATGTGGAAGATCCATACGCAGCCACAACAACTTGGCACCTCCTCCTCATGGGATCAGGTTGGGCGTGCTGTACGTGCCAGAGTGACCAAGGCAAATATGTTGGCTGACTTGCGACAAATCCTGGTTGGGGAATGGGATGCCATCCCACAGCAGTGTGTGACCAGGCTGGTGACCAGCATGAGGAGGAGGTGCCAAGCTGTTGTGGCCAGTGTTGCCAGGTCCGCGGTTTTCCCGCGGAATTAGGCTACTTTTGAAGTGTTGCCGCAGGTTGAATTGTTTGTCCACTGGTTCGGGTAGACCTATTTTGCATGCAAATAACATGAATATCTTTAAATAAAGATCCATATTTTAAATGAAATTATTTATACCCAAATTCTACCAAACTGACTCCAGACCAGCACTTACACACAGCGATTCTGTAGGGTTTTAAGTGAGGGGTATGTGCGTTAACACATGGTGACATTTTGTTTGAGTGCATGCTGCAGAGGTTGAGTTTTGTGTGAGAATGTGGTGACTAAGGGGATGATTATCTTTTGTGGGTCTGTAGTGATATCTAGGGTGGGCGTTGTCTGTTTCTGTACTGGTTGTGCATGGAGGGGCCATGGGGGTAAAGCTAGTATTGTAGATGGGGTTGAGATTAGATTTAGGAGTGGGAGGGAGGGTGGCGTTAAAATGAGAGTGAAGTCCAGGTATAGGGTTGGGAGAGGGATTAAAGGTGGAGGCAGTGAAAGGGACAATGTTGGATTTAGGGTTGGGAAGGAGAGTAGGGTTAAAGGGAGGGTTAGGGTTTATTTATTTTTAATTTTTTAACAAAGGGTCTCGATAGGAGCAGCCACCTCCCGTGGTACCCAACTAGAGGGGTCTGTAAAAGGTACGTGAGGAAAGTGGCTTTCATACTTAAAATGATCCAGTAATTTTAATCTCCTGTGATAGATGTGGAGGTCCCTGCGGTCTGGCTGCTTCGGAGTAGGAATAAAACTGAGTCCTAGCTCCAATACCTTTCTCTCCACATCGCTGAATCTATAAGACCTGGAGAGGTTCATAATATTGGAAGCGGGAGTTGTCTTCATTCTTCTCGCTCTAGGAGTTTAAATGGCCTAGCCATAGTTAAAAAAATATTCTCGGCGGTTTCAGCTGTCCAGTGGACTGGATCACGTGCCAACACATGGAATTGGCGTTTCTCCAAGACGAGTAAGTATTGACATTTTTCCCTTGGGTGTAAGTCTGAGAAATCCTGTCGCCGCGCAAATCGGTAAACCGATAAGCAAGGGTCAGAGTGAGTGCATGGGCATCTACCAGGGTCACGGAATTCAACACAAAGAGACAGGGGCTAGGCCCCTCCAGGAACCCGTAGGGGAACCCAGGCCGGGTGTCCAGTCACTCAATCTCAACCACAAATGTATAATGTTAGAGAGGCAAGACACAAGGTTGACTCTCAGGGCAGATTCAAGATATACATTGTTTATTTTACAATCACCCCTCCATATCGACCTCCATCACCCCTCCACATCGACCTCCATACAATTTCATCCTTCAATGAGAGACAGAAGCAAGAAAAACAAATATATAAAAACATTATGGATATTTGACTTTTCCTGACCCTTCAATATTCAAAGAATCCCCAGATTGTGAAGTCGGTAACAGCACTACTTAATAGTTGAATGGTCTCCCTTCTGTGCGCAATTGTTTAGATATCCCCCTATCAAACTCCTCCACTTTACTGAAATAGTACAGACAATAATGACTTCTAGGTAAGTGTTATGTGCATGCACGTTACGTGTGCCCTGCATGTCTTGTGTTCTGTTTTGTGTTGTTCTGTCTCCTCCTACTGTCTCATTCTCCTACTTCACAGATGTGTATACCTGGGTCCAATCAGTCATCAGTTCATTGCCACACCTGTTCCAGATCTCCCATCTTCCGTTCCCCTTTAAAATGTACTTTGTCTCTGTGTGTTTGGGGGAGAGGGCTGGTTTTTGTGTTGAACTGTGGCAGAGCTCTGTTATAGTTTGTACTGTTTTCTTGACTGATCTTTGTCTGTTTTTTATGTACATGTCTTTACCGTTTACTTTAGTTCAAGGTAGTGATGGGGAAACAAAGCTTTCCATTTGTCGAAGCGTTTGATACATCTTCTCCATAGGGACATCTGCTGGTCAAATTATGGTATGGCGACTGTATCGAGCGATGGAAGGAATCAAGTGGCGTCAAGTCCTCGAGACATCAGTCTCACAATCGTCATTGACAACTTGATAAAGGTTATGTGACAAATGTGTCGATGTGTAAGTGTCAAAAATGTTATCATATATTTTGTTGCATTATAAACAACGTAACGTCTTCGCTATTTTAGATTCATAATATTTCTGTTTCGGTTCTTATAGCAATATTCACACAAGAAGTTAGCTTCAGTATAGCCTTGTGGTAAGACCTCTGCTTACCAGACAAGTCTTGCGAGTTCGAATCTTGGTGACCTCGTTTTAGAGGAAGTATATTCTAAATAAATAAATTATTTGATAATGTAGACTAGTGGCTCAGGTTTTGGAACATGCTGTTGCAACTGGGAAAGGGATGGACACATTTGAAGGCAGGAAAAACTAGATGTAGCAGCCTATGTGCTTGTGTAAACAATACAAGGTATTGATTACAGAACTGGTCAATTGGGGATGGTTCAAAGATTTTTATTCAGGAAAAGTATTTTTTCCACAGTGCTAGAACTCAAACAACTTCTTTTCTTACTAACAATCTCACCAGCCTTTGAAAACACTCTCACAAGGTACTGATGTGGCTGGCATGTGTAAATAAATCATACACAGTTGGAACAAATTGGGATATACCGTTTGTCTCGTGGCCCAGTATGCCAATGGATCCTCCACTGTAGCGTCTGCCACAGCACTCTGGACATTACGTGTTGCACCTGCCGGGAACCACGAAAAGGAAATGTTGCATTTAGTGCACGCGAAGCACTGTCAAATTGTCAGCTTTCTCAAATGATCCTCAACAATGTTTTGTAACCAACGCGGCTGTCCAGTAGCTCCCAAAGGTTGTCCGTGTCCTGTCCAGCCATCGATGTCCCTGGCCTCTCCTCTGGTGGGACTGACTGACAAAACAAAGATCAGATTAATGGTGTGGTCCCCAAGGGGGAGAATTCTTCAGGACATGCATTTAAATAATACAATTAAAGGATCAGACAATGACAATATGATACAAAGGGAAACGTATTACCTGTGTGGTTGCAGAGGAACGTTGAGTGTACTTTGAGCATTCCGCTGTGATCCTTTTTTACTGCTTCTTGTGCATTGGACTGATTGCCAAAGGCTAAGGTCTTGAATCGTGGGTCCAGCACCATAGCCATGGCCAGGACCCTAACGTTTTCCACACTGCACTTGGCCTTCATTTGATGAAGGTTTTGTCCCAACAGTAAGGCAGTTGGGTTGCCCATATTGGCACACTTTGAAGCAACCTTGTGCTGCAGCATTCTGAGGATTGGGATGACACTTCTCTTCAGAGAGCTCTACGGTTGCATGGTTAAAAGGTCCAAGGATTTCCAGGCACTCGGATACGGGATGTCAGTTGTTAAACTGCCCAGGGCTGCTCCCACTGCCAGGCGATGCTCATACATTCTTTTCAGCATTTGGAAAGTGCTGTTCCATCTCGTTTCCACCTCCTGGACCAACTTGTGTGGGAATCCCCAGCTGGCCTTGTGTCACTGAGAGTCTCTCTTTGGCATTGGTGCTGGACTTGAAGAACGCCACAATCCTCCTGGTTCGTGTGCGGATGTCCTGTATCTCAGGGGTGACCTCCAGTGCCTTCTTCACCACCAGGTTGAGGGTGTGGGCAAAACAAGGCACATGGCGCATTTCCAGTAGCTTTGCACATAAAATCATGTTGGAAGCATTGTCAGTAATGAGGCAATGAACTTTGTCCTTTAGGCCCCATTCTCCAAGAAGAACATTCTTGACCTCCTTTATGTGCTCGGCTGTGTGCGTTTGCGGGAACTTGGTCACCCCCAAGAGCACGGTGGAGAGCTTGAAATCAGCATCAATGAAATGGCATGTGACGGCAAGGAAGGCATCCATGTTCATGGAGGCCACCATGGTCTTCAGTGCCTGTCTGGTGGGCAGGATGTAGGTAGGAACAAGTTTATGTACAAATCCTTTAAATCCCTCGTACAGGGACCGGACAGCCCCGATCAGGGAATCCGGTACTCCGTACTCCCGGCGCACCCCCTCCATGAGCCCCCGAGGGACACGGTTGAACGCCTTTTCCAAATCCACAAAACATGTGTAGACTGGTGGGGCGAACTCCCATGCACCCTTTAGGACCCTGCCGAGGGTGTAGAGCTGGTCCACAGTTCCACCGCCAGGACGAAAACCACGAGGCTTTGAAGCCAGCCAGATACTGGACATGCCATGGGCCTGCAGGGGAGGCCCATCTTCTTCTTCACCATCTTCCTCCAACTGGTCTTCTTGAGGACCCAAGGGTGTTGTAGCTCTTACAGCTATGTTGTGCAGCATTGCAGGTACTGCAATAACTGCACAACATTTAGATGGGTGGAAAAGAAGACCTCCAGCCGACTTGTGGAGACATCGGAATCATCTTCCATCTGCCAAGAGTCCTCTCAACGATACTCCTGGCCACACGGTGAGCATCGTTGTATTTCTCATCGGCCTCGTTGAGGGGGTTAGCGACAGGAGTAAAAAGGTATGGCCTCAATGGATACCCCCGGCTCCCGAGAAGCAGCCATCCATCCCTGGAAGCTTGTGCCTCCTGGCCAACAGAGGAATTAGAAAAAAACTAAAGAGTCATGGCTGCTGCCAGGCCATCTTGCCACAAGATCTGTGATGAGCCCCTGATGGTCACAGACAACCTGGCAATTGATGGCAGCATAGCCTTTCCTGCGAAAGAAAACATGGCCCTCATTGGAAGGGGTGAGAATGGGAATGAGGGTGCCATCAATTACCCCAATGGGGGATGTTATGTTTGACAAAAAAAAAAGTCCTGCACCGCAGACTTGACCCCTCTTGTTGTGGGGAATTGGATGTGGCGAAGTAATGCTGATGTTACAGCCTGCACGGATCTCGATACTGAGGCCTTGGAGAGCCCATGTCCATCGCCAAGAACCTCCAAAAAACTGCCAGTGGCATAAAAACGTAGCGCTGCCAGTAGCTGAGTTGCAAGGGTGAGTGCGTAGGACCTCCTTGTTGGCCTCTGCAGGTCTGCCTCAACCAGGTTCAGGAGCATCAGGATGTCAGTCCTTCTGAGCCGGTATTTATATAGAATGGCAGAGTCCTCAAGGATGTCCAGTGGACTCATAGTCGTCCTCACAAAGGCATTGAGCCTTACCAGCCTACTTCTGGGCCGCCATCGCTCTCTCTCAATCGTATTATCTGCTGTATTGCAGCCATGTTCGCTTGAGAAGTAGGCTAGACCTCTCCTTTATATACCGTGAGAATGTAATGGACGGGTCTGTATGTCAATTAAACTGATTAGAGTCATCTGACACATCTAACACTCATAATGAGTATAATTGATCAACCATCAATTAAAGTAGAGTTGATTATTCATGTTGGAAACAATGGTTCCATGTTGAAGACAAATCTATAGGATTCCTATACTTACTACTTGATTGAGCAACAAGGTAAAAAACCATGCATATAAATGGTATCACACATGCCATGCAGCTAGCAGCCTAAATAATACAATGTACTGTGACCTCTGACCTACACTAGTGTCACTAACGTATGGCTAAGCAGGCATAAGCAAACAGCATTATGACCGTTTATCCATGATACAAGCAACATCATTCATAGATATATATTTCTCTCCTGGACATGACCATGGGTTAGGTTCTCATGAGCTTAAAGGCAGGGTAGGCAATGTTGTTGAGAAGCACTTTTTTTCATATTTGCTGAAAGTAACTTCACGTCTTGATAGCAACCAATATATGTAAAGGTTTGATGATAATATGAAATCATTCTGACATCTGTGGGTGTCGCAGTACTGTAATAAACACCACCAATCATTAAGGGGTACCCTGACTATTGATTGGACGGGCTACCTGTCTACCTACCTGCGCGCACTCTGCCCCTCCACTCAATGCTCGTTACTGTAATTTTGTGGGAGTGGCTTTGAAGGGAGTAGGTGGGATATTTTGGTATGAATCGTGTCAAAAAGAAGCTAAAATAGCTAGCTTCGCAACTTGCCTACCCTGCCTTTAATATAGCAGGGTATAAATCAAACATTGTTTATTACATTCAGAGCATTCCAAACAGTATAAAAGTAATAAAGCAATCATTCTTTAATTGTTGTTAACTGATCAGTGGTTAAGGACAGACCTCTTCATAAGCCACGCCCAAAGTCTATGTGATTTTCCCTATGCCCCATTACTCCAAAATGCCTGAAAATTGGTATACATGCCTTATTCCTCATGGTGAACAAAAGTCTCAAGGACCCATAACGTCAGACTAGTACAGTCCAAATATGGGACAACCTTCAAAACTCTTCTCCTCATGAACCATAGATCCAATCGACTTAAATAGATGTGTAGGATGCATGTCTTTTAAGAAGTAATGTAGCAAAAATTAATACAATACAATATGGCTGAAGCAGGCGTATATGTAAATGTCCACATTGCCTCAATGTCTGTGTCAATAATACAAATGTCCTTTAGACTGATGATTTTTCACATCCAGTGTGTTTCAAGATGGCATCACTCTGAAGTCCCATGCACAATTTCACCTTGATATGTCCAAATATGACTGAATTACAGCTGCTTTAGCTTGGCCCAAGCTTGCCACAGGAGAAACGGCTTATTTATTTATACAGTAATTGAAAACAGCAATTATAGCTCACTGGGATAAGATGGTGTCCTGTGAAGTGCAAGGTCATAGGTTCAATGCCTGCCACAGCCATCGAGCCTGTCATGACACTGGTTTTCTGTTTAGTGAAACAGGAAGTCAGTAGCTGTCTTGCTGTATAGCCGTAAAGGTATTTTTTTATTCTGAGGCAGAATAGGCACTTACTACACAAGAAGAACTAGAATTGGCTCTTTTTTAACTTGTGCTTTGTAGATAAGATCTTGCTTCATCTAGCCAGCGCATCGGATTTCTTGCATTGTGTGTAGAAATCCTACATTTGTTGTAGATATGTAGAATACATGTCTTTCAAAGCAATATTTAGCAAAATGCATACAATACAAAACTGCAACAATCCCACCAATGGGATTATGGTGATTCTCAAGCTGACCCTGGACATGGATGAGCCAGTCAAGACCAGAAGTCAGGAAGCCAAATTGCTCCTGGCAACAGTCAGCCAGTACTGTAAGGATTACCCTGTGCTAGAATTTCAGGGGTTTAAATAGGAGACCTGGGGGCCTGCTGCTGTCACTCAGAGGAAGGAGGGGAAAGCCCATGCTCAAGAAATAATATGAACTGCCTAGACAAAGAGTTGGTTGCATTTTACTCTCAGTACCATACAGATAATCACAGATGACAGTAGCCTACCTCACCTACTGCAGAGCAAGTCCTTGCTTTATGGATGCCTACTGCTCTGTTAACTGTTAATGTGAGTGGTGCTAATGGACCCCAAATGCCATGACCTTGGATTGTGATAGGAAAGACCTTGGCAGAATTCTTGAAATAGTTCTGTAGTCTACAATCGTATAGCGAAATGAAAGGGTGTGTGTGAGTTTCTTTTGTCGTGTCTAATTTGATCCCTTTGCCACACAAAGTTACACATCCATGTCACTTTCCCAATGTAATGTAGTGACCTATATAACGGCTATTTATGTTGTACTTTATTAAAATATATAAAAGATTTAAAGTTTTACAAGATAAACTTTTCTGCACAATTTGCATTCAAGTACCTTAAACCAAACTGAGCGGTGTTGATGACACAATTTAAAATTAACCTTCCTCCAGACCAATTATACGATAATAAGTTCTGAGGAATAGTTTGATATGGCTTGTTGACAACAAGAGCAAGACCACATAGACAGTTAGTATTTGTTATCAGTAATAAAAGGAGGAGCAATGTTTGTCGGACCATTTTACCACCACCCAGGCTATCTCTTCAGTAATTGACAAGTCTATTTTGGAAAGGAGGCTGCACCGAAAGAGGAACGTCAGCTATTTGGCATCATGAGGTACCAAAGAAGAAAAAAGAAATAAGCGTAGTCAACCACCCACCGCAGGAGACTGGGGGGATGTTACGTTTTCCTGGATATACAATAATTTAGGAAAATATAACCACTCTTAGGGTCATTTTGTTGAAATACAACTCTCTTTTGGATTATATTTTCGACAATTAAACCACTGAAGTTTTCGTCCATATGTGTCAACGTTTGATTTACCAGAGAGTGGCTCACGACTCAAGGTGAGGAAAACACATTTGGATCATCTTTGTGGAACACCCCCAAAAAGTAGCCTATTTGGCTACATTGATTAATTTAGATGTCAGCGTGGACCGAGATTATAATAAACCGCTGATTTCTGAAATACAAATGGACAATCAATATGTAATTTGCATACTTAAGTGTATTAACAGACAAATGTTGCATTTCTATAACTTCTAGAGGTGCATATAGTTATTATTAACTATTTGAAGAAAACAATGACATACTACCCTATTTCCCCATGAATTATTAGGCAATAATAAATATTCAACATTGTTTTGGTAAAGCTCTAAAGTAAATTATTATTAATTATATTATCAGAAGCATAAGTAAAAGCATTACCCTCTGTGGGTGCCCTGTCAAACAGCTGAAATCTCTTTGCTTCTACAAATGGCAATGAACAGAGACGGGGTCTGACAGCTGAGGTTATTTTTGGAACATGCAGCTCATGGGAATGAGGTGACAAAGATGGCAAATGTCACCCTTTGAAAGGCACATAACTGTTCTATGTAACTTTGTTAAATCGAAATGTCAACAAATCTTACACTGAAATCACTTGTTCTATTGACTTTCCTACCCCAAGAAGAAGAGCCCAGATAATTCTGTGGGGTGTAGGGCAGGTCAGAGCCTGGACCCAAATAGTTACAGGAAGTCTGCTGGATGGAGGCCTGCTTCCTACTTTAGATATCTTATATTGGTTGTGCACTATTTTATGCAGGCAGCCGACCTCATAACCAAACGAGTACAGTTAAGGAGGACTGAAACTGTACAGTAGTGACTGTTAGCAGCCTAACAAGTATGTTGTGTTCATAATAATCTTATGAAGTAAACTATGTATCTGTCACGCAAACTGTCTATAATTTTCTTTATTTTGACTCTCCCTATATTTAAGATATACATTCAGGTTATTTGCATAACGAAAAAGGTATAGGATACATTTAGATCTGTTTTACCTTTCTGTGGATGTACTGTAAAGTACCATTTTTGATTGTTTTCAATAAATGTTTTCTAATGAAGGAAAGCACGTCCCTTAACAAACTTGTACAGCAGCCATTTGAATTTGCAATTGGCAGAGCAGAAAAAAACTATCTCAATTTAATTTAATCTAAAGTGGGAATAGGGTGAGCCATCAACTGAGTACCATATCAGTACCCCCACCTAAACTTTTCTGCATTAATAATGTTGTTACTTATGAGGCAGCATACATATACTTATATTTTCCTCAGGTAACATGCTCTTAATGGACAAATACCTCAATGGAGATCAAACCTAATGTTCCAGATACCTTTCTTTCAATTACAGGAACCAATAATGGACCAGAACCTATTTGGAGGCGCCCCAAGGTTTCTAACCCGGCCCAAGGCCTTCTCAGTGTGTGTGGGAAAGGATGCCACACTGAGCTGCACCATTGTTGGTAACCCAACTCCCCTCATCACCTGGGAGAAGGAGAAGCTGCGGATCACATCTGGAGGTCGCTTCAAGACAGTGGACGATGGCGATGTGTACCGTCTGACCATCTACGACCTAACTCTGGAGGACAGCGGCCACTATATGTGCCGGGCCAAAAACAGTGTCGGGGAGGCCTACGCTGCAGTCACCCTTAAAGTAGACCTGCCAACCAAGATGATAGAGCGAGCCCCTGTTTTCATGGTCAAACCCAAGTCGGCACGCGTGGGACTTGGGGGGGATGTCATTTTCCACTGCCGGGTGGCAGCCTACCCTGAGCCTAACTTCGACTGGGAGAAGGATGGGCGCTACGTGGGAGAGTCCAACCGCATCAAGGTGACTTCCGACAGCGATAGCAGCTCCCTGAGGATCCAGAGTGTCCGCAGCCTGGACAGCGGGACCTACACCTGCCGAGCCAAGAACTCTGTGGGGCGCTCGCACGCCCCCGCCGCCTTGGTGGTGGACCTCCAGGACTCCCGGCACCTGGGCGTGGACAAGAACACCTCCCTCCTCTCCCACCTGCAGAAACGCAAGGAGGAGATCTCCATCTACCGCAATGTCGAGAGCAGCTCTTCCTACAACTCCACCTCGTCCTCCACCTCCGCCAAGATCACAGACGACCTGGAGCAGGCCCAGCGGGCGTCTGCGCTGGCCATGCTGCCCAAGGGTGTGTTCACCCGCACCTGCACGGTGACGGAGGGCAAGCATGCCAAGCTCAGCTGCTTCGTGACGGGCCACCCCAAGCCCCACATCATCTGGAGGAAGGATGGCTCCAACATCAGCGAAGGCCGCAGGCACGTCATGTATGAGGACCAGGCCGAGAACTTCATCCTCAAAATCCTGTACTGCAAGCAGGGTGACAACGGCCTGTACACTTGCAACGCCTCCAACATGGCCGGACAGACTTACAGCGCCGTGTTGGTCATCGTCAAAGGTAAGCTTGTTACTTTATGTCTGTTTTGAGGTTAAAATGTAA
Source organism: Osmerus eperlanus (assembly GCF_963692335.1). Taxonomy (NCBI): domain Eukaryota; kingdom Metazoa; phylum Chordata; class Actinopteri; order Osmeriformes; family Osmeridae; genus Osmerus; species Osmerus eperlanus. The sequence goes on from NC_085033.1 coordinate 3,151,536, forward strand.
GTCCTTTTGATGCTGGTGTTTCATGAGTCTGACAGATTTTCTGGAACCGTTCCCGAGTAATATGAGGATCTTTGTTTCAGTATTGTGCGATTTGATACATTTAATAAATGTTTCCATGATGCATAATATTTCCACGAGGTGAACTTTTGTCATGTACGTTGATGAACTGTATCTCTTATAAATAGCTCAGATGTCTGAACAGTGTATGTCTGCATAGCTGTGGTCTGTCATTCTCTGAAAGAAAAGGTCCCATAGGGCAGAGCTTATGTACAGTACTTCCTAGGGTATCACAGCAAACTTGAGAATTAACAGCACTTTTGTCTGACTAGTCATTATCTGTTATACAGTAAAACCAGAAGTGTACACACCACTAACCTCACCTGAACAATGTTATACCCTCCCCCTGGTATAGACTTTGCGCAACTAGATGGAATGCTGGCAGCAATATGAAGGGGCGAGTGTAGTGTTGCGTCTATTTTCTGCTGGTGATGAGTAGTTCACAGTTGCTGGGATGGCCACTGGCCCACCGTAGCCCTCAGGCGCCACAGCTAGAGTCACTTTCCATGAGCCACTCACGATTGGCCCGGGGCCTGAAACATGGAGTTGTCAATGGCGGTTGTTAATTTCCTTCTCAGTTTGACAGTGTGCAGCACAGTGCCTTTCAGTGGACCTTATTATTGGTGCCGCACGTAAACGAACACCTGCGTGTCTGCTTTGTTGTTAGTTTTTCAGGATTATGGAGGCTGTCGCGGGGGCGGGGACTGTACCCCTCTGCCCTTTATGTTTCTGGGTTCCTATTAACGCCAGATCATTTGCTAACCCTCAGTTCAAGGTAAAGGTCATAATAGAAACCCATGCCATTTAACCCCCCCCCCCCTTCCCAACCCCCAGCCAGACCTTTCAAACACAGCTTCTGAGTGGAGGTGAGGTTTTTGTAATGAAGCTCATCCAGGGTGTTAGGGAATATGATTCACCCTGTGTCCCTCAACCCCTGTCCACCATAAACAGCTTCCTAAGAAGACGTTGCAAATCAGCAATGCTTATTTTAAATCAACGGAAAATACAGTGATTATTTTGAGGATGACTGATGTCTTCTTTGAGAGTGTCAACAGAAGAATATGTGTACAGTTAATACTTTGGAAATTGATCACTAGGTCAGATTCAGACTCATTATAGTGTGGCATGCTGAAATATGCTATTCTTAATGATCCCAAAATGTCTCTTCATGAATATGCAATTTTTTTTATTTATGTGAATACCCTAAAGGATTTATAGCAGCTGGTTAACATGCCATGTCTCATGTTTAGTGTGCTGACATTTTTTTTAAGAGAACCTGACAACTTGGATTGCTATTTATCAATGTTTAAGGATATGGGGGAATATGATTCACCCTGTGTCCCTCAACCCCTGTCCACCATAAACAGCTTCCTAAGAAGACGTTGCAAATCAGCAATGCTTATTTTTAATCAACAGGAAATACAGTGATTATTTTGAGGATGACTGATGTCTTCTTTGAGAGTGTCAACAGAAGAATATGTGTACAGTTAATACTTTGGAAATTGATCACTAGGTCAGATTCAGAATCATTATAGTGTGGCATGCTTAAATATGCTATTCTTAATGATCCCAAAACGGCTCTTCAGGAATATGCTTCTTTTTTTATGTGAATACCCTAAACGATTTATAGCAGCTGGTTAGCATGCCATGTCTCATGTTTAGTGTGCTGACATTTTTTTAAAGAGAACCTGACAACTTGGATTGGTATTTATCAATGTTTAAGGATGAACATGTGTTTCATGATGAGAGTTTTATCAGAAATGGATCTGCAGAACAGAGAATGAATGGACCCCATGACCACAATTGGCCACGTTTTGCATAGGCCAACTCGTACATGGGTCACAGCGGTCACAAACCTCATTGGCATGTTTTCCGTCTTCCCTGATACCAGAGCCTAAGGTCCCTTTCCGGAGGAAGCTGCAGGATGTGGAAGTGCAGGAGAAGGAGACAGCCACCTTGATGTGTGAGGTGCCCGTCTCGGCCACGCAGGCCAACTGGTTCATGGAGGAGACGCGCCTGGAGCAGAACACCAAGTATCGTATGGAGGAGGAGGGGACCTTGCGCCGCCTCACCATCAGGAACGTCACCACCAATGACGACGCTGTCTACATCTGCGAGATGAACGAGGGCAGTCGCACCGTGGCCGAGCTCACCGTGCTGGGTAGGGGAGATGGACCTTCTGTCCTCGTCGTCTCAGGGGCCGCAGGGCCTTATGTGAAGGCTGGATGAAATACCAAGTCGAAACTATCATTCAATAGTTTTATTAAGATTGGACAGATAGAACCTTATTGTTCCCAGAGTGGAAACCACATCCTTATAGCAGCATTGAACAGGAATAACAGTGAACACACGAGTGTAAAAAAAAAAGCTAGTTTTGAACAAAAAGAGTCATTTCTAAATAAGTGCAATTCATTCTATTTATTAAAAAAAGAATTATCTCAATATTTAGCGAGTTTGTGTTCTGCTGGAGTGTTGCCGCTCTTCAGTGACCCCTCTGCTCGACGCTTCAGGCAACATCACCAAGAAACTTCCCAGGAGAACGGTGGTTCCTGTCAGCGACACAGTCATCTTCTGTGTGGAGCTGGAACATCCCTGCCCGGACTCCTACTGGACGCGCAACGGCGAGCGTCTGAAGCAGGACTTCCGAGTGTCCATCGGCTGCAGTCTCCGACAGTACACCCTCACCATCCGAGACTGCCAGGCCGACGACTCCGGAGAGGTGGCCTTCGTGGCTGGAGACTGCAAGACGTCTACGCGGTTTTCTGTCACTGGTGAGTGACAGGACACACACGGAGCACATACACACAGTGTACTTTGATATGTACCATTTTCTCACATTCAACCCTTTCATCTCCAGCTGCAAGAAAGCATCCTCCAGACCCCCCCATTGACGTGGTGGTGCGAAACAAGACGAGCTCGTCCATCACCCTGCAGTGGTCCCCCCCGGACAGCGACAGGCCTGTGCCCATCAGCGGCTACATCGTGGAAAAGAGGAAGGTGGGGGCTCAGACCTGGCAGAGGTGCAACGGCTCAGAGCTCCTCACCCAAACAGAGATCACCATCTCAAACTTCTCAGAGGAGGCCAGCTTCCAGTTCCGTATCAGTGCTGTCAACAGCTATGGTCAAAGTTCCTGTCTGGAGGTGTCTGGAAGTTTCTACCTCGGTAAGCCACCTGCTTGACCCCTGACCCCTTCCTGATCACATGGTCGCATTTGAGGTGCTCAGAATATGAACAGAATTTCACGATTACTAAGTTTAGTATAAATCTTTGAGAAAACAATGAGATTGTTTGATCAGCAAGCAGACTTTTCATTGTGTCATCGTGATGTTGACTCTCCTGATGATGTCCCTGATGGGTAAGCTCTGTGGTAGATCATTTGACCGCAGATCAAAAAGTCACTGGCTCAAGGTATCTGCTAAATGAAACCCTGACATGTCTCAATGTTCCATGTTGCGTTTTCCCCTCCCAGAGCCCACGGCGGAGTTGAAGTCCGCACTGGTGAACAGCACGGTCATCTACGGCGAGGAGGGCTCCCTGTCCGTGGAGCTGACCGCCGTCTGCTCAGGATTCTGGTCCCTGAACGGACGCCTCCTGCGCAGTGGCGCCGACTACCTCATCACCCGCTCCAAGAACACGCACACGCTACTCATACGCAACGTCCTGTTGGAGATGGATCGGGCAGAGGTCAAGTTTGTGGGTGGTGGCTCTGAGAGCAGCTGTGTACTGACTGTGAAGAGTAAGTGCTAGAGAACAGGCCTGGACATAAACAACGTCCCAAATATACTCTCTGACACTTTAATAACCATCAGCGGTGTGCTGCAACCATAGCTCCTTTATTGTTCTGCTGGTGGCCAACTCCTGGTAGCTAATGTAAGACTTCAGGTAGCTAATGTAAGACTCTTAGTAGCTATGGTAAGATGTCAGGTAGCTAATGTAAGACTTCTGGTAGCTAATGTAAGACTCCTAGGAGCTAATGTAAGACTGCTTTTTCTAGTGCCATCTGTGAGGTTCACCAGTAGACCAGACCAGGTGGAGGTGGTGACCTGCAGTGCTCAGTCATCCGCTGAGCTGACCACAGAAGTGTCTGATTACGACGTCAAGGTGTGTGTTGGACTGCATTATTCAAATAGCTAATGATTCCCATAATCCTTGTCTTTCCTGTTTGTATGATAATATTCCCCAGCAATCACATTATTCAGCGGTTCATTCATGTATCCATGCTGTGTGAAGGTGGTCTGGATGATGAACGGACGAGAGTTAAAGATTGGCAAGAAGTATGAGTATGTCATCACAAACCGCAAGAGGATCCTGATTGTCCACAATGTCACTGAGGAGGATGTGGGCATCTATGAATGTGTGCTGGATAATGATAGGATATCCTTGCAGCTCGCGCTTAAAGGTAAAACCACAAAAACATTCTGTTGTCCCATGCTTGGTGCTGTCTTGTCCCTAACATCCTTAAACAGCCTGGAAACTAAACCAAACTAGCTTTGGTACTCTCACTACCAAATATTTAAAATGTTCAATAACATTGAGTTACATTTTGGTGATTATGTTTGAATCAGTGTCCAGTGGGGTTGGCCCCTCAGGCCTGTAGCTGACCCTGGGTGACAAGTGCAACCTCTAGCCTACATATGCAGGGTATAGTGTTGTGAGTTGCTGTCACATGTGGACCTCAGGAACAGGACGTGCTCTGACAGATGCCAGCAGGTGCTTGTGAGCCAGCAGACCTGTGAAAGGGCTCTCTGTCAACATGTAATAACATCCACTAGTGACTAGTTGTGCCACCCCCCCCCCCCACACACACACACACACACACTGGGCACCCACACAAACACATAAATACACACACACACAAATATCACAAGATTGGAAAAATATCAAAAAATTGGAATAACTTTGAATGAAATTGAGGAGTCATTAAATGAATGGAATGAATAGATAATTAATGTATCAACCCCTTGTTATTGTGTGTTTGTGTGCCAGATGAGCCAGCCAAGTTCCTGAACAAGCCTCGGGGCCCCATGGCTGTGGCCCCCGTCCTGACAGGAGATCTGGAGCTGAGCTGTGAGGTGTCTTCTGCCAGCAGTGTGGTGGTCTGGAGGAAGGATGGGACGCAGATTGCCGAGGACCAAAGGACCACCATCATCTCCAGAGGGACGGATAGGAGGCTGATCATCAAGAAGGCCAAGAAGAGCGACGAGGGACACTACTCCTGTGAGACACAGGCAGACAAAGTTACATTCCAGGTCAAGATAAAAGGTAATTCAGACCAAACTTCGTAAATATATACTATAAATACACAGAGGTTGTATTTCTTGATAAGAGTTGTTTGTGTGATTTTTCATCTCAGAAACGCAAGACGAACAGGCTGCCTTCTCCAACAAGGAGTCTGTCCAGAAGGAGGTGAAAGCCTCCATATCCCAGAAAGCTACTCTGAGCTGTGAGGTGTCTGATACCAAGACAGAGGTGAAATGGTACAAGGATGGCAAGCTGCTGACCTCCAGTAAGACAGTCTGCATGGAGACAAAGGGCAAGAGTCGTCAGCTGGTGATAGAAAAGGTGGAGAAGAAGGATGCAGGAGAGTACACCTGTGAAGCTGGAACAGAGAAGCTCAACTTCAAATTACAGGTGGCAGGTAGGAAATCATTTTCTTCTCACGGTTTTTAATGGAAAGTTTGTACATTTTACAGTTCTTGGTTATGTACAGCTTAGAATTGTATAATTTCGATTAGACCGTTAAAAGGATTTCCATGACAGAATTTTGGCCTTAGTGATTTGGTAGTTTATTACCATAAAATGCTGTCCATATATTGTGTCTGTTATGCTTTGGTGATTTATAATAATGTATAAAATTATCTGGTGTTTTAATTTGTTTATGCCTGACTTCCTCTGTACAAAGACCGCTTAGAGCAGGTATTTGTGGATTGTTGGTGTGTCATTATTGTGAATCTGGTGTTTTGGTTTTCTCTTATGCTGTTGCTGTTAATAGTCTGGATTTAAGTGGGTGATGAATAATTTACTCAGACTGTGGTCTTGTGGTTGTCCACTCAGTTAATAAGTCATACGCCCAGTCTTGTCCCTGCTTTTCATGTTGATTTATGTGGTTGATAACTCATGCTCCTTCATGACTCTCCTCTCAGAAGCCCAGGCTGCCTTCTCCAACAAGGAGTCTGTCCAGAAGGAGGTGAAAGCCTCCATCTCCCAGAAAGCTACTCTGAGCTGTGAGGTGTCTGATACCAAGACAGAGGTGAAATGGTACAAGGATGGCAAGCTGCTGACCTCCAGTAAGACAATCTGCATGGAGACAAAGGGCAAGAGTCGTCAGCTGGTGATAGAAAAGGTGGAGAAGAAGGATGCAGGAGAGTACACCTGTGAAGCTGGAACAGAGAAGCTCAACTTCAAATTACAGGTGGCAGGTAGGAAGGAAACTGTGCCAGCTTACATTAGCTTCTTGTGGATTGTCTGACTTGAGGCTCAATGGTTTGGCCTACAGTTGGCCTCATATGAGCTCTTTCTGTCTGTTACTATACAGAAATGTTGTAGCTTCTAATCCATGAACAACACATGGTGCACTCTGAGTAATTTTGGAGGCTAAAACTTTCCTTGGTTGTAATGAAATAAGATCAGTAAATATGGATGGCATTTGTCAATAGATTTTGAATCATGTAGGTACACAGTTATTATGAAGCAATATTTGAGGTAACATTCTGTGTCAGTAAACGGACGTTTCACCTGGACCTGATGGTGATCTCCTTGGGCTACAGTTTATATGTTTGTTTCTGTCAAGTCTCAGTACACTTTATGTTGAGTCTGTCTGTTTTACCTTGTTTTTACTTTTACTGTGTGAGGTTTATTGTTCAACTTTGGCAAACTGTGTTGTCTTCTTACTGTAAATTGTTTCTGAAACCATGGTACCCCTCCACGACTCTCCTCTCAGAAGCCCAGGCTGCCTTCTCCAACAAGGAGTCTGTCCAGAAGGAGGTGAAAGCCTCCATCTCCCAGAAAGCTACTCTGAGCTGTGAGGTGTCTGATACCAAGACAGAGGTGAAATGGTACAAGGATGGGAAGCTGCTGACCTCCAGTAAGACAATCTGCATGGAGACAAAGGGCAAGAGTCGTCAGCTGGTGATAGAAAAGGTGGAGAAGAAGGATGCAGGAGAGTACACCTGTGAAGCTGGAACAGAGAAGCTCAACTTCAAATTACAGGTGGCAGGTAGGAAGGAAACTGTGCCAGCTTACATTAGCTTCTTGTGGATTGTCTGACTTGAGGCTCAATGGTTTGGCCTACAGTTGGCCTCATATGAGCTCTTTCTGTCTGTTACTATACAGAAATGTTGTAGCTTCTAATCCATGAACAACACATGGTGCACTCTGAGTAATTTTGGAGGCTAAAACTTTCCTTGGTTGTAATGAAATAAGATCAGTAGATATGGATGGCATTTGTCAATAGATTTTGAATCATGTAGGTACACAGTTATTATGAAGCAATATTTGAGGTAACATTCTGTGTCAGTAAACGGACGTTTCACCTGGACCTGATGGTGATCTCCTTGGGCTACAGTTTATATGTTTGTTTCTGTCAAGTCTCAGTACACTTTATGTTGAGTCTGTCTGTTTTACCTTGTTTTTACTTTTACTGTGTGAGGTTTATTGTTCAACTTTGGCAAACTGTGTTGTCTTCTTACTGTAAATTGTTTCTGAAACCATGGTACCCCTCCACGACTCTCCTCTCAGAAGCCCAGGCTGCCTTCTCCAACAAGGAGTCTGTCCAGAAGGAGGTGAAAGCCTCCATCTCCCAGAAAGCTACTCTGAGCTGTGAGGTGTCTGATACCAAGACAGAGGTGAAATGGTACAAGGATGGGAAGCTGCTGACCTCCAGTAAGACAATCTGCATGGAGACAAAGGGCAAGAGTCGTCAGCTGGTGATAGAAAAGGTGGAGAAGAAGGATGCAGGAGAGTACACCTGTGAAGCTGGAACAGAGAAGCTCAACTTCAAATTACAGGTGGCAGGTAGGAAGGAAACTGTGCCAGCTTACATTAGCTTCTTGTGGATTGTCTGACTTGAGGCTCAATGGTTTGGCCTACAGTTGGCCTCATATGAGCTCTTTCTGTCTGTTACTATACAGAAATGTTGTAGCTTCTAATTCATGAACAACACATGGTGCACTCTGAGTAATTTTGGAGGCTAAAACTTTCCTTGGTTGTAATGAAATAAGATCAGTAAATATGGATGGCATTTGTCAATAGATTTTGAATCATGTAGGTACACAGTTATTATGAAGCAATATTTGAGGTAACATTCTGTGTCAGTAAACGTACGTTTCACCTGGACCTGATGGTGATCTCCTTGGGCTACAGTTTGTATGTTTGTTTCTGTCAAGTCTCAGTACACTTTATGTTGAGTCTGTCTGTTTTACCTTGTTTTTACTTTTACTGTGTGAGGTTTATTGTTCAACTTTGTCAAACTGTGTTGTCTTCTTACTGTAAATTGTTTCTGAAACCATGGTACCCCTCCACGACTCTCCTCTCAGAAGCCCAGGCTGCCTTCTCCAACAAGGAGTCTGTCCAGAAGGAGGTGAAAGCCTCCATCTCCCAGAAAGCTACTCTGAGCTGTGAGGTGTCTGATACCAAGACAGAGGTGAAATGGTACAAGGATGGGAAGCTGCTGACCTCCAGTAAGACAGTCTGCATGGAGACAAAGGGCAAGAGTCGTCAGCTGGTGATAGAAAAGGTGGAGAAGAAGGATGCAGGACAGTACACCTGTGAAGCTGGAACAGAGAAGCTCAACTTCAAATTACAGGTGGCAGGTAGGAAGGAAACTGTGCCAGCTTACATTAGCTTCTTGTGGATTGTCTGACTTGAGGCTCAATGGTTTGGCCTACAGTTGGCCTCATATGAGCTCTTTCTGTCTGTTACTATACAGAAATGTTGTAGCTTCTAATCCATGAACAACACATGGTGCACTCTGAGTAATTTTGGAGGCTAAAACTTTCCTTGGTTGTAATGAAATAAGATCAGTAAATATGGATGGCATTTGTCAATAGATTTTGAATCATGTAGGTACACAGTTATTATGAAGCAATATTTGAGGTAACATTCTGTGTCAGTAAACGGACGTTTCACCTGGACCTGATGGTGATCTCCTTGGGCTACAGTTTATATGTTTGTTTCTGTCAAGTCTCAGTACACTTTATGTTGAGTCTGTCTGTTTTACCTTGTTTTTACTTTTACTGTGTGAGGTTTATTGTTCAACTTTGGCAAACTGTGTTGTCTTCTTACTGTAAATTGTTTCTGAAACCATGGTACCCCTCCACGACTCTCCTCTCAGAAGCCCAGGCTGCCTTCTCCAACAAGGAGTCTGTCCAGAAGGAGGTGAAAGCCTCCATCTCCCAGAAAGCTACTCTGAGCTGTGAGGTGTCTGATACCAAGACAGAGGTGAAATGGTACAAGGATGGGAAGCTGCTGACCTCCAGTAAGACAATCTGCATGGAGACAAAGGGCAAGAGTCGTCAGCTGGTGATAGAAAAGGTGGAGAAGAAGGATGCAGGAGAGTACACCTGTGAAGCTGGAACAGAGAAGCTCAACTTCAAATTACAGGTGGCAGGTAGGAAGGAAACTGTGCCAGCTTACATTAGCTTCTTGTGGATTGTCTGACTTGAGGCTCAATGGTTTGGCCTACAGTTGGCCTCATATGAGCTCTTTCTGTCTGTTACTATACAGAAATGTTGTAGCTTCTAATCCATGAACAACACATGGTGCACTCTGAGTAATTTTGGAGGCTAAAACTTTCCTTGGTTGTAATGAAATAAGATCAGTAGATATGGATGGCATTTGTCAATAGATTTTGAATCATGTAGGTACACAGTTATTATGAAGCAATATTTGAGGTAACATTCTGTGTCAGTAAACGGACGTTTCACCTGGACCTGATGGTGATCTCCTTGGGCTACAGTTTATATGTTTGTTTCTGTCAAGTCTCAGTACACTTTATGTTGAGTCTGTCTGTTTTACCTTGTTTTTACTTTTACTGTGTGAGGTTTATTGTTCAACTTTGGCAAACTGTGTTGTCTTCTTACTGTAAATTGTTTCTGAAACCATGGTACCCCTCCACGACTCTCCTCTCAGAAGCCCAGGCTGCCTTCTCCAACAAGGAGTCTGTCCAGAAGGAGGTGAAAGCCTCCATCTCCCAGAAAGCTACTCTGAGCTGTGAGGTGTCTGATACCAAGACAGAGGTGAAATGGTACAAGGATGGGAAGCTGCTGACCTCCAGTAAGACAATCTGCATGGAGACAAAGGGCAAGAGTCGTCAGCTGGTGATAGAAAAGGTGGAGAAGAAGGATGCAGGAGAGTACACCTGTGAAGCTGGAACAGAGAAGCTCAACTTCAAATTACAGGTGGCAGGTAGGAAGGAAACTGTGCCAGCTTACATTAGCTTCTTGTGGATTGTCTGACTTGAGGCTCAATGGTTTGGCCTACAGTTGGCCTCATATGAGCTCTTTCTGTCTGTTACTATACAGAAATGTTGTAGCTTCTAATTCATGAACAACACATGGTGCACTCTGAGTAATTTTGGAGGCTAAAACTTTCCTTGGTTGTAATGAAATAAGATCAGTAAATATGGATGGCATTTGTCAATAGATTTTGAATCATGTAGGTACACAGTTATTATGAAGCAATATTTGAGGTAACATTCTGTGTCAGTAAACGTACGTTTCACCTGGACCTGATGGTGATCTCCTTGGGCTACAGTTTGTATGTTTGTTTCTGTCAAGTCTCAGTACACTTTATGTTGAGTCTGTCTGTTTTACCTTGTTTTTACTTTTACTGTGTGAGGTTTATTGTTCAACTTTGTCAAACTGTGTTGTCTTCTTACTGTAAATTGTTTCTGAAACCATGGTACCCCTCCACGACTCTCCTCTCAGAAGCCCAGGCTGCCTTCTCCAACAAGGAGTCTGTCCAGAAGGAGGTGAAAGCCTCCATCTCCCAGAAAGCTACTCTGAGCTGTGAGGTGTCTGATACCAAGACAGAGGTGAAATGGTACAAGGATGGGAAGCTGCTGACCTCCAGTAAGACAGTCTGCATGGAGACAAAGGGCAAGAGTCGTCAGCTGGTGATAGAAAAGGTGGAGAAGAAGGATGCAGGACAGTACACCTGTGAAGCTGGAACAGAGAAGCTCAACTTCAAATTACAGGTGGCAGGTAGGAAGGAAACTGTGCCAGCTTACATTAGCTTCTTGTGGATTGTCTGACTTGAGGCTCAATGGTTTGGCCTACAGTTGGCCTCATATGAGCTCTTTCTGTCTGTTACTATACAGAAATGTTGTAGCTTCTAATCCATGAACAACACATGGTGCACTCTGAGTAATTTTGGAGGCTAAAACTTTCCTTGGTTGTAATGAAATAAGATCAGTAAATATGGATGGCATTTGTCAATAGATTTTGAATCATGTAGGTACACAGTTATTATGAAGCAATATTTGAGGTAACATTCTGTGTCAGTAAACGGACGTTTCACCTGGACCTGATGGTGATCTCCTTGGGCTACAGTTTATATGTTTGTTTCTGTCAAGTCTCAGTACACTTTATGTTGAGTCTGTCTGTTTTACCTTGTTTTTACTTTTACTGTGTGAGGTTTATTGTTCAACTTTGGCAAACTGTGTTGTCTTCTTACTGTAAATTGTTTCTGAAACCATGGTACCCCTCCACGACTCTCCTCTCAGAAGCCCAGGCTGCCTTCTCCAACAAGGAGTCTGTCCAGAAGGAGGTGAAAGCCTCCATCTCCCAGAAAGCTACTCTGAGCTGTGAGGTGTCTGATACCAAGACAGAGGTGAAATGGTACAAGGATGGGAAGCTGCTGACCTCCAGTAAGACAATCTGCATGGAGACAAAGGGCAAGAGTCGTCAGCTGGTGATAGAAAAGGTGGAGAAGAAGGATGCAGGAGAGTACACCTGTGAAGCTGGAACAGAGAAGCTCAACTTCAAATTACAGGTGGCAGGTAGGAAGGAAACTGTGCCAGCTTACATTAGCTTCTTGTGGATTGTCTGACTTGAGGCTCAATGGTTTGGCCTACAGTTGGCCTCATATGAGCTCTTTCTGTCTGTTACTATACAGAAATGTTGTAGCTTCTAATCCATGAACAACACATGGTGCACTCTGAGTAATTTTGGAGGCTAAAACTTTCCTTGGTTGTAATGAAATAAGATCAGTAGATATGGATGGCATTTGTCAATAGATTTTGAATCATGTAGGTACACAGTTATTATGAAGCAATATTTGAGGTAACATTCTGTGTCAGTAAACGGACGTTTCACCTGGACCTGATGGTGATCTCCTTGGGCTACAGTTTATATGTTTGTTTCTGTCAAGTCTCAGTACACTTTATGTTGAGTCTGTCTGTTTTACCTTGTTTTTACTTTTACTGTGTGAGGTTTATTGTTCAACTTTGGCAAACTGTGTTGTCTTCTTACTGTAAATTGTTTCTGAAACCATGGTACCCCTCCACGACTCTCCTCTCAGAAGCCCAGGCTGCCTTCTCCAACAAGGAGTCTGTCCAGAAGGAGGTGAAAGCCTCCATCTCCCAGAAAGCTACTCTGAGCTGTGAGGTGTCTGATACCAAGACAGAGGTGAAATGGTACAAGGATGGGAAGCTGCTGACCTCCAGTAAGACAATCTGCATGGAGACAAAGGGCAAGAGTCGTCAGCTGGTGATAGAAAAGGTGGAGAAGAAGGATGCAGGAGAGTACACCTGTGAAGCTGGAACAGAGAAGCTCAACTTCAAATTACAGGTGGCAGGTAGGAAGGAAACTGTGCCAGCTTACATTAGCTTCTTGTGGATTGTCTGACTTGAGGCTCAATGGTTTGGCCTACAGTTGGCCTCATATGAGCTCTTTCTGTCTGTTACTATACAGAAATGTTGTAGCTTCTAATCCATGAACAACACATGGTGCACTCTGAGTAATTTTGGAGGCTAAAACTTTCCTTGGTTGTAATGAAATAAGATCAGTAAATATGGATGGCATTTGTCAATAGATTTTGAATCATGTAGGTACACAGTTATTATGAAGCAATATTTGAGGTAACATTCTGTGTCAGTAAACGGACGTTTCACCTGGACCTGATGGTGATCTCCTTGGGCTACAGTTTATATGTTTGTTTCTGTCAAGTCTCAGTACACTTTATGTTGAGTCTGTCTGTTTTACCTTGTTTTTACTTTTACTGTGTGAGGTTTATTGTTCAACTTTGGCAAACTGTGTTGTCTTCTTACTGTAAATTGTTTCTGAAACCATGGTACCCCTCCACGACTCTCCTCTCAGAAGCCCAGGCTGCCTTCTCCAACAAGGAGTCTGTCCAGAAGGAGGTGAAAGCCTCCATCTCCCAGAAAGCTACTCTGAGCTGTGAGGTGTCTGATACCAAGACAGAGGTGAAATGGTACAAGGATGGCAAGCTGCTGACCTCCAGTAAGACAGTCTGCATGGAGACAAAGGGCAAGAGTCGTCAGCTGGTGATAGAAAAGGTGGAGAAGAAGGATGCAGGAGAGTACACCTGTGAAGCTGGAACAGAGAAGCTGAACTTCAAATTACAGGTGGCAGGTAGGAAGGAAACTGTGCCAGCTTACATTAGCTTCTTGTGGATTGTCTGACTTGAGGCTCAATGGTTTGGCCTACAGTTGGCCTCATATGAGCTCTTTCTGTCTGTTAATATACAGAAATGTTGTAGCTTCTAATCCATTGTAGCGGGGTTTGCTCGTTTAAGATTAGCAATACTTAATTTATAATAAAGTATGTAGTTCTTGGGGGCACCACCTCTTATTTGTTAAAGGGACAGAGGAAACCTTATTGAATAATATTGAATAATATCCTTCGTAATAATCAGTCTAATCTTAAGTAGTGAATTCTATGAAAGTAGAGCAGATCAGATAACGTGAGGGATAACGCGAGTATTATAAACAATGATTTATTTAAGGAAATGTAATTATAATGAACAAATACCAGAGAAGTTATAGGTTAGTTGAAAGTGAGTTGAGTTGAACTGTATAAAGTAGGTCCTAAACTATGATGAGGGTTGGTACAAGATGGTAGGTTGAGACCGCGTGGGGAGGGGGAAGGGAGAGAGAGAGATAGGCTTCTGGAGAACAATGGGAGAGTATGTTAACTAATCCTAACGAAAGTTAGGTTAAATCATTTGCAAACTAAAATCAAACGTAACAATTTAAATCACAATATGCCAATGTTCACAAGTAAGAAATGTAGCAATATCGCAGTTACTGTTGTCAGTTTGAAGAAGAAGAGTCAAAGTTCCGTTCGTCGTTGTCAAACGGTTAGAGCAAAGGAATCTTTCGTTCAAGTTCCTAGTGGTCCAGTGAGTTGCTGATTGAGAAGGATAGGTCAGATGTGTCGCGAACACTTCCGGTGAATCCTTGCGAAAAAGCACGGATTGCTTGCGCGTCAAGGTTTTATAATCCTTGAGAAAGGGGGGTATCCTTTTGGAGGTGAACTCTTTGATTGGTCAGTTACTCCCACCTGGGCGTCCATCCTGAGATTGACGTATGGGTGTGAAGTGGTTGATAACTTTTCAGAGTTCAGCTATTTCAAATGTCCATGTATTGCTTATACTTCGAAATATAACAATACAACATTAATAAATGGTTTAGTTTGTAGATTAGAATCATTTTGATATCAAGATTGACTGATTTATCATAACAGGGAAGGAAGTTACATTAAAACATCAAATTATATCAACACAGCATTAAAGGGAAAGCATACATTATAACACATCAACTACTGTCATTGAAATAGTGTCCATGAGCCATGTAGTCCTTGAGAATATGTTTGTAAATCCAGAAAAGTTAGTTTTTCCTTAAAATCCTTTGTCTCCATACTGTAAGGCCATTTTGGTCTACCTTCTGACCCCATGCTGGGCCAGAAGCTTTGAAGCTCCTGCTCTGGAGATAAGGACAAGGGGGAAAACGCCCTTTCTCCTTGTCGGGGGTAGGGGAAAGGTGTGATGGTACGTGGTTTGTCTGTTGGCTCTGCTACACCATGAACAACACATGGTGCAGTCTGAGTAATTATGGAGGCTAACACTTTCCTTGTTTGTAATGAAATAAGATCAGTAGATATGGATTGCATTTGTCAATAGATTTTGAATCATGTAGGTACACAGTTATTATGAAGCAATATTTGAGGTAACATTCTGTGTCAGTAAACGGACGTTTCACCTGGACCTGATGGTGATCTCCTTGGGCTACAGTTTATATGTTTGTTTCTGTCAAGTCTCAGTACACTTTATGTTGAGGGTGTCTGTTTTACCTTGTTTTACTTTTACTGTGTGAAGTTTATTGTTCAACTTTGTCAAACTGTGTTGTCTTCTTATTGTAAATTGTTTCTGAAACCATGGTACCCCTCCACGACTCTCCTCTCAGAAGCCCAGGCTGCCTTCTCCAACAAGGAGTCTGTCCAGAAGGAGGTGAAAGCCTCCATCTCCCAGAAAGCTACTCTGAGCTGTGAGGTGTCTGATACCAAGACAGAGGTGAAATGGTACAAGGATGGCAAGCTGCTGACCTCCAGTAAGACAGTCTGCATGGAGACAAAGGGCAAGAGTCGTCAGCTGGTGATAGAAAAGGTGGAGAAGAAGGATGCAGGAGAGTACACCTGTGAAGCGGGAGCAGAGAAGATGGTCTTTAAGTTGCTTATGAAAGGTAAGTTTTCATTGTTATTTGCTGCTGTATGTATTTTATTTTTTAGATTTTTTTGTACAAACCTGTGGGTGTCTCTCTTACTCTCAACAGAGTCTACTGCCATGTTCCAGAAAAAGTCAGCTGTGAAGGAGACATGCAGTGTTCAAGCCAGTGAGAAAATTGTTTTTACCACTGAGCTGACTTCCGAGAGCGTGAGCGTGAAGTGGTTCAGGGATGGAGTGGAGCTGAAGGAGGGATCCAAGTATGAGATAAAGAAAGAGGGTCTGTCTCGTACCCTGGTGGTCAAGTCGGCCGAAGTCAAAGATAGCGGAACATACTTTTGTCAGACAGTGGATGACAAGCAGGAGTTTACTGCCCAAGTCAAAGGTCTGTCACCTTATTCTTGAAATTGATTCCTTTTGTATTTTCCATGTCTTTAATACCTTTTCTCTATTGTAGCAGAGTAAACAAAAAAAAACTACAGTTCTGAGGCTGTGGTTCTTCTCTGCTCAGATTCGCCCCTGAAGTTTGCGGTCCAGTTGGAGTGTGTTTCCACGGAGCTGGGCGGTACCCTGACCCTGGTGTGTGAGCTGAAACGAGCGTCAGGAGACGTTCTCTGGCGCCATAGTGGCCGTGAGGTCAAACCCGGAGGCAGGTTCAGTGTGGGCGCTGAGGGCACCAAGCGGATCTTGACTGTGACCGGCACGACAAAAGAAGATGAGGGGGAGTACAGCTGTGAATGCAAGGATGACAAGACCTCTGCCAAGGTCTCCATTAAAGGTATAGAAACGCAAAGGCCACCGTACAAGTTACAAAATATTCGAAATATGTTCTTGAAATATGTCTGACATCTGTTTTTAGAACTGTTGGAATAAACCTTTCACTCAATATGAGTGCATATACGTTGTTAAGCACTGTCCAGTTCAGGAACATCATCACTGAATACAAATATAATTTTATGTTGTTCTTTTAGCTCCAAGGTTGGTAAGGCTGACCTCCAAGTTGAGCAATGTGGTTGCTTCTGAGGGCAAGGACGCCATCTTCAAGTGCAGTGTCACCCCAGCCGACGCCAAGGTGAAATGGCTCTGCAACAACGTGCCCCTCACCGATGGACTCAAGTACAAGATTGAGCACGGGGGCACCAGCCACTCTCTCACCATCACCTCCGTGTCCCAGGAGGACGCAGGCGAGATCAGTGTGGACACAGAGGGCAAGGGATGCAAGGCCACTCTCCAAGTGCAACGTAATGACTAGCATGCGCTACTCATACAGTGTACATACGTCCATAAATGTCTTGTGAACTCCCTCTTGTTTATTTACATTTACTTATCCAGAGCGACTTACAGTAAGTACAGGGACATTCTCCCCGAGGCAAGTAGGGTGAAGTGCCATGCCCAAGGACACAACATCATTTGACATGGCTGGTAATCGAACCGGCAAGCTTCTGATTAATAGCCTGATTCCCTAACCGCTCAGCTATTTGACCCCCCCCTTTATCACGATAAGCCCCAATTCAGGCTGAAAATTGAGATGTCTCCATTTTGTTTATTATGTAACATGAACAACAGGACTTTACATTAAGACTCCCACCACAGTTACTCTACAAAGGAACTACAGTGGACCATCGTGACAGGAGATAAAGGACAGCCTTTCTGATAAAGATCTGAAAATCTGCTGTGTATGGAGTTACAATGCTTGGTCTGTCTCTACTCCTTCCACAGAGGTCCCAGTGCTCTTCAAGAAGAAACTGGAGAACGTGACGGTGGAGGAGCAGGCAGAGGTGAAGCTGGAGGTGGAGCTGAGCAGGCCGTCGGCCGAGGTCAGGTGGATGAAGAACAGCGTGGTGCTGCAGTCTGGAGGGAACATGGAGATCAGGGTGGAGGGGGCCAAGCAGACCCTGGTCTTCAAGAGCGTGGTCTACGCAGACAGGGGATTCTACTCCTGCGAGACCCTGGATGACAAAACCCAGGCCAAACTCACCGTGGAGAGTAAGAGGACTCCTATGTTACATCGGGTGGAGTTGACTACTCAAGTTGGCAAGGACATTATTGTGACAACAGAAGATGTTCTGGAGTCTTCCCAGAGTTTGAGAGAACTTTACACGAAGACATGTCCTGTCACTAAGACATTTATATCTAGAAGTTGTGCTAAGATAAAAACATACACACTATACGTATTGAAACTGTTTTTAAGTCCTCCCCTCCATCCTTTTTTACAGTGAAAAAGATCCAGATAGTGAAGGGCCTGTCGGAGCTGAAGGCCACTGAGAAGGAGACGGTGACACTGGAGGTGGAGTTGAGCCAGGCTGACGTGGAAGGCTCCTGGACCAGGGATGGGGCCAAGCTGAAGGTCGGCCCCAACTGCCGGATCACCGCCCTGGGGAACAAGCATGCCTTAACCCTGTCCCAGCTCAAGATGGAGGACGCAGGAACCATAGCCTTCCAAGCAGAGGGGGTCCATACCGCTGCAAAGCTTATTGTAACAGGTAGGTTTCCCCATTTTTACCAGATGCAAACTTGTTGCTGAAATACCACATTTAATTTTGGTGTTAAGTTTTAAAGTGTTGCGTTTCTTTTAGAACCTGTTGCTATGATATCTAAACCTATGGAGGATATCAAAGCCCCAGAAAAAGACAAGGTCACTTTTGAATGTGAAGTATCTAAAACAAACGCTGAGGTCAAGTGGTTCAAGGTGAGAAACCAATCTCCAATAAATATTCCGCCATTTCATTCATAGAAGATCAACTTGCAGCTTTGTAGTCTGTCAGTCTGTCTGTAAATGATACATTGCATATCGAGCACTGAGTATACAAATAATACTTAAGAAGAACATCATTTCCCAGGGTGACACTGAGCTGAAGCCAGGAAAGACCATTGGTATCCACTCCCAGGGGCGTAAGCGTAGCATGATCATCCACAAATGTTCCCAAGAGGACCAGGGCACCTATGGCTGCCGCACTGCTGATGACAACACCTCTGCCAAGCTCACCGTTCATGGTAGCACCCTTCCACCACAACTCAATTCACACAATGAGACATTTACTACAGAACAAAATCTGATTTTGTCCAGTAAAACTTTGCATTGTAAGGAAAGATCTGTCCATGTGTCTCTCACAGCCAGAGAGATAACGATCGTGAAAAATCTGGAAGACTTGGAGGTGACGGAGAAGGAGAGCGCCGCGTTTGTCTGCGAGATTTCTCATGACGAGGTGGAGTGCCACTGGTTCAAAGGCAACACCAAACTCAAGGCCGGGGACAACATCAAGATGAGACAGGAGGGTGAGGTCACAGTTTGCCATATTCACCTTTCAGTATAGGTTCCTGTTTAGTTTACATCTGATGTGAACGCATTGAGTTTTGATGTCACTTCTCGGACACTAACTTATTGTGCTAATGAGTTGCTCTTTCTGAAGGTAAAACCTATGTGCTGCTGTTTAAGTCGGTGACGGTAGAAGATGCAAGTGAGATTAAATTCACAGCTGAGAAAGTTTCCTCGACAGCCAACCTGAAAGTCAAAGGTACCGACCCCAGCCGTGCAGCACACGATACAATTCAACACAACATGCAGTGCACAATTCAGTGTCTAGTATGGCAGAGGACGCCATTATACAAACACATTCAGGTGAAAGTTGCATGGCTTACAGCACATTTCAGGGAGAGTTTCATACCAATCTTTGTTGCTCTATCTCTTGGTGGAACGTCCTAATCTCCACAAAAAGTGAATTGATGAAATTATTTGTGACAAGAGTCTCCATTTCAGACCATTAATGAGAAGACTTTCTTAATTGTAATGGGAGTTGTAGAATGACAAAGACGTCTTTAAAGGCTATTTTTGATTAAAATATGCAGTTGTGGATTTACTGTGGATTTACTTGGCTCTTTTGGATTTCTTGGAATGGAGGTGAGGGTAGGGACGTCACTAGCCAGATGAGGTATTAATGGCCTCATCTCCAGCCCTGCATTAGCATAGCTGTGGATAAAGAAATCCTTGTCTGTCTATGGAAGGCCATGGGGAGTCGTCATCGGACATTTGGCAAGTTCTGTCGACAAGGAAATGTACGTCAAGAACAAAATAAGGAGGTCCTCTTTATGGTTTCTTCGAACAGTGGCTGTATCTAGGTGTTTGTATCTCCCAATGAGGCACTCACCTTGTTGAGTTGTGAGGCGCGATGATGATGTTCTTTTCTAAATGACTGTAGCTGTGTTCCATACCGTTGTTGAGAGGTTAGAGCTCCTGTCACCTTGGTCTCTACCTCTGCAGTATTTTTTGAGGGTAGGCTACTTGAATCTGCTTTGGTTTGCATAGCAAGAATAAGATTCTATAGGCGATGTTTTGCAGTTTGCTGTTTGGCATTAGGCCAGATTGATAGTTTGATGAATGTGTCTTTATAAGTACAGGTAATACACTCTAATATATATTTGGGACATGAAACTTGTTCACTGCTTATGCTTTGCTTTAGTTTGTGCACCTGGTCAGTTAATTTCAAATTGGAAGTACCCTTTTCACCCTATTAGATTTTTTATCAAAGACTCAGCTGGAAAGCACAATCTTCAAAGCAAGGATCTGGGTCACTCAGCACACTATGATGGGTTTAGTAGTGTGAAAAGGGTACTTAGAAAGAGACTTCTCTTGGGCCTAGGCATGGGCCGGTATCAGATTTTGACAGGATGATAACCTTGAGAAAAAATACCACGGTTTCACGGTATTGCAAATACAGCGGTATACCTTCAAACCGGTAACCAGCCCATGCCTACTTGGGCCGTGCCTTGTCTTCACTGCAGATTGTCTTAGTGCTGCGCACTGCCTTGTTGCCTTGGTGTCCTAACTCTCTGATACTACAGCCTCGGCTGTTCCATTGATGAGGTGCCACTGCTGTTGTTGTTATTAGAGCTGCCTGTCAAGTTTGTGAAGAAGCTCAGGGATAAGATAGCCATGTTCAAGCACCGCGGACACCTGGAGTGCCAAGTGTCTCGGGCCAGTGCTAAAGTCAAGTGGTACAAGAACAAGAAGGAGCTCAAGCCCAGCAAGAAGCACGAGATTGGCGGTGAAGGCGTGTACCGCAAACTCACCATCAACGACATCGGGGAGGATGATGAGGACACCTACACCTGTGATGCCGGCGATGACAAGACTTCTTGTAAAATGCTGGTGGAAGGTAACAGGATGGCGGACGAAACCAGGACGTTAGGATCTTTCATGGGTATCCTCATGTATCGTGAATTAAAATGGCTCTATGTACGTGTTGGATTGACATGGCCATCTAAATACGAATACATACCATCTCCTCAAGGATTCAGTACTCTTCTATAATCTTATTACTATGGAACTACTGCTTCTAGTTGAGGAGTCTTATTGAGCAATATCGTATATTTAGATTAGATGGCTGTATGTACATGAGGTTTTCATGGCCATTTATGTACAGTAAATACTGTACACATACTATATCCTTAAGCACATATCCCTTTCTCACTTATAAAACAACTACTAGTCCTGCTATTAGTTACATTAAGCAAGACACTTCTTTCATACTTTTGAATGAATCATTTTAAATACATATATTCAACCCCTAGAATTAATTGCAATCTCACCATCAATTTGTGAGTTGTTGGTAAAGGAGGGAAAACGTGTAGTTAGTTTTTATGAGGTTTGACACATCTTTTTTTGAATGTCCTATTGATCCTTCAGAACAGGCCATAAGTATAGTGAGGGAGCTAAGTGCTGTGGAGGTGACGGAGCCCTTCGCTGCCGTCTTCAAAGTGGAGATCAGCATGGAGTCTGTCAAGCCTGTCAAGTGGACGCTGAACGGCGTGGCCGTGCAGGAGAGCGCCGACGTGGAGATGGAGAAGGAGGGCACCATGCACCGCCTCACCTTCAAGAAGACCAAGGCATCCATGACGGGACCTGTACAGTTCACCGCTGGCAAGAGCAAGTCTGTGACCCAGCTCACTGTCAAAGGTGAGAGACAGAAACCTTCTCTTTATCCGGAAAACAATCTTGTGATTAGCATCTCAAGGCTACATTAGCATTGCATTATCATTACATTAGCTACAACATTAGCTGCAGCCTTAGCATTCCATTAGCATGTTAGAAACCTCCACTCGTGTAGTCTCAGCCATTCCCTGCTATTCTTCCTTGTCAGAGCGCCCCCTAGAGGTGGTGGAGCCCATCAAGGACGTGAAGGCCAAGGAGAAAGCCTCAGTCACCTTGAGCTGCAAGTTCTCCACTCCGCCAAAGGAGGTGAGCTGGTTCAAAGGTGAGACCACCCTGGTGGCGTCAGACAAGCTCAGCCTGAAGCTGGACGCTGCGTGCGCTCAGCTGACCATCCAGAAGCTGATTGGTGAGGACTCAGGGGAGTACCGCTGTCAGTCTGAACTGGCCGAGACCAAAGCCACTCTCACTGTCGAAGGTATAGTTCAACTACAACTGGGTCTGTCTTTCTCTTCAAAGGCTAATTTTAATGTCACTTCAAACAATGTATTATTGATTCATTGTTGTTGTGCATACACAACAAATAACAGTTGGCTGAACGGGAACATTGTGGCTGTTCAGTTCACCTAGTTGTAGCTTCGTACACAGTATGAATCTTTCTCTGTCTGTATGTATTCTGAATCAAGTGTGTGTGGATATGTATGCATTAGCACCTGCAGAGGGCATCGTGTTGTCCCATACGTTACAAGTGACTTTGAATCCGTCACCTTGCAGTTCGAGAGGTGAAGATCACCAAGAGCCTGTCTGACACTGAGGTGGATGAGGACAGCGATGCTCTGCTGACCTGTGAGATCAACTACGCCGATGAGGAGGTGCAGTGGCTACTGAACGACAAGGCCCTCTTCACCAACGAGGTCAACACCATCACACACATGGGGAAAGTGCACACGTTGACACTCAAAAACCTGGCGCCTGAAGACGGAGGAATAATTACCTTCAGTGTCCGGGACATCAAAGAGTCGGTCACTCTTAAGGTCAAAGGTAAGGACTCAAGGCCTAGTTTACGTTTACATTTAGTCATTTAGCAGACGCTTTTACCCAAAGCGACTTACAAAAGAGAGCTTTACAAAAAGTGCACAGGTCAATGATCATAAACAACGAGATAGATAGCCCCAAAAACATTGCGGGTAGCCAAAACATAAAACATACATTATGAAAAGCAAATAAGTGCCAATGGGTAGAACCAGAAGAGCATGTAGTTAAACTAATTTCAGTTAAACAACATGATCCTCGAAAGTGCTAGAGTGTACCTGGAGGAAAGCAAGCAACAATAATATAATTCACAGCGAGTACAAGTAGTTAAATCAGTTACAACTAACCAACAAGTGCAGCAAGTCATTCAATAAGTGTCATTGTGTTCCTGGAGGAAATAAACTAACATCTGAGCCAACAAATCTTTTTTAATTACAGTTGTACTCCCGGAACAAGTGTGTCTTTAGCCTTTTCTTGAAGGTGGAGAGACAGTCAGTATCTCTGATGGAGGTGGGGAGATGATTCCACCATTGGGGGGCCAGACAGGAGAAGAGCTTGGGTTAGAGCAGGCACTAGTTAATAGTTAATCATTATGATGTTAATGCCTACAAAGGCTTCACAAGTCTAGGGTTACAAGACTGTTTGTGTCATGAACATCATTTCCTTTCTAGAGAAGAGAGCTGTGTTCCTCAAGTCTCTGGACGATGTGGTCGGGGAGGAGAAAGGCATGATCACTCTGGCATGTGAGGCCTCTAAGCCCAGGGTGTCCCCTGCCTGGAGGAAAGATGGTAAAGTCCTGGCGGCCAGTCCTAAGTATGAGCTGCTACACACAGGGAAGTCTCTGGGGTTGATCATCAAGGACGTCACCAAGGAGGACGCAGGGGAGTACAGCTGTGACTTGGGAACCGAGGTCTCGAAGTCACAGGTCACTGTGAGAGGTGAGTTCCCTGTGTCAAAGCGACGCAACTCATGGGGGTTAGGTTAGCTCAGTGGTTAGAGCCTTTGCCCTCCAATCAAGAGGTTATTGATTCAAAACCCAGGATAGAATATCAAATGTCTGGGAAATGAACACGTTATTTTCATGTCAACTAACCAGTGTGACTAAGGTACTGTACAGATGTCAGGGTCATACACCAGCGTTAACAACTATTACTCATATTATGGTCTTATACTGTACGTCAAACAAATGACAAACATTCTTCCTCAGACCTGAGTGTCGGTATCACTAAGTGGTTGAAGTCTGCAGAGGTGAATGAGGGAGAGACGTGCAGCTTTGAGTGCATCCTTTCACGAGAGACCACAGACGAGTGCTGCTGGACGGTGAATGGCAAGGCCGTCACAGAGGGTGGGCGCTTCAACATGTCCAGCAAAGGACGCAAGTACATTCTGACCATCAAGGATGCGACACCAGCTGATGCTGGAGAGGTGATCTTCAACCTCAAGGACCTGAACACCAAGGCCACATTAGCAGTTGAAGGTTAGACTTTTGCTCATCCTATATATTGAGAAAAAAATATGAATTTATGAGCATTTGTTGAAAAGAACATGACAAAAAAAAACGAATTCAACATTATGGACACCCTCTGTTTTAAAGATAAGCATGACAAATAACACTGGTTGCAGGCTTAGCCAAGTCGGTGTTTCGCGAGCTCCAGAACGTCAGGGTGGTGGCAGGAGAGGACTCGGTGTTCAGCTGTGAGGTCACTCAGACCAGCGCCTCCGTCAAGTGGGCCAAGGATGGCAAGGCCATCAAGAAGAGCCAGAAGTACTCCCTCAGCCAGGAGGAGAAGGTCATGAAGCTCACCGTCCATAGCGTCAGCGCACAGGACTCGGGGGAATACAGCTGTGAGGTTGTGGGAGGGGCCACTACCAAGGCCAAGCTGGAGGTCCAAGGTAAGCTCCGCTAAACACATCCCCCCCCCCCCTGTGTCTACACTCGAAATGGTGTCATCCACGTGCCAAACGTGGGTGACTCCTCCATGTTCTCCTCTTGACTCGCCTTCCCTCAGAACCCGTCCACAAGTTCACCAAGGAGCTGAAGGACGGCCAGGGGGAGGAGAAGGGGACCGTCACCCTGCAGTGTGAGACGGCCCAGCCTGCCACCAAGGTCACCTGGTACAAGGGCTCCACAGAGCTCCAGACCGGGGGACGCTACGAGATCACCCAGAAGGAAGGCGTCTGCAGCCTGACCATCCGGCAGCTGGAGGAGGCAGATAGCGACACCTACTCCTGCGATGTAGGCACTGCCAAGAGCGCTGCCAAGCTGACGGTCAAAGGTAAGAACAAAGGCATTTTTTCGACTGTAGCTTCAACACTCAGTCGATCAGTTTTTCATATGTTGGTTACAGACTTGTTTTTTTGCTGCTGCGCAAACTGTATCTGCGTATGTTGTTTTGGACATTCAGTCTTTAATCATGTTGTCATAAGTATGATGCAAGTGTGGATGACGATTTAACTTTTTATGGACCATAGTGACTTGGGCTCTGCAATGAGCCAGTTGTATATATTAACAGACAAGACTGTATGAGAGATTGTGTTTTAAAGGTTTCATTTACAGTTGCTACTGTTGAAATCATCTAAGGGGATTACAGGTAAGTGAATCCCATTAGAAGCTTTTTCATGTTTGATTGTGCAGATTGAATTGAGCCCCTTGCACTGTGCAATTCATTTTGGATAAGTTTACATTTACAATGGAAAGAGTCACACAGGTCTACCGTTGTCTTAACTAGAATCTTCCTGCATGCTGATCTTCCTGAGCACATGCCGGTGTGTGGATCCTCATGCTGTTTACCTGACGTCATCACAGAACAAGTCTTTTTCTAGTCTTATGAGTCTTATACATTTTTTCTTAACATTTGAGGTACACTACTCTATATCAAAGGTGGAGCACCTGTTGGACTCCGAACTGTGTTGTTTTTGGTGCTGACTATCACACTTCCTATGTCCCTCCCAGGCCAGTCAGTGCTGATAGTGGAGGGCCCTCAGGATGTTGAGTGTGTTGAGGGGGACACGACTACATTCAGGTGCCTCGTCAGCCCTACTGACCTGCCCTGTGTGCAGTGGTGCCTCGACCAAACCCCCCTACAGCCCAGCCTCCTCAATCAGTTGGAGGCGTGCGAGGGGGGACGCCACTCTCTTACAGTCAGAGAGCTTAGCTACAGAGACTCTGGCGTGATCTCTGTGGTGGCTGGGGAGAAGAGGGCACACGCTAACTTCCTGGTCAAAGGGAAGCGCTTAGTTCCGTGGATCTACAGCTCTAGAGCTGTTGTAGATGGAACGATTGGATCAACTGGAGACCATAGTTTTGAATCGGTCTTTCGATTTCCTGTCTGAAATTGATGTTGAAGCACACTGTGGATTTGAATGTCATCCCCAGTCTCTGGAATATGCATTGGCAAATGCACGGTCGTGTCGAGGGATAAGTGGATGCCTGTATCCACAGTGCCTTTAGTTTAAACCTCATCATCATTTAATTTTTTGGCAACCATTCTTGAATGGTCTGCGTTGGTCTCACCTGTCTGGTGAGATATCCAGCTCATAGGTTTCTCATAGCCATTTTTACAATATGCACAGAACCCTGACACGTTTTTCCCCAGATGGGAACGTAAAGTTATCCCATGGATTTCTCTGTCTGAATGTTGAGAACTGTGAAAACAGTTGTCTCTGTAAAAGTTTTTTTGTTGTTGCTGTGAAGTCGCTGTTTGGCTGTGCTGATCCTTTTGCACTTGGGAAGGATTTCAATCTCTGTTTGAGCTGTTCGACCATCTTTACCATGGTCATGTTGAGCTCACGCCATACTAAAGCCTCTTCGAGCAAGACGTCAAGTCCATTGATTGACCCTTGGAACGGTTGTGGTTCCAAAGGCTAGCATAACGACAGATCATCTTCATCCTCCCGGTCATCTGCAACCCCTCTCTGTTTCACTGTTGGTTTTCCTGCCAGATAAAGATTGTTTAATCCAGGGTTACATTAACCAACAATGTGGCGGTATTTCACCCCAAACCCTCCCCCCCACCCCCACCCCAGCCTTACCTCCGAGTTTCAAACAGAAGCTGAAGAACCAGGAGGCCACGGAAGGCCAGAATGTGACCCTCAGCTGTGAGTTGTCCAAACCTGGGGTCAAAGTTCAGTGGAAGAAGGGCTCAGAGAATCTGCAGGCCGGAGACAAGTATGAGATGAAGCAGAGAGACTCTTCTCTGGAGCTCAAGGTCAAAACTCTGAAGGTGGAGGACAGTGGAGAGTACTGCTGTGAGTGTGGAGACCAGAAGACCAACGCTACCGTCAAAGTCAATGGTATGAATGTGTTAACAGTCTCATTGCTGTCTTTGTTTGAAGGTTTTGCTTTGTGTTGTTGAAGAGCTTCCACTACTAACGGTCTAACTAAACAATGGTTTGTCAGCATTGCCTGTGACGATCAAGCAGAAGCTACAGAGCCAGGAGGCTGAGGAGGGGGGCAGTGTCACCCTGCACTGTGAGCTCTCTAAACCTGGACTCCCTGTGGAGTGGAGGAAGGGAACACAGCAGCTGAAGTCTGGAGGAAAGTACCAGATGAAGCAGGAAGCCTCTGTGAGTGAACTCCTGATCAGCAAAGTGGCTCCAGAGGACAGTGGAGAATACAGCTGTGTGTGTGGAGACCTGAAGACCACCGCCAGCATCAAGATCAAGGGTAGGAGGAAGTGGTTTTATCTGGATGTGAATCCCTTCATGCATTTTGTATTGTTGCTCAAATGTACCTGAATTCCAGGATGTTGTTTTCATGATTACTACCGGTATACCATTTAACCTGTATAAGGGTTTCTGTGTCATATGTTTATGTTGTCTTCTGCCCTTTTTCTCAACACGTGTGAGTGTGAATCATTTCGCTGTTCAAGCCATAGGTTTGTGTTTTTGTATATTGTATATTGTTTTCAATGTTTTGCGTTCAATGTTTTGTGTTCTGTTTGTCTGTAACTTCCTGTACTCTGTTAGTGACTGTTGTCCTGATTTTGTTTCCATTCCACATGTTGTCAATGTGTTTTCCTTTCCTCCTATTCATTAAGCAAAATGTTTTTCTAGGTCATTCAGACTGGATCCTCCAACCTTTGTTTATCATTTGGAATGCTCCACTTTCATTGTGATAGACAATACAGTGGTACAGGTACATCACCTACAGTACTCTGTCTTGGAGGTTTCCATTTATAGTAGGAATTGTTGTTGTAGCTTTGAAGGCCCCTGCTCCTGCAGTCCATTCCAAAGAGGAGCCTCAGAAACAGGAAACCAAGGGAGGCCAAGGTAGGGAGGGAGGTGAAGAAGGTGAAATGGCCTCCGCTTTGGCTTTCTGCCTGCAGTTTGTACACAACTAAATTCAGGTGCCTGGTCAGCCCTACTGACCTGCCCTGTGTGCAGTGGTGCCTCGACCAAACCCCCCTGCAGCCCAGCCTCCTCAATCAGATGGAGGCGTGCGAGGGGGGACACCTCTCTCTTACAGTCAGAGAGCTTAGCTACAGAGACTCTGGCGTGATCTCTGTGGTGGCTGGGGAGAAGAGGGCACACGCTAACTTCCTGGTCAAAGGGAAACGCTTAGTTCCGTGGATCTACAGCTCTAGAGCTGTTGTAGATGGAACGATTGGATCAACTGGAGACCATAGTTTTGAATCGGTCTTTCAATTTCCTGTCTGAAATTGATGTTGAAGCACACTATGTGGATTTGAATGTCATCCCCAGTCTCTGGAATATGCATTGGCAAATGCACGGTCGTGTCGAGGGATAAGTGGATGCCTGTATCCACAGTGCCTTTAGTTTAAACCTCATCATCATTTAATTTTTTGGCAACCATTCTTGAATGGTCTGCGTTGGTCTCACCTGTCTGGTGAGATATCCAGCTCATAGGTTTCTCATAGCCATTTTTACAATATGCACAGAACCCTGACACGTTTTTCCCCAGATGGGAACGTAAAGTTATCCCATGGATTTCTCTGTCTGAATGTTGAGAACTGTGAAAACAGTTGTCTCTGTAAAAGTTTTTTTGTTGTTGCTGTGAAGTCGCTGTTTGGCTGTGCTGATCCTTTTGCACTTGGGAAGGATTTCAATCTCTGTTTGAGCTGTTCGACCATCTTTACCATGGTCATGTTGAGCTCACGCCATACTAAAGCCTCTTCGAGCAAGACGTCAAGTCCATTGATTGACCCTTGGAACGGTTGTGGTTCCAAAGGCTAGCATAACGACAGATCATCTTCATCCTCCCGGTCATCTGCAACCCCTCTCTGTTTCACTGTTGGTTTTCCTGCCAGATAAAGATTGTTTAATCCAGGGTTACATTAACCAACAATGTGGCGGTATTTCACCCCAAACCCTCCCCCCCACCCCCACCCCAGCCTTACCTCCGAGTTTCAAACAGAAGCTGAAGAACCAGGAGGCCACGGAAGGCCAGAATGTGACCCTCAGCTGTGAGTTGTCCAAACCTGGGGTCAAAGTTCAGTGGAAGAAGGGCTCAGAGAATCTGCAGGCCGGAGACAAGTATGAGATGAAGCAGAGAGACTCTTCTCTGGAGCTCAAGGTCAAAACTCTGAAGGTGGAGGACAGTGGAGAGTACTGCTGTGAGTGTGGAGACCAGAAGACCAACGCTACCGTCAAAGTCAATGGTATGAATGTGTTAACAGTCTCATTGCTGTCTTTGTTTGAAGGTTTTGCTTTGTGTTGTTGAAGAGCTTCCACTACTAACGGTCTAACTAAACAATGGTTTGTCAGCATTGCCTGTGACGATCAAGCAGAAGCTACAGAGCCAGGAGGCTGAGGAGGGGGGCAGTGTCACCCTGCACTGTGAGCTCTCTAAACCTGGACTCCCTGTGGAGTGGAGGAAGGGAACACAGCAGCTGAAGTCTGGAGGAAAGTACCAGATGAAGCAGGAAGCCTCTGTGAGTGAACTCCTGATCAGCAAAGTGGCTCCAGAGGACAGTGGAGAATACAGCTGTGTGTGTGGAGACCTGAAGACCACCGCCAGCATCAAGATCAAGGGTAGGAGGAAGTGGTTTTATCTGGATGTGAATCCCTTCATGCATTTTGTATTGTTGCTCAAATGTACCTGAATTCCAGGATGTTGTTTTCATGATTACTACCGGTATACCATTTAACCTGTATAAGGGTTTCTGTGTCATATGTTTATGTTGTCTTCTGCCCTTTTTCTCAACACGTGTGAGTGTGAATCATTTCGCTGTTCAAGCCATAGGTTTGTGTTTTTGTATATTGTATATTGTTTTCAATGTTTTGCGTTCAATGTTTTGTGTTCTGTTTGTCTGTAACTTCCTGTACTCTGTTAGTGACTGTTGTCCTGATTTTGTTTCCATTCCACATGTTGTCAATGTGTTTTCCTTTCCTCCTATTCATTAAGCAAAATGTTTTTCTAGGTCATTCAGACTGGATCCTCCAACCTTTGTTTATCATTTGGAATGCTCCACTTTCATTGTGATAGACAATACAGTGGTACAGGTACATCACCTACAGTACTCTGTCTTGGAGGTTTCCATTTATAGTAGGAATTGTTGTTGTAGCTTTGAAGGCCCCTGCTCCTGCAGTCCATTCCAAAGAGGAGCCTCAGAAACAGGAAACCAAGGGAGGCCAAGGTAGGGAGGGAGGTGAAGAAGGTGAAATGGCCTCCGCTTTGGCTTTCTGCCTGCAGTTTGTACACAACTAAATTCAGGTGCCTGGTCAGCCCTACTGACCTGCCCTGTGTGCAGTGGTGCCTCGACCAAACCCCCCTGCAGCCCAGCCTCCTCAATCAGATGGAGGCGTGCGAGGGGGGACACCTCTCTCTTACAGTCAGAGAGCTTAGCTACAGAGACTCTGGCGTGATCTCTGTGGTGGCTGGGGAGAAGAGGGCACACGCTAACTTCCTGGTCAAAGGGAAACGCTTAGTTCCGTGGATCTACAGCTCTAGAGCTGTTGTAGATGGAACGATTGGATCAACTGGAGACCATAGTTTTGAATCGGTCTTTCAATTTCCTGTCTGAAATTGATGTTGAAGCACACTATGTGGATTTGAATGTCATCCCCAGTCTCTGGAATATGCATTGGCAAATGCACGGTCGTGTCGAGGGATAAGTGGATGCCTGTATCCACAGTGCCTTTAGTTTAAACCTCATCATCATTTAATTTTTTGGCAACCATTCTTGAATGGTCTGCGTTGGTCTCACCTGTCTGGTGAGATATCCAGCTCATAGGTTTCTCATAGCCATTTTTACAATATGCACAGAACCCTGACACGTTTTTCCCCAGATGGGAACGTAAAGTTATCCCATGGATTTCTCTGTCTGAATGTTGAGAACTGTGAAAACAGTTGTCTCTGTAAAAGTTTTTTTGTTGTTGCTGTGAAGTCGCTGTTTGGCTGTGCTGATCCTTTTGCACTTGGGAAGGATTTCAATCTCTGTTTGAGCTGTTCGACCATCTTTACCATGGTCATGTTGAGCTCACGCCATACTAAAGCCTCTTCGAGCAAGACGTCAAGTCCATTGATTGACCCTTGGAACGGTTGTGGTTCCAAAGGCTAGCATAACGACAGATCATCTTCATCCTCCCGGTCATCTGCAACCCCTCTCTGTTTCACTGTTGGTTTTCCTGCCAGATAAAGATTGTTTAATCCAGGGTTACATTAACCAACAATGTGGCGGTATTTCACCCCAAACCCTCCCCCCCACCCCCACCCCAGCCTTACCTCCGAGTTTCAAACAGAAGCTGAAGAACCAGGAGGCCACGGAAGGCCAGAATGTGACCCTCAGCTGTGAGTTGTCCAAACCTGGGGTCAAAGTTCAGTGGAAGAAGGGCTCAGAGAATCTGCAGGCCGGAGACAAGTATGAGATGAAGCAGAGAGACTCTTCTCTGGAGCTCAAGGTCAAAACTCTGAAGGTGGAGGACAGTGGAGAGTACTGCTGTGAGTGTGGAGACCAGAAGACCAACGCTACCGTCAAAGTCAATGGTATGAATGTGTTAACAGTCTCATTGCTGTCTTTGTTTGAAGGTTTTGCTTTGTGTTGTTGAAGAGCTTCCACTACTAACGGTCTAACTAAACAATGGTTTGTCAGCATTGCCTGTGACGATCAAGCAGAAGCTACAGAGCCAGGAGGCTGAGGAGGGGGGCAGTGTCACCCTGCACTGTGAGCTCTCTAAACCTGGACTCCCTGTGGAGTGGAGGAAGGGAACACAGCAGCTGAAGTCTGGAGGAAAGTACCAGATGAAGCAGGAAGCCTCTGTGAGTGAACTCCTGATCAGCAAAGTGGCTCCAGAGGACAGTGGAGAATACAGCTGTGTGTGTGGAGACCTGAAGACCACCGCCAGCATCAAGATCAAGGGTAGGAGGAAGTGGTTTTATCTGGATGTGAATCCCTTCATGCATTTTGTATTGTTGCTCAAATGTACCTGAATTCCAGGATGTTGTTTTCATGATTACTACCGGTATACCATTTAACCTGTATAAGGGTTTCTGTGTCATATGTTTATGTTGTCTTCTGCCCTTTTTCTCAACACGTGTGAGTGTGAATCATTTCGCTGTTCAAGCCATAGGTTTGTGTTTTTGTATATTGTATATTGTTTTCAATGTTTTGCGTTCAATGTTTTGTGTTCTGTTTGTCTGTAACTTCCTGTACTCTGTTAGTGACTGTTGTCCTGATTTTGTTTCCATTCCACATGTTGTCAATGTGTTTTCCTTTCCTCCTATTCATTAAGCAAAATGTTCTTCTAGGTCATTCAGACTGGATCCTCCAACCTTTGTTTATCATTTGGAATGCTCCACTTTCATTGTGATAGACAATACAGTGGTACAGGTACATCACCTACAGTACTCTGTCTTGGAGGTTTCCATTTATAGTAGGAATTGTTGTTGTAGCTTTGAAGGCCCCTGCTCCTGCAGTCCATTCCAAAGAGGAGCCTCAGAAACAGGAAACCAAGGGAGGCCAAGGTAGGGAGGGAGGTGAAGAAGGTGAAATGGCCTCCGCTTTGGCTTTCTGCCTGCAGTTTGTACACAACTAAATTCAGGTGCCTGGTCAGCCCTACTGACCTGCCCTGTGTGCAGTGGTGCCTCGACCAAACCCCCCTGCAGCCCAGCCTCCTCAATCAGATGGAGGCGTGCGAGGGGGGACACCTCTCTCTTACAGTCAGAGAGCTTAGCTACAGAGACTCTGGCGTGATCTCTGTGGTGGCTGGGGAGAAGAGGGCACACGCTAACTTCCTGGTCAAAGGGAAACGCTTAGTTCCGTGGATCTACAGCTCTAGAGCTGTTGTAGATGGAACGATTGGATCAACTGGAGACCATAGTTTTGAATCGGTCTTTCAATTTCCTGTCTGAAATTGATGTTGAAGCACACTATGTGGATTTGAATGTCATCCCCAGTCTCTGGAATATGCATTGGCAAATGCACGGTCGTGTCGAGGGATAAGTGGATGCCTGTATCCACAGTGCCTTTAGTTTAAACCTCATCATCATTTAATTTTTTGGCAACCATTCTTGAATGGTCTGCGTTGGTCTCACCTGTCTGGTGAGATATCCAGCTCATAGGTTTCTCATAGCCATTTTTACAATATGTACAGAACCCTGACACGTTTTTCCCCAGATGGGAACGTAAAGTTATCCCATGGATTTCTCTGTCTGAATGTTGAGAACTGTGAAAACAGTTGTCTCTGTAAAAGTTTTTTTGTTGTTGCTGTGAAGTCGCTGTTTGGCTGTGCTGATCCTTTTGCACTTGGGAAGGATTTCAATCTCTGTTTGAGCTGTTCGACCATCTTTACCATGGTCATGTTGAGCTCACGCCATACTAAAGCCTCTTCGAGCAAGACGTCAAGTCCATTGATTGACCCTTGGAACGGTTGTGGTTCCAAAGGCTAGCATAACGACAGATCATCTTCATCCTCCCGGTCATCTGCAACCCCTCTCTGTTTCACTGTTGGTTTTCCTGCCAGATAAGGATTGTTTAATCCAGGGTTACATTAACCAACAATGTGGCGGTATTTCACCCCAAACCCTCCCCCCCACCCCCACCCCAGCCTTACCTCCGAGTTTCAAACAGAAGCTGAAGAACCAGGAGGCCACGGAAGGCCAGAATGTGACCCTCAGCTGTGAGTTGTCCAAACCTGGGGTCAAAGTTCAGTGGAAGAAGGGCTCAGAGAATCTGCAGGCCGGAGACAAGTATGAGATGAAGCAGAGAGACTCTTCTCTGGAGCTCAAGGTCAAAACTCTGAAGGTGGAGGACAGTGGAGAGTACTGCTGTGAGTGTGGAGACCAGAAGACCAACGCTACCGTCAAAGTCAATGGTATGAATGTGTTAACAGTCTCATTGCTGTCTTTGTTTGAAGGTTTTGCTCTGTGTTGTTGAAGAGCTTCCACTACTAACGGTCTAACTAAACAATGGTTTGTCAGCATTGCCTGTGACGATCAAGCAGAAGCTACAGAGCCAGGAGGCTGAGGAGGGGGGCAGTGTCACCCTGCACTTTGAGCTCTCTAAACCTGGACTCCCTGTGGAGTGGAGGAAGGGAACACAGCAGCTGAAGTCTGGAGGAAAGTACCAGATGAAGCAGGAAGCCTCTGTGAGTGAACTCCTGATCAGCAAAGTGGCTCCAGAGGACAGTGGAGAATACAGCTGTGTGTGTGGAGACCTGAAGACCACCGCCAGCATCAAGATCAAGGGTAGGAGGAAATGGTTTTATCTGGATGTGAATCCCTTCATGCATTTTGTATTGTTGCTCAAATGTACCTGAATTCCAGGATGTTGTTTTCATGATTACTACCGGTATACCATTTAACCTGTATAAGGGTTTCTGTGTCATATGTTTATGTTGTCTTCTGCCCTTTTTCTCAACACGTGTGAGTGTGAATCATTTCGCTGTTCAAGCCATAGGTTTGTGTTTTTGTATATTGTATA
This sequence comes from Osmerus eperlanus, assembly GCF_963692335.1. Lineage (NCBI taxonomy): Eukaryota > Metazoa > Chordata > Actinopteri > Osmeriformes > Osmeridae > Osmerus > Osmerus eperlanus. Next base: position 3,186,115 of record NC_085033.1, read on the forward strand.
TTGTTTTCAATGTCTTGCGTTCAATGTTTTGTGTACTGTTTGTCTGTAACTTCCTGTACTCTGTCTGTGACTGTTGTCCTGATTTTGTTTCCATTCCACATGTTGTCAATGTGTTTTCCTTTCCTCCTATTCATTAAGCAAAATGTTCTTCTGGGTCATTCAGACTGGATCCTCCAACTTTTGTTTATCATTTGGAATGCTCCACTTTCATTGTGATAGACAATACAGTGGTACGGGTACATCACCTACAGTACTCTGTCTTGGAGGTTTCCATTTATAGTAGGAATTGTTGTTGTAGCTTTGAAGGCCCCTGCTCCTGCAGTCCATTCCAAAGAGGAGCCTCAGAAACAGGAAACCAAGGGAGGCCAAGGTAGGGAGGGAGGTGAAGAAGGTGAAATGGCCTCCGCTTTGGCTTTCTGCCTGCAGTTTGTACCGCTGCGACTCTGCTTTTTGTGACGACGAGCCAGTGCTTACATTTTGTTGGTCTGTGGCGCGTTGTACCACCATTTTGTGTAAAAATGTCAGTCGCTGTTTGTCTATCGTTCTTAAAAAGTGTGCTTTTGTGAAGATCTGATGACCTTTGGTGATACTTATTTATTTTACTCTCAGTCGGTTAAGATGTCAGTGGCTTCTCATGTTGCTTGGTACCAGACATGACAGCTGAGACTGGTGAATGGTAATGAGCTACTTCATCTCTAACACTTCTTTCATCCTAGCTGTGGAGGCCCCGGCTGCTCCAGTAGCTACCAAAGAAGAAACTCAAAAGCAGAAGGGGGAAAAGGGAAGCCAAGGTAGGATGGAATGAGGAGAGGAGATGCCACCGCTTCACCTTGCTGTCTGCAGTTTACACAGTGATTGGCCACTGTTTCCAGCTGTTGCTGTTTACATCAAGGACGACCCTCCTCCTCCTCTTCCATTTGTTTAACTGGTAGCGCTTACATTGTTTGATCAGGGATCAAGGAGTTTTATGTGACGGGCTGTTTGTCGCTTGTCATTTGTTACTCTAGAACAGACCTGGGCATTTTACACCCGGCCCACGGGCCACACCCGGCCCCCGGGCTGTCCCAGTCCGGCCCGCGTGAAGTAAATAGAAAAGAAAAAAAGTGTTGAGCGGTAGGAAATCTGTAGTCCTGAAAGACTACATTGATCAGGCGATTTACGTATGTGCGCTTATGCAGCCTCACCGACAGGAGACACTGAGTTAGCTGTTGGTTAGCCCTCGAAAATGTCCGCTCTCGGTAAAAAACGAAAGGTTGATACAGAATGTAGAGTTTTTAACAAGACATGGACTTCTAAGTATCTGTTTACTGAAGGCAAAGCTGACTGCTTAGTTTGTGGAAAACTGTCGGTCGCTGGTTTGTTAGTTAATCTGCAGACCCTGATGATCACCAGTCAGCTGTCCTTTGCATATCTACCTCAGACATTCAACCAGACTTCAATGCACTTGTTCAAGCCCAAGACAGACTGGATTTTTCTCATTAAGTGAGAAAAACTGAACTGGAAAACATCAAAAGCACTTATTGCTTTTGTATAAAGTTAATCGATTGCTGGTCTTTAACATACATCTTATGTATTTTTGTGAAGGTTTAAAGGTATGTAAAAAAAAAAAAGACACTTGATATATTTTCATAGCCTTATTGTAACATGTATTACCAGTATCAGCTCAAAACCATATCATTTACTGTTTTTTTATAAAGTGATAAAATGTATATTGAGCAGAATTCAGTTCAGCCTATTGGTTCGGTACGCTACAACGGTCCAAATTTCTTATGTGGCCCTTCAGGAAAATTAATTGCCCACCCCTGCTCTAGAAGGATGCTTTCTTGTTCAGCCTGGTGTTCTTTGCGTCTGGGTAATGTCTGTTCTGTTTGTCTGCAGTCTGCCCGTGGTGAAGTCAGTGGTCCTCGCTAACGGGTTATCAGGATTTTCAATGCTTGATCCAAATGTGTTTGTTGCATCCGTCTATCGGCAAACAGTCTGTGTCTGATTTGTGTGTAACTTTTCTGAGTGTTGATGAGGTTTAGCATACTAAGACCCAATGTTTTACCACAGCGGTGGACACTGCAGCTGTTCCAGAACTTTCCAAAGAGAAAGAGAGCAAGGCACCAACAGAAGGTAGGCAGGGCAGCGGGCATGTGCAATCTGGCTTCATGCTTCAGCCTCTGTGCAGCTATGTCAGTAACGTCAACTCCTACGTCGTTGTGCTTATCTATGGTGTGGTACACAGGTCAACATGCTACATGTTGTTGTGATATGCTTTTGCCACTGTTCTGCTGTTCAGTTTTTATCTCCATTGGTGTTCAGTGGGTTTGTCAGTTATTGCTTCATGTGTTGCTCACAGTCTGAACATTCCTGTCTGAGTGCAGAAGAGCTTTTTGTTTTGCTGGAATTGACTCGTTTGGCCAGTACATTGACTTGACGTAACGTTCTGCTGTCCCTCAACTTTCCACCTGTTCTGTTTTGAGATATATGTGGAACATGGCTGTTTTGATTGTACAGTTCCTCGTTCTCTGCCTGTGGTACTGTTGATTTGTTAGCGTTGAAGATTTACGGAATGTTCTATCTTAGCCCCAAAGCCTCACACACCTGTAGAGACTCCCAAGCATGAGAATCAGAAGCAGGCACCCAAGGAAGGGGAAGCAGGTAGGCACTAGGAAAGGGACCGTTCACAAACCCAACCACGCGGACATGTGGACCACACTGTGTCCAGTATTCCATCAACTGTATGTGCACCGACTGAAGTGTTGATATTGCATTATAGCTCCAACTTCTCCTAAGAAGTCCCAGAAGCAAGAGGCTAAAGATGCTGGAGAAGGTAAAGTAAGGACTAGATTGGCCTGGCTGCTTGGAGTTGACAGCTCTATGTTCTTGTCAGTTCTGTCAAGCTACATTATGGCTTTCCATAGATGACCGGATGGTGTATTAAATGTTGAACTTCATCTTCAGGCTGCTACTGGCATCTAAGTCTTCGGGTTCATAGCTTGCAGCAATAGTCAACCTGACGTGTTCTGAATGCATTTGCATTTGATTTGCGTTTGAACAAAGTTTCAACAATGTTTATCATAGCGTAAAAGGCTCTGACTCATCTGTAAAACCGGAGCCAGAGATGCACAGGACCAAAAACAGTAGTGAAGGAGTGAAGCTAAAATCAGCAGTTTGACGCTTTGCTGCATGGTTGTTTGAGTGTGAGTCTAGCATCTCAAAGTGTGACATGTGTTGCTACAGTACCAGAGAATCCCTCAGTTCCTGCAGCTCCCATCACTCAAGGACCAGTGAAGCAGGCAACAGAAGTGGAAGGTAGGGAAAAGGAAATGGTTGGATGAATGGCTGCTTCACTGCTATTTATATAATTAGCTGGATCTTTGCTAATATGCTAGACAATATGTATCAGTATCTTGTTTCTTTGACAGCATTGTGTTTTTTAAGGGATGTTAGTTGTTGCCTCTGCTTTGCATAGTTGTCTGTGTTCCGTTTGTCAGATTGGTTAGTAATGAGTTGTACTGCACCTTGGCAAAAAAGCTGGATTGGATCTGATTATCTGGAATGATGTTTGGAATGCAGGACTGAAGCTGCGTACTGTTTCAATTAGGCAGTATACAATTGAAGTAGACCTGATGCTTTGAGCAATTATATTTAAGGATGACCAGTTTATTTCAGTTTCTTGTTTCATATTAGTACCGAAGCCTGCAGCATTGGTTGCGGCTGCAGTACCTGCTGTACATCCTGCACCTGCAGTACCTGCTAAGGAACCTGTGGTACCTACACAGGAACCTGTGGCACCTGCACAGGAACCTGTGGTACCTGCAAAGGAACCTGTGGTACCAGCAAAGGAACCTGTGGTACCAGCAAAGGAACCTGTGGTACCTGCAAAGGAACCTGTGGTACCAGCAAAGGAACCTGTGGTACCAGCAAATGAACTTGTGGTACTTGCTAAGGAACATGTGGTACCTGCAAAGGAACCTGTGGTACCTGCTGCACCTGTGGTTTCTGCAGTCACGCCCAAAAAAGAACCTAAGAAAAAGGAGACCAAAGACAAATCAGAAGTCAATGAAGAAGGTAGACATTAGCAGTCCTCTCTGTAGGCTTGCCTTTCTGTTTTTGCCTTCCTGGTGCTCCATCAGTAATTTCAGGTACAATTCTGTAGAGGGTGATAACTTGGGTATTTGCCGTAGTTGTGAAGCCTGCTGCCCCCGCTGCCACCGAGACAGAAGTACAGAAGAAGACTGGGGACAAGGAGGCTGTTGTTGGGGCCCCTGGTAGGAGAACACCAGGTGTTGGTTGTGCTTATACTTGTGCTTTTGATACATGCCTTTGTGGTCACGTCAAAGTCTGATGCAAGTCTTCTGCTCGGCTTCTCTTAAGTGTACGTAGCTTGTCTATGTTTACATCAATTCGTCCACCTGTCATCTCTGCTTAAACCCCTTCATTTGAACTCACCTCATCTTTAGCTGCCATTACTGGTAGTGCCCTCTCTGCTTCATGGTCCGTTAGGTTTGTTACGTCTGAAGCCATATGCAGCTGTTTTTCCGAGAGCGGCACGGTCATCTCCTCTCTCTCTACACCTCCTCTCAGGCCCTGACACACAGAGCAGCTTAGGTAGAACACTTAGAAGCAGGGCACCAGACAGGGCGGAGAAGGTACTGTAGACAGGGAATTTAAAGCAGCTGTTTGATGATCAAATAACTTTTTGATGTATGGAGGATAAAAAGGTATTCAGGTTAAAGGTAGTTTGTGTCCTACTTTAGTTGTATAGTTGTTTGTGCAGAGTGTCTGTCTGGTGTCTTTGTTGTTATCTGAGCATCCCTTGTTGCTTAATTGGTCTACAAACCTAAGCGTTTGAATGTTGGTGTTGAAAAGCCTGACATAGACCCGTTGCACCAGTAGATAAAGAGAAACCTTCTGTTCCTGAACACAACTCAAAACAAGAACTCTCCAAGCAGGATGCTACAGTAAAAACTGAAAGTTTTGTAGAAAATCATGTTTGGCTGGTTTTTAATGAAGGCTCCCGTTGTCTGTCAGTCACTGTCTGTCAGTGATTAGAGAGCCATACTTGAGTTGTCAGAGTATGCACTGCTTTTTATTTGCATTTCTACATTGCTGGCTTGAGTACCTGGAATCTGTCTTGCATTGTCGTAATCGATGTCACGTTAAAATGTGTATTATCAGTCAGTCAGTCAGCGAGTGCCTATTCATTAGCTAGTTTTACTTGTGTGGCCCCCATTTCAGTTAATGGGTCTTGTGTTTTACTCAGTGTAAGTACTCTGCCCTCATGTTTGTGGTTGTAGAGGCACCAGTAACTCCCTCTGGGGCCCAACCAGACAGTGCAAAGGAGGAGATGGATGCAGTGCTCCCGCTCCAGGGTAGGACAGGCTGAGATGTCTGTTTTCTGCTCTGTGTCCTGAGTTTCAAGTGTACACTGTTACCAAGTGTCTCTCTTGCTGTGTAGTTGGTATTGGATATACCGTTTCTGTTTCTCTTCAAACCTGTGACTGATGTCATGTTCCGTTCTCATGTTTTTCCATCTTGGGCGTCCATGTTTGTGTGTGCTTTGTTTGCGTGTCAGTCTGTGTGTGTCTGAAACGTTGCATCACTTTAAAAGCTGGTGACGTCCGCAGGTTCTGGATGGGTCGACGAATAAACGTGTCATACTCATCCAACCTCTTCATTCCCAGCTTTTCCAATTACTTTCACACGAGAGCTACAGAGCCAGGAGGCTGAGGAGGGGGGCAGTGTCACCCTGCACTGTGAGCTCTCTAAACCTGGACTCCCTGTGGAGTGGAGGAAGGGAACACAGCAGCTGAAGTCTGGAGGAAAATACCAGATGAAGCAGATAGGGTGTGCTGTTGAGCTGCAGATCTGGAACTTGAAGTCTGAGGACATGGGAAGATACACTTGCGGCACAGAAGATATAGTGAGCTTGGCTTGGCTTACAGTTAATGGTAGGGCCTGTCAGTCCTCCTTTCCTTCTCATTGAGAAATATGTTAAACACAGTGCCTAAGCCACATGTATTGCAGTTAGTTATAATAATCGTGTTTTGGGGCATGTGGGTTGTGGTTTGTCAGCTGTTCCAGTCGTTTTCACACGAGAGCTACAGAGCCAGGAGGCTGAGGAGGGGGGCAGTGTCACCCTGCACTGTGAGCTCTCTAAACCTGGACTCCCTGTGGAGTGGAGGAAGGGAGAAGTGGGTCTCTGCCCCTGTGCCAAGTATAGAATCAGCCAGGAAGGGAAAAGTGCCAGCCTCGTCATCCATAACTTAGACCCGGATGACTGTGGAAGCTACACCGCTGACAGCGGCCAGCGGCACAGCACGGCCTTCCTAACCGTCAAGGGTATACCGAGATATAGTGGATTTATCTGTGTATTCTGTTGTAAATCCGTCCCCCTTCTTCACAAGTATGACCATCTCGGCTTTAAGGAGGACAATTTCCCTCAGCATTTCTCTGTCTGACCCCCCCCCCCCCCCCCCACAACCTTTTCCCTCCCCCACAGCTTCGCCTGTCTTCTTCAGAAGTGGGCTCCAGGATGTTGAGGTGGAGGCAGGGCAGATGGCCACCCTGCGCTGTGAGACCACCAGGCCCTGGGCGGCCGTGGTGTGGAGGTGGGGGGACACGTTCCTGGAGGCCAGCAGCAAGTACCACCTGAGACAGGAGGGAGTTGTAGTTCAGCTGACGATATTTAAACTACAGGGGGCTGACTCTGGGGAGTACTCCTGTGAGACAGGCGACCAGAGGGTCTCAGCCAACCTCACAGTGAAGGGTAGGGTTACTGGCACTCCTGCTGTGCTGTCCTTCACAAACAGCCTTTCCTTTTCCAGTCATCTGCTTTTATCATCTTGTGAGCTTGCATTCACACTTCACTCCTCCACTTTCCTGCCTTCATGACTCGGTTCACTTTGTACCAGGAAGAATACTGAGGGTGCCGTACCACTCTCAGTGCCTCACGGTGTTATTTATCCTTCTTCATCCTTCCATCCTTCAAGCGCTTCTTTCACCTTTCACTGCGTTGCAAGATTCACCATTTTGCAAGGCCTCGGCTTTTTGTTCAAGTGTCTGTCTCACAACCATACCCTCTCTGCCTCTTGTTTTCACAGGAGAGATCATTCTTTTACAGATATTAACCCTTTATACCTCACCATGGATTACTGGTTTCTGTTTGTTTATTTTGACATCTATACTTGTTTTCTTTTGAACTTCCACCCATCTCACTGTTTTAGTCACAATCTTTTCTTGTTAGAAATATTACGGATCATGCATAACCCCAAGGAGCCATCAGTAAACTTAACTCAGCCTCGGGGTTGTTGGCTCTCATTAGTAACCAAGCCACAATGCCGACTCTTTCAAACAGAGGTGGAGGTGACCATCGTCAAGTTCCTGGAGAGCTGTGTGGTGCGCCAGGGCGACGACGTCCACTTCCAGTGCCTGGTGTCCCACACGGACACGCCCCGGGCCCAGTGGACGCTGCAGGACGTCCCCCTGCAGAACAATGAGATGAACGTGATCAGGGCCGAGGGCTGTGCGCACAGCCTCACCCTCAGGGGCGTCACCCAAGCCGACTCAGGCACCGTCACCTTCTCGGTGGGTAACCACACCTCCACAGCCAGCCTGACGGTCAAAGGTAAGAAGAAGATGCTACCAGTACCATGTCAACTGACCTTAAACTGACCTCAACCATCTCTGAATGACCCCCCTCTCACACTATTCTTGCACTCTCACTTTATTGTAGCCAATGTTATGGGCATTTATGCTCCTTCCAAACATACTTCTGCCCCTGGGAGTCTTTTATCTACCTTGTTGGCTGTTTCAGTCACCCCCAACCCGACGTTGGAAACTGTCGTCGCTAACTGCTTGTTTTTTCAAACACTGAGCCTGGCACTTTCCCTTTTTTCATGTTCCATGCACATTTAAACTGTCTGCATATCTCTGGGATAAATGAATTATACTTTTTCCCACTCCTGTGTTTGTTTCCAGCCCTCCGCTTCTCTCTCTCCAGTGTCATCCCTTACTGTCTACGGCATGATTCTTTGTTGCATTCATGTTTTCTTTTTGTTGAAGAAATCTTGTGCAAAAAATGTTTACTTTGTCAACCAGGTGTGACTTTTACGGTAGGTACACCAGTGCAATGTAAGAGCTGTCAATCTGAATATTAACTGGAACATTTTCTCTTTTGTGCTATGCTTTGTTGTTATGGAACTGTTACCATTGTGAGTATATAAATTGGGTATCATTGGATGGTTGAATTGTTACTGTCAAATACATTTGTATTTTAGAGTCGACATTCATTAACAAAAACAAACTCGTCCGTCCTAATCTGGGGATGCTGTTTCTGTGGCAGCGGCCCCCGTGGAGTTCAAGAAGGAGCTGACGTGCCAGGAGACAGTGGAGGGGGCTAGCACCACCCTGTCCTGCGAGACGACCAGCGCAGAGGGCTGTGTGACCTGGAGGAAGGGCTCCATGCTGCTGACCCAGGGGGAGAAGTACTCCATGGAGCAGACAGGCTCCATCCATACCTTGGTGGTGCTCAAGTTGAAGGCGGAGGATGCTGGAGACTATACCTGCGATACGGGGGACAAGCAGAGCACTGCCACCCTGACTGTCAAAGGTAAAGGAGCCGACTGTCCCCGGGGTCTGTCTCACTTTGGCCTATTACAGCCTGCTATATTGTGTGTGTCAACTACACTGCCCTAGTCAGAACCTCCAATGTGTGTCTAATGGAATTTCTAAATTCGTTGCAGGAGCCTTCTAGTTGACCTGAAGTTAAATATGGATTGGATACACTATTAGTGCATGAATTATTTATGAATTGAAGAGTTTGAGTCTTCATAAATACATTTCTCTTGTAGTAATCATACCGGGCGTCTTCCATCTGTCAGTCGTCGTATAGTTTGGCGCTGTGTATTGGGCTAGTTTATTAGGTCTTGTTCACTTAATCGTTTTTCAACCAACCAGTCCGTGTCTCCCAAGCTAGAAGAAGTGTTATAGATATTTAGAGAAATAGACTGGATGTCATTTAATTCTCTTTCTGAATCCTCCTCACCACTTACACCTTGAGGTGCCTCAGCCTCAATCACCTTTCAGCCCTCTTACACGCCCCCTTCGCCCCCCCCCCACCCCCAGAGAGCGTTTGGATCACCCGCAAGCTCCACGACGTCACAGTGACCACCGGACAGGACGCCGTGTTTGAAGTGGAGCTGTCCCAGGTCGGGGTGTCTGGAGCAGAGTGGTGGCTGGGGGATAACCTGCTCCAGAATAACGACCTGAACGAGATGAGCTGCGAGGGCAGAGTCCACCGCCTGGCTCTGAAGATGGTCACCACAGACGAGTGTGGGGATGTGGCCTTCGTGCTGGGGGAGGAGAAGAGCGTGGCCTGCCTTCTGGTCGAGGAGAAGCCTAAAGGTAAAGGAGACGAGCCCCTCCTCTAAAGATCCTCAGGCTCCTTCGCCTCTTCATATCTTTCATGCAACTGCTTGCCTTGGCCAGTGGGAAACGCTCTCTCACCTGCTCTGCACCATCCTCTTTCCATCCTTCCCATCCTAACCTCTCTTCAGTTAATCATCCATTTGGCCGTGATTTTATTTCGGGGGTAAATATGCTATGAAATGATACAGACAAGAGTCTTGTCACAGACAAAAAATCACTGTGAACTGAAGGAACAGTGCTATCTATCCCCTTTATCCATTTAAGCATGTTACTGTATCAAGAGTGCATAAGGCATTGTAGGCCAAGGAAATACAAGAACTAGAACCTGAGTCCGTATTCTGGAGAAGCATCGCGTAAACTTTGCTACGGGTTTCTCCGTATCTCCAGTTCTAATCCTAGAAAAGCCCCACAATACCACGGCCCTGGAGGGTGAGACTGTCACCCTCTCCTGCACCATCTCTGAACCTGAGGCCACCGTCACCTGGGTCAGGAACGGCGATACGGTCAAAGCGGGGCCCAAGTATGACCTGAGGAGGAACGGGGCTCTCCAGCAGCTCCGCATCCACAACCTGGAGCCCGGGGACTCTGGGACCTACTCCTGCGACACCGGAGACGCCCAGTGCTCCATCACCCTCACCGTGGAAGGTAAAGAACCACGTCAGACCCTAGAAAGAACAGTCCCTGTCCCTAAACTGAAGACTGTGGATCAAGATACCCAAAAAATGAAAGTCCTGCCTCACTCTCTCTTGCCCTCAACCACGCACCCAGTCTCTCGTCAACACCCGGCCCGAGAAACCATCCCCCCCACCGAGGCTGCTTGTCAACGGTCCTTCCCCTCAGACACTGATGCGGTCTCTCTGCTGTGTTCAACTCCTACCAGGTGCTCCGGTGTTCTTCCAGAAGGAGCTGAAGAACCAGGAGGCCATCGAGGGAGATGATATCACCCTCAGCTGCGAGATGTCCAAGCCTGGCGCTCATGTTGAGTGGAGGAAAGGAGGGGTGGTGCTCCAGGAGGGTAAGAAGTACCAGATGAAGCAGGAGGGGTGCGTTCAGGAGCTGTGCATCCGCAACGTGGAGCCCGAGGACAACGGCTACTACACTTGCGATGCAGGAGACCAGCTGACCACATGCTCAGTGGCTGTAGAAGGTATCAAATCCAGACACACGCATCACCACTCGTATTACATAACCACCTGGTATTACACAAGGTCAAAAGATGTAATAATCCTTAAAATATCTGGAATCTTTTTTATTTATTTTTTCTAAATGTTTTACCCATACAGAAGTATTTGCCTTCATAGGGAAATTGGTAATGAAATTCATATTAACGTAAATGGCAAATTCTTTCTAAATATATCTCATTTACATTTCCAGCTGTTGTGTTACCCTGTACATCGAATGTACTTTGAATTTCATCAACCAAAGCATTTTTTTTTGTTCCTCAGAGGCGGTTTTGACCTTGAAACGAGTTATGAACTGTATATGAACTACGTGAGCACCTTAGTGTGTGTGTGTGTGTCTCTACAGCCAAAGAGGTCCTCATAGTGTGTGGTCTAAAGACCATCGACGTCTTTATGGGCGAGTGGGCCACCTTCTCCTGCCAGCTGTCTGGCAGGGCAGCAGGGGAGGTGCAGTGGTGGCTGGACGGCACCCTTCTGGAGCACAACCCCTTCAGCGAGATAGGGCTGTCCCTGGGCCACGTCCACACCCTCACCCTAAAGACGCTGGAGCCCGACGACTCGGGCACGGTCACGTTCAAGGCTGGCAGCCTGGTGTCCACCGCCAAGCTCTTAGTCAAAGGTATCAGGGAGGAGGAGAGGTGCAAAGGCCCTGAGCTCCCTCTAATCAGCATTCAGTCGGTTGAAAACGCGTGACATGGCTCATGAATTGTGCCCCATCCTTGCATGAGCAGACATGCTGGTCATTTCACTAATTGGTGACGGTCAAATGTGTCGTGCTGTAGGCTTTGAAAAGCGCAAAACATACATGTGGGTGCAGCACTGCAGGAAAGTGCCAGGAGCTTCTTCTTTTTTTATTAAACCTTGAACAATGAAGTAATAGTCTATTTACAGTCACTACAGCAACTGGTATCTTTAAGACAATTCCAAACCATAGCCTAATGAGTACAGCACAGTTTTAAAAACAAATACAAATGCATTTACATACATGGATTCTTCTTTCTTTAAATATACACCTCACCCATTCTTAGATCATTTAGTTCACATGCAAACCTCAGCAAGATGGTAATGAGTAGTAATTCCATGGCAGTATGTGTGATGTGTGGATACCAATATGGTTGCTTATGGTTTTGTGGGCTTTTTCAGCTGTTTTTGTACTTGTAAGGCTATACAGTTACTTGATGTGTGGTTACACACTAGCCCTGTGGACTGCTGCTGTACTGCTGTACTGTAGCTCTACAAGCAGTGCCTCAGAAAGAATGTGGAATCAGGGAAGTGCTGCTCCACCCATCCACCTTGGCTGCCCCGTCTCCCATACCTAACCACCACTGTCACCCTCACCTCCGCCTCATCGCTGTCTGCCCAGCCACACCCCTTGCCACGCCCCCTGGCCTGCAAGCACTTAAACTGTCTAACCTTTTCTATACACCCACTCTCAGTCTGGCTTCTCTCTCCGCCCCTCACCCCCTTCTGTCTCATTGGCTGTAAGCAGACATTTGTTCTGAGACAGTTGGGCTTTTTGACCAATATTTGATTAAATAGTGATGCCGAGTGCCTCTATCACACTCTGCAAATTGGACCCCCCCTCACTTTCTAGTCTCACTGGGAACTCCAAAAACAAAGAAAAAAACCACACACTGTAATCCAAAGTGTGCTGGGGTTGACAAAGCCCAGGTGTCAGTCGGCATGAGCAGTGCATGTCCTCAAGACCCCACACCCTAATACCCCCTCCCATCCAATCCGGCCCTGACCCCTGACCCCCCCCCCCCTCCCACTGTCAGACCCCACAGTAGAGGTGGTGAGCGAGATGGAGGACCTGCTAGTGCTGGAGGAGCAGCCAGCTGAGTTCATCTGCCAGTACTCCCGGCCCGTCAAGGCCCAGTGGAGGAAGGATGGTCGGCCGCTGCAGCCGGACGGCCAGAGGGTGGTGGTGGAGCAGGACTGGAATGTGGCCCGCTTGTTCATTAGCCGCGTGTCGGCCGAGGACAGGGGCACCTACTCCTGTGAGGCAGAGGGGACCTGCGTGGTCGCCTCGCTGGAGGTAGAAGGTGAGCTCCTCTCCACGTGGAAAGAGCCCCTACCTTTGAGTGAATCCCAGTCTCTCTGTGTGATACTGTTCTTGCGTGAGACTGTGCTGTTGTCACTTAACCCGTATCTTGCAATTACTCTTGTTAGACGATGTTGTATATATAAAGGGTTACATCTGGCACCGGTCAAAGGGCAAACTTTATCCTAGCCGGACAATGTAAAGCCGAGACAGACTATGACAAACTCAGATGGCTGAGCGGTTAGGGAGTCGGGCTATTAATCAGAAGGTTGCCGGTTCGATTCCTGGCTGTGCAAAATGACGTTGTGTCCTCTGGCAAGGCACTTCACCCTACTTGCCTCGGGGAGAATGTCCCTGTACTTACTGTAAGTCGCTCTGGATAAGAGCGACTGCTAAATGACTAAATGTAAATGTAATGTATGAGAAGCCCTCTTAAGACGTGCTGAAAATGTGCGTACTATATGTGTGTGAGCAGTGGTGACCGATTGTCAACAGGTTGCTGCTAAAAGTAGCTGCTAGTAAAAAAAACGACCAGGAAAACCCTTCGATATCTGTAAATACTATGCAAGAGCTCATCTTGAACAGGTCACGTGACCTTTAAGCCACCATGGAACCTTAAATCACCCCTCAATGAGGCTGGGAGGGAAGGCTACGTTTGGCTATCAAATGGCCCCATGTAACTCTGTCATAATGGATGTTATTCTGCAGTAAACCCCTCCTCCCATCCCCTCTCCTCCCAGCCAAACCCATCGACATTGTGCAGGGCCTGGAGAACCTGGACACCATAGACGGGGGCGAGGCGCTCTTCGAGTGCGCTCTCTCTCGTCCCGAGACCAAAGACTGCCGTTGGCTGCTGAACGGCAAGCCAGTGAAGGAGTCCCCTAACGCGGAGATAGTGGCGTTCGAGAGCGGCCGGCGCCACCTGCTGCTGCTGAAAGAGCTGCGTGTCGGGGACAGCTGTACGGTGGCCTTCCAGGCCGGCTCAGCAAGCACATCTGCCCAGCTCTCAGTCAAAGGTGGGTTCAACATGGTCGGCACAGGGCCGTGCAAAAGTGGCACACAAGATCTTTGACAGGAATGTTATCCTAAATATTTATTTTAAAATGACTTATTTATGACTAGAATTTTGTTTAGTCTTTTAATTTCTTTCAATTGTGCCTTTTGCACAATTCTGTACATGCCATTGGTTAGCGGTTAATTGGGAGGAGGTTGGTGATTGACATGAATCATCAGTAGTTCTTATGACGTGATGTTCAATGAGACGGGGTGTGGGTTGTTAGGCTGGCAGCTGGATGTCGTGAAGGGTCTGGAGGACACGGTGGCGGTAGTGGGCCAGACCGTGGCGTTCTGCTGTCAACTGACGGAGCCCGTACCCGAGGCCGAGGTCAATTGGTACGCCAACGGCGCCGAGCTGAAGGCAGGCGACACCTGGGCCATGCGGGCTGACGGCTGCTCCTATCACCTGGTGCTGAGACAGGCGCCAGCCTTGCCCATCCAGGAGATCACCTTCGCAGCCCGCGACGCCATCTCTATCGCCAAGCTGTCTGTCATTGGTAGGTTGTTTGTGCGTTTTTGTTTCCCGAAAATACTCACAATATCAGCCCATACAGTCACCTCAGAGTTGTTTGGGACTTATTAGCTAGAAGTTCAGACCTGCCGTCCAGTGTGTAACCCCACCTTTCTCTCCACCAGCTGTGCCAGACCCTCCGGAGGACCCAGAGCTGGTCAGCAAGAGTAAACAGTCAGTGACCCTGTCCTGGTTCACCCCCCTCCATGACGGCGGTAGCCCCATCCTGGGCTACAGGGTGGAAATGAGACTGGCCGACAGCGCCCTCTGGCTGCCCTGCCACACAGAGCCTGTGTGTAACACCGAGTTTGTCGTGGACAACCTCATTCCTGGCGGTGGCTACCGGTTCCGAGTGGCAGCCATCAACAAAGCCGGAACGGGAGAGCCCGTTCAGCTTCCTCAGACCGTCCAGCTTGGTGAGTGTCTGTGTTCAAAACTGTCTTTGGAACTGTTGTCCTGACATGCACACTACCTGTGTAGCATGTGTAACCCTCCCACCATAGGCTTGTGATGTACAATACGCTCTATACAATACAATATTAAATCCAATCAATTTGGGAAAATAGTGAGGGACATTTCAATGTAATAAACTTTCTGGGGTAACCTGTAACTCTCTTTCCTTAATAAAGCATGAAAAGCTAGAGAAATACCTTGGTGTTTGTGGTGACGGAATTATGTGGTTTTACAGAGATAAACATGGATTCAATTAGTCATACCGCATGTAGTGATTAAATCAGGACAAACACAGGATCTCAGTTCGGCCATATATTGATTAAACATAGAAATTCCAAATATTTGCTCACAGAAAACCCAATATGGGGAAATAATAAACTACCCTGGGGTATTTAGTCTTTAGTTTGAGAGTATTTTAGCAAGCTTGCTTTAAGTTTGATGGCGCGCTTAACATTGGAGCCAATGACTGTAAATCATGTTTACATCAAGTTATGCATCATATCAATTTCCAAAAACCCACATATTTTGAAATAAAGAAAAATACAAAAAACAAGTGATTTGAATAAAAATGACTCATGTAAATCAGGCTTTTACACATGGCTAGCTCAATATCCTAGCAATAAGTTGCAAGCAGTTGAAGGAGTAGCGGGAAGCACAAACCTGCCAAGAACACCATTTAATGAAATAAAGATGTTCCTGTGTTTGTGCCTAGTCTTTCGTGTGGGAAATCGGGGTTACACCTGCAAGGACCAACCACCGTCTGCCTTTCCTTATTCAGCACAGCAGTATATGCTACATTTGAGTATCCAGAGTGTCTGTGTGTTCCACAGAGGCTCCAGTGACAGTGGACAAGCCCCTGTCCACCTCGGACCTGCAGGTGGGCCAGATGGCTCGTGTGGAGTGCCAGCTCTCTGCTGAGGGGGTTTCAGTCACGTGGCTGAAAGACAGCAAGGAGCTGGAGATGGGGGTCAAGTACCAGGCCACCACTGAGGGCAGGAGCCAGGTGCTGCTCATCAAGGGCTTTGAGGCCAGCGACCAGGGGGTGTACACTTGCGTGACCCCAGGAGACGCCGAGAGCTCCATCAACCTCAACCTGAAAGGTAGATTCCAACGTGAGACCCCTCGTCTCTCTCCTATCGTTCGTTCCTTGCCTCATTCCTATCCCCATTCCCAGCGCAAAAGCGCTACTGTGCGCTATTTCCCCCCAAAACAAGGCATGTAACAGTGGTGGTAGATCCAACACTCAAATCAAGACTTAGAACACCTCTCCTGTACAAAACCCTAAATAGTAGTGGAGCCACAACTGTGGTATCAGGGAGAGATCTATAGCTCCACTATATGACTGCAGCATCAAGTTCACCTATCCTACTCATTGATATATTAGCATGTCCCCCCCCCCACCCACCCCTGGTCTTATTTGTGTTTCTTAGAGTCTGATAAGGCAGAGCTTGAGGAGGGCATCCAGCCTAGCTTGCCCCCTGAGGCCGCCTCCGAGGGGGACGTCCACGCCCTGTGGGAGGCCCTGGCTAAGAAACGGCGCATGAGCCGCGAGCCCACCCTGGACTCCATCTCAGAGCTACCAGAGGAGGACAAGGAGCCCAAGGAGCCAGCCAAGGAGGAGACAGCAGGTGAGAATCAAGAGGCGAAGGCCCTAGAGAACGTGGAGATTAAAGTTCCAGAGGGAGAGCGGGCCGCGGAGCCCAGCCTATACATTAGCTCTGAAGACGAGGCCACGCTGGTCTCCTACCTGAAGAAGAGCTGCAAGGCTACTCTCTCCTCAGGTCAGTCCATCGCCACTGACAAGTTCTACGCCCAGATGTTCCAGGTGTCGGAGCAGACCACCACAGTGGTCCAGAAGACTTCTTCACAGGAGGCAGAGGTCTCGGACCTCACTAAGAAGGACGAGCCGGATCTTCTAGATGCTGCTGTCAAGATCCAGGCAGCCTTCAAGGGCTACAAAGCCCGTAAGGACATGCGTCCTGTCTTCAAGGACGTCTTCAAGGACCAGACCAAGGAGCCAAATGGGACCATCCACCTGGAGTGTGTTGCCGAGGGCAAGCCCGATAAGGTGCGCTGGCTGAAGGACGGAGAGTCTCTGGCCGACGGCAAACACCACCACATCGACATCTACAATGACGGCACCTCCTCCCTGGTCATCACTGCCGTCACCACCAAGGACACCGGGGTGTACACTTGCGAGGTCACCAACAAGTTTGGTGTGACCAGCCACAGCGCCAAGGTGACGGTGGGCTCAGCGAGGGAGTCGTCCGGCCGCCGCCCGCTGACTGTGGGTT
Source organism: Osmerus eperlanus (assembly GCF_963692335.1). Lineage (NCBI taxonomy): Eukaryota > Metazoa > Chordata > Actinopteri > Osmeriformes > Osmeridae > Osmerus > Osmerus eperlanus. The sequence continues at coordinate 3,203,071 of NC_085033.1, forward strand.
ACAGCGCCGACAGCGAGCCCGAGAGCTCTTCGGGCAGTGAGATGGACGAGTCCTTGAGGCAGGCCGGAAAACGCCTCCGCCGCCTCCTACGGACGCGCCTCCCACCCAACCTGGAGGAGGAGCCCTTCATCAGCGCCGACGAGGGAGACCTGTGTCCCCCGGACCCTCAGTCATACCGCGAGGACGAGCGTTACATCTACATCCGCTTTGACGCGCGGGCTGAGGCGGAGGTGGCCTCCCAGAGGTTCCAGGAGATGTTCACCGCCCAGGGCGTCCCCGTGGAGACCACCATCATGGACGGGCAGGGGCTGAAGGTGGAGCTACGCATCATGAAGATGGGGTACACCCAGGACGGCTCCCAGACCCCCACACAGGAGAAACCGATGCCCTCTTTCATGACGGGAGCCCCTGGTAGGAAACGCATCACTTAGTATTCTGTATAAACTACTGTGAAGAGTAATGTACTGTGCTTAATATTGAATTGCCACTTTGTTATTTAGTCTCCCATTAGTGAGTAAAAAACCTAAATAGCCCAATGCCTCGGCAAGGCTGGTGTGGTGTTGACTTAATGTCAGTGTGATTTGATTTGGATTTACTACTTTTTCAAACATGAATGGGAGTTTTTGCTTTAACCACTGTTAACCCTAAGCAGGTCTGTAGCCGACTTGCTGAATAAATGTGTGATGCCCATTGTGTCATCAATCCTTTCATCCCATGTTCCATGGCGCGATGTGTGTCCAGTGTGTGTGTGTGTGTGTGTTAGCGGTTACAATAGGTTGTCGATATTGGTCAGTGGTTTTATGTGACTTTTTTTTGTCTAGTTGTTGACTTTACTCACCTTTGTTCGGTACTGATGTGTTTTTGGAGTCTTGCGTTTTGTCTAAACCTTGGTTTATGTGTGTACGACGTGATAATCTCTCTGTGGACGTGTGGCGTTTCACACATTTCTTTCCAACATTTCTTTCAACAATTTCCATGCATCCACTTCCATGCATCTACTGCCCATGTTACATTGCATGCTCTCATAATCTGTCATTCTCATTCTGTGTGCTTTTACAGCACAGTTCAAACACCAGGGCTGCTCATTATTCTCACTGAGTGTTTATGAAGGTCCACTCTCATGGACCTATATAAACCATCCTGGTATCCAATTAACTCTAATACTGTTTAAGAAATAAGTTTCAGATTCCCCCAAAAAAGACTTTTCACCGTTTCACCAGACCAGCGCCACACATTATGGGTTTACCAACCACTGTTTCCCCAGTTTCCTGACATGTCTAACCAGAAGTGCCCCCCTTGTTCCCCAGCCGCCCCTGTCTTCCTGACCGAGCTGCACAGCCAGGACGTGCCTGACGGCTACCCGGTCAGCTTCGACTGCGTGGTGATCGGCAAGCCGCCGCCCAGCGTGCGCTGGTACAAGGACGGCAAGCTGCTGGAGGAGAACGACCACTACATGATCAACGAGGACCAGGAGGGCTGCCACCAGCTCATCATCACCACAGCGCTGCCCTCCGACATGGGCGCATACCGCTGCACGGCCGAGAACAGCAGCGGCGTCGCCGCCACCGCGGCGGAGCTCAGGGTCGACGGTGAGGGGCACCGAACACACGTGCACAAACACACAGTCACACAGTGATACAGTACCGTGCAAAAGTCTTAGGCACAAATATGACATTTGAAAAAGTAAAACAAAAATGCTTTAGGAAATATAAAAATTATAAGACTAAAATGTTTGATCGACATTGCACTTTTATACTGCCGCACAAATACAGAAGCCCCCAAAAATATTATATATATACACACATACTTGATATTCAAGACAACATTCATGTAAAAAATGGTGTGTCGTAAGACTTTTGCATAGTACTGTATATCTGTCTTGCCCACAGTGTTGTGCGAGGACACACACTCTCTCTCTCACACACACACACACACACAGAGAAGTGCGAATTATACAATGGCAATCGGGGGGGTCAACTTCTTCTCCAGGGCGTAAAGTAATATTTACGATTACAGGTAAGAACGATATATAAATGTATCGACCCCCCCCCCCCCGACCTGTTTTTTTTTGGGGGGGGGGTCAAAGCCTTAATTAGGGGGGTTAAACCCCCCTGTGATTCGCACAATGCACACACTTATACATCTGTCTCTCTCCCACAGTCTCCTGCAGCTCAGATTATGACACTGCTGCCGATGCCACCGAGACCTCTTCCTACATCAGTGCCAAAGGTTACCAGTCTAGGTGAGAGACACTCAACACTGTCCAAATACAGCTGACACACACCTGTAGGAGCCAGAGATGTTTCCTACTTATCAGCTGATCACTTACAACTGACTTCCTCTCCTCCTAGGGAAACGGAGTCCTTCGAGTCTGTGTCTGAGGATGACCAGCTCCCCCAAGTGGTGGACGAGCTTCACGACGTCCACATCAGTCCAGGCTCACCCGTCGCTAAGATGCAGCTCAGAGTCAAAGGTGAACTGAACTCCCATATCTATGTACCTCCACCACACACAGGAGGTCTATCAGTTGGCAGCTATGTCTATCATTTATCACAGGCATTGAGGACAGACCAAGAGAAAAAACCTAATCCTCTCACAAATGTCACTGTGGATGAAAGCGTCTGCTAAATATAATATATAGGACAGGACATATACCGTATTTCTTCGATTAAACGCTGCAGCGTTTATTCCACAATGTTCATTTTTGGTGCAGCATTTATTCAAGGGCGGCATTTATTTGAGGGCGGCGTTTAATCAAAGAAATACGGTATACAGTACTTTTTGCACAAATAAAACATTTTAAAAAGTTGCAAAAATGAAAGAAAAAAAATGAAAGAAAAAATGAGAATAATAAAATGAAAAGACTAAAGAAATATTTTAGCACAATTGCACTTTTATACAGCCGCACAAATACAGAAGACCAAAAGAATATTTAAGACATTATTCATGACAAAAACCCTGTGTGTCTAAGACTTTTGTACGGCACCTGTACACATATACACGTTTGTGAGGGGATATAAGAAAAAGTGAACATCAGGATTAACCCCTTGATGTGTCCCCCCCAGGCTTCCCCAGGCCCAGGCTGTACTGGTTCAAGGACAGCTGCCCGCTGAGGCCCTCTGACCGGCTGCTGCTGATGACCAAGGGGGACATCCACAGCCTGGAGGTCCTGAAGGTGAACAGGGAGGACACCGGGGAGTACTCCGTCTACATCAGCAACGCTGCCGGCTCCGCCTACTCCTCGGCCAGGCTGCTGGTTCTAGGTGGGTCCACTCACAGGGAGGTGGACATGCTAGGGAAGTGAATGTGGGTTCTGGTCAGGTCAGAGTATTCGTTGTAGTTTGGGGGCCACAATTGAGTGTTTTCTCAACGTCGTACTGTAAACAAGTCAAAACATTCAGGAAGCAGGAAGTAACTGTCTCTCTCTCTCAATAGGCCCAGGAGAGATTGTGCCAGAAGATCCTAAGATTAAAGGTATGGTTGATATTGTTTAGAGAGTGTGTAGCAGATTAGAGATGGGTCGGTGTGTCGTCATGTTGTAATTGTTCGGTGTGCAGACTCCAAAGAGCCTCTGGTGCCTCCCCGCTTCCTGGAGAGGTTCAGCAACAGGAAGGTGAAGCAGGGAGCCAGCATCACCTTGTCTGTCAGAGTGGAAGGTACTCCTCGCACGTCGCCCTTTACCCCTGCTCTGTTCTCTGTTGACTCAAACTACTATCGTTCGGAAGTTCGTCATTCTCTCTCTGTCTCCATCTCCAATCTGTATCTCCTCTCCTCTATCCTCCTCCCCTCCTCCAGGTTCCCCTGCTCCCCTGGTGAGCTGGTTGAAGGAGGAGTCGGTCGAGGACGTGCTGTGGATCAAGCCTGACACCAAGGGCTTCAAGGTGGCCAGCTCCGGGTGCCAGCACAGCCTCATCCTCATGGATGTGGGCCCAGAGTACAGCGGCGCCTACACCTGCATCGCCACCAACAGGGCCGGCCAATCCATCGTCACCGCTCATCTGGAGGTGGAGGAAGGTGAGTCACTGGGACACACTTAACCAATCAGTACTGAACAGCATCCTTGTGATTGGACAGTGTTTTTGACGGTGGTGTGTTTTGACACAGGGCCACGACCAAAGGAAGAGACCAAAGTTCCAGAGTAAGTTTTGGGACTCACTGTCCACGTGGAACGATGTTCTACTTCTGAAGCATGTTTTACCTGTGAGAAGTAGGTTTTGACTGAGATGGTATGTTCTCTTCCTCAGAGTTTTGGGCATCACCATCAGTCCTCCAGAGGAAGAAGCAGCCAGGGGGAAAGGTAAGAGGAGGAGCTCGTAACACTGGCGTGTTTCAGCTGGATCCAGCGAGGAGGGAGACGGTGTGAGTAGGCCTTGAGTGTTGTCCTGTGCCTCTCGTCAGCAGAGAGTAAGATGCCCTTCCTGGGTGACGTGGGGACCGAGGAGTTCCTGATGAAGCTCACCTCTCAGATCACGGAGATGGTGTCCGCCAAGATCAGTCAAGGTGAGGGGGAGCGTGTCACTGGCTGTTCCATCAGTCCTACCGACATTTGATCGTATCCCGTTGATAGTAATGTTGCGCATACTGTAAGGCAAATATGTAGATTCACCAAGAAATATCCCACATATTTGTTTTTGAGGGCGGAGATGATGGAATAAATCCAGATTGTTTGGCAGTGATTTAAAGTGTGATTTGACTTAGACTAGCCATTTTCATCTATCTATCAAAATGAAATTGTATTGTTTTTAATGGCAAGTCATCTATCATTACCAGTGATGAATTATGTTATTGGAGATATCAAATTCAAATTGTATTCCTACATAAAATTGTAATGCTATCACAAACCCTATAAACTAACGGTTCATCACAGTCCATGTCATGCTATGACTTAAGAGCCACCTCAGTCATCACAAATACAGTAAGCTAATGACCTAGCTAACAAGACCTCTATAATTTGAAACTTCTCTACTGCTGCAGCCTAAACTCATGAAGGCTTTAGAAACTGCTCAAAGAAAATGCCTTGCGGTTTTCCTCTGGTTGCTCAAGTGTGTGACAATCATAGATCAGGGTTGAAGTCAATTCTGTAAGTGAACTGAAATGTCCAATTCAAGAATTTAGATGATCGTTATTGCCCCATAGGATTCTTCAGCTGGACTTTCAGTTTACTTGAAGTGTAATTGCTGAAATTACTGAAATGTAATTGATTCCAACCATAAAAAAAGATTTGGCGTTGTCACTAATGCTTGTTTTCAAGCCTGTGTGTGTTTTGACCCATGTGTGGATTTCCTACAACTTCTCCATTCGGTGGACAGATGTTCCAATCCTTCATTTCATCCTTCACCCATCCATCCATCCACACTCACTTGCTCATCCGATCAATAATTTGTTATTCAGACAGCTTACAGAACCATCAAGTGCTCCAGTGGATGAAATCATGGCCCAAACCACCCAGTATGTATCCTAAGTACATCAACAAACCTCAATAGCCTCACCAAAAGCCAAAACATTCTTTCCACAAGGAGTCGGTTTTGATTTGCTGCCGGTTTCTAAGCTTTGGTTACCTGTGAAGTGACTGTACTCCTCTGCATCCTTCCCTGTCTCTCTTAGTTGGATTGACGTTTAGAGAGAGGAGTTTGTTAGCTTGGAAGACAGAGCATAGATGACCACAATCATCTGTACATGTTGCACGAAAAAGCCTGAGGTGTTCACTTGTGGAAATAATGTAGGCCTGATGGTATTCTCCTTCTCTGCCACAGACAGCTGTTATTTATAGTATGTCACATTATGAATACATTCACCTTAGCTTGAAACAAGTCAGAATTCCTTTAAAGGGTGGTGGACAAAACTTCCAGACCGCTATATCATTGTACCATATCAGTATATACGACAATGACCTGTATATACTATGAGGTCAGACATTTCTTTCGTAATTTTTTTTTACTACCATTCATATTTAGTTATGTTGTCTTATACTTTTGTGAACAAGCAGTCCAAATTCATTTAGTGGCTTTGAATTTCAACTCAGCAGCCTGCAGCTGGAATACATGTGTCTGCACAGACATGTATGAGTAGAAAGGAGACCGCACACATGTACTTACTGAATATGAACCTTATTCCCAGTGCATGTCTCTAGAGTACTAACTAGACCACAGTTGTTCAAAACCCTCTTAATCATGACTTTTGCAGAGACGATACCATTGGTTGTACTAATGTTGAGTTCTCCGTTATCTAACCCTTTGAGTAATCCTGATCAATCAGTGACTTAATTAAAAACAGGTTAAGAGGTAGATGGTAAACGTAAAAAAATATTTATATATTGGGTGGAGAACATGACTCTGAGACTGTGGGTCTGAGAGGCCAGAGCTACACACGTTGATGTGGGATTACGTTGAATCCAGCGATCTGTTACCCCCTTTTGGATGTCAGTGGAGGTCATGTGTATTTGCGTGTTGTCGGATCCGGTTCTGATCCCCCCCCCCCCCCAGCAGCCTCCCTCCGAGTCCCAGGGGCCGACAGCGACGACGAGACCAAGACCCCTTCGGCCGCGTCCCACCATGGCCGCTCGCGCCCCGCCTCCCTCATTGTGGACTCCTCCTCTGAGTCAGACGAAGGAGACGCGAGGGGAGAGGTGAGGCGGGGCGATGGAGCAACACCACTGTTCCCCACAGTATCTCACCGCTGGCCGAGAAGGCAGACATTTTGTCTAAAGTCACACACAGGTCTTCATCAATTTCACTGATAGTGTTTGTGCTCCGACCGTGTCTGCAGATGTTTGACATTTACGTCGCCACGGCCGACTACAACCCCACCATCGCCAACAAAGAGACCATCGCTCTGAAGGAAGGCCAATACGTTGAGGTTCTGGACTTGGCACACCCACTCAAATGGCTGGTACGGACCAAACCCACCAAAACCACCCCGTCACGCCAGGGATGGGTGTCCCCTGCCTATCTGGACAAGAAACTGAAGGTAGCGCGTCCTTCAACACTGAGCTGCATGGAAAACCTCACCAGCGCACGTTCAACACGTCGCTCCTCACTGTGAAGTGGTTTCTGTTGACTGTTGTGCTTGTGACCTTTGCGGGGCAGCCATCTGCTGAGGCTGGTGACCTGCCGGAGACGGGGTCAGAGGAGGTGTCCGAGGGCGAGTACAGGAAGAGACTAAGGTACGGCCCCAAGCCAGGAGATATTACACTGAAACCTTTTCTAAATTTATTAAATGAGAGTTTGACACATTTTCATAATATTTATCGTTTACTACACAATTGTGAGTGTACTTAAAAGTAAGTGTACTTAAAATTGACTGATTTGGGATATTCACATACACCTTAAATATATCTAAGTATGTTAGTATTTGAACTTAGTAAGTATACATTAAGTATACCTTTTTTGATTAGGGTCTAACTCTTTTGACAAGCCATAAACCAAACAAATAGAGCATAGCAATGACACAGTAGGTATAACATGTCCTTATCATTGCTCAGCCAACTGATCCAGGAGCTAATCAGCAGTGAGGGAGAGTTCATCAAGGAGATGGACTTCTTCACCTCCCACCACCTGAAGCAGGCGGACAGTCCTGATGCTCCCTCAGACATCGCCAGCCAGAAGGAGGCCATATTCAGGAATGTGGAGGAGATCAAGGCTTTCCATAGCGGGTGAGCACAGTCATTTATCACCCTGTTCCATGACTTCATAGTGGCCTACCAGTCGGGGGAATTTCAACAGCACTGCTTTGACCCCGTGACCCCTGTCTCTGTGTGTGCCCTGTAGGTCCATGCTTCCGAAGCTGAACGAGTGCGACACAGACGATGACGTGGCCATGCGCTTCCTGAGAAACACTGAGGGCTTTGAGAAGTACCTCCAGTACCTGGTGGGCCAGACCCAGGCTGAGTCTGCCGTCAGCGACAAGGCCGTCCACCGCTTCTTCAAGGTGAATGTGGACCTTTTTAAACGTACCTGACGTATCAGGGTTGAGCCTTCAGATGATGCTACTGGTGTTGCATTGTTCTGTGACTCATGAAGGCAGGTGTCATTCTTATTCAGGCTCGATGCTTGGTTTTGAATGTTTATTCTCAGTCTCTCTCTCTCTCTGTCTTTCGCACGAATTCTCTCTTTATGTCCATCTCTCCCTCGGTCTGTCTCTCTCTTACACTTTCTTTCTCGCCCCCTCTCTCTCCCTCTGTCTTTTTGTCTTTCTCACTCTCTCTCTCCTGCTCTCTCTTCCTCTCTCCATGTCCTTCTCTCTGTGTCGCTCTCTGTAGGAGTACACAGAAACAGTGCAGGCTGAGGCCGATCCTGAAGGACCTCCAGTCCTGAGCATCAACTCCTACCTGCAGAGACCCTTAGAGAGGATCCAGCAGTACAAGGCCCTGCTCAAGGTTAGCCTTTACAACACCCACACTGGAGGTCTCGTTCAAAACACTAACAAATTCCTCCTATAACCAGCACGCGAGAACACTAAGCCCCGGTGACCACATGTGGGGAAACTTAAAATGGCTTCCGTTGTGTCGTCGTCAGGAGCTCATCCGGAACAAAGCCCGGAACGGTCAGAACTGCTGCCTGCTGGAAGAGGCCTATGCCATGGTGTCATCCCTGCCCCAGCGTTCTGAGAACACCCACCACGTCTCCCTGATCGGTAACTACCCAGCCACCTTGGATGTCCTGGGAGAGCCCATCAGACAGGTACTCTTCGTCCTCCTCCTCCTCCCAGGTCCTGCTGTTCCACACCAGCGGTCCGGCCTTGATTGTGTGTGCTGTGTGTTGACCCAGGGGCCATTCACGGTGTGGGAAGGGGCCCCTGGTGTCAGGACCTCATCCAGGGGCCACCATCGCCACGTGTTCCTCTTCAAGAATTACGTCCTCATCTGCAAGCCCAAGAGAGACACCAACACGGACACTCAAACATATGTCTTCAAGAACATGATGAAGGTACACTTATTTTGCAGCCGTTACTTTCAAGGTGTAGGAGTTTTTATATTGGCTAGACAACCAAAACTATGCCCCTCGATCTAATGGAAGAGGGGTACATTGGTCAGTTTATTAATATTAACCAAATATAATGGTATTGCAGTTGTTTGGCTCTATGGTTTAAGTCAGAGCAAGAATGGTCACAGTAAATTAAATGTATATACTAAATGATATACTGTATTGCTAAACGTACTCTACCATGATTTTTGTAAATCAAAGACAGAGATAAAGAAGAGAGCAAGAAGAAGTAAAAATAGCAGAAGAAACAGTAGAGTCTAGAGAACAATCCTTACCTACCTATAACTGTAAGAATAACCAATCAGACCACATCTTGACCCTACCTTAACATATGACTACCAACGCAACAGTAAGTCACACAATGTCTTTAGCATATGAGAGGTGTGAACAGCCTACAATCAGAATCAAAATCAGAATAGTTTTTTATTGCCATGTAAGTTAACACAAACACAGAATTTACTGTGGCAAAAAGTGCATACAATGAACATATACAGATCTTAATATTTTTGTTGTTGTTGAAAAAGCTGAATTTATAAATACAATTTAAGTCTAATACTAAAGAGCTAAACATGTCCTAAAGAGCTAAACAATATACTAAAGAGCTAAACAATGTAGATATAAAATAGATATACATATAAAAAAATAGAATATGAAATGTTAGAAACTTACAAGATGAAATCGGGCAGCATAGTCCAAAATGAATTGTGCAAAAGGTGGTGGATTATAAATATAAAGTGTTGTCAGTGCGAGTCCTTGGCCTTGTTGAAGAGGCCAGCAGCGGAGGGGAAGAAACTGTTCTTATGGCGTGAAGTTTTGGTTCTGATGGACCGCAGCCTTCTGCCGGAGGGGAGTAGCTGGAACAGAGAGTGTCCAGGGTGGGAGGAGTTGGCCACAATCTTCCTCACTCGCCTCAGGGTCCTCGAGGGTAGGCAGATTTCAGCCAATCACCTTCTCAGCAGTGCGGATGATGCGCTGCAGTCTGCTCTTGTCCTTGGCAGTGGCAGCAGCGTACCAGATGGTGATGGAGGAGGTGAGGATGGACTCAATGATGGCTGTGTAGAAGTGCACCATCATTGTCTTTGGCAGGTTGAATTTCTTCAGCTGCCGTAGTAAGTACATCCTCTGTTGTGCTTTCTTTGTGAGGGAGCTGATGTTCAGCTCCCACTTGAGGTCCTGGGAGAGGATAGTGCCCAGGAAGCGGAAGGACTCCACAGTGTTGACTGGGGAGTCGCACAGGGTTTTGGGGGTGAGTGGGGCTGTATTCTTCCTGAAGTCCACAACCATCTCCACTGTCTTGAGAGCATTGAGCTCTAAGTTGTTCTGGCTACACCATGTCACCAGGTTGTCAGCTTCCCACCTATAGTCAGACTCATCCCCACCAGAAATGAGCCCAATGAGGGTGCTGTTGTGCTTCAGGAGTTTGACGGACGGGTGACTGGAGGTGCAGCTGTTGGTGTACAGGGAGAAGAGCAGAGGGGAAAGGACGCAGCCCTGAGGTGATCCGGTGCTGATGGACCGGGAGTCAGAGACGTGTGCTCCTAGCTTAACGCACTGCTTCCTGTCAGACAGGAAGTCTGTGATCCACCTGCAGGTGGAGTCAGGCACATTCAGCTGGGAGAGCTTGTCCTGAAGCAGAGCGGGGATGATGGTGTTGAAAGCAGAGTCCACAAACAGGATCCTGGCGTAGGATGCCGGTGTGTCCAGGTGCTGGAGGGTGAAGTGGAGGGCCATGTTTACTGCAGCGTCTACAGACATGTTGGCTCTTTAGGCAAACTGCAGGGGGTCCAGGAGAGGGTCTGTGATGGCTTTGAGGTGTGCCAGCACCAGGCACTCAAAAGACTTCATTACCACAGAGGTCAGGGCGACGGGTCTGTAGTCATTTAGTCCTGTTAGCCTTGGCTTTTTGGGCACAGAGATGATGGTGGAGGACTTGAGACAGGCTAGCACATGGCATGTCTCCAGGGAGGTGTTGAAGATGTTGGTGAACACCGGAGACAGCTGGTCAGCACAATGCTTGAGGGTGGCTGGAGAGACAGCGTCTGGCCCAGCTGCTTTGCGTGGGTTCTGCCTCTTGAACAGTCTGTTAACTTCTCTTTCCTGAATGGAGAGTCATCAGGTCGTTGGCCAGGCGAGAGTCGTTAATGGTGTGGGGGCTCTGGGCTTGTAGTTGGTGATCTGCCTGAGCCCTCTCCAGACAGAAGCAGTTGTTAGCAGAGAACTGGTGTTTTAGTCTCTCTGAGTACAGTCGTTTAGCCTCTCTCACCGCCTTGCTAAACCTGTTCTTTGACTCCTTGAATCTGTCTCTATCCCCACTCCTAAACGCTTCCTCCTCCAACCTCAACCTTCTGAGTTTCGCTGTGAACCAGGGTTTGTCATTGTTGTAGCTCACCCTGGTGCGTGTTGGTATACAGCAGTCCTCACAGAAGCTGATGTATGACGTCACAGCCTCTGTGAGCTCATCTAGACTATAGCACGCCCACAGATCCTCCATAGCCTCACTGGTCCACTGTTTTGATGTCCTCACAGCAGATTTACAGAGCTTTAGTTTCTGCCTAGTTTATGCAGGAATCAGCTGGACCATGGCATGGTCAGAGTGTCCCAGTGCTGCTCGAGGGACCGCATGGTTGGCTTTACTGACCGTAGTGTAGCAGTGGTCCAAAGGCATCGAACAGCCGTTGGAACACAACCTGACGAACCATGGTTCCTCTGTGTGGACCCTTGAACTTGGCCTGACTTCACGTCCTGACCCTCAGCTGAACAACATTGATGTGAACGAGACCGTGGAGGGGGATGACCGGGCCTTTGAGATCTGGCATGAGCGCGAGGACACTGTGAGGAAGTACACCCTGCAGGCGCGCACCGTGGTCATCAAGAACTCCTGGCTCCGAGAGTTCCGAGACCTGCAGCAGCGCTACAGCATGCCCGTCTGGAGTGAGCCCCACACCACACACACACACACACTGATATGCACACTGTACCCCTGCCACCACACATACACACAAACCTACACATAGACATACACCCCTTACCCCAACACACACACTCTTTTGTATTTGACCATGCACACAAACAACACGCACACACTCATATATTGTAACCACACACACAGACACACATTGTTATATATTTGACCACACACAGACATAACCCCCCCGCCAACACACACACAAACTCTTATAGATTTGACCAGGAATAGACACCCCCAACCTCCAAAACACACACACACACACTTTATCTCACACCGACACCGTTCCTGTAAATCCCCAGGTCCCCCTGACTTTGACGAGGTCCTGGCTGACTGCACCGCTGAGCTGGGCCAGACCATCAAGCTTGCCTGCAGAGCCATCGGAACCCCCAAGCCTGTAGTCACCTGGTACAAGGGTGAGACAGACCGCTGCGCAGTCCAGCAAGTGTTCGTTTAACACCAGGAGGGTTTACAAAGTCCCATCTCCCTAGAGTGGACCTTCATAAAAGCTTGACTAGTCCAAAGAAACACTCCTGGTGTTCTGTTGGCCCCCAAATGTTTCTGAAGCACCGTGTAACATCCGTACAGGAACCTCATGGATTGAACTCACGATGTTGTCTGTGGTCTGCACCCAGATGGCCGCGCTGTGGAGGCTGATCCTCACCACATCATTATCGAGGACCCCGACGGCTCCTGCACCCTCATCCTGGACAACATGACGGCCGACGACTCGGGCCAGTACATGTGCTTCGCCACCAGCACGGCAGGCAACGCCAGCACGCTGGGAAAGATCACCGTCCAAGGTCGGTCTCGCTGATGTGGGGGGCATGTTCAGTAAAGTTAATCAAACACGCACACAAGTCATTAGGAAGGATTCAATGCACTGTGCCGTCCGTTTAGAGTGAGTTACGTTTGTGTCTGTGTGTCCTCAGTGCCGCCACGCTTCAAGAACAAGCTGAGGAACTCCACCCTGGTTGCTGGAGAAGATGTCCAGTTCAGCTGCATCATCCAGAGCGCCCCCCTTCCCAAGATCAGGTACCCAGGATCCCTCTGCCTCCACAGACACATCCTGGCTGTCAACATTCACTCTTACCAAGAGTTTAAGAAGGGTTTTTAACTCAACATGTAAGAAGGAATCATACCGCCGTGATTAGAAATACCTTCTGGAAACTTAAGAGACGCAAAAGATTATTTCAAGCTAGATCTCTGGTCTGGGACACTGAGGTAACTCCTGTTAGTGTCACACCTTTCTCCTGAGTGTGTCACACCTGTCCTGTGTGTCCTATTCTGGCCAGGTGGTTCAAGGATGGCAGGCTGTTGACCGACCAGGAGAAGTACCAAACCTACAGTGAGTCCAGGAGTGGTGTTGTGGTGCTGGTCATCAAGGGGCCCACTGAGAGGGACCTGGGACACTACGAGTGTGAGGTACTGCTCTCCAACTCGCTGTACACAGACAGCACACTGATATGCTAAACACATTAGTGACATAAGCGAAAAAGCATTAAATATTTGTTTCCAACATGGTTTTATTGGAATAACAAGCAAGTTGGTTGCTCAGTAGTGTGTAGTGATGCCTCACATGAAGAGCTGGGATGGGCTTCAGATGAGAATATCATATTTGGCATACAGCACACACCCCTTTTGTCCCTTCTGATTAAAAGTGTTCCCTCTCTTCCCAGCTGTCCAACCGCCTGGGCAGTGCTAGATGTGCAGCTGACCTGGTCCTACCCACGGCTGTCGCTCGGACAGGGGAACAAGCCATCACCATTGAAGGTAGGAGCACATTGTTTGTTGCCAATGAGCTCTTTTGAACGTAAAGTACAAGTTGCCATTTGACCCAGCAATCCAGTGTTACAGATGCAGTCACTTGGTACGTCTTGCATTTTAGATACTACAGTCGTGTGCTACAGTTGTGTGAGATAGTAGTTAGGATAGACTGCTAGGAAACTGTTGAGAGGTGTAGGAGAAAGAATTTCAGTTTACCTGCACTTGGACAAATGGCAAAAAGATGAACTCCAAGTTTGAGCTTTAGAGATTGAATTGTTTTTATATAAATACACATATATATATATATATATATAATATTTACACCAAACGCTCCTTTCTGCTGTCTTCGTAGTCACTGAGCAGGAAACTAAAGTACCAAAGAAAACCATCATCATGTAAGTGTGACTAGTTATGGTTAATGCTGGAGAGGGGGAGTGATGCTGTGTGTGATCCCCCTCCAGGGCCCATGCATGTAGGGCTGGGCAGTATTTAGACCCTGAGTGCGAGGGGCCCGGTTGAACCGAACGCCCGTTTTTCACAGCACAGTGGAGTATAGCGCTCCAAGAATGCTCTGTCAATTTGTTTAAAGCATGGAGGTTACAGTTTTGCATGTAGGCTACATGGCCAATATGTATTGAATGGTATGATGTGTGCTTGCAAACAAAGCCTTTCACTGTATAACATGGTTTGTGTGCTTTGTGAGAGAATACTCCACATTGCTGTGTGTGTGTGTGAACAACAGCTTGTTTTATCTATGGCTTGTAACATGTCACTCAGGAGTGTTAATTGTCTCTGGATGTTTCTCTGATACCCTGTGGTTCTCTCACAGCGAGGAGACCATAACCACGGTGGTGAAGAACACTCGCCTGAAGAGACGCATGTCCCCCGGGCGGCCGCCAGCGGGGGCCCACCGCTCTGAGACCTCCACCCCAGAGCCCCCCGCAGCCAGCAGGCAGAGGAGGCAGCCCATCCCAAGAAAGACCACCATCCCCACCCTCTACGTCACCGAGCCGGAGGGAGCAGCGGCCAGGCCGCAGCCCAGGTGGGTGGAGGTGGAGGAAATCATCGAGTACAAGGTCAACAAGTCTCCCATGCTGTCCAGAAGGAGGGGCCTCTCTCCCGCGGGCTCCGAGCGATCGCCAACCCCCACCTCTTCTGCCCGGCTGAGGAGGTACACCCCGGATAACCCCAACAGGAACAACTCCAACAACAAGCCGGCCCAGGCGGAGCTCCAGGGGGAGGTGGCCACCAGCCAGCCCCTGGTTTGGGAGGATGAGGAGGGGGCCAACGTGGCTGAGCTCGATCCCGGACTCGGCGGAGGAGCCTGGGAGCTCTCCTCTGTCCTGAGCCCCGATGATCAGGAGGACCAGGAGGACAGGGAGACCATCGTCGCAGAACCGGATGATGACGACCGCGCTAACGACCCTCTGGGGAGCCTGGAACCCAAGATCCTGACCCAGGGAGGGCGAGTGCTCACCCTGGAGGACCTGGAGGACTACGTCCCAGGGGAGGGGGAGACTTACGGGTCCACCAGCGCTCAGAGCCCCCCTGCTGAGAAGCCCTGTGAGATCTCCGTGCTTCAGAGGGAGATTGGCGGCTCCTCCGTGGGCCAGCCCGTCCTCCTCAACGTGGGCCGTCCCATGGCGGCGCCCGGCCCCAGACCCGGCTTTTTCAGTCGCTTCAGGGAGCACCTCACCAGCAGCCTGTTCTCCCATCACCCTACCGCAGGCCAGGCCCAGAGGGTGAGGGAGGTGCCGATCGTGGTGAGCCAAGCGGCCGCGTTCAGCCACGCCAAGCTGGAGGTCAAGCCCTCCTACTGCTCCGAGGTGCAGAGAGTGGAAGTAGGCCAGCAGAGCTACAAAACCAAGTTGTCAGCGCAGACCTATGGGTACACATCTGTGGGAAAACCAGTCACTCTTCAAATAAGCAAGAAGAATCTGTGTGAAAACCAATAACCGTAAAATAGCCGGGGTAGAGCAGTCATTTGTATTTGGTACAATAGCCCTTTTAGTCTTAAATGGGAACATTTCTTCTTAAATGTTAAAATACATATTCTAACATTGCATATACTGCAAATGGCAGACCATTCCATTTTGAAGCAACCCATCGGAAAGTGATAGATCCCCTGCTATGTTAGTCTCCTGTTAAACGCTGAAGGTCTGCCGTGGTGAGGAAGAAACTGTTAAAGACAAGATGAGCATTTGCAATGTTGTTTTGGTTCTTTCAAAAGCATGCTGTGCAAGCCTCGAAGTAATGTAGCTTTGCCACCAATGTGATGCAGAAGAAATGACAAATATTACTTGCCGAGTATGCAGTGATGCCACATGGGATTGGTAGTTTCTAACCATGTACAGGCTCACTGCCCATCTGTTAAGCAGTGCAGTTACTTTTGAATTACATTGTCTTGTAATTTCTGTCAGAGATCAGACTAGAGCATGTCACCAGTCAGTGTAGAGGTTTAATTACATGACAGACCTCCACTTTAACACAAGGAATGTCACTTTTTGTACATGCATATTTTCTGCCTAAGGAAAAACTGGTAGACTAAATATCAAGCAACAACCGTTTGTACTGTACAGATGAGCACTGAGATTTGTAGTAAGATATCCTACAGAAAACTGAGTTTTTAAAAGAATGAGCGCATTATACAATTACGTTCAATGTTGATAAATGTCACTGGGCTGTATTGAGAGCTCATGTGATGGTTCAAATTAGTGAATAGTGTGACTAATTTTCTTTGACTTGGGCTGTCCGTAGGGAAGCATTTCTAGGTGTACGACTACTACTGAATTCTGCAAGTTTGTACGAAGTTGTGATGCTAAGATATAACTTAGGGTGTGGAGTGATCTAGGTCTATGATACAGGTGTGATGTAAATGTTTGTGTTTACTTCAGGTACCCAATATAGCATGTCATCCTGCACTGAATAATGTTACAGAGGTAATTCCTTTTTCATTTAATGATTTGAATGCTGATGTTGATACAGCACCAATAAAATGGGACTGACCTCAAAAACGTTAAGGGTTTTGTTTAGAGAAGTGACTGCATGATATTTGCTTTTTAAAACTGATGAAATGATACTCATTAAATCCTGTATTCCTGTGTTGTGTATCTTGTTCTACTGAGCATTGCACAACGGTTAGTTAGTTCTGTCTCACTTAATTTACTAATTTTATTGTGTTTAAACTTGATTTCCTTCACGAAGATGTGATGTTTTAGTGTTTTTTTGAATGAAAAGCTTAACATGGTACATTTTGTGTAAATTAAACATAAAAGCACAAATGCCTCCGCATTCAGCTGATGGAATTATGCTTGTGTACGTGGGCTAGTGTTGAATGTGAATAAAAATTGAATTGCAAACCATTTATGTCTCTAATGTATTATCCAATACACACTAGAATGAAAGTTATACATTAGTTCGAAAAAATTGGACGCTACACACTTTAAATGTATTACATTTGTAAAATACAGACATTGCTTTTCTATGACTTACATATCCAACAATGGCTTGTTTCTAAAAGCAGCGTACATTTTAAATATTGGAACCAAGCAAACATGAATATCTAGACACCTTAGAACATATGCAATGTTCAGTCCTTTATGTTGTTAAAGTAAACATTTTGAGCAAGGAACAAGATACATTTAGGGGGAAGAGCAAATACATCAGTTGACATGCATCTCTAGACACCTTAGAACATATGCAATGTTTAGTCCTTTATGTTGTTAAAGCAATACAAATCAGAGCAAATACATCAGTTGACTTTGTTAATAAGGCTTTTACTTTGTTAAACATACCAAACTACATACACAGACATAAAAAGCTGGGACGACAAATCCTGCTGTGTGTGTAAACTTCCAACAAGGACATTAAATATTTTTGGAATTGAAATAGCCTGTTTCAAGTAAAGTGGGTGATTTGTGTGCTTGTTTCCAATGGGATTCCTTTAACTTCCACGATCCTTCAATGAGATACAGGACCGACACACTGCTGACTTACAACAAGGGAGGCCTACGAGGCATCATTATCAATTACTGATCAGACTGTAAAAGAAATATATGTAACAAAACATGCAATATAAAAGATTTACAAAATGTACAATATAAATCTGTCAAGAAAAAGAAGAGGCATTTTGACGCCATTCACAAGTTCAGATATGGTCTAAAGAAATGGTGACCTTTATCATGATTATAAATCTTGCTGTCAGATGTTCACATTGTGAATCAAGATTGGGTAATATTGGTTTTATTTTTTGTCACAAATTACCTAGCGATAAATCATCAACGATAATTCCAAAACAAATACCTCCAAATTCTCTGTTAGTAATATGAAGATACCAAGTGTTGAGTGTTTTAATATATGTTTGCAATATGTTTTTTTGTTAAAGTGTTTAAATGGATTGTAATGTTAAGTGCTAGCTGATGGTAGTAATTCGGCCATCTGATTAACATGGATCCCTAAGCAGTACACAGCAGCTAGTTCCTGAGATCAGTTGTCATTTATAATGCAAATCTGTGTCCAGAACTACATTGTTATTGGTTAGCTTGAGTGTGCTGTAAACCAAACTTGACTTTGTGATTGTTAGCTGCCCTATGTACACACAACAGAAATGCATGAGACTCAAAAGTCCCTTTTTAAAAAGTAACCGGATGTTAGCATCAACATTGTCAATAACTTTCTCCTTCTGTATGTTCCTGGCTTTGACAATGGAACCGGTTTTGACAGTAGCTGATAAAGCATTATTCTGACTAAATCCTCTCCACAAAAAGTTATCCTTCATCAACCAAATAGTAATAAATAGAACAGGATGTGGTAAAACTTAAGAAAACAGCAGTGCCTTTATCAACCAACCACCTCTGATGACATTTTCAACTCTTACTCAGGGTTCCCTTGTTAAACATCAAATTGACTTTTCAGTGGATTTCAATTACCCATTTTCTCAAATTCACAGACTCAACACAGCATGTTTTGCAGCATGAATTGGATATAGTTGTCATTTCCCATTTAGAAAGTCTTGTATGTAGTGACTTTTATGTCTGTAGGTCTGATACCATTAGTGTCCACTGTCCAGATATTACATGATACTCATGTGACTGAAAGCAGTGGAACTTTTGTGCATCTTCAAGTGTTTGATAATGACACAACCCGGATATCAAAATATGCTGCTGTATAGACACTGAACGCCATTTTGTACTGCTGGAGCATGTCATGTTAAAACCATCCAAGATACACAGGGGTTTCCTTGGTCTTAAGAACAAGCCTCATCATATCTGTGTAGGAAGATTTTTAAATGCTGCCTCCCATTGACCCAGTTTAATTGATTATTTGCGGAAATTATTTCCGGCAATGTGCGCATTGCTGACATCTTTACAAATCAACAATTTGAAGCAAAAGTCTTCCAGCCAGAAATCCTTAAATGTGCACTTCTCTGGCACTGATACCGTGGAATGGTACCTTACTGTGCACGCAACACACAAGTTATGAGGCGGGGTAGTGGAGTTGATTAGATATATTGAGTTATGCAAGCGGGAGAGCTATAGCTTCCTACGTTTAAGATAATCAGACAATTTTAAGTTTATAGAACTGTAACCCCACCATGATTATATATATATATATATTTATGTTTTATTTTTTTTCCAAGGCCTGTGGGAGTGTTGCTTACCAGCTAGACTGGTTCCTCTTCATCAGAGATTAATAAAGATTACAATAGGCTGCAAATCAAAAACAAGGCAGTATTTCCTGTGCTGTTACTCCCTCCTTTCTGGTGAACATAAGAAAATGAATGTGTAACATGCACCGTGGATCCTTCTGTCACAACAATTTTCTAACCTGACACCAGACAGACAAAAGAAGAGGAGGGCGAAGGTATTCTTGAGCAATCTAAAACACAGCATTGAAAATCTGCGTTTGAGTGAGCAATGTTGTACGGGGTTTACATGTCGGAATGTTCTGGACTGGAATGGGGAGTCTACCATGCGGTGTGAGTGGGGGTAGGCTGTCAGGCTTCTCAAACCTTAAGAGGGCATGTTGTTCTTCTTGACTTGCTGGATTTCCTGGAGAGAAAGGATTTTTTCCAAATTTGACATTTCGCTGACGACTTTGTGTTCAACAAGCACAATTAATGATGTGGTCCAATTCCAGAGAGCTACATTAAGTCCAATAATAACTCACCTCCAGTAAGGCATCCTGAAGTTTGAGATAGGCTTCCTCCAGGTTATCGTTGACGATAACAACATCAAAAACACCGGGCTCCTTGCCTTAAAAGGCAAAGCAGAGCTCATCAGGATAGACAAATAGGATTTGTGAGAAAGCTTTCTCAAAGCTGCGGTCAGACTTACTCAGTTTCATGTCCACGTGAGCCGCTTCCAAACGCTTCTGAAGGCTGTCCTCCGACTCCGTTTTTCTGTCCCTCAAACGATTTTCCTGAAAGAGAGAGAATTCAAATATAAAATTATTGGCATTGAGCACTGGGGTCTTTTTTTACGAAAGCCCGCTTACGCAGCCAAGAACAAAAGCACACACTCAAGTGCAAGGCCACAGCTGCAGATAAAAGACAGTGTAGAAGATGCGCATGTGCTTAAGCAGGCCTGGTTGGCAGACATGCCAAAGGCTCACCAGGATGTTCATGGAGGGAGGTTGGATGGAGACGTAGATGGGGTTGAGGTCAGTCCTCTTGATGTTCTTCACGCCCTGCATGTCAATGTCCAGGATGCAGATGAGGTTCCTGGCCTGCACGGCCTGGACGGCAGCTTTGCTCGTCCCGTACATGTTTCCCGAAAACTCTGCGTTCTCGATGAACTCCCCCCGGTCGATTGCGGCCTGCATGGCTTCCCTCGTGACGTAATGGTAATCTGAAGTGACCGCAAACAACCGTTAGAGAGCAGAAGACCAGACTTGTTTGGTAACAACAAGGGAAGTAACACGAGAGAACCGGGCTTGAGCCAGACAGCGTACCTTTGCCATTCTCTTCCCCAGGACGAGGGTTCCTCGTTGTATCTGAGAGATGAGAACAACATTTTGGGGGGGGCTTAGGCCTCTTTTTACATCCTCCAAGACACACTGCAGAGAGCAGGGCAAGCCGGAGATCTGTCTTACTCATCGTCTCATTTGGACGATGAGCGGTACAGTGGGACTGGGGTGGACTTACGCGACACGCTGAAACCGAAGATGCCCTCGTGCTCCTTCATGAGCCTCTTGAGGAGGGTGCTCTTGCCTGCCCCGGATGGGCCGCTCAGCACCACAGGCCTGGGTCCAGCCATAGCTGTGGGGACAGAGGACAAGAAAGAGGTGAGGACAGGTTACACTGCCCTGCTCCACACTGGGCTTGGTCAGGGCGTGGTCTCTTGACACCCAGTGCTAACCTGGAACTAGGAATCTAATGAGAGATGACTTAGCGACTTGTAACGAATTACAGTGGTGCAGTACACAGACAACCTTGAATTACAGGATTTCCTTGATAATCTTGTTCTTGATATTTTCCTTTCCAGAAAGCCAAGTAAGCAATCAAAACATGTTTAACAAGACCGGTAGACACAAGAGAGGTAATCAGGTCCTGTTTCTAGGGAGACTCTAATCAGGAAATATGCCTACTGGTCCTAATTGGAGAACCTTCCTATTTTTGAGGTTGAGTAATTATGAAGCAAATAAGCAAGGTTCGGAAAAACTGACTCACTAACATCACATTTGTGGAGAAAAAGATTTTACTTATTTATATTTGACTAATTTTCAGATAAGAACACACACAACCACTTCACATCATAGCTTAGAATATATTAGCCTACTGCCTATATAACATGTCAATATGTTAAAGAAAGCAATAAACAACAAACTTATGAGAACCTATGTTAAAACAAGCTGTTGCAATAACATAACTAGCATAGGCATTGTCCACTTAGTGGGTTCGAAAACATAATTAAAGAATTAGGAAAAATAAACTGGAGAACAACCTTAGCATTAGGCTAAGTTAGCATTCTACTCTAATATTATGCCAAAGAATAAAAAGGGCTCTGACCTCCAAATCTATTTGACTGACAATACAACAATGACCTAAATCTTACACCAAGTTTCTCAGACATCTAACCATCTAAAGTCCTCATTCTAACAGGTTTCTTCCATTCTCTCCTTACCTATCTCTTCCCTCCGTGCTAACGTGTGTGTGTGTGAGCAGGATGAACACTGAGAAGGAAGTGGGTTCTGTGCAGAAGGGTGTGTCTGTGTTTGTGTCTCTGTGCATATAAACGGTACAGCTCCAACTGAAAGGGCCTGACCAACTGTTCTAGTCCTGCTTGGACAACTATACTATCATATCTAGATTAACAAAAGACGAAACGTGATTCAGCTTACCTGTCATAACTAAGAAACCATCAGCACAAAGATAACTACATGCCCCCAATACTGTCAAGAACATCTATTACCACTGTCCAGACTAGTGTAGCAGGTTTTACGCAACAGACCGTAGGAAATAAGAAAAGGAGAAGCCTATTGAAAATAATTACTACTACTTCTACTTACTTAGAAGCCAGGTATGGGGATAAAAAATCTCCTAAAATAAGACACACTGCAAGGATACCATGCCATCCTTTGCCCCCAGTGAACCCTCAGCAACAAGTCTCTTCAATGACAAGCTGAACCTACTGTAGCGGGGTTTGCTCGTTTAAGATTAGCAATACTTAATTTATAATAAAGTATGTAGTTCTTGGGGCACCACCTCTTATTGTTAAAGGGATAGAGGAAACCTTATTGAATAATATTTAAATAATAGCCTTCGTAATAATCAGTCTAATCTTAAGTCGTGAATTCTATGAAAGTAGAGCAGATCAGATAACGTGAGTGATACGCGAATATTATACACAATGATTTATTTAGGAGAATGTAATTATAATGAACAAATACCAGATAAGTTATGGGTTAGTCAGAGTAGTACAGTGGCTGGATGCAAATGAGGGCGAGCAACACAATGGCTGTGTAGAGCGCGTGTAAAGGGGGGAGGGAGAGAGAGAGAGAGGGGTAGGCCTTTGGGAACAATGGACGAGCAAGGGCAACAAACTTAGCAAGGGTTAAGCTAACTCATTTGTAAAATACAATCAAACATCAACAATTTAATCACAACATGCCAATATGTCACAGGTAAGAAATATTGCAAATCGTAGTTACTTTTGTCGGTTTGAAGAAAGGTAGAGTCAATGGTTTCGTTATCGTCCAACGAAAATAGAACAACGGAATCTTTGGCCAAAGTTCCGGGCGCTCAGTGAATTTGCAGGTTGAGAGGAATAGTTTAGAAATGTAGCTAGCACTTCAGTTTAATCCTACGAACAAGCGGGGGTGATTGTACGTTTGGGGGTTTTATACTCCAAAGGAAAAGGGGGGGGGTCCCCGTGAAGGTGACCTCTTTCATTGGTCAGTTTCCCCCCACCTGGGCGTCGTCCTGAGATCTGCCTAGGTGTGAAGTAGTTGTACCTTTTGAGTTCCGTTATTTCAACTGTCCATGGAATGCTCAAACTTCAGAATATAACAATACAACATTCGTAAATGGTTTTGTTAGTATGGTACATTCATTTTGATATCAGGATTGGCTGACTTAACTATACTTGAAGGGAAGTTATAATCAAACCTCAATTAAACAACGTTCTAAGTAAATGGGAAAAACACACATTATAACACATCAACTACTGTCATTGAAATAGTGTCCATGAGCCATGTAGTCCTTGAGAATATGTTTGTAAATCCTTTAAGAAAGTTATTCCTTGTAAATCCTTTGTTCTGATACTGTGGGCCGTGTGGCCTCTGTATCTGACCCCATGCTGGGTCAGAAGCTTTGAAGCTTCTCCTCTGGGAGAAGGACAAAGGGGGAAGACCCTTTCCTTGTCGGGGGTAGGAGAAGGTGTGATGGTACCGTGCTTTGTCTGTGGACTGTGCTACATATCCCCCTGCTGGCAACGTCCGATGATTCGACGTCGTCGGGCTGTTGGCACGTAAGAAGAGCAGAGAACAGACAAACACGACAGTACGATAGCATTTCTACTGGACACATTGGCATGAGTGGACTCTAAACAATGTAGGAATCAATGGGGCTAACTTGGGTCCTATTACTAAGTTTCTCTGGGCTAAGGTTCTATGCCTAAAAATGAAAGGAAATAAAAGGAAAGAGGAAAGGGAAAGAAAGGAGAAAGATTAAAATAAAATAAAATGATAGGAGTGGGAGTGGGCTTTGACTTCCTGGAGTCATAAACCTCATTTGTCAGGGGCCAGGGTAGTTTGGTTATGAGGCGTTGTAGCCTATTATTTTGACAGTACCTCAAGGTCATTCATGTTGGGTTTTCTGGTAACAGATTAAAAAATTTGATAGATTGGTGGAGCCATATTTGTCTCATGACAGTATTTTCCTATTATTTTTGGTTTAAAGGAACATTCATTCTTGAACTTTGAGGCATTTTGGCTAAGGCACCTGTTGTGCACTTGTTTCGTCAGCAGTTTGACAGGGTCAGGTTGCTGGTATAAGGCCAGGCCAGGCCTCTGTGCATGGCCTGTTGTCCCCGCGAGTAGTGATGGTTTCTTCCGGGGGTTTGGTGGCCATAGTAGGTCTTCCTACTTTCTGCACTCTCATCCAGTTGGCATCATATGACTTCTTTTGGACCTGTGATGCTTCTCGTCGCAGGTGGGTTTCTGATGGCACCCGACGGTCATGGCGTTGTGTTGATTTTGTTTGAATCTTGTGTCTTGATGGGTGAGTGGCGTAGCTCTGGGGCGGTCTGGAGCGGCCATCTAACTCATGGATTCGGTCCTCTTCTGAGAGATGTGGATCGGACGTGGAATCTCCCCCCCCTTCTACTGTGAAGACTGTGTTCTGGACTTCAGGGTGAGGCAGTGGATAGGGCTTCTCGACGTTTGTCCACATCTGGTTTCGTTTGAAGTCAATGAGGGGTTCCAGTCTGTTGAGTAGATCGTGTCCAATCAGCAGCTTTTCGGTCTCAAGCGGTGAGACATGGATGGGGTGGATTAGGGACATTTCCCCAAACGTTAGCTTCAAGTACAGCGTCTCTGTGACTGGAGCTTTGTTTTGGGTGAAGCTTGTGATGTTGAATTCACTATCTTCACTTTTAATCCATCTTCTGTTTGACCTGGCTATTCCTTTTAGCTGAGCGGCCAAGGTGGGTGCAATCAGGCAGATTTCTGCACCCGTGTCCAGCAATCCTTCGCAGGGCACTTCATCTTCAAGTGTGATGGGGACATAGCTTCGGTTAGCTCTTCCTTTTCTGGAAAGCTCACCCAGAAATGTGTGTAACTGTGGGGCTTGTTTGTGTGTTGTTGTTTCTGGAGGTCGTCTTCTTGTGGGTTTGTGGTGTTTTTGGGTCTTCTTCCTTTTCTTCCATCCAATGGGGAGCATTTGAGGTGTGTTTTCCGTGTTGGGGCCTTCTAGTCATGCTGGCTTTGATGGAACTTTTTTGTTTGCTTCATCCATTTTCCTTAGTATGTCACTAATGTTTTTCTTCATGATGTCAATTTCCTCGTCACGTTTACTTCTTCTTTGTTGATACTGTTGGGGTTTGTCTCTTTTATAGTTGTCCTGGGGTCGTCCAGGGTTGTTGTGGTGTGGCCTGTCATATTCGTTTTGGTACTGTTTGGTTCTTGTTGAGTGGTCTCTTGTTTGGTGGTTGTGTTGCTTGTAGGCAGGTTTTGGATCCTGGGGTCTCTGGAGTTCTCTTCCTTCTAGTTGTAGGTGTGAATCTGATTCCACCGCATAGACGTTTGAGTCTGGAGCTCGGTTGTTGTTCGCCCATGATTTATATGCCATGTCCCTCAGCTGCAGAGCCGTCATGGTTTCCTGGTTCGCGAAGGTCGTCATGAAGGGTTTTATGGATTGGGAGAGGTTGTTGATGAACACTGACTTGAACATGGGAGTTTCTTCTCCTCCGGGTTGGTTTTCTGTTGCAAAATAGGCTTTCCGGAGCCTCTCATAGAATGTCTTTGGGTTTTCGTTGGCCTTTTGTTTTGTGTGCAGGGCGATAGTGCAGCAGGAGCCTTTACTTTCTGAGTGCCAAGCCTTGAGGGTCCGGCAAGCCATGTCATAGCTGTGGCGTTCTCCAGCAGGTTGCCTGTCAAGCAGGGCTCTGATTGAGCTGGAAGAGGTGTTCTTCAACAGGTACAGCTTGTCCGCGTCTGTAGCTGTAGGCAGGCGTTCGAGATTAGAGTTCAGTTGTTCTAGATACATCTCAATGCTCTGAGTGGGATTGTCTGGATCGAACTTCTCTATGTTCCTGCTAATTTTCAATAGCAGATCTAGTGACACTGCTGGTGGCAGGTCATGCATTTCCCATGCATTTTGTGGATAGGCTGAACGTGAGGGTTCATCATGGTCATTCCATCTGTTTGGGGCTGTGGTCTGACCGCGACGTTCAGGTTGGAATTGTAGCTCCATTTTCTGGTCATACAGTCTTCTGCTCTGCTGTTCCACATCTTCTGTTCTCCTCATCCTTCGTGGATTCGTGTCAGCTTGGTACAGAGATTGGCTGGGAGGGGATGTATCCCTATATGGTCTTCTTGTTTCGTATTCTGAGTGGAGCGGTGCTTCAGGTGATTGCAGCTGTCTTGGGTTTTGGTTTCTTGAATGCCGATCTACTTCTCTGT